>NC_064863.1:48946248-49556248 GCF_024139225.1 Suncus etruscus | reverse complement strand
AGCTAATCCAGGTTTCATCTCTGAAATACATATAGACCTAAAACCCTGAGCACAGAGCCAGGAAAAAAGCCCTCAGTATGTTTGCGATTGTCCCTGAAAGAAACATAAAAAAGGAAATATAGATAAACGTTCTATAGTTAGATTTACATAAAGTATGACAATAAGCAAAATACACTTCAGTTTTTCACCATCCCCATCATATATGTTCTTCTACAGTCAATAAGTAAATGCCTTGTTATTTGATGACACGGTGATGGATAGTAGAGAGGTTTATGTATATGACTTGCATATAACAGACCTCATCCCTAGAAATATGAATTACCTGGGTTTACTCTTGAGCACAGAGCTAGGATATATCTGAGCACCATGTGGTCCAGACCTCACACATAAGAAAACAGGAAAAAAGAGATGTCATTTTTCTTTTATCTTCTTAATGATTTAGCCCCTTTATTGATCCTAATTTATTTTCTACTCTGTTGTTAAGTTACAAATCCTAGTATTCTGAGACTATTGCGATAATCAGAGGGTTATTTTAAGTCTTGTGTTCACAGTGATATTCCATTAAAACATTGAATATAAATGTTGCAACCAACGAACAAGAGTTTGTCATTATTTAATGACAAGGCAAGGAAATGAGGAAAGGGATATTGAACCAGAAAAGGTTTAGACAGTAGTATAGGTAGATGGCATCTTCCATGTTAAAGTATCTGGGTAATGATGAGATATAATGTATTTACATTAGTGCAGTCAATCCACTTTACTATTAGCCTAACCATATTTCCTGAACTACAATATATTGTTCATTATATAGTCAGTTGTTTTTGTTTCTAGTAATAATGTCTCCAAAATTAACAAGGCTTCATTTTATCAGTTCAATTTTACTATCACATTTGATTTCATCTAACTAAATATCTGGTTGATAGTCACAATTTCATGCTAATGTTCATAGCACATCATGTCTTACTATCTCTATACTATAATGTTTATTCTATGATAAGGTGAAGGAGATTGGGCCATACTCAGTAGAGGTCATAGCTAAATTTTGACTCTTTGCTTATGGATCACTCCTGGTGAAGGTCAGGAGGAGCACATGTAGTTTTAGGAATTGGAATACCATTAGAGTTCATTCCTGATGAAGGTCAGAAGGAGCACACGAAGTTTCAGGAATTGGAATATATTTAGAGTTGGCAGTATGCAGGGCAAGTACTTAACCATTATTAAACCACTTTTACCCATGGTTAAGTCTTTTAACTTCAGGCTCCTAAAATATTTATTCTTAATTTGTTATAGTCTCCATGTCAATATTCATAAATACTGTTATAAATTATTATAGATAAAGGGTTTTTCAAAATATTCTGTTTACAACTTGATTTTCATAAGTTTTATTACTGCTAGTTCATTAAAAACTTAAAAGTAATTATGTACATAGTAATTTAATGCTTAAAATACTGCTCAATTATAAAATTATTGATTGACTTTTAAAAGTCAATCAATTTTAAAATTAATAATTGACTTTTAAAAGTCATTTAAAAATTAAAGTTTCTCCTTAGCAGAGGACAATGGATCACATAATTTAGAATCCATAATTTCAGCCATCTGTTTTTACTTAGATGTCATAACCATGGGGAAATTTGTAGCAACCCAGGTTATATTATTTAATATAATAATTCAATATTCAATTTTGAATTAGCAAAAAGTGTTATTTCTTAAATATTAATATAATGTGTCATTTCCTAAATACTTTTCTACAATTAGTATATAGCTTTCAATTTTACTTCCCTAACTTTTATGTATAGGTAAAATTCTTGAAGTGTTTACTTCAAACATTCCTTTTAAAAAGTATCTATAAGATGAGTACTTATATTCATACGTATTAACTCAACTCTTATTTCCATACATAAAATAGATAAATATTGTTTAAATCTTTACAGTAATTTGTATTTACCCTTACTCTACTTTTTAGACAACAGTATTTGTGCACTGTAAATTGTTTCAAAATGTTAAAAGAATTCAATTGCTTCTGTCAAGGCATTAACTATATCAGTAATTGAATCTTTTCCCCTTTCACTCATGACATTGACTTCATTATGAAATCTCATTTCTGGGAAGTTGCTAGATTGCTACTTAACTTCTTGAACATAAAATAAAGTGGAAATTCTGAATAAAGATTTTAATTTTACTAATATATATTCTACTCATATATTCAAACATTCTTTATCAATACAAAAGCAGCAGGTACTTATGGAACTGTGGTAAAAGCATAAGCCAATCATATGATTTTATGTCTTCATTTTTAATTTAGTAGAGATAGGGAAGCATTAATTCATACCCTAATACATTTTAGTTTAGGTTTATAAATTAACTTAAATGTAGATCCCAATATACATATTACATTTTGACAAACATAAATTCAAAAATAGAAAAATTAAGAGACACATGGAAAAATATGGCATAAGTCAGGTAAGGAAAACATCATAGTGAGTTTGAAACCATCATATAATGAATGACTTATTTGAAATTAGTTTGTTAGTAATTTGCACTAACATCTGAACTAAGAATTAATAAATTAACATCTAACAAACTAACATTTAAAGAGAAAAACTGTAACACATAAATCTGCAAAATGGAAAGATAAGAGTCTAAATTTTTTTTATTATTTAAAAAAAAGAAAAGATGGGGCCGGGCGGTGGCGCTCGAGGTAAGGTGCCTGCCTTACCTGCGCTAGCCTAGGAGACGGACCGCGGTTCGATCCCCCGGAGTCCCATATGGTCCCCCAAGCCAGGAGCGACTTCTGAGTGCATAGCCAGGAGTAACCCCTGAGCGTCACCGGGTGTGGCCCAAAAACCAAAAAAAAAAAAAAAGAAAAGAAAAGAAATATGGTAGGTTATGGGATATTTTTGTGTGTGTGTGAGGACACAGTGCTGCCAAATCTGCATCTTACTGGACCTTTGAAATTAAAAACAAAGCCCTACCTAACATTCAGTGTCTGAGAAGGGGCATACTTTGTTTTCAAAAATTCAATTGAACGACTAAGTAAAAAACATGATAGAAAAGTTAAAAACCGTTATTCCATTTGGAAACAGTTATGACTCTGAAAAAGTGATTTCAGGAACAAGAGGGACTTTCATAGAGATGGTCAAAATAAAGAACAAAGTCACTGCATACATCTCAACTGAGATTACAAATCATTGGATGATCTTATAGTTTGACAGAGTAAAGCAGATATGTTTGATTTTTCCCTTTTATTTCTCTCCAAGATAGAATTTATTATTTTAAGCAGTGATTTCCATTCAAAATACATTTGATATATTAAATGTGTTCCAGAAAAACTAACAAAATACCAATCTCCTCCAGGTCTACATTCAGAAATCAACAAACATTAAGTACACCCCTCCCCTCAATTGAACCCATCTTTAGGATCATTTCTGCACCCCAGCAGAAACAACGTTGTTTCCTGAAAGTAATAGTCAATGAGCTGTGAGTTCTTGAGTATTGTATTCTACATTTGCATACAAAACTCAGACTCTTAAGAAGTCCTGTGCACATGGTCTTTTTTCTTCTTCTTCTTCTTTATTTATTTTTCTCACAAAATTGATATAACAGAACTGGAAGGGTGGAGAACCAGGTGAATTTAGTGGATCAGTTTAAATTTAATCTATGGAAAGGGTAAATCAAAATAATGTGTTGACACAGGTTGAGGGATAATTGCAAATAAAAAGACACATCCAGTCAGTCTCTCACTCTAAGCAGTCTCTTTACATGCCTGCCCTCTTGGCACTCTCCTTCACATGGACCCAAATGCACTGCAGAATCAGGTAGGGCTTGATTGCACTGAAAGATGACCAAGGAAAATCAGGACTCAGATGCCTGGACAGAGGCAGAGTATGTTCAGGCAGTGCTGAATGCCACATATTAGTGACATTGTTTAGTATTTATACCTTTCTTTATTACTCATTTGATAATAAACCTTAAGAATTATTCAAGGTCATTATGTTGTTATTTTCTTTTTTATAGCTGGGTGTTTTGTTGTTGTTTTGTTTTGTTTTGGCTTGAGGTAATACCATATTGTTTGTGTTCAGGGGTCACTCTAGCTCTGCTCTGAGAAATCATTCTGACAGTGCTTAGGGAACTATATAGGATTCACAGGATAAAACCTGGGCCAGACATATGCAAGAGAAACACTTCACTAGCTGTACTATCTCTCCAGCCCCTAGCTTATTTTTCGGAGGAGTAAGGCTCCCAAAGAGTGTTAAAGGATTCTTGGGACTTCTTTCAAGATTATCAGTCTTATTGGTCAGATGGTTCAATGTTAGGGTCCAAAGATTCTGTGGTGATGCTCTGTCTCTAAACTGTTGAAGATTATTTAGTTGGGTTACCACAAAGATCTTCAGAACTCCTTGATGACAATAACCTAAAGTCATCTGTTTCTCCAAAGGTACACACAATGATGCTCCAGGAACTATAAGGTGCTGGGGATCAGACCAGGGTTAAACACATTGAAAACATGAGCCCTAATTCCTCTATTATTTTTTGATCCTTAATAATTTTTTCTTTGACTTTTATTTTCAGGTCATAATCCTTGGTACTCAGGGTTTATTTTGGTTCTGTACTTTGAGATCATTGGTGGTAGAAAATGGGGCACCATAACTGACCTGTGAGATCTAATCTAACCCAGGTTTTCTGTATGCAAGAGTCTTATTATATTCTAGCTACAGAATGTTTCTTTTTTTTAAGTATAAATACCACTATTTATGTACTCCAAAGTAATGTGCTTTTGTCAATGTAGTTTTATTTTATTTTTTGTCACAAATATTTTCAGTATTTTTTATTTTATTGTGCTGTTTTATTTAACTCTAAGCAAAATGACTTTTCATTGATTGATAACATATTCAGCTTACTTTCTTTGTTTCATATCTTTACTTTAGCAACATGTAAGAAACATTTAGAATTTTTGGAAATTCAACTCCAATCAGTGGTAAAGACATTTTTACTCTTCCATTGTTGCTGAATGCGTGGTGATATATTTTTATTATCATGGACTTTTTTTGCTAAAAAAAAGACATGTCTTTTTTTATACTTGATGAAAGTTTTGATTCTATCTGATATTCTTTTTCAAAGACAATTCACTTTAAAATTAACCATGACACCAAATTTAGCAGGAAAAAATTAAAATATGTGATATTTTGTAAAGAAATAATACAAGGTGAGTGCATTAAAATATATAATATTAAAAACTTGCTTCTAACATCATTTAATTTGATAGATGATAAATTCAACATACCTATATGTTCTCCAAACATGGATTGTCAACGTGAATGTATATACAATTTATACATTACTAAAGTAAGAGGAGAGAAAAACAGAAACCATTTTCAAATATTGGTAGATGAAAATACAAATTTGATGAAACTGTACAAAACATAATTTTTTTTTCAAAATATTTATTTAAATTATAAGATGCTTTGATTGATTGATTTTTATGTATGTATTTATTTAGTCTCTTTTTTGTAACCACACCCAGCGATGCTCAGGAACTACTCCTAACTTTGCTCAGGAAGCCTTCCTGGCATGCTTAGGGGGCAATATGGGATGCTGGTGATGGAACTTAGGTCAAGCGCATGCAAGACAAGCGCCCTACCCACTGTTCTATCACTCCAGCCCAGAATGTAAGATGCTTTTAACTTATATAAACTTTCTACTTTTATAGCATCATATGTTAAGAATTGATGTTAATTGTTTTATCTATATGCACATATATTTAATAAAGGTATTTTTAGGGGCTGAAGTGTTAATACATATGGTTTGATTTTTGCTTTTCAAGAGGCTGTCTCAGATTTGATCTCACACACACCCAGCCTCACCAGGAGTTGATTCCTGAGCACTGCCAGGTGCACCCCACAATGATATATATTTTCAAATATTTATGTTTTATTGAATTAAAAAGTTTGTTGGGGGGGACTAAAAGGAGCAGTAAAATGCCTGATCAGATGATAGATGGGATGCCCTGTATTGCAAGGCCCTGGGATTGATTACCAACATTGCAGTATATAATCTTGACACTATCATCATCATGCACTAGCAGTTGAATTAATATTAATTTATTTCTATTTAAAGTTTAAAGTACTCTGAGCTTTCATATATAAATAATTGTAAAGAGTTGTAAAATGCCCATAAAGAACATTGTTAAAATTTTATAGTTATTTTTTTATTGTAAATGCTAATTACATGTATATTTGTCTATAAATGAGATACAGAAGTCATATTATGCTAAATATTTTAATTTTGATATGATTTTAGATCACATGGCATATTTTATATTGCTCTGAAGTAATGTCACTAAATTCTTTTTTTTTTTTTTTATATATATATATTTTTTTTTTGTGGTTTTTGGGTCACACCCGGCAGTGCTCAGGGGTTACTCCTGGCTCCATGCTCAGAAATTGCTCCTGGCAGGCACGGGGACCATATGGGACGCTGGGATTCGAACCGATGACTTCTTGCATGAAAGGCAAACGCCTTACCTCCATGCTATCTCTCCAGCCCCATGTCACTAAATTCTTACTCTTTACAAATACTCTTACTATTTACAAATATAAATATATTAAACTAGTGTCACAAAACTCTTTATCTTCACAAATGCAAATTCATTAATGGATAATCAACGAAATCATAATAAAATCCGAACAACATATGCTTAAAATATATTTTGTATTTAACATTTAAATATAAACTGAATAATGCAATTTTAATTTCAGTTGGACATAAACATTTAACTGCCTTGCACACGGCTGACCCAGGACAGACCTCAGTTCAATCCCCAGTATCCCATATGGGCCCCCAAAGTCAGGAGCAATTTCTGAGCACTTAGCTAGGAGTAACCCCTGAGTATCACCAGGTGTGGCCAAAACAAAGCAAAATTCCATGAAAGACATAATTTCAAATAAAAGTACCTGAGTTTTCTGTAATATGTAGATATTCTCATAGCTCCAAGTCACTAAATTAGAAACAAAACTATTAATAGTGATATATAGTGTTATTTAAAGAAAAAAGAAAAATTAATACTCAGAAAACCTATTTTTATAATGAAACAAAGACTTATGGCTTCTGCCCAGCCATGAGTGAGTTACCATCCTTTTAAGGATGAAGATGTAAGTTACTAGAAAGCTGTCCCTTGTAACTGTCACAGGATGACAGTTGGATCTGGAGTATATAAAACCTGGCTGAAGTGTTGGTGGGGTGTATATCAGACTATGCCACCACCGCTGCCTTATTGTATTGCTTTTGAAGATGTTCAGTGCTAAATGCTGGAGAAACTGTTTATGAGACTCCCAGCTCATGCTTTCTTTTGTTGTCTTTCCTACTCATCCAAAACTAACACTAACTGTTATTGCCCAGAACAAACACTAAATAATTATCCTTTGGGGAATCATAATTGTGATTCTTTGGATAAAGGCCTAATCCCTTGGTGGTCTCTATGCTGGTCTCTTGGATACTTAATAAAATTCTTTAGACTTATTTTATGTCTTTCATAATCTACTGTTATTAGTCAGGGCCGGAGTGGTGACACGGTGGCAGGGTGTTTTCCTTGCACATGGCTGACCTAAGACCGACTATGGTTGAATCTCTGACATGCCATATGGTACCCTAACCAAGGAGCTATTTTTTTCGCCACACCCAGTGACATTCAGGGGTTACTCCTGGATATGTGCTCAGAAATTGCTCCTGGCTTGGGAGACCATATGGGAGGCTAGGGGATAGAACTGTGGTCCAGCCTAGACTAGCGCTTGAAAAGCAGATGCCTTACCATTTGCACCACTGCTGCAGTCCTGCCAGGAGCAATTTCTGAGTGCAGAGCGAGGAGTAACCCCTGAGTATCACCAGGTTTGACCCAAAAACTACAAAAACAAAAACAAAAAAACAAAAGAACCCTACATTTATTCATGTTATTAGGGGTAATGATATACTGGAATATCTACAAAAAATATAAAAAGCAATAATGTATTTTGTTCCGAATTAGGGTTATATGAAAGCATACCAGATCGTAGGTTCCATCTCACATTAGGGACCCATAAATACCGTTGAGGCTTACACAGTATAGAGACAGGCTAGAGAACCAGCCCATCCATGCAGGTAATATAGAGCCCCATGCAACCTTGTATTTTCCAAGCCACCACCTGGATCTTGTCCAAAATGTATCAAGTGAAACCATTGACAAGAGATTGTCACTTTATTGACTTTTGAAGAAACTGGAGAAGAGGACAACTCCAGAATTTACAGACTGGGGATAGATATAACTGTGGAAAATTTGACCACTATTGCAGGGAATGCAGGAACATCGTGGCCCCACTATCTAGAGAAATGCCACTCAGATCTTGCCCACAATGCAACAGAAGGGATATTTGGACAAAAAAATTTCCCACCAAATCAAAAGTTATTGGTAAAATGGCCCCTACTCCAGGCCCCACAAAATCAGGGGTCCAAACTCATGCATACCTACAGCCAATAAGTTCACTCGAAACTGCCACCACAGAAAGTTCTGCCTTGGATATTTTCTGCCCTTATAACATCACAATAATACCAGCTCAATGTTCCTAAAAATTGATGTCTGGAATAAATGGGACCATTACTGCCAGGCACTGTAGACCTATGCTTAAGAAGCAGACTAACTATAAAAGGAAACAATGTCTATGTGGGATTAATTGATAATGATTACACAAGAGAGATGATTGTCATCACAGTGCCAACAGTATGGACATTTAAACGAGAATAGTATAGTTCCCAACTCTTGCTTCTTCTATTTGTTTTACCTGGACATTCTGATCGCCCAAGAATTTAAGGTTTTGATAGCACTGACACCCTAGAAGCCTATGAGGACCCCCTAGTGGTATTTTCCTATAATCTTACAAAAAGTATGTGCCCAATAATAACTCTAGAGATACATAGAAATAATTAAAGGATTTATTGACATGGGTGCTGATGTTTCTATCATTTTTTGTTGATACTGGCCCCATAGTTTGGCCGTTATAGCTTGCAAAAAGTAGACACTATACTTTCTTCCTCTGTCAGACAGAGTGTGAAACAGCTGAAAAGCATTGGTTTTTAAGGAAATATAGCCACATTTTAGCCTGTGTATTTCTCTTGCCCCGAATTTATTGGATCAAAACAAACACAAACAATGATGAGCTAAGTTTAAGATTCCTCCTCCAGCCAATTCTCTAGCCCA
Organism: Suncus etruscus; assembly: GCF_024139225.1. Taxonomy (NCBI): domain Eukaryota; kingdom Metazoa; phylum Chordata; class Mammalia; order Eulipotyphla; family Soricidae; genus Suncus; species Suncus etruscus. Next base: position 49,547,025 of record NC_064863.1, on the reverse strand, counting down.
TAATTCAGAGGACACACATTTTTAAATTGGGGCCACTGTGGTACAGTGCTCAAACCTCTACACATTCCATAGAAGTCTAACCATCCTATGTGGCCAATACCGTAACCCCTTAATGAAGTAAAAATAAAGATGCTTATAAATTTAGCAGAGATAAAACTTAAATTGAAGCATATTGAAATATTGTTTCAGAATGGAATTCTCTTGTCTTCGTATTTCCAAAAAATTTCAGAAAATGGCAACTACTGATTGACTTTTAAATTGTAAATACAACTGTGATTCCAAAGTAACTATCCAATTTGGGCTTCCCTCAATTTAAAAATTTAGCAATTCCTAAAAATAGTTGTTTGTTGGAACTAGATATACAGGACTTATTTTATGATAGTCCTATTTATCCATAAGACTGCAAATGTTATGCATTTTCCATTCCTTCTTTAAATCACAGGCACATATGTATAGTTTCAGAGAATTTTTTACCCTTCGAATGCCCAACTCACCTACTATGAGTCATCATTTTGTTGATACATCCTTCTCATGTAGATTACCTCATACTTTCATCATCTACTATAAAGACAATATTTTGAAAGTATGTTCTAATGAGAGGCAGCTTCAAAATCTATATGAAGAATAATGACATACTTACTGGCCCCTAGCTTACAAGTTGCAAAAAATAAATATGAATATTTGAGTTATGGTCTCAAGCACACAACAGTACCTCCTCAGAAAATATATACCTACTGGAAAGACCTCAAATCACTTAATAATTTTTTAGAAACTGCTGGGAGACATTGGGTCTGCCCTCAGAGCTTCACAACTTTGTCCTCTCTCTAGAAGGATAATTTGCCCTGAATAGTTCAAGACAACTTACTCCAGAGACTCAGAAGGAATTGGAGTGTTTTAATGAATCACCTCCAAAACTCCTATCTTTCTCAGCTTTCCCCTGGAGAAAAAGCACGGTTATTACTTTTTCCATCATCTCAGTCAGCAACCGTTTCAATCGTCCAATTATCAGGTCCATTAGATTGTTTTATTTATAAAATAAATAACCTCACACTATTGTACCATATTTGGAATTAATAGCTGCCATAATAATTAAAGTAAGACTGCAAGTGCATACTTTAGAGGGATATGATCCCATATTATTGTGCTACCCATACCTAAAAAAGGAAATTGATGCAGAATTACCTCTTAGTGATGTTATTCAAAGAACTTTGGCAGTCTTCTAAGGAGAAATTTCCCCCTACTGCTTGAAGGAACAATCTTGGCACTTTTTTAGAAGGACTCCCTTTGTAATCTCTTCTATCATTTGCTTATCTCCTGTTCCAAATGTCCCAGAACTTAAATTGATGCATTATCCTCAGGGAAATATGGGATAATTGTTTCATACCTGACCACAATAGTGTGCACCAATTATAACAATACAAGTGAAACTTGTCACTTTGATTTATCCACTCTCCCACATCTTAGCCCATGTAATATAGTAAGTGACTCAGTCTATTAAGTTGACATTTTTCCTGGATTTTCACTACTTCCATAAATACTCACAAGCTTGTGATTCAAGATTTACTTCATTAACTACAAACTATTTTATAAAAGCTTTCCAAGCCTATTTATATCACCCTTTTAAGATTTCTTTCTGGTTTCCCTGGCCCAGTCCAGTGACATTAGGAAATGAATCAACTAATCACCTAGGAATGCCAATAATATTTAAGTCACCTATAGAAGAACATAATGCTCTACACAAAAATCCCCATCAACTTCGTGTACACTATCACATTCCACTAAGACCAACCAGACAAATAGTCCATTCATTCTCTGCTTTTCAAACCTTTACACTGCACCCCTCAGGTGCCTGGAGCTAACCCCCTGCAGACAAATTAATTATGGCAAGAGGATATCACTCTCATGACTCTCCTATCACTTATCACATTTCTTTCTCCCCCCAAATTATCTCTATTTGTAGTTATTAACACTTATTCTCATTTTAAAAATGCTGTCCCTGTGACTTGAGAAAGCTAAAACTGCTTTTTCCTTTTTATTACAATACTTTTCTGTTATGAGTGTTCCTGATACTATCAAAACTGTTAATGGCCCAGCCCACACTAGTAAAAATGAATGGCAAATCAAATATATCAAAGGATCCTCCTATGATCCTCAATAGCAAGCCATTGGATAGTATGCTCATAGAACTCTCAAATCTTAATTATTAAAAAACATAAAATTAAGTATGCCTCCATTTGATTTTCTGTTCTAACATTATTTCCTGAATTTATTTTAAATTTATCTCAATCAGAATCTTGTACAGCTGCTGAAAGACATTTTCAAGAACTGTACAGGCTCAGAAAACAACACTTATTCTATCTGGGTAAAAAGTAATAAAGATTGGGTAGCAGGCAACCTAATCATTCAAGAAAAATGTGATGCTTATAATTCTACAGGGGACAATCACAAAAAGAAACTCTGAGTTCCATTCATAAGATAAGTTACTCCTCATCAGAAGTCAACATTTATAAGACTTGAAAAGACTTCACTTTATCTTTTATTCTTTCTTTCACTTTTTCTTTTCATCTTTCTCTTTCTTTCTCTTTCTTTCTTCTTTCTTTCTTTCTTTTTCTTTCTTTCTTTCTTTCTTTCTTTCTTTCTCTCTCTTTCTTTCTTTCTTTCTCTCTCTCTTTCTTTCTTTCTTTCCTTCTTTCTTTTTCTTTCTTTCTTTCTTTCTTTCTTTCTCTCTCCCTCTCTCTCTCCCTCCCTCCCTCCCTCCCTTCCTCCCTCCTCCCTTCCTCCCTCCCTCCTTCCTTCCTTCCTTCCTTCCTTCCTTCCTTCCTTCTTCCTTCTTTCTTTCTTTCTTTCTTTCTTTTTCTTTCTTTCTTTCTTTCTTTCTTTCTTTCTTTCTTTCTTTCTTTCTTTATTTCTTTATTTCTTTCTTTCTTTCTTTCTTTCATTCTTATTCTTTCTTTCTCTCCCTCTCTCTCTCCCTCCTCCCTCCCTTCCTCCCTCCTCCCTTCCTCCCTCCCTCCTTCCTTCCTTCCTTCCTTCCTTCCTTCTTTCTTTCTTTCTTTCTTTCTCTTTCTTTCTTTCTCTCTTTCTCTCTTTCTTTCTTTTCTTTCTTTCTTTCTTTCTTTCTTTCTTTCTTTCTTTCTTTCTTTCTTTCTTTCTTTCTTTCTTTCTTTCTTTCTTTCTTTCTTTCTTTCTTTCTTTCTTTCTTTCTTTCTTTCTTTCTTTCTTTCTTTCTTTCTTTCTTTCTTTCTTTCTTTCTTTCTTTCTTTCTTTCTTTCTTTCTTTCTTTCTTTTTAGGGGGCCACATCCTGCAGCGCTCAGGGGTTACTCATGGCTGAGCTTAGAAATCGCCTCTGGCAGGCATGGGGACCATATGGGATGCTGAGATTTAAACTACCATCAGTCATGGGTTGGCCACATGCAAGGCAAATGCCCTACCGCTGTGCTGACTCTCCTGTCCCTTCTTAACTTTGTCATTATTTTAAGAAACCATGTGAATGATATGCCTGTTTTCAAGCAGTTCAGCTGTATTTATGCATTTGTTAAGGAGTAATAATATGCTTATTTGTCTTTTTGACCCAATAAGAATCTAATTTTTTCATTTTATCTAACCTCTATTAGATATATATTGGAAACTGAAACTCTAGCAACCCCACATTGTTCAGGATCAGAAAGAAGTAATCAGATGTCTCTTCACTCCAGTTCCTAAAAGATTAGTATTTTTTATATTTTTAAAGGAAGATGATTATATGTTTATTTGTTTGTTTTTGTATAGGCTTTAACTACACCTGCATGTGTGTCACTTTTAAAATAACAGTTTTTGTTCTAAGTAGTTATTTGATGTATCAAGTTTTCTCTCTTTTAGGCAATTTTCTGTTTCTGTTTGTTTGTTTGGATCACTCCCAGCAGCGCTCAGGCATTAATTTTGGCTCTATGCTGAGAAATCACTCCTGGCAGGTTTGGGGGACCATATGGGATGCCAGAATTCGAACCACCATCCTTCTGCATGCAAGACAAATGCCCTACCTTCATGCTATCTCTCCAGTCTCTGTTCCTATTTGTTTTGGTTGCTTCTATAGATATGAAATAGTTTTTCTTTCTTCTATGTCTCTTACATGTTACTATTTTCACTGTTCCTAAGCAAAGTTTCCTTTTCTTTTCTGATCCCTTTGCAATGGAACACAAAACACATTATTAGGATAAAAGAGTTGCTACTTGCCACCAGTCTACTGCCTACTTGAAACAGTTTCTTCAACTGGGAACTGGTTGGAGGACCTGGCTCTTTTGACCTGCAGAGGATTATTGACTTCCTGACTTCCCTGGGCTGATCAGCTGTAATCTTTCTGATGTGATCTACCTGAAATTTTATTGGGAATATAGAACAATACTTGAATAATGTTATGCATTTTTACTCACCCCTCATATTTTTTCATGGACAAGGGAGGAAATATCAGAAAACAGATATTCTTATGGGCCCTGGCTAGCCATAACTGAACTAATGTCCCTTTAAATGTGAAGTCATCAGTTACCAGAAGCCCCTCCTTATAATTGCCACAGGATGACATTTGGCCTGTTTTAGAGCTTTTACTTCTTGAAAGAAGATAATTGTATGTTTATTTACTTTTTTTGTTTTTGCATAGTTCTTAGCAACCCCCTGTACTTGGGTCACTTTTAAAATAAGTTTTTGATATTTTGTTATTTTGGCCTGGGGAAATATATATATATATTATATAATATATACATATATATACATATATATACATATATATATATATATATATATATATATATATTAGCTCAAGTGCTAATGGAGGCTAGGAGACTCTTCTGTTACTGCAGTCCTGCCCAATTGCTCCTTCTTGATGGTCACTGCTGATTTGTTGGAGAAATTGTTTACTAGACTTTGGACTCCTTTTGTCTTTTGCTATCTCATATCTCCTATTGCTCTGGGCCTAACACTAACAACTTTTCAGGACTCTACTTGAATTATACACAGAGTTAAGAGACACAACAAAGCCAAATTTATAGACATTTATTCTTGGATAAACTTTAAAAGTTTCACAAGGAAATAAGGGCTTATAATAAATAATACAATCATGAATCAAGGTACGTATGATCAAATACAGGAAAATAGATACTGGATATAATTTTGGATTAATAAAATAATCAGTATTTGTAAATCACAGTATTTTAATCAATATAATTTAAGAATAATAGGGGCCGGCGAGGTGGCGCTAGAGGTAAGGTGTCTGCCTTGCAATTGCTAGCCAAGGAAAGATCGCGACCACGGTTCTATCTCCTGGCGTCCCATATCATCCCCCCAAGCCAGGGGCAATTTCTGAGCACTTAGCCAGGAGTAACTCCTGAGCATCAAACGGATGTGGCCTGAAAAACCAAAAAAAATTAAGAAGAATAATAAAGAAATAATGGTATGTATTTCACCAAAATTATAACTAGCTTCTACTTTTGCTTTTTATTGCTCTCATGCTACTTTATTCTTATTAGACATTTTTGTTTCTAGTGTAAAAAAACTAATACATTACTTATTTTTAAGGATTAAATAGAATATTGTGTGTACAGCACAGAACATAATGGTTTGTATACAGAAAACAATAGTTTTAGAAAATATTGTTTAGGAATTATTTTATTATTATATTTTATGAGAAGAAATTTAGTGTTATTTTATTTTAGTCAGATATTTCTTATTTTTATCTCAATTTAAACATGTTACATGCTTTAAAATTAAATAACTGGTCTTAAAGTTGCTATTATTGTCTAAAAAATGTTTACTTTTTCCTTATTCTGTAGAAGTTATGGTTTGTCTATTTTTGTGTATGTGCTTTTGCTCTGAATGTTCCGTTAACATAGAGATTTAATTTGTTATTGCTTTGCCATGATTGTCTTCAACGCAGTCTAAATGTAATTTAGTTACTGTATCTTGTCGATATTTATAGAGTATATTGCATTTTAAAATATTATAATGAAATGCAAGCATGTGTAATCTAATAAATTTAATTTAGATAAAAAATGTAGAGACAAATATGTGCAATGTCGTCTAATATACTCCCAAAGGATATGTTTTCTGCATTGAAACTAGCAACTGATATTTGGCAGTTAAAATAGTCTGAGATTATTAGAAATCCTTCTGTCACAATAGATAATAAGGAGCCCAGTGTCATGAATAATTAAGTTTTATTTACGATATTAATGATAAACCAATATTACTGGATAGTTTTGCTAAATGATAATAGAAATGATAGATATATGCAGAGATTTTTTGTCTATATAAAATTTCAATTAACTTTCATGAGGGATTCATTAGTATCATAAAAATATATGTAAAATACCAAAGAATCTTACAATATATCCAACTAGTTTTCCAAAATATAAGAATATATAAAACCAGATTGTTTGTTAAAAACTACTCTTCATTGACTTACTCCAAAGAGTGCTCTCAACACCCAGACGACTCAGCAACAGCCTGCTTGCAGGGCCGATCGCTCCCCATGTAATGGTATACTGAAACTAGAGGATGCTCAACATCAGCCTGACATTGATGAAAGAAATGCACAGAATCCAGAATCTTTAAATATAAGAACCTGATACCAACAATAGCTAAAGTGTGAAATAGTTTCACTGGGACCACGGAAAATGACTCGGGTTGGACAGACTGGTATGCTTGGAACCCAGAGTAGGTCTTATGCCAATAAACTTCTGGGGTGAGGCCTTTTTGTAATCAGGCCAAGGATTTTTTTCCGTTTTCCCATATTATTTTGGACCTATGCAGACAACAGTGATTGCCACTATCACACCTTTACTATATTGTTTTACTCTTATCCTTTAAGGAAAAAAAATACAATTTACTGAACTTAAAAATAAATAACTGTAGTAGAATGCCTGTCTCAAATACAGTCAGGGGATCAGAAGGGGGAAGGGTGGAATGTTACACTGGTGAAGGAGGGTGTTCTGTTTGTGACTGTAACCCAACTATGATCATGTTACTTAAATAAAAAATATATTTAAAAAAAAGATGAGAAAAATAAAAACTACTCTTCGAAGCATTTGGTTGTCTTAAGTAAATTTAATGTATAATAAAAATTAAAATATAATTTTATCCTCAAGTGTAGTCAGGCAATCTTAAATCATTACAGAATTAGTTTTTTATATTACTTAGTTAAACTTCAAATAATATTATGTGATAGATTAAATAGTTTTCAGTTCTAATTCAACATTTTTGAAAAATATCAGTAGTATAAATTGAATTAGGTTTTTTTTTTCAAAAGAAAATGAATGTGAAATTTTCTTACCTATTCTAAATTTAATATAAATTATTTAAAAATAGATGGCTAATAAACACTGGACCATAGTTTGATAATAATAAAATAGTCACAAAATTTCTAAAATTATATCTAAATTTGTATTATATTTATAATTACTCCATCTCATTTATATTTAAATGTTAAACAATCATTGGGGTAGAGGATTGGCCTTGCTATGAATTTATCTGAATTTTAGTTTTCACATCTTTAATCCGGTCCTTCAACAACCCTGCTTCACTCACTTTTCAGCTCCTTCACGCCCGACCTGGGGACAGCGACTGCTTCAGTTTCTCCAAAGCCTTTTCCTTGTCCGTGATGACCAACGTGTACAGGTAGAGGCTGAAGCGAACCTTGAACTTCACGGTGGGTGTCTTTATTTTTCTTGATCTTGACGGATTCAGGCCGTGAGCAGAAAGTCCTTGATCTCCTCGATTTTGCGCGGCATGGTTGGTTACAAGCGAGCAGCAAAGGCCAAGCCAGTCCCCGGCCTTGGATGATCCCTGGATGATCCCCCTTGTCTCTACGGAGTGCCTCGGAGACACCAACGGCACAGGCTTGGCAGCCAGGCAGAAGAGCAATTTACCTGAATTTTAACTCCAACACACTATAAAAAAGGAAATTAAAATAAATAGATAAAATGAGATCATCTCTAATGTCAAAAGTTGTTACAAGCATTTAAGAATCTGAATAGGAAGTGATCAGTATTTGCTTCTTCAGATTATATTAATTTAGTTATGATATTAGAAAAAAATTTAAAACTATAAAAGAACATTCTTGTTTCACAAAATAGCATTATATTTGACCATTACTTCAAATGACTGCTACAAAAAAAAATAGTATGCTTTTCAAATGCGTTACTTGAGTGATTGCTGTTAATGAATGATTTAATATACTTTTGCAAATAAATTGATGGAAGTTTCAGCTTTTTCAAATATGAAGTAGAATTATGTACAGCTAAATATTTCTTCTTCTAAGCAAATCCTCTTTGAATCACACATAAATATAAAGAAATTTTGTTCCTTAATTAAATACAAAGTAAAGACAAATGAAAGTTACTTATTTCTTTTGTCATTGAACAAGTGTATACTTTCTAAATTACCTCCAAAACTCTGATGATCTTTAGACACAGTTATCATTTAATCAGAAAATCTTCTTGTATACATACCTGTCTTTTACCAAAAATCACTCCTCTTTTGAAGTTTCATAGCTACACATAGATGTTTCTGTCTAAAGAATAAAACAATTTTATCAAACTATTAAACTTTTCCATAAATACATTAGACATGATCTATGATAGAATGTATATTTTAAGCATATGTGACTAATAATCTCATAGTTCTATCAAGAAGTTTTGAATATATTTTATTTTTGGCATTATTTGTGCTATTGGAAATTAATGAAATATTTTTAGCTTCTATGACAGAATGTCATTGATCACATTAATTACTTCAAATATAAAAGAAAAATCTATGTAGCTATAAAATAATATACAAGAGTTTCTATTTTAAGGGTTTGCAAATATTGACCAGTTTAATTCTACAGTTTTCCTTCCTGATGGTTACCTCTATGGTCATCATGGGACTAGTAGGAAGCTAAGATGCAGAATTAATTTGCTCATATTTATCTAAGTAATACACTATACTGTTGGATTAACCAGCTTTTCTCCCTGAACTTTTAGTTGGTATCAGCCTTTGTCCTTAACAATGATGCCTTAATCTTTTATAGCTCAAAGTTTTTCCACTGAGTTGGAAAAACTTGTAGATAGGCTCTTAAAAACTTTACCATCTTCCCATCTATGGGAGTTGTCAGACTTCCCAATAAATACTGCTCTCCCATCTGGCCTCTCCCTCTTGATTCATGTATATTTAATACATATATTTTTCAAATATATTTATATTGTTTTCCATAAAGCTGGACCAGTTGGTATTTCCAACAGCAATTAACAAGAGAGTCTTTCTCCCTGTATTCATCCCTGCAGTGGTTGTTGTTTTCTGTGATGTTCAACAGACCATGTTATATGACATGGTATCACACTGTTTTGATTTTTATCCAGCTGATGATTAACATGGAGAATTTATTTATTTTTATTTTGGCTTTTTGGGGGGCCACACCCAGTGTTTCTCAGGAGTTACTCATGACTATGCACTCAGAAATTGTTCCTGGCTTAGGGGACCATATGGGACGCCAGGGGATCGAACTGTGGTCCATCCTAAACTAGCACAAGCAAGGCTGATGCCTTACCACTTGTGTCACCACTCTGGCCCTAACATGGAGAATATTTTATCTGCCTTTTAGTTATCAGTATTTCTTTTTTGAGGAAAATTTGTTCATATTTTCTCCCCATTTTTGAATGAGAATAGATATATTTCCTTGCTACGATCTATTAATGTATTCTGTATTTCAGATATTGACCCCTTATCATATGGATAGTGGGCGAATAGTTTCTCCCTTATATAGGTAGTCTTTGTATTCTATGTAGTGCTTTCTTTTTGGTGCAGAATCTTCTTAGTTTAATATAGTTACATTTGTTTATCATTGTTTCTACTTGTTTAGCCAGTGGTGTTTCATTTTTGAAGATACCATTACTATCAATGTCAAAGAGTATTCTGCCATGATTTTACTCTGTGCACCTTATAGTTTCATGTCTGATATCATTACCTCTAATACTTTTTTATTTAACTTTAGAAAAATACATTTTGGGGATAGGAGCGATACCACAAAGGTAGGGTGTTTGCTTTGCAAGCTGACCCAGGACGGACCTGGGTTTGATACCCCGTGTCCCATATGCATGGAGAGGTCTCAAACTCGCGGCCCGCAGGCTGTTTGCGGCCCTCTGTACAACATTTTGTGGCCCACGGCCCGCATTCAAATATCGTAGTATTCGCAATTATTTGCTTACCGAGTATTCGCAATAAAAATTGCATTAGTAAGGAAAAAATCGCATTAAACATTCACATACCCCGAGCAGTTCCGTTTGAGGTATGCAAATGTTTAATGCGATTTTTTGCGATATTTTTTCTTATTAATGCGATTTTTATTGCGAATTTCAGTAAGTAAAATCCCTTATGAGGCCCTGCCTCACCCCGACTTTGTCTCCTGCAGCTCCCAGGTAAATTGAGTTTGAGACCCCTGAATATGGTCTGCCAAACCAGGAAAAAATTTTGAGCACATAGACAGGAGTAACGCCTGAGTATCAACAGGTTGTCCCCCAAAACAAACAAAAATAAAAAACACCATTATCATGGTTTTGAAGTATGCAACAATTTTCTTAAAAGAATAAAAATATTTACAACAAAAGAAAACAAGATATTAATTTAATATCATTTTATATGTAATTTAACTAGTAGTAATAGAATTATAATTATAATAAATTTACTTATTTTTATTCCACAATTCATAAGATATATCATAGAAGTAAAGCAATTACTTACCAATTATGTATATTTTAAATTATTTATGTTTATTTTACATAATATACAAAAGAAAATATATATAATTTGACATATATATTCTCACTACTTTGAAGTTATGTGTTACAAACAACTGGTATCCAGAATACATTCAAACAAGTAATAAAACACTAACAAAATGACATTATAAAGGAAATATATATAAAGGAAAAATATAAGACATTGTGATAATTAAGAAATGAAATTAGGGTCTGATCGGCCATGCAAGTGGTATAGCATGTGCTAACCTAGGACGATCCCCCAGAGTCCCATATGGTCCCCTAAGCCAGGAAGCCAGGAGCTATTTTTGAGTGCATAGTAAGGAGTAACCTCTAAGCGTCACTGGGTGTGGCTTAAAAAGCAAAACAAACAAACAAACAAAAATGAAATGAAATTAACAATTATTTTACAAAGATTGAGCAACATTATTATTCTTGGAAAAAGTAAATTTAAAAACAATAATATACAATTCATTTTTAATGATATCTTTATTTAAGCACTATGATTACAATGTACTTGGGTTTCAGTTATAAAATAAAACACCCCTTCACAAGTGAAATTAAATTTTTAATATTAAAATAAACTACAAAGTCTACATTGTAGGAATAAAAACTTTAATCATATAGGTGGTACTAAGTGATGATTTTTAGAATATAGTTGTATCCTTTATTTATTATATTTTCTCATATTGTCATACAAGTCAGTAACTTGACTACAGGGTAGCTATTCTAGAATAGAATTTGAAATAAATATTCTATATGCAATTTTATAAAAATTTAAACATTTTCGAAAACTATATGTAAACAACTCAAATACCAATTAATATATTAAATATAATTAAAGAATAATTTTATAGTGCTAGAAATATAGGGTAAAGTCATATAACATTAAATAAGAAAACATACATACTTAACAATATTATTGAATCTCAAAATCATTTTGTTGAGAAAAATAAACAGAAATATGACATTCAAAGTGCATGTTTCTGTTTATATTATATTATCAGACATCTTAAATTAATTTATAGTGACAATAAGTCAAAGGCTATTGTGGATAGAAGATCCATGTTGAATTGTCGAAATAAAGATTGATATATAAGTAATGAATCCAATACTCCATACTTAGATTATGAGTTCATAGATGACTGCAATGATCTAAATGGATTGAATTTCATATATAAAAATGAGCAACTTTTTTTTAAACCGTCTCTTGATAAAGTGATTAAAAATGTACAGTGATAAACTTTGGAAAGATTAAGAACTTTAAGAAGGGGCTGGAGAGATAGCATGGATGTAAGGCTTTTGCATTGCATCCCATACGGTCCCCTGAGCCTGCCAGGAGCGATTTCTGAGCATAGAGCCAGGAGTCACCCCTGAGTGCTGCAGGGTGTGACTCAAAAACAAAAACAAACAAACAAAAAAAGAACTTTAAAAAAAGAAAAATAGGAAACATCTTTCAAAGATAAAGGGGAAAAAAGGCGTTATAAAAATATAATAGAAATTCATAGGGGCCGGAGAGATAGCACAGCGGTGTTTGCCTTGCAAGCAGCCAACCCAGGAACTAAGGTGGTTTGTTCAAATCCTGGCGTCCCATATGGTCCCCCGTGCCTGCCAGGAGCTATTTTTGAGCAGATAGCCACGAGTAACCCCTGAGCGCCACCGGGTGTGGCCCAAAAATTAAAAAAAAAATTTAAAAAAAAGTAAGAAAAAGAAATTCATTAAGTTTAATTAAAACATATGTTTATTTTGTTAGGTATAATCAATTAAAGTTAATATAATATTCATAATAATATAATATAAACATGAATATAATAATAAAATAAATATAATAACTATCTTTAATTATTAATATAATTATTCATAAATGCATAGTGCATATGTAATTATGCTTTTGTACTTATTTTACTCACATAGCTATTAATTTCAGATTAACTTGGGGAAAATGGTGAAAAAAATTGTGCACACATTCTCTGGAGTTGGAGAAAAAAGAGAAATAAAGTAAATTGCTTACTCTCTTGCTTTCTGTTACATTGTCATTGTTTACAATTGATTGACCTACAGATTTAATGCACTGATTCCTCTAAAGATACCTATGACATTCTTCAAAGAAGTGGATAAAACACTTCTAAAATTCATTTGGAACAATAAACACCCTCTAATAGGTAAAGCAATCCTTGGGAAAAGAAATATAGGAGGCATTACTTTTCCCAACTTTAAAATGTATTACTAAGCAATAGAATCAAAACAGCATAATATTGGAATAAAGACAGACCCTCAGATCACTGGAATAGGCTTGAGTACTCAGAGAATGTTCCACAGGCATACAATCACCTAATTTTTGATAAAGGAGCAAGAAATCCTAAACAGAGCAAGGAAAGACTCAACAGGTGGTGTTGGCACAAGTGGTTAGCCACTTGTGAAAAAGCGAACACACACCCCTAGCTAACACCATGAACTAAGATAATATTCAAATGGATTAAAGACCTTGATATCAGACATGGAACTATAAGGTATACAGAACAACGCAGAGGTAAAACACTCCATGACATTGAGACTAAAGGTATCTTTAAGGAAAAAAAAAAAAACCAACAACAACAAAAAACAGCGTTCTCCAAACAAGTGGAAGCAGAGATAAACAAATGGGAATATATTAAGCTGAGAAGCTTCTGCACCTCAAACGAAATAGTGACCAGGATACAAGAGCCATCCATTGAGTGGGAGAAACTATTTATCCAATACCCATCAGATAAGGAGCTAATATCCAAAATAAACAAGGCACTGACAGAACTTTACAAGAAAAATACATCTAATCCCATCGAAAAATGGGGAGAAGAAATAAACAATTTGTCAAAGAAGAAGAAATACAAATGGGCAAAAGGCAAATGAAAAAATACTCCACATCACTAATCATCAGGGAGATGCAAATCAAAACAACTATGAGGTACCATCTCACGCCACAGAGAGTGGTGCACATCACAAAGGATGAGAACAAGCAGTGCTGACGGGGATGCGGAGAGAAAGGAACTCTTATCCACTGCTGGTGGTAATGCCATCTAGTTCAACCTTTATGGAAAGCGATATGGAGATTCCTCCAAAAACTGGAAATTGAGCTCCCATACAATCCAGCTATACCACTCCTAGGAATATACCCTAGGAACACAAAAATATAATACAAAAATCCCTTCCTCACACCTATATTCATTTGCTGCGTTAGTTACAATAGCCAGCCCCTGGAAACAATCAAGATACCCGTCAACCAATAAATGGCTAAAGAAACAGTGGTACATATACACAATAGAATATTATGCAGCCGTCAGGAGAGATGAAATCATGTAATTTTCCAGTACATGGATGTACATGGAATCTATTATGCTGAGTGAAATAAGTCAGAGGGAGAGAGATAGACGCAGAATAGTCTTACTCATCTATGAGTTATAAGAAAAATAAAAGACACTCTTGCAATAATTTTTAGAGACAACAGAGAGGAGGGCTGGAAGTTCCAGCTCAAGACATGAAGCTCACCACAAAGTGTGATGAGTGCATTTAGAGAAATAACTACACTCACAACTACCATAACAATGTGAATGAATGAGGGAAGTAGAAAGCCTGTCTAGAGCACAGGCAGGGGTGGGGTGGGGAAGAGGGAGATTTGGGACATTTGTGATGGGAGTGTTGCACTGGTGAAAAGGGGTGTTCTTTACAAGACTGAAACCCCAACTACAATCTTATTTGTAATCAGTGTTTAAATAAATTAATAAAAAACTATTTTATATCTTAAAAATAAATAAATATAAAAATTAATCTAAGTAAGTCTATAATTCTTCTCTTGTTACTTAAGTATATGTTTAGGGTCCCCAAGATACTACTAGTAATTTTTTTTAAATTTAGGTTATATAAAATAATTACAATTTTTCAGTTTTATGCTGTTTGATTTTATAATATAAATGCTGAGAATGCCTGCCATTACTCTTCTTGCTACTACTACTCCTCTTCTGCTGCTGTGCTATTGCTTCTGTTTCTCCTTTTATTAATATTAATAATAATAAGATTATTATTATAATTATTTTTTGCATCTAATCATACTAGGAAACATCTTAAGTATGTTTAGGGACATTATAGAAATTTGGGGGACATTCTGTCCTAATCCCAAGCCAAATTTAATTTAAAAGATTTTGTTTTGAAATTCAATTTATATTGAGGCCAGAGTGGTACTGAATGAAGGGAGTTTGTCTTGCATGTGGCTAACCCAGGATGAACGGATGCGGGTTTGATAACGGCATCCTATATTGTCCCTGATGCCAGGAGCAATTTCTAAGTGCAGAACCAGGAATAACCTCTGAGCGCTGCAGAGTGTAGCCCAAAAATAACAAACCAAAAATTAAAATAATAATAATTCAATTTATAAACCTTTGATGCCTAATAAATTGAAAATATTTTCTAGAACTTTTAATGTATGAGAATTATGCTTTATTTTAATTGAGCCACATTACAGTTTAAGAATAAAAATGTCGAATATATTTTTGACACTGTCCCAAGTCCCTTCAAATGATCAATAACTTTTACAATTAAAATTTTTTGTTATTTTAAATTATAAATTTATCTTTAGTTTAAATTTTTTCTAAGATACAATTTAAGTTATAAGTTACAAAGTATAAATAAAAACTTACCATTTAAAAGTTTAAGAATTTTAAAGCATATTTAAGAGAAATATAAATATGAAATTTATATTTTATTTTGAACATAAGCATGCAACAAAATTTTCTGAAAAAATACCCTTAAACCATTATTTTTAAAGATCCAACAAATAAGTCTGTAAAGCACAAATGAATATGATACATATTTCACAAAATGCAATTCACAGTTCAGTGAAAAATATAAGCACTTCATTTAATTTGAATAATATCTTAAATATCATCTTTCAACATAGCCTTACCTCATGAGTAGTAATAAGTTTGTTTTGTTTTGTTTTGGGGTCAGTGTTTGTTTTGGCAGTGGTTTGGAATTACTATCTTCCTTTCAGGGATCCTTACTGTCAGTGTTTCTTGTGACCATATAAAAATCTCACCACTGCTTTTGCAGAAGCCGGGTCCCCTGTTTGGGACATCGGGGGGGGGGGGGGGGGAATCCACGAAACTACGCCTTCCCAGTGGGGCCCAACTGTGAAAAACTGTGAGTGCTACCTGTAAATGTCTGTCTACTGTCCTCTTGCGTGAAACTCTTGGGAGTGGGGCGAAAAGAGGCTCCAGCAGAGAATTAGGAAAAAGAATATGGGAGGAATTACTTTCCCCAACTTTAAACTGTACTACAAAGCAATAGTTATCAAAACAGCATGGTATTGGAATAAGGACAGGTCCTCAGATCAGTGGAATAGGCTTGAATACTCGGAAAATGTTCCCCAGACATACAATCACCTAATTTTTGATAAAGGAGCAGGAAATCCTAAATGGAGCAGGGAAAGCCTCTTCAACAATTGGTGTTAGCACAATTGGATAGCCACTTGCAAAAAATTGAACTTAGACCCCCAGCTAACATCATGTACGAAGGTAAAATCCAAATGGATTAAAGACCTCGATATCAACCCCAAAACCATAAGATATATAGAACAGCACATAGGCAAAACACTCCAGGACATTACAGGCATCTTCAAGGAGGAAACTGCACTCTCCAAGCAAGTGAAAGCAGAGATTAACAGATGGGAATATATTAAGCTGAGAAGCTTCTGCACCTCAAAGGAAATAGTGCCCAGGATATAAGAGCCACCCACTGAGTGGGAGAAACTATTCACCCAATACCCATCAGATAAGGGGCTAATCTCCAAAATATACAAGGCACTGACAGAACTTTACAAGAAAAAAAAACATCTAACCCCATCAAAAAATGGGGAGAAGAAATGAACAGACACTTTGACAAAGAAGAAATACACATGGCCAAAAGACACATGAAAAAATGTTCCACATCACTAATCATCAGGGAGATGTAAATCAAAACAACGATGAGATACCACCTCACACCCCAGAGAATGGCACACATCACAAAGAATGAGAATAAACAGTGTTGGCGTGGACGTGGAAAGGAACTCTTATCCACTGCGGTGGGAATGCCGTCTAGTTCAACCTTTATGGAAAGCAATATGGAGATTCCTCCAAAAACTGGAAATCGAGCTCCCATACGATCAAGCTATACCACTCCTAGGAATATACCCTAGGAACAGAAAAATACAATACAAAAACCCCTTCCTTACACCTATATTCATTGCAGCACTATTTACCATAGCAAGACTCTGGAAACAACCAAGATGCCCTTCAACAGACGAATGGCTAAAGAAACTGTGGTACATATACACAATGGAATATTATGCAGCTGTCAGGAGAGATGAAGTCATGAAATTTTCCTATACATGGATGTACACGGAATCTATTATGCTGAGTGAAATAAGTCAGAGAGAGAGAGAAAAACGCAGAATGATCTCACTCATCTATGGGTTTTAAGAAAAATGAAAGACATTCTTGCAATAATAATTTTCAGACACAAAAGAGAAAAGATCTGGAAGTTCCAGCTCACCTCAGGAAGCTGAGAGTGATGAGTTTAGTCAGAGAAATAACTACATTTTGAACTGTCCTAATAACGAGAATGTATGAGGAAAATGGAGAGCCTGTCTAGAGTACAGGCGGGGGTCGGGTGGGGAGGAGGGAGACTTGGGACATTGGTGATGGGAATGTTGCACTGGTGATGGGTGGTATTCTTTACATGACTGAAACCCAAACACAATCATGTATGTAATCAAGGTGTTTAAATAAAAAAAAAAGTATAAAAAAAATCTCACCACCAAACCCAGATTGATCACATGCGAATCCTTACATGTATCTACAGCCCTATATTTTAGCAACCAGAATCCATATCTTACAAAAGCTTGAAAACAAAGTACTTTGGGGTTATCACTTTCATGATTTTAATGATTTTGATAACATTTCTAAGGACATCTGTGCTTTCCTTGCTAGCTTCTTTTCTTCCTTCTCTTTCTTCCTTCCCTCTTCCCTTTTCCCATCCCTTCTTTCCTTCCTTCCTTCCTTCCTCCCTCCCTCCTTTACTTCCTTCCTTTCCTCTATCCCTCCTTCCTTTTTCCATATTAGCTTTCTTCCTTCCTTCTATATTTTCTTTCTTCCTTCTTTATTTCCTTCCTTCCTTCTATAATTCCTTCCTTTCTTCTATAATTCCTTCCTTTCTTTAATATTTTCTTTTTTTATTCCTTATTTTCTTTCTTTCATTTCTTCCTTCCTTATTTCCTTCTTTCTTTCCTACATTCCTTCGTTCTTTCCATCCTTCATTCCATTTATTCTTTCCCTAAGTGTTCTTCTTTATTCTAAAACAGTGAAGAAAAGCAATGCATTCCTTGTTATTGGCTTTAATTTTTAATTCTCCATGCATCATTCTTAACTATCATGTTTAGTACCATCTTTATAGATTCAGGCATTTTATAATATAATATAAATAACATAATCTTTATAAACTTAGACTTTATAAACTCATGCATAATTTCCTATTATGCCTTCCATTAAGATAAAACAGACTTATATATCTTTCTCTCTTCATTGTCTTTTTAAAGGGCAACAAAACAAATAGTCATCACTTATGCTTCTTTCATAAACATCTCTTAAGTAATTTAACAACTATATCATATAAGAAATATCAAATTATTCACCTAACTCAGTTGTAAATTTTTAGTTTTCCCTCAAGCCTGCTAAAAATCCATTGTAAACAGTTATTACTGATTTCAGAAATTCTTCTAGAAATTATAATTTGACAAAATATTTTCATAAAATTAATCCCCACTTAAATAGCAGCAAGGAATCCTAGATATTCTCCTCTATTTAAGTCGAATACATTTTCAAAAGTACATGTTTTATAAAATGCAAATAATTACATTTTTGTTAGTAGCAAAACATCCTCACAGTAATGCTTTTCTTCATTTGAAGATTTTATGTCAATCAAAATGTTTAAATCTTAAGAATTTATTGCAGCAGAGTGATGCTTGATATTAAGATGCTGGTTTTGTTTTATTTCATTTTATGTTTTTTGGGGGGCTGGCTTCATGCTCTCTGCAGCCAAAACTGCATTACAAATTAAGTAGAGAGATTTTGCAATACTATCATGATTATTAAAAGTAAATCCGTATTGAAAAATTAATTTAACATGTTTCATTTCTTTTAGATCTAAGTATACTTCAACCTTGTCCTGAAGTCTGCTACAATATTGTAAGTATTTGAATCTCTGCTGTATACATTTAATAGCCATTTACATAAAAACAAAAATATTCCTCTCCTTGTATACTAGAATATACTGCTAACATTTTACAAAATAAACTCTAGCTTTAGTTTGTAAAATTAAGTTTATTTGCGCTTCATTCAAAATAATATTGACTTTGTGTACATGTACATTCTGTGCTGGAGAAATATTATTGAAGTAGTTTTGTTTTGCCTAATTTAATAAAACACTTAAGATTTCTGCAAAAAAGAGATAACAGTATTTTTTAATCAAAGCTTGTATCACAATATAATCCAAAAATAAACTAATTTTGTACTTACATGCTGGAGATTACTGTGAGATAACATTAAATTTTCCATAATTAAAACATAATTTAGGGGCCGAAGAGAGAGCATGGAGGTAGGGCATTTGCCTTGCATTTAGAAGGTAAGTTGTTCGAATTCCTGCATCACATATGGTTCCCTGCACCTGGCAGGAGCGATTTCTGAGCATAGAGCCAGGAGTAATCCCTGAGCGCTGCCAGGTGTGACCCAAAAATAAAAACAAACAAAAACAACAAAAAATTTAAAAAATGATTATAAAACTCAATTCAAAATAGTTCCACAGAAACTCAAATGATATGGAATCAACTTAACTAATGAGGTGAAGGACCTATACAAAGAAAACTACAAAACACTGCTTCAAGAAATAAAAAAGGACACAAGGAAATTAATTATTAACAGGCAAAAATCAATGGCCCTCTTCAAAAATAATGATGGACAAATAATAATACATACACAAGTAATGATAGAGAAGAAATTGACATTATACATATTCTTATCCTCGATCTCTCTAAAAAAGTAATTACCATACCTGAATTACCTTATGACCATAATGATTTAGAAGAACATGCAAAGCTTGTATTAGTTAATGTATATACAACTGCATCTTAGAAATTCGTTTGAGGAAAAGTAACTCTTTAAAGTATATTTAAATTGAAGTGTCACAAATATATTAGTTAGTCTAGAGAAAGATAATGAAATATAAAAAAAACTTCACTTGATCAATTTGATGCTAACCATCAATGAGACTTTTAAACAAATTTTAAGCTGTCCTCTATCTGGTACTTGCTAGTTTTGAAAATTATTTTTGAATTACATATTTTACTCAGACTTTCTCATCACTAAATTGAAGGGAAGGTACAATCAGGGATTACATCCAAAATGTCATAAAGCCACTAAGACTCGGAGACTGAATTTTCCCAATCCAGATTGAATCTTTAGCTTGTTTCTGCTTTGCTTATAATCATCACTTATGTTTAAACATCCAGAAAAATTTGATAAAATTATTTTTATTGATATGCAGGGTTTAACAACTTATTCTCAATTTATGTTAGTGCTTATTTCTACCAATTTTCTTTAAATCACAAGGCTAAATACAGGCGGTAGTTTGCTAGAAATTTAATTTAGTTACTTTAAACATATTGCAAGAAAATGCTGCACCTTGGTTTTAAAGTGTTTCTTCAGTGGCAAGAACAAATGTACTGGTAAAATATCTAAATAAGTACTAGGCTTTTTTTTTATCAATTTGCAATTAAGTGAACAACATATTTAAATGTAATTAAGTTAACAGAAAAACATTAAAAGATAGCAAATGTAAAAATAAAACATACTTTGCCACTACAAAGAAGCAGATGGAAGATCACATACTAGGAAAAATCACAACCAGCAGAAAGAATAGCAGTCAGCCTTCTACATCATCATCATCATCATCATCATCATCATTTCTTCACCAGCAATGTAAGAAAATGTTTAATTCAACTGATGCAATAATACAATATTAGACAGAAGATTGAAGCAAACAATGATAGTCTTGAATTTTTATGTCACAAGAAATAAACAGCAGAGAACTTAATACTGGAAAAGACAATGTACAACTGTTTAATATGTTCTGAACTGAAACATTTTCATCAATAGATATAAAAATATAATAATGTTATACTGTTTCAATTTCTTTTTTCCTGTCCTCTCTCAAACTGAGGTTGAGAGCCTCTACAAAGACTCCGCACATTTTCGGCTTATTTGATTTTTACCCCATTTTATTGCTTTTCTCTTCTTCAAACAAAACTACATTACGTGAACTATCTAGTTCCACCTCTCAAATAGAGGGTGAAATAAGGGAGGGTACCAGGACCAAACAAATATATGATCACTAATAGTAAGCTAGACACAGAGGGGACCACTTATTCTAGCAGCATGGGGGATGAGAGTGGGGGATATGGGATGCAAGATGGAAACAGGGGTGGAGGGAGGATAAATTTGGTGATGGGAATTCCCCTGATTCAATGTTAATATGTACCTAAAATACTACTGTGAAAGATATGCAAGCCAATATGGTCAAAATAAAAATTATAAAAAATAAATGTATAAACAGCAAGAAAAAATATATAAAATATATAATAATGTTAACTCTTGCTATCTCCATTTCTTCACAATATGCTTGGTCATGTTATGCATATTTAACATTATAGCCAGTGAATATTACTTTAAATGCCCCAATTTCTAAATAGCAATTGTTATTAAAATATAACAATATTAACCTTCGCTATCTCCATTTCTTCTAAACATGCCTGGTCATGACATGCATGTTTATCATTGTAGCCAGTTTAGTTTATATAGGACTAAAACTCAAGTATTTATTGCTAGATTAATTAAATACTAGTATATTAAGTATATAATTTACATAATACATATTTCTTAATATATAAGATTTGACCATATATATTGTCAATATATCATAGCTTAAATAACAGACCCATCTTAATATGTAAAAATAAAGTAATCAGGGGCTGGAGAGATGGCACAACCGTAAGACGTTTGCCTTGCACATGTCTGACCTAGGACAAACTGCTGCTCAGTCCCCGATGTCCCATATGGTCCCCTAAGCCAGGAGCGATTTCTGAGCCCATAGCTATGAGTGACCCCTGAGTGTCATAGGGTGTTCCCCCACCCCAAAAATCAAAATACAAAAAAAAAGAATAAATCATATTCATTGGGTCAAAGAGATAGTACAGGGGATAAATGCTTGTTTTATGCACAAGCAACCTGCACTTCATTTGTTCCCTGATGGTAGTGATTCCTAATACAGAGAGGAAAAACGTTCTAAGCAATTCTTGTGCATCCCCAAATCAGTAAGCCAACAAATAATATTCATCAGAATCACCATGGAAAGCAATTTCCAATAATATAGATTATATCTCCATTTCACATAGTGTAGAACCAAGATTTTAATCTGTAATTTCCTTGTCAACAAATGTAGACAGTTATTTTAGTCTGTACCAAGATATAATGCAAATTGCCTTCTGGCTTTTTTTAACTAGGTTGCATGATTTTGAATGATGTATTTTCTTCTCTGACTCCATTTATTATAAAAATAGCATTCCAAATTATAGAGTGAATACAATGAGGCTTAGTAGCAGCCTATGCTCTATTGGATTATTCTGTTCTGTACTATTTTAATAGAAAAGTTAGATTTGGGAAATAGAGTTGTTATAGCTTTTTCCTAATTCCAAAGATAGTTGATTATTTTCTATAACATTATGGATTTCTCAACTATTTAAATTTTAACTTAGTTCAAATTAAGAAATGCAAGTTAATATTGAAATGATATTAATTTACTTAATACTGTAAAATATCTTATCTATAGGAAAGCATTCACTGGAGAGAAAAGTAAATGAATTGTTAGCATCCTTTGTTTTTTGGAGGCCAGGAGTCAACTTCATATAGAATCCTAAGCAATGCTAAAAACTAACTTTGAGCATAGCCAGGCATGGCAATAAATGAATAAATGAAAATAAAATAAAGCAAAAATTTAATGTGTACATTTTTGCTACTAGCTAACAAAAACATATTTTTCACTTTTCAGAGAAAGTCCAAATTTCATGTGTCATTGTAGGCTTATATAAATACATACATGTTTACATATTATGTCCTACATGCATTATTCTAAGTATATACTAATTTTATCTATATATATATACTTAAAATATAATCTGATCAATTTTTCCTTTGGGACCACTATTGGAAGCTATATTTTATTATTATTGTGCTATTAACAATAAAAGAAAAACAAAAAAATTCCTTGTATTTACAAAGCTTAAGTTGTAGTTATAAAAATAAAAAATAATCAAAAATAAGATTAGGTAATGTATCTATTAGATGTAAAAATAAACACGTTATACTTAAATCAAAAATCCAGGAAATAAAGAATATTTCTAAAATCTTCAATAATCAATGAAAAATAACTTTAAATGACTGAGTGGCATTGGGACTATTAAACATATATCAAAAAGTTATTCATCTTTTTAGGATATGTTAATAAAATATTTACAATATTTCAAGGATTATATAAGATTATATAATCTTAAATTAAATTTTAGTAATATCAGCATATTATTTATATATTTCAAGTATTAAAACTTAGCATATGAAAAATTATGCATTCTAATCTAAATCATTCAACAACAATAAAATATGTTATTTAGACTAAAATGTATTTTATAGCTTGCAAGATACTCTTTAATCCAAATAGATGTTAACTTTATTTCATGTTCCACAGAGCTTTTTCCTTCCCCAAAATGAAACTTATTTCCCTTGCACTCAAAGAGATGGGGTAGACAGAATTCCTTGTCAGTATTTCTCAAATCTAAAATTTGGATGGGGCAGCATAATCATTTAACTCTCATCTTTACCCAACGTCGTGGTAACTTAACAAAGTTAAACATATATAAGAAAATAAAATATGAAGGCTATGCATGAGGAAGTTGCACTCCATATTGTAGGCAGAATTCACTCTTTACAGTATGCCAACTTACTCTTCTTGTGTAATTGTTACCTTGAGTGTTTTTCTCTTGCATTCCTGTCTTTTTTAACTACTACTTCTTGAATTTCTGAAATCAGACCAAGGGGTTTATCAGAAATGGTTGCAGATAGCTGAGGAGGCATGGGGAGAGCTAATTAAGAACAATCTGAGCAATGACCACCAGTAAATCTTATAATTTTAATTGTAAAAAATCTTTGTTATTAAGTTATTTATCTCAAGTCTGCATCATACTAGGACATTGTACTTTGCTTAGTTTTAGGATCATAATAATAGCATCATCTCTATATCAAACTTGTGCATCCCAAGTATTCTCCAGTTAACTAATTATGTAAATTTTATTGTATTTTTCTCACAGAGAAAAGACATATAAAATCAGCATCTAAGGAATAATTGGATTTTATGGATTAATTTACATAATGTAAGGCAGTGCTAAGAGCTTATTTCTTATTCTACGAAATCACGCCTTTTAGGGTTCAGAGAACCATATGTGGTACAAGTAGATCCTGGGTTGGATAAAGGCCTCACAATTAACCTCTCTGTTTTCTATTGCTCCAGCTAAAGATTAGTGAATCTTAACAATTAAAATTATAATATTATAAATTTTTCAATAGTTATTTAATTGATTATTTTATGTAAATATAAATCAACACAAATGATAACTGTCAAGATAAATACAATATAGACCAGTTTGGTTGAGAGAGGGCAGTTATTGAAACCTGGAAAATATCAAAATATTGAGCACCAATTACATTATTAGTCTTTGTTTTCTCTTTCCCATTCCTTTCCATAGTTTCTGTTACTATAATTTAAAAGTCAGATATTGTGAGAGAAGTTGAATGCCTGTCTCGATTACAGGCAGGACAGGCAGGAGTGGGGAAGGAGAGTAGGGGTACACTGGTGATGGGTATGTTGCACTGGTGAAGGGTGGGCTCTCTGTTTATGACTGAAACACAACTACAATCATGCTTGTAATCATGGTACTTAAAGATATCATGTATTAAAAAACTATGAACTGCAAAAAATCCAGAACAAAACAAAACAAAAGTGAGATATTGTTAGATCCCTGATAATGTGGACCATAACTGCCAGTTTTTGTGTATGAAATGTAAATAAGAAATAACAAGAAGAACAATTGAAAATAGGTAGTACATACACTTACAATAATATAAAGAAATATTTCTTCAGTATAATATTGAATGAAAATATCTGAATATTCAGAATGGGCTATAATTTCTATAATGACTAGAAATAACTTTCTTCCCAAAGCAATAAGCTCTATTCCTTGAAAAGAGGTATTAAATTCTAAATAAGACCACTAGCATAATCAATCATTTATTATATATAACCCAAACTAAGTTAGGACAGATGTAATAGGGCAGATGTAATTATTTGAACATATGTAAATGTTGTATTCCAAAAGATAAAGAGACTAGGAAGAGCTTGAAGTAAAAAAATATGTTTGTTTAAACATGTAAGTAAAATAAATCACAAAAATATAGAAATTTAAATTATAATAACCAATAAGACAAACATACACATTGTTGGCTTTACTTTTAAAGAAACCAAAGGGGCCAGAGTGATAAAACAGTCTTGCATTGTATGCTTCCAACCTGAGACGGACCCGGTTTGATTCCTGGCATCCCATATGGTCCCCCGAGTCTGCCAGGAGTGATTTCTGAGCTCAGAAGTAACCCCTGAGTGCCTCCGAATGTGTCCCCCACAAAAACAATTAGTTTGTTTTTCAAACAAACATTGAAATTAGTCAATTTACCTCAAAATACCTACAAAGTAAATAAAACATTGCCCATATCCAACTTTCTCCCACCTCTCTCAATATACCGCTGTTAAGAATATTGCTGTTTATTTTTCTTCCTGTGGATTTCTTGCTTCCCCCATAATCTCTTTCTTTGTGTCTCTCAAGTAGACAATAGACAGATCGGATTGATAAACAATCAATAGATAGACTGGCTGATAGGTTGACTGATAGGTTGACTGATAGCTGTCTATTGTCTATATATCAGGTTAAATACATAAATACAGAACTGACTTTTATAGTGAAGCAAGGTAGTTTTAATTTAACTTACATAGATGTGAAAGAAGAGAAAGAGAGAATGTACACATTCAATAGAAAACATGAGTTATTCAGAATGAAAAGAAAAAAGCAAATAAAAGTAAGGAGATATGTGTTCAAGAGAGAATATAGGCCTGAAGAGTAAACCAATATAGATCTGTTTTAGAATGTGGTGTAAGTATACATTATGAGTTAAATAAATATTGATATAAATTTGCATATAGAAACACAATCCATGCCAGTTTCTTTCTGAACCTGTTTAAAGTAAACATTAGCTAGAATGGTTATTTATCCCTAAATTATATTACATATTAGTTATGAGAAAAGGCATCATAGAGCCATAAATTATGCATCTAAATTCAATATTGGTATAATATTATTAATGAACCAAATAAGGATTTTGAAGTGAGCACAATTTTCCCATTCTTTTAACTTTTGTACTGAGTATATAACTCTTTCGTTTGTTTCTTAGGTCACATAAGTTTACATGACAGTATTTCTTTAAAATATTCAGTTTCATGCCTCTTCAAAATATATGTTGTCCTACTACAGACACCACCAAACTAGAAGAATCTCTTTTTAGAAATCTATATTTTAGTCTTACAGAATAATTCCTGAACATATTACTCTGCAATTTAGCAAAAACACAGTTTCAAGAGAAAAAAAAACACTGCAGCTTTCACATATTCTATAATTATCTTAGACTTTCATTGTTTGCTCCTATAGGTGTCAAGATAATTATATACATAGAAGACATGTTTTTTTTTTTTTTTTTGGTTTTTTTTTGGGGGGGCCACACCCGGCGGTGCTCAGGGGTTACTCCTGGCTGTCTGCTCAGAAATAGCTCCTGGCAGGCACAGGGGACCATATGGGACACCGAGATTCGAACCAACCACCTTTGGTCCTGGATCGGCTGCTTGCAAGGCAATCGCCGCTGTGCTATCTCTCCGGGCCCAGAAGACATGTTTTTATAGTTTAAATTTGTCTTTTATAAATATAAAGATTGTGTATGAATTCAATATATGAGTTATAGAAATCTATCACATCAAAAATCATCTATCAGAACAAAAATGTAATATATAAGTTTAGATTAATGCCAGTTAAGTATAATAAATATTATATTCTGTCATGTATACAATACAAAGAAATACAAAAATAGTAAGAGCGAACACATTTTATACAATTTCAGCTTGTACACCATTTTTCTCTATATCTATAGTGTTTTGTTGCAATTAAAAAGCAGAAAAATGTCTCATACTGCATAATGATTATGTTTTTAAAATAAATATGTATAGATGGTCATTGTATATGTATTTTAAAACATGTTCCTACATGTATTATAATCAACTGTCATTTAAATCAAACAAAATTCATTTTAGTTATGTTACTCTGAAATTCTAATAAAGGAATTTTTTTCAAATCTTTATTTAAGCACCATAATTACAATCATAATTGTAGTTGGGTTTCAGTCATAAAAGGAACACCCTCCTTTACCAGTGCAACAATCCCACCACCAATGCCCCAATCTCTCTCCTCCCCTCCCCTGTCTGTATTCGAGACAGACATTCTACGTCTCTCATTCTTTAACATTGTCATCCTAGTTGTTAGTGTGGTTATTTCCCTAAAGCATTCACCACTCTTTATGGTGAGCTTCATATTGTTAGCTGGTCCTTCAAGCCCTTAACTCTATTGTCTCTGGGATTATTACAATAATTTCTTTACTTATTTTTTAAACCCATACATGAGTGAGGCTATTCTGCATCTATCTCTCTCCCTCTGACTTATTTCACTCAGCATAATAGATTCTATGTACATCCATATATAGGAAAATTTCATGATTTCATTTCTCCTGACAGCTGCATAATATTCCATTGTATATATGTACTACAGTTGCTTTAGCCATTCCTCTGTTGAAAAGCATCTCAGTTGTTTCCAGACTCTGGTTACTGTAAATAGCACTACAATAAATATAGGAGTGAGGAAGATATTTTTGAACTGTACTTTTGTGTTCCTCAGTTATATCTCTAGGACTGGTATAGCTTGATCATATGGGAGCTCAATTTCCAGTTTTGGGAGGAATCTTCATATTGTTTTACATATGGCTGGACTAAAAGGCATTCCTACCAGTAGTGAATAAGAGTTTCTTTTTCTCCACCTCCCTGCCAGTACTACTTTCTCATTTTTTGTGATGTGTGCTAATCTCTGTGGAGTGAAATGGTACCTCATAGTTGTTTTGATTTGGATCTCCCTGATGATTAGTGGCATGGAGCATTTTTATGGAGCATTTTTTATGTGTCTTTTGGCCAATTGCATTTCTTCTTTGACAAAGTGTCTGTTCATGTCTTCTCCCCATTTCTTGATAGGATTAGATGTTTTTTTCTTGTAAAGTTCTGTCAGTGCTTTGTATATTTTAGATATTAGCCCCTTATCTGATGAGTACTGGATGAAGTTTCTCCCAGTCAGTGGGTGACTCTTGTATCCTAGGAACTATTTCCTTTGAAGTGCAAAAGCTTCTTAGTTTAATATAATCCACTTCTGTTTATCTCTCTTCTTCCACTTGTTTGGAGAGTGCTGTTTCTTCTTTGAAGATACTTTTAGTCTCAATGTTATAGAGTGTTTTACTTACAAGTTGTTCTAAAGACCACATGGTTTCAGGTTTGATATCAAGATCTTTAATCCATTTGGATTTTGCCTTCATACATGGGGTCTGATTTCGATATTTTGCAAGTGGCTCACCAGTTGAGCCATCAACACTTGTTGAAGAGGGTTTCCTTGATCCATTTTTAATTTCTTGCCCTTTATCAAAGATTAGTTGATTGTATGTCTGGGGAACATTCTCTGAGTATTCAAGCCTATTCCAGTGATCTGAAGGTCTCTCTTTATTCCAATACCATGCTGTTTTGATAACTATTGCTTTGTAATACAATTTAAAATCAGGAAAATAATGCCTCCCATATTTCTTTTCCTAAAGATTGCTTTAAGGCCCGGAGAGATAGCACAATGGTGTTTGCCTTGCAAGCAGCTGATCCAGGACCAAAGGTGGTTGGTTCGAATCCCGGTGTCCCATATGGTCCCCCATGCCTGCCAGGAGCTATTTCTGAGCAGACAGCCAGGAGTAGTCCTTAAGCACCGCCGGGTGTGGCCCAAAAACAAAACAAAAAAAAAAAAAGATTGCTTTAGCTATTCATGGGTGTTTATTGTTCCAAATGAATTTCAGAAATGTTTTATTCACTTCTTTGAAGAATATCATGGGCATCTTTAGAGAGATTGCATTAAATCTGTACAAGGCTTTGGGAAGTATAGCCATTTTAATGATGTTGTTCTTGCCAATCCATGAGCAGGGTATATGTTTCCATTTCTGTGAATCCTCTCTTATTTCTTGAAGTAGGGTTTTGTAGTTTTCTTTGCATAGGTCCTTCGCATCTTTAGTTAATTTGACTCCAAGATATTTGAGTTTGTGTGAAACTAATGTGAATGAGGTTGTTTTCTTAATGTGCATTAATTCTCTTTTATATTGGTGTTATAGGCCATTGATTTTTGCATGTTAATTTTGTAGTGCCACTTTTCTATATTATTCTATTGTTTTTAAAAGCTTTTTGATAGAGTCTTTAGGGTTTTCTAAGTAGAGTATCATGTCATGCAAACAGTGAGAGCTTGACTTCTTCCTTTCCTATCTGGATGCCCTTGATATCTTTTTCTTGCCTGATTGCTATAACAAGAATTTCCCCTATAGCAAATACTTCCAGTACTATGTGGAATTGGAGTGGTGAGAGAGGACAGCCTTGTCTTATACCAGAATTTAAAGGAAAGGCTTTTAGGTTTTCTCCATTGAGGATAATAATTGCCATTTTTTTGTGGTAGATGGCCTTAGTTATATTGAGAAAATTTCCTTTCATTCCCATATTGGTGAGAGTTTTTAACACGAATGGGAGTTGGATCTTATCAAATACTTTCTCTGCGTCTATTACTATGGTCATTTGATTTATATTTTTCTTATTGTTGATGTTGTGTATTATGTTGATAGAATTACGAATGTTAAACCATCCTTGCATTCCTGAGATGAAACCTACTTGATCAAAGTGAATGATCTTCTTAATAAGACATTGTATCCTATTTGCCAGGATTTTGTTGAGGATATTTGCTTCTGTGTTCATCAGGAACATTGGTCTATAATTGTTTGGCAGCATCTCTGTTTGATTTTGTTTTCAAGGTGATGTTGGCTTCATAAAAACTATTTAGAAGTGTTCCCGTTTTTTTCAATTTTATGAAGAGCATAGCCAGGATAGGTAATAGTTCCTCTTGAATGATTTGAAAGAATTTATTAGTGAATTCATCTGGTCCTGAAATTTTGTTTTTGGGCATTTGATTACCATTTTAATGTCCTTAATAGTGATAGGGATGTTTACATAAGCTCCGTCCTCCTTATTTAACAGTGGAAGGTTATAGGAGTCCAAAAATTTATCCCTTTCTTCCAGGTTCTCATGTTTCATGGCATAGAGTTTCTTGAAGTAGTCTCTGATTACCCTCTGAATCTTTGCAATATCTGTAGTACTCTCCCTAGTTTCATTTCTAATATGGGTTATCAAGTTTCTCTCTCTCTTTCTTTGTAAGTTTTGCCAATGATCTGTCAATCTTTTTTATTTTTTATAAAGAACCAACTTCTGCTTTCAGACTGTTTTTTGGGTTTCCACTTCATTGCTTTCTGCTCAAAGCTTTATAATTTCCTCCTGTCTCCCTATGTTTGGTTCCTTTTGTTTATCATTTTCTAATTTTATAAGCTGTGTTATTAAGTTATTCAGGTAGGTCAATTCTTTCTGATGTGTGCTTGCAAAGCTATAAATGTTCCTCTCAGTACTGCTTTTGCTGTGTCCTATAGATTCTGATAGTTTGTGTCTTCATTGTCATTTGTTTCCAGAAGAGTTTGGATTTTCTCTTTATTTTCATCTTGGATCCACTGGTAGTCAATAGTAGGCTGTTTTATTTCCAGGTGTTAAAGTTTTTCTTATGTGTCCCTTTGTAATTCATATATAATTTCAGAGCCTTGTGATCAGTGAAGGTAGCCTGCAAAATTTCTATCCTCTTGATTTTATGCAGGTATGTTTTATGTGCCATTATGTGGTCTTCCCTGGATAATGGCCCATGTATATTGGAGAAGAATGTTTATCCTGGTTTCTGAGGATAGAGTTCCATATACATGCATATATACACATACATATACATACATACTAAACATACATACACACATACATACATACTAGGCCCCTTTCTTGCATTTCTCTTTTCAGGGATAGAATATTTTTTGGGGTTTCAGTCTGATTGACCTATCAAGTGTTGACAGGGCCTTGTTGAGGTTTTCCACAATTATTGTGTTATTATTGATATCCTCTTTTAAATTTGTCAGTAATTGTATTAGGTATTTTGCTGGTCTCTCATTGGGTGTGTATATGTTGAGTAGTGAGATTTCTTCAACTGTTGCACATATCCTTTGATTAGTACAAAATGTCCATCTTTGTCCTTTACAATTTTTTCTGAGTCTAAAGTTTATGTCATCTAATATTAATATGGCCACTCCAGCTTTCTTAAGGGTGTTGTTTGCTTAAATGTTTTTCCTCCAGCCTTTGATTTTGAGTTTATGTTTGTTCTTTCTATTCAGGTGTGTTTCTCGTAGGCAGCAAAAGGTTGGATTCATTATTTTGATCTATTTTGCCACTCTGTGTCTCTTAACTGGTGCATTTAGTCCATTGACGTTGAAGGAGATGATTGTTGTGGGATTTAATGTCAGCTTTGTGTATAAATTTGATGTGTCTGTTGGTCTGTCTTGTCTCAAAGTTGACATTCAGCTTTTCTTTTAAGATTGGTTTTGCATCTGTAAAGTTTCTGAGCTGTTGCTTATCCATAAAGGTATGTATCCTTTCTTCAAACCTGAACTTGAGTACAGCTGGAAGCAGTATTCTAGGTGAAGCATCCATTTCATTTAGTCTTGTCACAATATCCACCACTATCTTCTGGTTTGGAGGGTTTCTTGTGACATATCTGCTGTAAATCTTAAGGATGCTCCATTGAATGTAATTTCCCTTTTTATCTTATTTTTTTTAGTATTCTAACTCTATTTGTGGGATTCGTTATTGTGACTAGAATGTATCTTATGGTGCTTTTTTTCAGGTTTGTTTTAGCTGGTACTCTTTGGGCATGCAGGGTTTTGTTGCATGTAGTCTTTATCTCTGGGAGTTTCTCTGTAATGATGTATTTGACTGTTGATTCTTCCTGAAGATTCTGGGCCTCTGAAACTCCAATGCTTCTTATTTTGTTTCTGTTGAGTTTATCAAAGACTTCTATTTTCATCTGTTCACATTCTTTGAGTACTTTTTCCTTTGTCTGATCATTTGCTTTAAGGTTCTTTTCTTTTCTTTCTTTTTTTTTTTTTTTGATAAATATCTACAGTTTATTTTTATCCTGAGCATTTTTCTTTTCTTTTCTTTTTTTAATATATATTGTGACCCAAGTGCATTACAAATCTTTCACTGCATCATTTATGGTACATAGTGACAATGAATGAGGGGCATTCTCACCACCAGTGCTGTCCTCCATCCACCCCTGTTCCCAGCATGTATCCCATATCTCCCTCCTTTACCCCGCAAAATGCTAGTGCAACTGGTCTCCACTTTACAGCTTGCTGTAGATTGAGCATCTATTCCACCATCACTGGAGATAAAAAGGATAAGAAAAAAGGAGAAAAAAATTGGTAACAACTACCAAAAAAATAAGAGAGAAAAATAAGAAAAATGGAAGAAAAAATGCACCTGGCAAATAAAAATAAAAATAAATCACCAAATAATAACCACAAGAATAAAAAAGAAAGAGAAAAATGGAAGAAAAAAAGAGAAGGAAAATAAAGTCAAAAACTAACAAATCAAAACAAAACACGAAAAAGTAGGGGTGCTGGAGTGGCAGCGTTTGGCACTGCCAAAAAGGATTTTTTTTTTTTTTTTTTTTTGCATATGCACAGTAAGCATTGGGGAAGAAAGGGAATTCCCGTGGCCTAAGAGATTCAGGGTTTCTCCATCCTTGAAGCATACCATCGTGGGATCAACCCCTGGATCCATATAAGATTCTTTTCTAATCTCTTCTGCTGTATGAAGTTGTTGTGCATCTCATCTTGGAGTTCACCGATTCTGTCCCTGCCTGCTGTTACCCTATTGGAGTTTCTTTCCAATGAAGTTTTCAGTTCCTCTACTGTGTTATTTCAGTTTGGAGTTTTCTGATTTCTATCTTTGTGTTCTGTTCAGCTTGATCTATGTTTTCTTTTATTTCCATGAAGGTCCTCCATATTTCGATTCTAAACTCCTTATCTGAGAGATTGATTACTCAGGTGATTGGTATTTTTTGAGTCATCTTCGTTCTCTGTGCATGGTATTTGCCTATGAGGGTTTCCCATTGTCACGGTTGTAGTGTGATTTGTTCTATGTGCTATAGTGGGGTTTATTAGTTAGAAAGAGCATGTGGCTGCAAAGCAAAGCAGAGCAGCTGCTCTTTTCTGGAGCCCATGTCTGCTGTGGTGCTTCTCTGGGTCTTTCTTGTGCTTCTCAGGAGAATTTCAGGAGACAAAAGAGAAGAGAACTAGGTGAAGACAATAGAGATTTTTTTCAGTCTTTCTCCATGTTGCCAAGCATACAGCAGGGGTCACACCTCCCCCACTCACAGAAAAGGTAGAGGGTACCTATCTGCTGTGGATCCTCTAGGAAACAGTATTCACTGGGTCTCTCTTGGGCTACTCAGGAAAATTTAAGGAAGAGCAAAAGTAATTTCTTAAAGTACCCATTTTTATTTGCTAAGTTTATTATTAATAAACACCATAATAACAAATTATAGCATAAAAATCTGGATTTATAAACTTTTTTATTTTTCTTACAATTAACGCTATTATATTGTATGCTTATATAAACACATGCTATGAAATTTAACGCACTTATTTTTATACTGTACTTCATAAACACATGGAGAATTAATGATCTATGTACTCACTAAACAAGTTTTGAGACAATATAAGTATATATAGTTAATAAAAAAGTGTTATATTGGGACCTATTGATAGTACAGTGGGCTGGATGCTTTTATGCACACAGACACTAAGACACTAATGGTATCCCATATAGTCACAGATAGCAACACCAGAACTTATTTCTAAGTGCAGAGTCAGAAGTATATCTTGAGCACAATCATGTGAGACCCCCAAAATCACTAAATAAATGAATAAACAAATAAATAAAACTCTCATAATTCAGCAATTTCAACCATTCAATGCAAAATAAAAATTGTTATGAAAGAATAACTGTACTAAACAATGTTGTGATATGATTTGATAATTTACTTATCTTGATAAGACAGAGAAAATGTACTTTTTGATTAAATATCAGACATCTAAATTAATAGAAAAACTAGTTTTATCAGCAATTTATTTCTCTCCTGAATTTTTTAAAGAAAAAATGCTGAAAATTACTCATTAATATTTCTATTACTTCGAAAGGAAAACAAAACCTTCTGTCATGAGTTCTAAGACTATGTTTTTGTTAAAACAAGATATAAGAATGCAAATGATATTAGCAACTGCACTGAATAATTAATCATATAATTAGGTCTAATGACAGGAAGAAAAGGGAGATTCCCAATTTCCTTTACTGTGAGCATATTAAAAATAAGGTGTGCATTTATTTTATATGTAATCAAAATGTAAAGCTTTTAATCTTTCTATATATACTAAACATTGATAAACCAAATATTAAATTATACATAAACTACATAATACATTACACATGAAATAACTCATATTTTATTCAAATGCTTTATAACCTTTCTTAATGTCAGTGAAATTTCTATATTCAAATAATGATTATTTTACACATCTATGCTGGTACAGTTTTCTATTTATATATAATATGAACATAAAAATGTAGATCTTTATGTGACTCCCTAGAAAAAATAAACATAAGTTGTCATATCAATGCATCAAGCAACATTTTGATTTATAATTACATTCCTCTCATATATGTGTGTGTGTTTTGAGATTTATATTCTAATCTTTTATTCAAGATTCAATATCTTGTTCAATAAGAGAAAAAAGACTGGAAAAGCCATTGAATTTCTTTTAAAAATTAGTTTTATTATTCTAACCATCTGTGTTATTTTTTAATTGTGAATTTGAATATATCTTTTAGAATAACTGTAAACAAGATAACCTGACATTGATGTCCACCTAAGTTTTTCATATCAACAATGAGCATATAGGGACCAGAGCTAAATGCAAAGTATGGACAGTTCCCTTGTTTACAACTATGTGCCTTCAATTCCAAGAACTGTATATTATCCCCTGCGACAAGTAGGAGTGATTTCTGATTTTAGAGCCTGGAGTAAGCCCTGGCCTGGAGTAAGTGTGGCCTCTGTACAAACAATTAAGCAAACAAATAAAAATAATGAATAATAACTTTTAAATAAAATTAATTATTTTAATAGGTTGGTGTCATGTTTATTATTGGTAAGTGGAACTGTTCTTATAATTGGAATGATATTGGGGGAAGATGAAATTTTGGGGACATTGTGGTGTGGAATGTTTTATGCATAAAGTGTACCATTATCAGTATTGTAAATCACAGTGTTGAAAATATTTTTTTAAATAACAAAGGGGCCTAGATGTTCCTATTATGCTGACCCGAGCCACGCCACAAAGGGAGATTCCTGAGCAAGGAGTCAATAGTAAACCCTGAACACAGTCAACTGTAATCTAAACCCTCTTCATAATGATCCCTTAAAAAAAAGGACATCAGAAATATTGACATACTATAAATGTAAAAGTTTCCATTCTATATGGCTAATATTTTGCAATTTACATTCTATAAATGAACATTTTTGTGTATATTTAGTTATTGTTCTTTTTTATTTGGGGCCACATCTTGGAGTTCTCAGGATACTACTGTCTCTGCAGTCAAGAACCACTCTTGGAGGGCCAGGGGACTATATGGTATATCAGAAATAAAACACAGTTTGATTTGCCTTTTGCAAGGAAAATACCCTAACCATTGTACTACCTCTCCAGTCCCTGAATATTTAGATCCTTAAATATTTCAGTTGTACTCTTTGGAGAAAGATGGGTGACCTGTTATACAAAAAAAATTTTTCTATAGGTGCATGGCCTTCAATTATTAATAGAAATGCAAGCAGATAATTTGTTTAGATTGTGATTAAAATTTTTTAACAAAAAGTTTTTCCCAGTGGACAAAACTATTTCTTCAACTATATAGTTAATTTTAAATGCAATCAACATTATATTCCTTTTATAATCTAAAGCTTAAACTTTAATTATGGTTATTTCCTTGGCCCTACAAATAATTTACTATGTGTCTCTTGAAAACACTAATCAAATTCCACACTAATTCATATTCCTTTAATATAGTGTCCTAAACCATGCAACAATAAATTTATATCACAACTTATTAAAATAACTTATTTTTTTAAGAATTCCATCAACACTTTCCTTATCTATATTTCTTTTTTAATTAATATCTTTATTTAAACACCTTGATTACAAATATGATTGTGTTTGGGTTTCAGTAATGTAAAGAACACCCCTCTTCACCAGTGCAACATTTTCATCAAAAATGTCCCAAATCTCCCTCCTCCTCGTGCCACCCCTGTCTGTACTCTAGACAGGCTTTCTACTTCCCTCATTCATTCACATTGTTATGATAGTTCTCAAAGTAGTTATTTCTCTAACTGCACTTATCACTCTTCGTGGTGAGTTTCATGTAGTGAGCTGGAACTTCCAGCCCTCTTCTCTTTTGTCTCTGAAAATTATTGCAAGAATGTCTTTTCTTTTTCTTTTTTTTTGTCTTTTATTTTTCTTAAAGCCCATAGATGAGTGAGACTATTCTGCGTCTATCTCTCTCCCTCTGACTTATTTCACTCAGCATAATAGAATTCATGTACATCCATGTAAAGGAAAATTTCATGACTTCATCTCTCCTGACAGCTGCATAATATTCCATTGTGTATATGTACCACTGTTTCTTTAGCCATTTACCTGTTGATGGGCATCTTGGTTGTTTCCAGAGTCTGGCTATTGTAAATAGTGCTGCAATGAAGGTAGATGTGAAGAAAGGATTTCTGTATTGTATTTTTGTGTTCCTAGGGTACATCCCTAGGAGTGATATAGCTGAATTGTATGGGACCTCAATTTCCAGTATTTGGAGGAATCTCCATACTGCTTTCCATAAAGGTTGGACTAGACGGCATTTCCACCAACAGTGGATAAGAGTTATTTCTCTCCACATCCCTGCCAGCATTGCTTGTTTTCATTCTTTGTGATGTGTGTCAATCTCTGTGGTGTGAGATGGTACCTCATAGTTGTTTTGATTTGCATCTCCCTGGTGATCAGTGATGTGGATAATTTTTCATGTGCCTTCTGGTCATCTGTATTTCTTTTTTGTCAAAGTGTTTGTCCATTTCTTCTCCCATTTTTTGATGGGATTATATGATTTTTCTTGTAAAGTTCTGTCAGTGCCTTGTATATTTTGGAGATTAGCTCCTTATCTGATGGGTATTGGGTGAATAGTTTCTCCCACTTAGGGAGTGGCTCTTGTATCCTGGGCACTGTTTCCTTTGAGGTGCAGAAGCTTCTGAGCTTGATATATTCTCATTTGTTTATGCCTGATTCCACTTATTTGGAGAGTGCAATTTCCTCTTTGAAGATGCCTTTAGTCTCAATGTCTGGAGTGTTTCACCTACGTGTTGTTCTATATATCTTATGGTAACAGGTCTGATATCACGATTTTTAATCCAATTGGATTTTACCTTCGTACATGAAGTTAGCTGGTGGTCTAAGTTCGCTTTTTTGCAAGTGCCTAACCAGATATGCCAACACCACCTTGTCTGTATTTCTAAGTTTTCTTAAATGTATCAGAATATTATCCTTCAAATATTTCCATCCAACCTGTCAATAACTCGATTGATGGCCTCTGAAATTCATTGACTGTCCATTTTTCTAGTTGTATCTCTATCATCATTATTACACTGCTTAAGAAACATTGTTAATTTTATGGGTCAACTTAGCTAGGTCATTCCATGCTCATCTACTTGATTAATTGTTATTGTATGTATGTATGGAAGGTATTTTGGGATGGATAACCATTTGAATAATTGGATTAAGTTAAACAGATGTTTTTCCTTATTAAGGATGGGCCCTCATTCAATCAGCTGAAAGGCCTCAATTTAATGAATAGACTGACCATTCTGTGAACAAACAGCTCATTCTGCCTAACAGAGTTGAAATGGGACATTATTCTTTCATGCCTTTAGACTGAAACTGAAACCTCAGCTCTTCTCGGGTTTCAAATTGACTGGTCTTTGAACTACGTTTACCCTTTGTTCCCACTGCCTTTGAGACCCCAATTTTAGACTTGAATTACTTGAGTAGTTATGCTGGATATTCAGCTTGCTGGCTGCATTTTCAGGGAATTTTAAATAATAATATGCATGTTAAGGACATACTAAATCTCTATTACTGTTTTTCTAGAAGATCCAGTATAATACTGATAGTAGTGTTTCTTTGTTTCTAAATGGTTGTTTTGACATTTCTTCTATTCTTTTTTTCTCATTTATTTGGGGGGAGAGTGCTGCATCACACCAGGTACTGCTTAGAATTTACTCTTCCTGCCAATGTGCTCAGAGATCACATCTAGTCTAGTTCCATGGACCATAATGAAGTGCCTAGGATGAACCTGGGTCAACTATGTAGAAGGCAAGAGCCCTACACACAATATCTCTTTGGCCCATGGATATTTCTTTTGTCATACCTAAACATCTTACTTTTCTAAAATTTTAATTCAAGTCTCCTATTATGTACTGTATATATGCATATAACTCTACCAGGAGAGCAAAATAATGGATATTTGTATATTACTGTATATGAATATCTCCTGAAGTTAATTGAGAAATCAAAATTTATTTTATCTTTGATTTTACATGTGTGATATAATTGTCAATGGTACCGATAATTAAAACTAAATTGATTAATAAAATATTAATATTAACACTAAACTGTTTAGTAAAAATTTGTACTGACAATTCTTAGTGCTAAATTATGGCTAAAATATGAAATTATTGAGAATAATAAAGAATTTCCACTTGAGATATAGTGATCATGAAAGATCCATAAGAAGAAATAACAATAAAGTTATGACATAGTCATGTAACTATTTAAATAGATAATAATAAACTAGAATGATAATTTTCAATAGAGGTAATCTTGGTTCTGTGTGAGGAAGGTGTTCCTTGTGGTACAGAAGCCCAAATGCAGTACTGGGATCCATACAGAGATTCTGCTTGCAAAATTTGTACTCAGTCCACTGAACTGTCTTCCCAGCCCTTATTCTTAGTCTTATGCATTTTTAAATCTACTCTTAATATTAGTTTCCTTATTCTTAACTGGAAAATAAACACTAGATATAGATATTTGTTTTATGTAACTTGAACACTTACCTCATTCACCCATGTATTGCAAACATTATATCTTAACTCATTCTAAAGTTGTTTAAAGGACCCTAAGAAATAGCACAGTGGATAGAGCAATTGCCTTGCACAGGTTTGACCCAGTCTACATTCCTGATGCCCTGTTGAATGTTTCACTGTATATTTCAAGTATATTTGCATTATTGAGTTATTATCTTAAGCTGAAAGAATACAGATGAAATATTTTTAGTTCTAAAGATATATTAATGCTTAAATATTCATTAATTTTATCTGTAATACTTGAAATTTAGTATAAATTTTATCACTGATTTTTGAAAAATAGGATAATGAAATTTCTATTTATAAAGCAAAACAATATGTGTAGTCGAACACATTGCAGAGCCTTTACTACTTTCTTCTTTAGATCTTCCTTTGAATTAAAATTGAATTTTAGGAATAGACTAATATATACCCTCTGAGTAATTAGAATTGTTTGAGCAATAGCCTTTTGTAGCCTATAGTTACATTCATTCATATTATTCTACTAATAATTTCTGTATACCTATAAATGTGAGAATAAATAATATTTATATATATTAGAATAAGTAAAATTTTCTTAGTATATAAACATAATGAGGCATTTTAAATCAATTGTACTAATTGATATTTTTTAAATCAATTGTACTAATTGATATTTTCTAAGCTGTAGTATTTTAAAAACATATAATGCAGAGGCTGGAGCAGTGGCACAGAGCGGTAAGGCATCTGCCTTGCTGGTGCTAGCCTAGGATGGACCGTGGTTCAATCCCCTTTAGTTCCATATGGTCACCCAAGCCAGGAGCGATTTCTGAGCTCATAGCCAGTAGTAAGCCCTGAGCATCACTGGGTGTGGCCAAAAACAACAACAAACCCCATATAATGTATTTACCCTTGGGTTCTGGATGCTAGATTATGTGACTATTATGAGAAAATTATCACAGAATGTTATGGACCAGGGCTAGGGATATCTACAAATTTTAAAAATTTAAGTCTGATATTAATACATATAGATTTGTATATATTTATAAACATTATATACACACACACACACACACACACACACACACACACACACACACACACACAAATTTACCAAAACACAATACAAAGAAATGCATGATGGAGACCAAGAGTCAGAAAAAATAATTGCGTTTTTTTCTGGCAAAATTAGAACAGAAGAGAAAAAGACATATATGATTATAAACATGTTCAAGGACCAAAGATGTAGATTAGAGGGTGAGTCACTTGCCTTGTGTGTACCCAACAAAAAATCCAATCCATGAAAACATAGAAGGTCCCTCAAGCACTTTGAGAGTTAGCCAGGAACTCAGTCATAAGTAAGCCTTGAATACAGTTGGGATTGACTTTCCCCTAAAATATTCAAGTAGATAACATTGATATCCATATTTACTGGAAGGTTTTTAAATAGAATTATTTTTTTTCTAAAGAAATATTTTAAATAATATTAAGAAAGTGAAGATATAATTTACTTACATTCTGTTTTTCTTGTACATTAAGTTTTGATTAAAAAATACCACTTTTTTAAAAAAAGAAAAAGATATTTTATTGTAAGCTTTTGTTTTAAGGCTACATCTAGCGATTTTTAGGAGTTATTTTTTTTGGGGGGGTGGTTTGGGCCACACCCGGTGAGGTTCAGGGGTTACTCCTGGCTATGCGCTCAGAAATCGCTCCTGGCTTGGGAGACCATATGGGATGACTAGGAATCAAACTGTGGTTAGTTCTAGGTTAGCAAATGCGAGGCAGAAGCCCTACCACTTGCACCACCACTCAGGAGTTACTTCTGCCTCTGTGTTCATGAATCACTTCTGGAGCTGTCAGAGAACATATGGGATAACAAGTATTGAAACTGGGTAGACTACATACAAAGCAAGCT
This sequence comes from Suncus etruscus, assembly GCF_024139225.1. Lineage (NCBI taxonomy): Eukaryota > Metazoa > Chordata > Mammalia > Eulipotyphla > Soricidae > Suncus > Suncus etruscus. Next base: position 49,505,641 of record NC_064863.1, on the reverse strand, counting down.
CCCTACATTCTGCACATATCACATTGGCCCTGTTCAAACATTTTAACTAGGATTATAGTTCTAGTAAAAATTCAGGATGATTTTTCTAAAAGATAGCTAAGGAAAAAATTGAACAGATTTCTGTTTTTTTTTTTTGTGGTTTATCAGATATCTAAATGTTTGTGTTAATTATGAAAAATGTTTTCTGGAGCTAGAGCATGGCTGTTTATGCAGTTGCCTTCCAATGGTCCAATGTAGGTTTGATCCTGGATGCTATATTAAGTTATTCAAATCCACCACAGCTGTTCCCTTATCTCAGAGCCAACAATAAGCCCTATGAACAACTAAGTGTGACTAAGACATAATCTTGCACCTATGAAAATATCAAAAATCTGAAACAACCAGTGTTGGTAATGTAATGAGAAAGAAATCCTTATTCGCTATTTGTGGGAATGTCATCTGGTTCAACTTTTATGCAACATAATATAGAGTAATTTTTTTAAAAATTTGGATAAAAAACCACTTCTTGAAATGTATCCCTAATACATTGGTATAAAAGAAGCTATAAAAAAGAAGAAAACAGGTCAAATTTCATATAAATGAAGCAATAAGAAGACATTGTGTTGATATATTTTTCAATCAGAAAAAAATGACAAATACACAATGATCTCTCTAATATATAGTATTTAACACAGCATGAAGTTCTTTTTTTTTCTTTCTGGGCCACACCCAGTGACACTCAGGAGTTACTCCTGGCTATGAGCTCAGAAATAGCTCCTGGCTTGGGTGACCATACCTATCAAACCGAGGTCCATCCTAGATTAGCATGTGCAAGGTAAACTCTCTACCTCTTACACCACCTCTGGCCCCCTGATGTTTTCTTTTTCTCTTTCTTTCTTTCTTTCTTTCTTTCTTTCTTTCTTTCTTTCTTTCTTTCTTTCTTTCTTTCTTTCTTTCTTTCTTCTTTCTTTCTTTCTTTCTTCTTTCTTTCTTTCTTCTTTCTTTCTTTCTTTCTTTCTCTCTTTCCTTTCTTTCTCTCTTTTTTCTTTCTTCCTTTCTTTCTTTCTCTCTCTTTTTCTTTCTTTCTTTCTTTCTTTCTTTCTTTCTCTCTCTTTTTCTTTCTTCCTTTCTTTCTTTCTTTCTTCTTTCTTTCTTTCTTTCTTTCTTTCTTTCTTCTTTCTTTCTTTCTTTCTTTCTCTCTTTCCTTTCTTTCTCTCTCTTTTTTCTTTCTCTCTCTTTTTTCTTTCTTCCTTTCTTTCTTTCTCTTTTTCTTTCTTCCTTTCTTCCTTTCTTTCTTTCTTTCTCTCTCTTTTTCTTTCTTTCTTTCTTTCTTTCTTCTTTCTTCTCTTTCCTTTCTTTCCTTTCTTTCTCTCTCTTTTTTCTTTCTTCCTTTCTTTCTTCCTTTCTTTCTTTCTTTCTCTTTTTCTTTCTCTCTCTTTCTCTCTTTCTTTCTTTCTCTCTTTCTCTTTCTTTCTTTCTTTCTTTCTTTCTTTCTTTCTCTCTCTCTTTCTTCTTTCTTTCTTTCTTTCTTTCTTTCTTTCTTTCTTTCTTTCTTTCTTTCTTTCTTTCTTCTGAGAATTCTGTTTATGGATGATTGTCTTCCCACTGTAACTTTACCTTGTCCTCTTTCTTTGCATCTTTGATCTCATAATAAAAAAATAATAATTTCACACACACAAAAAAAGGAAATCTCTGCTGGCTCAGGGGACCATATGGGAGGCTGGAATCAAACCCAGGTCCATCCTGGGTCAGCCATATGCAGGGGGCTCTGCCCCCTTGCTTTAAATTTTTTTTGACGATCAATAGATCTATAAGTCTGGCAGAATACAAACTGAAGGTGACTATGTTTGTGTGCATGGTTCTTTGAGTTATTTTAAAAAAGGTAATTGTTCTGTTTGTTCTTGAGTTTTATCAGTACTTATATCTTGAATATTAGCTTTTTGTTAGATTCATGTTGAATGAATAGTAAACCCATTCAGTTGGGTGTCTTTTTATTGTAGTCATAAGTTTCTTTGATTTTTTAGAAAGCTCTTAGTGCTATATAGTTAGATTGTTTTATATTTGCATTTTTGTGCGATAATAAAGGCAAACCAAGAAAAATCCTGTAATGTCTATTGACATATAATTTCTATATGTTTCTATTTATCTATATTTAAGGATTTAGGGCTAATATTCAGATGTATATTCTATTTATTTTAATCTTGTTCTGATGTGAGATATAGTTGAATGTGTTGTTTAAAACTTTTTGTTAGATATCAACTGAGCAGTTTATAAATTAAAAATATCTTCTACTCTAATAAATTGAATTGAAAGTACCATAATAAATGTTGTACACATAAGATCTAATACAAATAATAAACAATGGCATTGGGAAAATGCAGTTGTCACCTTCCAAGATAATTGTGGCATGTGAATTATTTTGTTAATTTACTTAGAAAAGTTCTGAGCTAAAATTACTATTTTATGGGAATAACTAATAAAAAATAAATGGAATTGTTATGAGATAGCAAGTACAGTTAGTAAAACAATCTTCACTGGAATTATTTGCCCCAATAAATATATCAAATACCCAAGTGCTTTATTTAATAAACTGCATGACATTTAGAAAAATGTGAAGAAAGTGACAAAAATTCTTCTGTTTTTTTATGCTTAAAATATGATTTTAATATATACAGATATATTAGTAATAAAGGACTTTGTTTCAAAGTAAAACAAGAACTTATCTATCTGATCATATAAAATCTCATTGTCAGTAATTTTACAAAACTGATGAACCTCTTATGATTATATATAAAAGTGAATGCTACATTATAACCTAAGTATTGTTATTAACTCTTCAATTAGAAGCTATATGGTTTTGAGACATCATCAGAAACAGCTCCAATCCTACCACATTTCTCTCCTGAGAAATAAGTTTGTCGCAGGAAGTGAGTTTCTTTATTTACCTGATTATGCAGAAATCAATTTATAAAAATTATTAAAGTTTTAATTTATAAAAAGTAAGTTACAAATGTAAATTGTGAAGAAATATTAAAAGTAAATTATAAAGTCTAAAAAGTAAGTTATGCAAGTATTAATTATAAAAAGCATCAGAAGCATCAATTTATAAAATGTATTGAAATATTTTAGTGTCTAGTATATTTTGTGCTTCTATTTTCTCTTACAATTAATTTATTGTAACAGTTAAGTGCAATTAAGTTATTGACTCTAATTTATTAACAACTTATAAAATTATACAAATTTTAATATATTTAAAAAGACTATAGGAAATGTTTTAATATTCAGAAATTACAAATGCAATAGGAAAGTCTTGTTTCTATTCTTTCCTTTTTTTTTTTTTGTTGGGCCAAATCCAATGATGCTCAGGTCCACTCCTGGCTCTTTGCTCAGAAATCACTCCTGGATTGGGGGACCACCTGGAATGGTGGGGAATTGAACTGCGGTCCCTCCTAGGTCAGCTGTGTGCAAGGCTAACAACCTACCGCTGTGCCTCCTAACTGGCTCCTCTATTCCTTTCTTATATCCAATCAGATATTTTTCTTTATAGTTGAAACGACAGTGGCAAACATGAATATTAATATATCTTATAAAATAAAAGAATGTTTATATGTATCTTGTTTCATTTACTATTTTTAAAAAAAACTTTATTTATTGATTGATTAATTGATTGGTTTTTGGGCCACACCCACCGGCTCTGCACTCAGAAATCACTGGGGCACCAGAGTGATAGCAGCAGTTGGGTGTTTGCCTTGCATGCGGCTGACCCAAGACCTGACTTCGATCCCTAGCATCCCATATGGTCGCCTGAGCCAGGAACGATTTCTGAGCACTTAGTCAGGAGTAACCCGTGAGTATCACCAGGTGTGAACCAAAAAAAGTAAGAAAGAAAGAAAGAAAGAAAGGAAGGAAGGAAGGAAGGAAGGAAGGAAGGAAGGAAGGAAGGAAGGAAGGAAGGAAGGAAGGAAGGAAGGAAGGAAGGAAGGAAGGAAGGAAGGAAGGAAGGAAGGAAGGAAGGAAGGAAGGAAGGAAAGGAAAGGAAAGGAAAGAAAGAAAGAAAGAAAGAAAGAAAGAAAGAAAGAAAGAAAGAAAGAAAGAAAGAAAGAAAGAAAGAAAGAAAGAAAGAAAGAAAGAAAGAAAGAAAGAAAGAAAGAAAGAGGGAGGGAGGGAGGGAGGGAGGGAGGGAGGGAGGAAGGAAGGAAGGAAGGAAGGAAGGAAGGAAGGAAGGAAGGAAGGAAAGGAAAGGAAAGAAAGAAAGAAAGAAAGAAAGAAAGAAAGAAAGAAAGAAAGAAAGAAAGAAAGAAAGAAAGAAAGAAAGAAAGAAAGAAAGAAAGAAAGAAAGAAAGAAAGAAAGAAAGAAAGAAAGAAAGAAAGAAAGAAAGAAAGAAAGAGGGAGGGAGGGAGGGAGGGAGGGAGGGAGGGAGGGAGGGAGGGAGGGAGGGAGGGAGGGAGGGAGGGAGGAAGGAAGGAAGGAAGGAAGGAAGGAAGGAAGGAAGGAAGGAAGGAAGGAAGGAAGGAAGGAAGGAAGGAAGGAAGGAAGGAAGGAAGGAAGGAAGGAAGGAAGGAAGGAAGGAAGGAAGGAAGGAAGGAAGGAAGGAAGGAAGGAAGAAAGAAAGAAAGAAAGAAAGAAAGAAAGAAAGAAAGAAAGAAAGAAAGAAAGAAAGAAAGAAAGAAAGAAAGAAAGAAAGAAAGAAAGAAAGAAAGAAAGAAAGAAAGAAAGAAAGAAAGAAAGAAAGAAAGAAAGAAAGAAAGAAAGAAAGAAAGAAAGAAATCACTGCTGATATGCTTGGGGACCATATTGGATGCTGGGAATAGAACTGGTTTCCTCCCAGGATGGCCTCATGCAAGGCAAATGCACTACCGCTATGCTATCTCTCAAGGTTCCTCATTTACTAATTCTACTTGTTGTAGACCCCATACACTTCCATACCCTTTTTTCCATACTGCTTATATTTAAGTGCTCTGTTGGTGTATCTTTATCAATAAAAATAGAACTACGTCACTCATTTGTGCAGCTGAGTATATTTCTCTGACTTGATCTTTATAATATGATTGAGGATATACAATAGACCCTATTACATCATTACAGTGGATGTATTTTATAAAATATTACTTATATTATCCAGTTTTTTAATAAATACTTAGCCTATGTTCAGTTTTTTATTTAAATATGTAGAGTTAAAAATTTACTTGTACCAACTTTCATTTATTACAGAGCAATATTGAATCATAGTATTATGTGTTGCAGGTATGCATTGTTGAAAGTCTTCACTACTTAGATATATTATAATTTATAAGAATATGAAACTCTGTGAAGAGGCAATAAGGAATCAAATAAAGAAATTAACATGAGATAGAAAATCAGAAAACTAATTAATAATAAAAAGTATAAGTATCTCTAGACTGCTCGGCCATGCAATCTACATGAAAAGTGTAAGTATCTCTAAAGATAGTGACTTATAGCTTATAATTCCCAAATAGCTTAAAATATAATGATGTCATAGGCTGGTAATTCGAATAGGAAATTTATAAAGCCAAAGGATAATATGTGTTATTTTATTTTCAAGTAAATATTTTAGAAATATGAGCAGAAAAATAGAGAGAAAGAAAGAGAATAGCTTCATATAAAGAAAGAAGATAAATTACTACCCCAGGCTCTATATGGATGAGTTCAATATAGAATATGTCTGGTTATATTGTATTCATATGATTTTAAAAATAACTTAAAGAATAAATGCTATACATATAGAGAATTTTTTTTACATATAGAGAAATGTGAATCACACAAACTCTCAGTACAGGAGTCAAGAACAGTGACTTTCTGAGATATAATATAAAGGATAAGGCACTCACTTTGCACATTATTGATATGGGTTCAATTCTTTGCAGTATATTTGGTTACCCTAAGCCCTACCAGAACTGATTTGTGAATGTGATACCATGAGTGAAGTAAGTCCTAAACTCAAATCAATGTGTTCTCCCCAAAAATAAAAGCCATTGAAAAAGAGAAAAATAGGTAAATGGCAACATATTGCAGGAAAACTTTCATGGCTATCAGCTTAACTGTTTAATAATAACTTTAACTTTCTATAGTGTAAAAACAAAAATTCTGACATAGAATTTATTGTTTCCTTTTCTATTTTTATAGTAGTATTTATTTAATTCTAAAAACAAAATATATCTGGATATGTGACTCAATGGTAGAGCTAATTACTTACATGTGTGAGGGCCTGAGTTATGTCCCAACATTGCTCCACATCACCAAGTACTATTAGAAGCAATACTAGGTGTAGGTGTGAAACTTAGGGCTGCATTACAGGGTACCAGGTAATTACTTAAAACAAAGTATGTCCTGAAACCTCAGTAAATACCATCACTGTTAATCCACCAAGACCAATACTTTGACTATGAAAACCAGTACTACAATGTTACAACAACAACAAAAGCACATTTATTTTTTCAAAGGTAAACCATTCAAAATATAAAGAAATATACTTATTAAAATAAAGTAGAATACTAGCTATGAACTAGTAAGGAGTTACAATTTTCAAAATCTTTGATATACACAAAAATTGACCCCCATATTTTTTATATTAAATTAAGAAAACTGGGACCAGAGAGATAGCATGGAGGTAAGACATTTGCCTTGCATGCAGAAGGATGGTGGTTCTAATAGCAGCATACTATAGGGTCCCTGGGCCTGTCAGGAGCGATTTCTGAGTATAGGGTCAGGAGTAACCCCTGAGTGCTGCTGGGTGTGACCCAAAAACACCAAAAAAATAAAAAATAATAATAAAGTAAGAAAACTGACATGATAATTTAGTTAGTCAGGACTTATTTAGTAAATAAATAAAACTAGTTTTATACATATACTAGATTTTTTTTAAAGAAAGGAAAGTATTGAATCACAAAAACAAAGAATTTCCCTCATGAATATTTAATTTTCTTTTTTTTTTTTGGTCACGCCCGGCAGTGCTCAGGGGTTACTGCGCTCAGAAATCACTGCTGGCTGGCCCTGGGGGACCATATGGGATGCCAGGATTTGAACCACCATCCTTCTGCATGCAATGAAAACACCCTACCTTCATGCTATATCTCTGGTCCATGAATATTTAATTTTTATGAGAGAATGTTGAAATAAAGCAAATTTTCACAGAAGTATGTGTACATCTATAAAATACAGATAATTACATACTATATACAGAATATTAAAAATATACAGAAAATGAAAAAAAATATTGTATATGCTTGCCTTGCAAGCAGCCAATCCAGGACCTAAGGTGGTTAGTTTGAATCTCGGTGTCCCATTTGGTCCCCCGTGCCTGCCAGGAGCTATTTCTGAGCAGATAGCCAGGAGTAACCCCTCAGAACAGCCAGGTGTGGCCCAAAAACAAAAAACAAAAACAAGGAATGAGTGGATATGGGGCCAGATTGGTGGCCAGACTGGTAGTGCAGAGCCATAAGGCATCTGCCTTGCCTACACTAGCCTAGGATGAACAGCGATTTGATCTCTTTGTCCCATATGGTTCCCCAATCCAGGAGTGATTTCTCAGTGCATAGCTAGGAGTAACCCCTGAGCATCACCAAGTATGGTCCAACATAACAAAAATAACAAAAAAAAGAGTGTATATAAAAGAAAATGTGTATGAATGTACATATTTGATTACATATTATATATATTATTGACCAAACAATATAATATTAGCTATATTAATTGGGACACTGAAAGCATTGAATTATGGTTGATGTTTTAGTGCTTAATATCAGGATGCTAAACAACAGGAAGCAAAATGTGATTGAACTGAAAAATGAAATAGATTAATAGGCTATTATATTTGGAGACTTTAATACCTAGATATCAGGAAAAGACAAATTTACCTACCAGAAAATCAGTAAGGACAAAGTTGAATTCAACAGCTCTATCAATCAGCTGAATATAATTGACATATATAGATGACATCATATATAAACAGTAGTTTATTTTCATGATTGCATGAGTTATTTATCAATATGAACAACACTTTAATTCATAATGTATACCTTATAATTGAAAATCAAATAGTTTTTAGAGAAACTAGAAAGCCTATCATTTTTGCAGTCCACAAAACACAATTCTAAAGAATATGTTTGTCAAAAAAATCAGCATAAAATGGTTAGAGCCAAAAATGTAGGGCAATTGCCTTGCACACGGCTGATAGAGGTTCAATTTCTGGCATCCCATTTGGTCCACCAAGCACCTCCTGCTTGGTGATCCATGAGGTCATAGCTAGGAGTAACCTTAAGCACTGCCAGATGTGGCCCCCAAACAAAAAACAAACAAATCAGAAAAATATTAAGAATATTTTGAACTTTACAAAAATGCAAACACACTGAGAACTATCATAGCAATGTCAATGAGTGAAGGAAGTAGAAAGCCTGTCTTGAATCTGGTACGGGGAGGAGATGGGGAGCATTGGCGATGGGGATGCGGCACTGGTGAGGAAGAGTGATTGAAACCCAACTAAAATCATGTTTGTAATCATGCTGTATAAATAAAGATATTATTTCAAAATAAACAAAAATTCAACAAAGTATCAAACTTTGTGGAATATATCAAAATTATACATAGAAATTCACAGTTATTTCAAAATTTTAAAACAGAAGAAATATAAAAATATAATTTTATATCTCAGAAATCAGAAATAGAATGGGAAGAGATGTTACTTAGGTAGAGCATTTGTCTAACAAAAGGCAGATCCTAAATTTCATCCTTGAAATTACAAGCATAATGAAAGTTACTCTAGGCCTCCAGCATTCTGAGTCTGACCCCTTTACGATAAAAAACTAAAAAAACAGTAAGAAAGGTAAGTGATATACAAAGTAAGCAGAATAAATTAAAAGGTAAGTATTAAGGAGAAATAAATTAGAAACTGAAAAGCAGTAGAAAAAGGAATGAAATAAAAATTTGACATTTTTCATTGAAGATGCAGTAAAGTTTATATCTAGACATTCTGACATTAAATTAAAACATTATTTCTATTAATGACATTCTTGAAAAACCTGAATATATCGACGTGTTAAATTGCATGGGTATTTTAAGTACACTTGAAGACAAAATTATAAAATATTAAATTTTAAAAATTCTACATAAACATAGGAGAAAACCTAGATCAGAGTATTGGTGTTTTAGATGCAACATTAAAGTTATGATGTATAAAAATTATTAAGTGGCCTCTGATAAAATTTTAGAATTATTATCTGCTAGATTTAATGTTAAGGAATGACAATACAAAATATAGACTGAGGACACCATTGAACGTCATATCTGAAGAATAAATAATATCTAAAATCATTTGGTAGTGGGTCAGTTATGGTAGCACAATCTAACCATACCACACATAAAATATTTTGAACTGTTATTGTAAGTGTAACTACTACCTCTTATATTATTAGATAAAATAATTACTACTTTCTAAAAATAAGAATGTAACAAAATGTATATATCTAAATATCAGACACTATATCAAAGTTATATGCAATAGAAACTAAGTATACAATAAAAAGTTAAAACTCATATAATCAGGGATTTACAAATAAATTATTTATTTAAATAAAAATTAAAGCAAAAGGGATAAATTTGCTACTTATTACACAGATAACACATGTAACTTATAATAAGAAACACTTCTTAGATGTGAAAAAAGATTGATTCATATTCATCAGTGAAAGAATAAACAACACCCTTTATATGATAGGTTTATTTTTTACAAATATATTTTCTGGCATTTTAAAATGAATTGAAGAGTTACTATCATGCAAATAATCACTCACATTTAGTTTTTATTAGCTTTATTCATAATTGTTTTCATATTAGAAGCACTTGAAGGAATTGTTTTTAGATAGATATATAAAGTCCTCAACATTGATGTATAAGTCAAACAATTTCTTTATAATAAAATTAGTAAATATATATATATATCATAAAGTCCTAGTATTAAACAAAGAGACTGGTACTTCATGTCAAAAATCATCAGGAGTAGACTTCAAGTTAACAAGCAATATTTGGATGTACCCTGAAATGTCTATTTTTTATCATTTATTTATGCACCTCAGTTACAAAATTATTCATTCTCAAGTTTCAGTCATTTAATGTACACCAACCTTCATCAGTGCACATTTTCTGCTACCAGTGTCTTCAGTTTCCCTCCCCCCATTATCTCTCTTGCTTCTAGTGCAGGCTTTCTACTTCCATCTTTCTCTTTTCTTTTTGACATTCTGGTTTGCACTATTGTTAATGAAGAGATACAATGCATATCATTTTTTCCCCTTTGCACCCAGTTCTTTTCCAGAGTAATCAGTTCCAACAATCATTGTTACAGTGTGGGAAGATCACTACCCTAACTGCTTTCATCACTCTTTATAACAAGCTTCTTACCTTGGACTGGTCCTCCTGATCATCAATGGATGTTACTATTACATACTATCTTTTAATTTTCTTATACCCCACAAATACTTGAAATTATTCTATGTCGATCCATCTCACTCTGACTCATTTCACTTAGCATAATAATCTCCATTTATAAGCAAATGCCATGACTTCAGTTTTTTTCTAACTAGCTGCTTGTAATTCCATTGTGTAGATGTAACACAATTTCTTAGTTATTCATGTTGGATACTTGGGTTGGGTCCAGATTTAGGCTCTTGTAAACAGTACTGCGACAAAGTGAAAAGTATTTTTAAAGACAAAATTAATGAACCTTTAAGTCATAGAATAACAATGTATTAATATATGTATTCAAAATAATCTGTCTTTCACAGAATAACATTAAATGTAAAAGTACAACTCAAGAGAAAAAGTAGGAAAAAAAATGCCAGAGCATTAGTGCAGCTGTAGGGCATTTGTCTTGCACTCGGCTGACCTAGGATAAGCAGAGGTTCTATCCCCGGCGTCCCATATGGTTCCCCAAGCTAGGAGCGATTTCTGAGCAGAATCAGGAGTAACCCCTGAGTGTCACCAGATGTGTTTCAAAAACAGGAAGGAAGGAAGGAAGGAAGGAAGGAAGGAAGGAAGGAAGGAAGGAAGGAAGGAAGGAAGGAAGGAAGGAAGGAAGGAAGGAAGGAAGGAAGATGGAAGGAAGATGGAAGGAAGATGGAAGGAAGGAAGGAAGGAAGGAAGGAAGGAAGGAAGGAAGGAAGGAAGGAAGGAAGGAAGGAAGGAAGGAAGGAAGGAAGGAAGGAAGGAAGGAAGGAAGGAAGGAAGGAAGATGAAAGGAAGGAAGGAAGATGGAAGGAAGGAAGGAAGGAAGGAAGGAAGGAAGGAAGGAAGGAAGGAAGAAAGAGAGAGAGAGAGAAAGAAAGAAAGAAAGAAAGAAAGAAAGAAAGAAAGAAAGAAAGAAAGAAAGAAAGAAAGAAAGAAAGAAAGAAAGAAAGAGAGAGAGAGAGAGAGAGAGAGAGAGAGAAAGAAAGAAAGAAAGAAAGAAAGAAAGAAAGAAAGAAAGAAAGAAAGAAAGAAAGAAAGAAAGAAAGAAAGAAAGAAAGAAAGAAGAAAGAAAGAAAGAAAGAAAGAAAGAAAGAAAGAAAGAAAGAAAGAAAGAAAGAAAGAAAGAAAGAAAGAAAGAAAGAAAGAAAGAAAGAAAGAAAGAAAGAAAGAAAGAAAGAAAGAAAGAAAGAAAGAAAGAAAGAAAGAAAGAAAGAAAGAAAGAAAGAAAGAAAGAAAGAAAGAAAGAAAGAAAGAAAGAAAGAAAGAAAGAAAGAAAGAAAGAAAGAAAGAAAGAAAGAAAGAAAAGAAAGAAGGAGCTGGTGAGGTAGCGCTAGAGGTAAGGTGTCTGCCTTGCAAGCGCTAGCCAAGGAAGGACCGCAGTTTGATCCCCCAGCATCCCATATGGTTTCCCCAAACCAGGGGCAATTTCTGAGTGCTTATCCAGGAGTAAGCCCTGAGCATCAAACGGGTGTGCCCCCCGCCAAAAAAAAAGAAAGAAAAATAGTAATTATATCTTGAATATGTGTGCATATATAATTAGAGGTATTTGCACCTTCCCACCTATTATTATTATTCAATAAATTTAAATATAAAATATTATAACACATATACATACATATATACATATACTATCATGAGACATGTTGATGTCAATTCTAGGTATTTTATATTCAGAAGATCGACTGAATAATTTTTTTTTTAATTTTTTTTTTTTAATTTTTTTTTATTTAAACACCTTGATTACATACATGATTGTGTTTGGGTTTCAGTCATAAAAGGAACACCACCCATCACCAGTGCAACATTCCCATCACCCAAGTCCCAAATCACCCTCCTCCCCACCCAACCCCCGCCTGTACCCTAAACAGGCTCTACATTTCCCTCATACATTCTCAATATTAGGACAGTTCAAAATGTAGTTATTTCTCTAACTAAACTCATCACTCTTTGTGGTGAGCTTCCTGAGGTGAGCTGGAACTTCCAGCTCTTTTCTCTTTTGTGTCTGAAAATTATTATTACAAGGGTGTCTTTCATTTTTCTTAAAACCCATAGATGAGTGAGACCATTCTGCGTTTTTCTCTCTCTCTCTGACTTATTTCACTCAGCATAATAGATTCCATGTACATCCATGTATAGGAAAATTTCATGACTTCATCTCTCCTGACAGCTGCATAATATTCCATTGTGTATATGTACCACAGTTTCTTTAGCCATTCGTCTGTTGAAGGGCATCTTGGTTGTTTCCAGAGTCTTGCTATGGTAAATAGAGCTGCAATGAATATAGGTGTAAGAAAGGGGTTTTTGTATTGTATTTTTGTGTTCCTAGGGTATATTCCTAGGAGTGGTATAGCTGGATCGTATGGGAGCTCGATTTACAGTTTTTGGAGGAATCTCCATATCGCTTTCCATAAAGGTTGAACTAGACAGCATTCCCACCAGCAGTGGATAAGAGTTCCTTTCTCTCCACATCCCCGCCAACACTGTTTATTCTCATTCTTTGTGATGTGTGCCATTCTCTGGGGTGTGAGGTGGTATCTCATCGTTGTTTTGATTTGCATCTCCCTGATGATTAGTGATGTGGAACATTTTTTCATGTGTCTTTTGGCCATGCGTATTTCTTCTTTGTCAAAGTGTCTGTTCATTTCTTCTCCCCATTTTTTGATGGGGTTAGATGTTTTTTTCTTGTAAAGTTCTGTCAGTGCCTTGTATATTTTGGAGATTAGCCCCTTATCTGATGGGTATTGGGTGAATAGTTTCTCCCACTCAGTGGGTGGCTCTTGTATCCTGGGCACTATTTCCTTTGAGGTGCAGAAGCTTCTCAGCTTAATATATTCCCATCTGTTAATCTCTGCTTTCACTTGCTTGGAGAGTGCAGTTTCCTCCTTGAAGATGCCTGTAATGTCCTGGAGTGTTTTGCCTATGTGCTGTTCTATATATCTTATGGTTTTGGGGCTGATATCGAGGTCTTTAATCCATTTGGATTTTACCTTTGTACATGATGTTAGCTGGGGGTTTAAGTTCAATTTTTTGCAAGTGGCTATCCAATTGTGCCAACACCACTTGTTGAAGAGGCTTTCCCTGCTCCATTTAGGATTTCCTGCTCCTTTATCAAAAATTAGATGGTTGTATCTCTGGGGAACATTTTCTGAGTATTCAAGCCTATTCCACTGATCTGAGGACCTATCCTTATTCCAATACCATGCTGTTTTGATAATTCTTGCTTTGTAGTACAGTTTAAAGTTGGGAAAAGTAATTCCTCCCATATTCTTTTTCCCAATGATTGCTTTAGCTATTCGAGGGTGTTTATTGTTCCAAATGAATTTCAAAAGTGTCTGATCCACTTCTTTGAAGAATGTCATGGGTATCTTTAGAGGGATGGCATTAAATCTGTATAATGCCTTGGGGAGTATTGACATTTTGATGATGTTAATCCTGCCAATCCATGAGCAGGGTATGTGTTTCCATTTCCGTGTGTCCTCTCTTATTTCTTGGAGCAGAGTTTTATAGTTTTCTTTGTATAGGTCCTTCACATATTTAGTCAAGTTGATTCCAAGATATTTGAGTTTGTGTGGTACTATTGTGAATGGGGTTGTTTTCTTGATGTCCATTTCATCCTTATTACTATTGGTATATAGAAAGGCCATTGATTTTTGTGTGTTAATTTTGTAGCCTGCCACCTTGCTATATGAGTCTATTGTTTCTAGAAGCTTTTTGATAGAGTCTTTAGGGTTTTCTAAGTAGAGTATCATGTCATCTGCAAACAGTGAGAGCTTGACTTCTTCCTTTCCTATCTGGATTCCCTTGATATCCTTTTCTTGCCTAATCGCTATAGCAAGTACTTCCAGTGCTATGTTGAAAAGGAGTGGTGAGAGAGGACAGCCTTGTCTTGTGCCAGAATTTAGAGGAAAGGCTTTCAGTTTTTCTCCATTGAGGATAATATTTGCCACTGGCTTGTGGTAGATGGCCTTCACTATATTGAGGAAGGTTCCCTCCATTCCCATCTTGCTGAGAGTTTTGATCAAGAATGGGTGTTGGACCTTATCAAATGCTTTCTCTGCATCTATTGATATGATCATGTGGTTTTTATTTTTCTTGTTATTGATGTTGTGTATTATGTTGATAGATTTACGGATGTTAAACCAGCCTTGCATTCCTGGGATGAAACCTACTTGATCGTAGTGGATGATCTTCTTAACGAGGCATTGAATCCTATTTGCCAGGATTTTGTTGAGGATCTTTGCATCTGCATTCATCAGTGATATTGGTCTGTAATTTTCTTTTTTGGTAGCGTCTCTGTCTGGTTTAGGCTATCAAGGTGATGTTGGCTTCATAAAAGCTATTTGGAAGTGTTTCTGTTTGTTCAATTTCATGAAAGAGTCTTGCCAAGATTGGCAGTAGTTCCTCTTGGAAAGTTTGATAGAATTCATTAGTGAATCCATCTGGACCTGGGCTTTTGTTTTTCGGCAGACATTTGATTACTGTTTTAATTTCATCAATGGTGATGGGGGTGTTTAGATATGCTACATCCTCTTCCTTCAACCGTGGAAGATTATAAGAGTCCAAGAATTTATCCATTTCTTCCAGGTTCTCATTTTTAGTGGCGTAGAGTTTTTCAAAGTAGTTTCTGATTACCCTTTGAATCTCTGTCATATCAGTAGTGATCTCTCCTTTTTCATTCCTGATACGAGTTATCAAGTTTCTCTCTCTCTCTTTCTTTGTTAGGTTTGCCAGTGGTCTATCAATCTTGTTTATTTTTTCAAAGAACCAACTTCTGCTTTCGTTGATCTTTCGGATTGTTTTTTGAGTTTCCACTTCGTTGATTTCTGCTCTCAGCTTTGTTATTTCCTTCTGTCTTCCTATTCTTGGGTCCTTTTGTTGAGCATTTTCTAGTTCTATTAGCTGTGTCATTAAGCTACTCAGGTAAGCTCCTTCTTCCTTCCTGATGTGTGCTTGCAAAGCTATAAATTTTCCTCTCAGTACTGCTTTTGCTGTGTCCCATAAGTTCTGAGAGTTTGTGTCTTTATTGTCATTTGTTTCCAGGAACCTTTTTATTTCCTCCTTGATTTCATCTCGGACCCACTGGTTATTGAGCATGAGGCTGTTTAACTTCCAGGTGTTAAAGTGTTTCTTCTGAGTCCCTTTGGAGTTCACAAATAATTTCAGAGCCTTGTGGTCAGCGAAGGTAGCCTGCAAAATTTCTATCCTCTTGATCTTATGGAGATATGTTTTATGTGCCAGCATGTAGTCTATCCTGGAGAATGTCCCATGTACATTGGAGAAGAATGTGTATCCAGGTTTCTGGGGATGGAGTGTCCTATATATATCCACTAGGCCTCTTTCTTCCATTTCTCTCCTCAGGTCTAGTATATTCTTGTTGGGTTTCAGTCTGGTTGACCTGTCCAGTGTTGACAAAGCCGTGTTAAGGTCCCCCACAATTATTGTGTTGTTGTTGATATTATTTTTCAGATTTGTCAACAGTTGTATTAAATATTTTGCTGGCCCCTCATTCGGTGCATATATGTTTAGGAGAGTGAATTCTTCCTGCTCTACGTACCCCTTGATTAATATAAAATGTCCATCTTTGTCCCTTACAACCTTCCTGAGTATAAAGTTTGCATTATCTGATATTAGTATGGCCACTCCAGCTTTTTTATGGGTGTTGTTTGCTTGGATAACTTTTCTCCAGCCTTTTATTTTGAGTCTATGTTTGTTCTGACTATTCAGGTGCATTTCTTGTAGGCAGCAGAAGGTTGGATTGAGTTTTTTGATCCATTTAGCCACTCTGTGTCTCTTAACTGGTGCATTTAGTCCATTGACGTTGAGAGAAAGAATTGTCCTGGGATTTAACGCCATCTTTATTTCAAAATTTGGTGTGTCTTTTGGGTAGTCTTGTCTTAGATTAGGTCTTTCAGTTTTTCTCTTAAGACTGGTTTTGTGTCTGTGAAGTTTCTGAGCTGTTTTTTGTCTGTGAAACCATGTATTCTTCCATCAAACCGGAAAGTGAGTTTTGCTGGGTATAGTATTCTGGGTGAAGCATTCATTTCATTCAGTCTTGTCACAATATCCCACCACTGCTTTCTGGCATTGAGTGTTTCTGGTGACAGGTCTGCTGTAAATCTCAGGGAAGCTTCTTGAACATGATTTCCCCTTTTGATCTTGCTGTTTTCAGAATTCTGTCTCTATCTGTGGGATTTGTCATTGTGACTAGGATGTGTCTTGGGGTGGTTTTTCTGGGGTCTCTTTTGGTTGGTACTCTTCGGGCATGCAGGATTTGATCACATATATTCTTTAGCTCTGGAAGTTTCTCTTTAATGATGTTCTTGACCATTGATTCTTCCTGGAAATTTTCTTCCTGGGTCTCTGGGACTCCAATGATTCTTAAGTTGTTTCTGTTGATCTTATCATAGACTTCTATTTTCGTCTGTTCCCATTCTTTGACTAATTTTTCCATTGTCTGCTCATTTGCTTTAAGTTTTTTGTCCAATCTCTCCTGCTGTATGGAATTGTTATGTATCTCATCTTCCACAGCACCAAGTCTATTCTCAGCTTCTGATACCCTGTCCCAGAGCTTATCCATTTTGTCATTCACTTCGTTTACTGACTTTTTCAGTCCTGTTAGTTGACATGTTATTTCAGTTTGGAGATTTGTGATTTCTGCCTTCATATTTTCTTGGTTCTTATTAGTGTTCTGTTCAACTCGATCCATGGTTTCTTGGAGTCTGTTGAGCACCTTCCATATTGCTAGTCTAAAGTCCTTATCTGAGAGGTTGATTAGTTGTTCAGTCATTATCTGGTCCTCAGAATTGTCATCTTCATTCTCTATGTCTGATGCTGGCCTGCGTTGTTTCCCCATTGTCACACTTGTATTGTGGGTTTTTCTACGTGTTGTAGTGGCATTCATTGTCTATATGATGTAGGCAGCACACTCCTCTGGCTCCTCCCTTTCTGGATGGGCTGACTTGCCTCTATGGGAGGGGAGTCCTCCGTGGATGAAGCCTCACACTGGGTCAAATCTTAGGCCCGAGCATGCAATAGAGAAGACAGTCCAGAGAGGAATGTTTGCTTCTGTGATATAGCGCCGTTCTTAGTGTGATTTTTCCTTCTTGTTGCAATGGAGTTCTTTCCTTAGAAAGAGTGCACGGCCGCGTAGCGAAGCGGAGCGGCCGTGCTCCTCTGAGACTCTTTTTGCACCACTCGCAAGAGTTTCACGCAAGAGGACAGTAGACAGACATAGACAGGTCACACTCACAGTCTTTCACAGCTGAGCCCCACTGGGCCGGTGTACTTTTGCGGATTTTCCCCGCCTGGTGTCACACACAGGGAGCCAGCTTTTGCAAAGGTTAGCCGGTTTTTATGCTCTGAAGTCCCTCCCTGAAAATGGCGTCTGGGCGAGCGAGGTTTCTGGAGGCTCTTTTTGCCCCACTCGCAAGAGTTTCACGCAAGAGGACAGTAGACAGACATAGACAGGTCACACTCACAGTCTTTCACAGCTGAGCCCCACTGGGCCGGTGTACTTTCGCGGATTTTCCCCGCCTGGTGTCACACACAGGGAGCCAGCTTTTGCAAAGGTTAGCCGGTTTTTATGCTCTGAAGTCCCTCCCTGAAAATGGCGTCTGGGCGTGCGAGGTTTCTGGAGGCTCTTTTTGCCCCACTCGCAAGAGTTTCACGCAAGAGGACAGTAGACAGACATAGACAGGTCACACTCACAGTCTTTCACAGCTGAGCCCCACTGGGCCGGTGTACTTTCGCGGATTTTCCCCGCCTGGTGTCACACACAGGGAGCCAGCTTTTGCAAAGGTTAGCCGGTTTTTATGCTCTGAAGTCCCTCCCTGAAAATGGCGTCTGGGCGAGCGAGGTTTCTGGAGGCTCTCTTTGCCCCACTCGCAAGAGTTTCACGCAAGAGGACAGTAGACAGACATAGACAGGTCACACTTACAGTCTTTCACAGCTGAGCCCCACTGGGCCGGTGTACTTTCGCGGATTTTCCCCGCCTGGTGTCACACACAGGGAGCCAGCTTTTGCAAAGGTTAGCCGGTTTTTATGCTCTGAAGTCCCTCCCTGAAAATGGCGTCTGGGCGAGCGAGGTTTCTGGAGGCTCTTTTTGCCCCACTCGCAAGAGTTTCACGCAAGAGGACAGTAGACAGACATAGACAGGTCACACTCACAGTCTTTCACAGCTGAGCCCCACTGGGCCGGTGTACTTTCGCGGATTTTCCCCGCCTGGTGTCACACACAGGGAGCCAGCTTTTGCAAAGGTTAGCCGGTTTTTATGCTCTGAAGTCCCTCCCTGAAAATGGCGTCTGGGCGAGCGAGGTTTCTGGAGGCTCTTTTTGCCCCACTCGCAAGAGTTTCACGCAAGAGGACAGTAGACAGACATAGACAGGTCACACTCACAGTCTTTCACAGCTGAGCCCCACTGGGCCGGTGTACTTTCGCGGATTTTCCCCGCCTGGTGTCACACACAGGGAGCCAGCTTTTGCAAAGGTTAGCCGGTTTTTATGCTCTGAAGTCCCTCCCTGAAAATGGCGTCTGGGCGAGCGAGGTTTCTGGAGGCTCTTTTTGCCCCACTCGCAAGAGTTTCATGCAAGAGGACAGTAGACAGACATAGACAGGTCACACTCACAGTCTTTCACAGCTGAGCCCCACTGGGCCGGTGTACTTTCGCGGATTTTTCCCCCGCCTGGTGTCACACACAGGGAGCCAGCTTTTGCAAAGGTTAGCCGTTTTTATGCTCTGAAGTCCCTCCCTGAAAATGGCGTCTGGGCGAGCGAGGTTTCTGGAGGCTCTTTTTGCCCCACTCGCAAGAGTTTCATGCAAGAGGACAGTAGACAGACATAGACAGGTCACACTCACAGTCTTTCACAGCTGAGCCCCACTGGGCCGGTGTACTTTCGCGGATTTTCCCCGCCTGGTGTCACACACAGGGAGCCAGCTTTTGCAAAGGTTAGCCGGTTTTTATGCTCTGAAGTCCCTCCCTGAAAATGGCGTCTGGGCGAGCGAGGTTTCTGGAGGCTCTCTTTGCCCCACTCGCAAGAGTTTCACGCAAGAGGACAGTAGACAGACATAGACAGGTCACACTCACAGTCTTTCACAGCTGAGCCCCACTGGGCCGGTGTACTTTCGCGGATTTTCCCCGCCTGGTGTCACACACAGGGAGCCAGCTTTTGCAAAGGTTAGCCGGTTTTTATGCTCTGAAGTCCCTCCCTGAAAATGGCGTCTGGGCGAGCGAGGTTTCTGGAGGCTCTCTTTGCCCCACTCGCAAGAGTTTCACGCAAGAGGACAGTAGACAGACATAGACAGGTCACACTCACAGTCTTTCACAGCTGAGCCCCACTGGGCCGGTGTACTTTCGCGGATTTTCCCCGCCTGGTGTCACACACAGGGAGCCAGCTTTTGCAAAGGTTAGCCGGTTTTTATGCTCTGAAGTCCCTCCCTGAAAATGGCGTCTGGGCGTGCGAGGTTTCTGGAGGCTCTTTTTGCCCCACTCGCAAGAGTTTCACGCAAGAGGACAGTAGACAGACATAGACAGGTCACACTCACAGTCTTTCACAGCTGAGCCCCACTGGGCCGGTGTACTTTCGCGGATTTTCCCCGCCTGGTGTCACACACAGGGAGCCAGCTTTTGCAAAGGTTAGCCGGTTTTTATGCTCTGAAGTCCCTCCCTGAAAATGGCGTCTGGGCGAGCGAGGTTTCTGGAGGCTCTCTTTGCCCCACTCGCAAGAGTTTCACGCAAGAGGGACAGTAGACAGACATAGACAGGTCACACTTACAGTCTTTCACAGCTGAGCCCCACTGGGCCGGTGTACTTTCGCGGATTTTCCCCGCCTGGTGTCACACACAGGGAGCCAGCTTTTGCAAAGGTTAGCCGGTTTTTATGCTCTGAAGTCCCTCCCTGAAAATGGCGTCTGGGCGAGCGAGGTTTCTGGAGGCTCTTTTTGCCCCACTCGCAAGAGTTTCACGCAAGAGGACAGTAGACAGACATAGACAGGTCACACTCACAGTCTTTCACAGCTGAGCCCCACTGGGCCGGTGTACTTTCGCGGATTTTCCCCGCCTGGTGTCACACACAGGGAGCCAGCTTTTGCAAAGGTTAGCCGGTTTTTATGCTCTGAAGTCCCTCCCTGAAAATGGCGTCTGGGTGAGCGAGGTTTCTTGAGGCTCTTTTTGCCCCACTCGCAAGAGTTTCACGCAAGAGGACAGTAGACAGACATAGACAGGTCACACTCACAGTCTTTCACAGCTGAGCCCCACTGGGCCGGTGTACTTTCGCGGATTTTCCCCGCCTGGTGTCACACACAGGGAGCCAGCTTTTGCAAAGGTTAGCCGGTTTTTATGCTCTCCTGGCATCCCTTCTTTTAATATCTAATGGATTCGGATAGAATGATGAACAGGTGAATGGATAGATGGATGAATGGATAAATTGATTGATGGATGGATGAATGTACATATGGATGGAGGCTTAGAGCATTTCTTCTCAGTGTGCACCAAAGTACTTATGCAGGCTATTTAGAGCATCAATGTGAACAACTGCTTCTGTAATGGTGTGCTGGCATTTTCTTCTATGCAGCTGGAATTCTTTGTCACCAAAAGAATGTCACTAGCGTTTCACCTAAATTCATGTCTAAAAGGTTATTTGTGCGAGGTGCCTGTCCCCGGAGGCATAGCCGAGGCTTTTGCTGTGTCTGATGCAGGTGCAGAATCCTGGCTGTCCTGCTGGAGCGAGGTGGAAAGGCACTTGGTAAAGTCACTCGGAACTCAGCACTTGTGTGCAGGCATCCTGGCTCCTGTGAAAGCTATACTATCTGCAGTTCTGAATTGAACTAAATTACAGCCCATGTGAAAGACAGGGGCAGTGAGTCATGTGGGAGATACACAGCTATCCTATTGGTTACTAAGCCCTAGCTTAGGCATTCTGCCTTTTCCACCATTGGTGAATAGTTAAAACTGAAAGCATCTAGATCCTCCTCTGGAGCTTATTTGTCCTTTATGTGTGGAAGAATGACTGTAGGATTTTACAGTGACAGAATTACTTCAGGGACTGAAGTCATCCTTTACAGACAGTGGTGGGAGGAGACGGGAAGCTCAGCTTTTTCAAGATTTCTTCCCCTTGCAAGCCCACTATCCTGCAGTTTAGCACAGGATTTGTCTCTTTAAAAACATGTGAGAGTGTGTGTGTGCAGACGTGTGTTGTGTGTGTTGGTGTGTGTCGACTGAATAATTTTTATATATAGATATAGTGCAGGGGTGGTGAACAAATTCAACACAAAGAGCCAAAATTTTAAACTGTGAGAGCCACATCATGCAGTGACCTGCCAAAACAGACCAACACTCACACAAAGCATCAAATTTTAACAATAATATATTAAACACATATTACACTTTGCCATTTTCAGCGAGGGTAAAAATCCTGTTCGCCACCCCTGATATAGTGATAAGACTCAGCTAAATGGAAAATTGCTTTGAATTTGATAATGTGCTATGAATTCTTATCTTAGACAACTCCAAAGAGTTGCTAAAGTATAGTCATTGGATTATAGTATCTGTAGAGCAGATAAAGCATCTGCTTTTAAGGAACTAACCCAGTTTGATTTCTAAAAACATATCTAATAGCCATAAACTTCAAAATGTCAAAAATACTCATTGAACAAAATGTTAGTACTTGGTCCATGATATAGTTGAAAGACAGAAATTCTATTTTGCTTCTTTTCAATTATACAGTTGAAAAAAATAAATTCAATTTAATGGTAATAAATAATAATATAATGTGCTGAATGTGTAGTACATGTGCATTTGTGTGTTTATTTTCACTGAATTCACAGATTTATTCTTAATAAAATTCAGGTTATTGAGACCAAAGATACTACTCTTGTCTTGCATGTGGCCCACCCAGATTCCATCCTTGCCACTGTATGGTTCCCTAAGCCCCATTAGGTGTTATCTCTGAGTGCAGAGCCAGGAGAAAACCATGAGCAATGATGATGTGAAACCCCCCTTCCCCAAAAAGCAAAAAAAAAAAAAAAAAAGCCCTAAAATAAAATTGTAGATTTATTGTTGTTGTATTTCTAATAAATTTGTGAGGAACAGATATATAGCAGTATGATTAGGGTGTTTGCCTTGCATGTGTCCAAGAAAGTTTGATCATTGGCATCCCATATGTCCCCAGTTCCTACTAGGAGTAATTTCTTAGTGCAAAGCCAGGAGTATTCCCTGAGGACTGCAGGGTGTGGCTTAAAAGCAAATAAACAAAAATAAAATAAAATAAAACTATTTTTTTAAAACCGTAGTTAACAAAGTTGTATATAATCTCAATATTTTTGGCATACAATATTCCAACATCAATACCACCCCTAGGGTAATATTCCCTCCCAATTTTGCAAAAAACCCCAAGCTTTCCCTTTGGCAGGTATAATATACTCAATATTGAAATGGAGTCATTATGTCATTGTCTGAAGAGTTACTAAGCTGTTTATTGTTCATTGAGTATTGATCTTGTTTGTTAAACTTATGTGGCTTCTAAGATAATTTCATATACCGTATTTTCCGGCATATAAGACGACTTTTGAAAAAAAAAAAGTCCACCAAAAATCAGGGGTCGTCTTATACGCTGAGTATATCCGAAAAATGTTTCAATATGCGGCTAAACAAAACAAAAAAGAATAAGTGGTCCCCTCTGTGCCTCGCTTACGACTTAGTGGTCTTACACCTATTTGGTCTTGGTACCTCCCTTATTCCACCCCCCCAATTGGGAGGCAGGACTAGATAGTTCAAGTTAGCGGTTTTGATTGAAGAAGAGAAAAGCAGTAATATAAAAAAGGGAAATTACATTCAAGGAAACATCCTTGAGATTTACATCAGACCTGTCACCAGTGTTGGTGGATGTTGAACTTATTGTTTCTGAGTCCAAAAATAGTTCCCAGAAAGATAAATTAATTCCCATTATTCCATCCGCCTTTTGGGGGAGACCTTGGTAATAATATCTGGAGTAAATAATCAACAAAGGCAAAAGATTAGGGGACCAAAGATTCAGCACAAAGAGAGTCTTTTGACAGTTGCAGCCAGCTCCAAAAAGCAAACCGAACAAGCTGTCAGCTCTGGCAAAAAAGCCCCTTATGTCTCCCCAACGAGCTATTTATTTCTTTCCTTAATCGCCCCCACCTGGAAGATCCAGGTGGGACGACAGGCAAAAACAATATTACAAAAAAAAATTCCCCCTTTTTTGTAAACAAACAATAATATATACAATAGTAATAATAATAATAATAAACACTATCTAACCCCAAACACTTAGTTACAAAAGCAAAACTTTAATGAAATATAACATCAATTTTATAAGATTAAAAAACATTAATTAAAATGAATTAAAAAACACAATTACAGTAATCAGAAATATAGAATCAAATATATTTCATAGGATTACAATCATAAAAAATACAAATACATAAGCTAAAAATTTTACCAAGTCCAAAATTACTCTAAAAAAAAAAGGGAGTATAGAACTCCTAAAAGTCCGACCAAAGACATTTGATGAATCAGGGAAAACGAGTTGAAACTTGATACAGGATACAACACTGGAACAGTTAACTATGTATTCTTCAGTCCGAAATCAAGAGGTTTGCAATTGCGGGTGAAAGAGGCGATCTGCACATGTGACGGGATTCCTATAAATAAAATGTTAAAGACTAGGAAGAAAAAGGCATTGATCAGGAATAATAAATTAGGGGATAAAATGTCGGAAAAAGAGAGCCCAGAAAGGGCCCAGAGAGAGGACAGAGGCGTTTGCCTTGCAAGCAGCTGATACAGGACCAAAGGTGGTTGGTTCGAATCCTGGTGTCCATGCCAGGAGCTATTTCTGAGCAGACAGCCAGGAGTAACCCCTGAACACTGCCAGGTGTGTGTGTGGGGAGGGAGGGAAGGAGGGAGAGGGAGGGGGAGAGAGAGAGAGAGAGAGAGAGAGAGAGAGAGAGAGAGAGAGAGAGAGAGAGAGAGAGAGAGAGAGAAGAGAGAGAGAGAAGAGAGAGGAGAGAAGAGAGAAGAGAGAGAGAAGAGAGTGAGAGAAGAGAGCGAGAGAGAGAGAAGAGAGAGAGCAAGAGAGAGAGAGAGCCCAGAAAGCAGTGGTGAGTCATAGTGACAAAACTCAATGAAATAAATGCTTCACCTAGAATACTGTACCCAGCAAAACTCACTTTCAGGTTTGAAGAAAGAATACATGGCTTCACAAACAACAGCTCAGAAACTTTACAGACTCAAAACCATTCTTAAAAGAAAAACTGAAAGTCCTACTTTAAGACAAGACTGACCAGAAGACACAACAAACTTTGATATAAAGATGGCATAAATTCCAGGACAATTCTTTTTCTCAATAAGAATAAATTAAATGCACAAGTTAAGAGACATAGAGTGGCTAAATGGATCAAAAAACTCCATCCGGGGCCGGAAGATAGCACAGCGGAGTTCGCCTTGCAAGCAGCCGATCCAGGACCTAAGGTGGTTGGTTCAGAATCCAGGTTTCGCATATGAACCCCTCGTGCTTGCCAGGAGCTATTTCTGAGCAGATAGCCAGGAGTAACTCCTGAGCAATGCCGGGTGTGCCCCCCCCTCCAATAAAAGAAACTCAATCGAATCTTCTGCTGCCTACAAGAAATGCACCTGAATAGTCAGAACAAACATAGACTCAAAAAAAAAAAAAAAAAGGCTGGAGGAAAATTATTCAAGCAAACAAAACCCATAACATAGCAGGAGTGGCCATACTAATATCAGATGATGCAAACTTTATACTCAGGAAGGTGGTAAGGGACAAAGATGGACATTTTATATTAATCAAGGGGTATGTGCAGCAGGAAGAAATCACTTTCCTAAACATATATGCACTGAATGAGGGGCCAGCAAAATATTAATATAATTGTTGACAAATCTGAAAAATAATATCAATAACAACACAATAATAGTGGGGACCTCAACACAGCTTTGTAAACACTTGATAGGTCAACCAGACTGAAACCCAACAAGAATATACTAGACATGAGAAGAGAAATGGAAGAAAGAGGCCTAATAGATATATATAGGACTCTCCACCCCCAGAAACCTGGATGCACATTCTTCTCCAACGTACATTGGACATTCTGCAAGATAGACTACATGCTGGCACATAAAACATACCTCCATAATATCAAGAGAATAGAAATTTTGCAGGCTTCCTTCGCTGACCACAAAGCTCTGAAATTATATGTGAATTCCAAAGGGACACAGAAGAAAAACTTTAACACCTGGAAGTTAAACAGCCTCATAATGAATAACCAGTGGGTCTGAAATAAAATCAAAGAGGAAATCAAAACTTTCCTGGAAACAAGTGATAATAAAGACACAAACTATCAGAATTTATGGGACACAGCAAAAGTAGTACTGAGAGGAAAATTTATAGCTTTGAAAGCACACATCAGGAAGGAAGAAGGGGCCTACCTGAATAGCTTAATGACGCAATTCATAGAATTAGAAAATACTCAACAAAAGGACCCACTAATAGGGAGACAGAAGGAAATAACAAAGCTGTGAAAGTGGAAACCCAAAAAGCAATCCGAGAGATCAACAAAAGCAGAAGTTGGTTCTTCGAAAAAATAAAAAAGATAGATAGACTATTAGCAAAACTAACAAGAAAGAGAGAGAAAAAACTTGATAACTTTTATTAGAAATGAAAAAGGGGAGATCACTACCGATATTGCAGAAATTCAAAGGGTAATCAGAAACTACTTTGAGAAACTCTATGCCACTAAAAATGAGAACCTCGAAGAAATGGATAAATTCTTGGACTCTTATAACCTTCCATGGTTTAATAAAGAGGATGTGTCATATCTAATCAACCCCATCACTACTGATTAAATTAAAACAGTAATCAAATG
Organism: Suncus etruscus; assembly: GCF_024139225.1. Lineage (NCBI taxonomy): Eukaryota > Metazoa > Chordata > Mammalia > Eulipotyphla > Soricidae > Suncus > Suncus etruscus. The sequence goes on along the minus strand of NC_064863.1, from coordinate 49,479,313 downwards.
TCTGCTGAAAAACAAAAACCCAGGCCCAGTTGGATTCACTAAATAATTCTTTCAAACCTTTCAAGAGGAACTACTACCAATCCTGGCAAGACTCTTTCATGAAATCGAAAAAAAACAAAACACTTCCAAATAGCTTTTATGAATCCAACATTACCTTGATATCTAAACCAGACAGAGATGCTACCAAAAAAGAAAATTACAGACCAATATCCCTGATGAACACAGATGCAAAGATCCTCAACAAAATCCTGGCAAATAGGATTCAATGCCTCATCAAGAAGATCTTTCATTATGATCAAGTAGGTTTTATCCCAGGAATGCAATGATGGTTTAACATCCCTAAATCTATCAAGATCATACACAACATTAACAACAAGAAAAATAATAATCACATGATCATATAATAGATGCAAAGAAAGCATTTGATAAGGTCCAATACCCATTCTTGATCAAAACTCTCAGCAAGATGGGAATGAAAGGAACCTTTCTCAATATAGTTAAGGCCATCTACCACAAGCCAGTGGCCAATATTATCCTCAATGGAAAAAAACTAAAGACCTTCCCTCTTAATTATGGCATAAGGCAAGGCTGTCCTCTCTCACCACTCCTATTCAACATAGCACTGGACGTCCTTCCTATAATGATCAGACAAGAAAAAGATATCAAGGTAATCTAGATAAGAAAGGAAAAAGTCAAGCTCTCACTGTTTGCAGATGATGTGATACACTACTTAGAAAACCCTAAAGACTCTACCAAAAAGTTTCTAAAAACAATAGACTCATATAGCAAGTTGGCAGGCTACAAAATTAACATACACCTTTCTATACCTTTCCTATACCTTTCTATACCTCCAATAATAATAAGGAAGAAATGGACATTAAGAATAACTACCCCCATTCACAATAGTACCACACAAAACTCATATATCTTGGACTCAACTTGACTATAGATGTGAAGAACCTATATAAAGAAAACTATAAACTATAAAAACTCTGCTCCAAGAAATAAGAGAGGGACCACAGGGAAATGTAAACACATACCCTGCTCATGGATTGGCAGAATTAAAATCATTAAAATGTCAATACTCCCCCAAAGCATTGTACAGATTTAAGTTGATCCCTCTAAAGATACCCATGACATTCTTCCAAAGCAAATGGATCAGGCACATTTGAAATTCACTTGGAAACAATAAACAGCCTCGAAATAACCAAAGCAATTATTGGGAAAAAGAAAACTGGAAGCAATACTTTCCCCAACTTTAAACTGTATTACAAAGCAATAGTTATCAATACCAGCATGGTATTTTAAATAAGACAGACCCCTGGATCAGTGGAATAGACGAGTACTCAAAGGAATGTTCCCCAGACATACATCACCTAATTTTTGATAAAGGATCAGGAAATCCCTAAATGGAAACAGGGAAAGCCTCTTCAACAAGTGGTTGTTGGCACAACTGGCTAGCCACATGCAAAAAGTGACACTTAGACCCCCCAGCTAACATCATTTAAGAAGGTGAAATCAAAATAAATTAAAGACCTCGATATCAGACTGAAAACATAAGGTATATAGGACAACAAATAGGTAAAACATCCATGACATTGAGACTAAAGGCATCTTCAAGGAGGAAACTGCACTCTCCAAGCAAGTGAAAGCAGAGATTAACAGATGGAATATATAAAGCTGAGAAGCCTTCTGCCACCTTGACGGAAATAATGCCCAGGATACAAGAGCCCACTGAGTGGGAGAAACCTATTCACCCAATACCCATCAGATAAGGGGGCCTACTCTCCAAAATATACAAAGCACTGACAGAACTCTACAAGAAAAACACACCTAATTACATCAAAAAATGGAGAGAAGAAATAGACAGACACTTTGATAAAGAAGAAATACAAATGGCCAAAAGGCACATGAAAAAATGCTCCACTTCACTAATCATCAGGGAGATGCAAATCAAAACAACTATGAGGTACCATCTCACACCACAGAGATCAGCATACATCACAAAGAATGAGATCAAGCAGTGTTGGCGGAGATGCAGTGAGAAAGGAACTCTTATCCACTGCAGGTTGGAATGCCATCTAGTTCAACCTTTCTGGAGAGCGATATGGAGATTCCTCCAAAAACTGAAAACTGAGCTTGCATACGATCCATCTATACTACTCCAAGGTATATACCCTAGGAACACAAAAGTACAATACAAAAACCCCTTCCTTACACCTATATTTATTGCAGCACTATTTACCATAGCAAGACTCTGGAAACAACCAATATGCCCTTCAACATACGAATGGCTAAAGAAACTGTGGTACATATACACAATGGAATACTATGCAGCCATCAGGAGAGATGAAGTCATGAAATTTTCCTATACATGGATGTACATGGAATCTATTATGCTGAGTGAAATATGTCACAGAGAGAGAGAGAGAGATGCACAATGGTCTCACTCATCTATGGGTTTTAAGAAAAATGAAAGATTTTTATTTCTCAACAATTTTCAGAGACCAAAGGGAGGAGGGCTGGATGTTACAGCCCACCTCATGAACCTCACCACAAAGAGTGTATCGAGTTTTGTTAGAGACATAACTACATTGCAAACTATCCTAACAATGCAGATATATGATGGAAATAGAAAGCCTGTCTAGAGTACAGGTGGGGGCCGGGAGGAAAGGAGGGATCATTTGGAACATTGGTGATGGGAATGTTGCAGTGCTGATGGGTAGTGTGTCATATTATTATGACTAAATCCGACCACAATCATGTTTGTAACCAAGGTGTTTGAATAAAAAATTTTAAAATATATATGAGAATCTGGAACTGAGTTGGGTGAGCTCATATGGCAGCAGCAAGTATATGGTGGGCATAGCTGCCAAGACTTTTAAGAATATAAGTGGCCCGGAGAGATAGCATGGAGATAGGGAGTTTGCCTTGCAAGCATAAGTATGGTGGTTCGAACCCCAGCATCCCATATGGTCCCCCGCGCCTACCAGGAGTGATTTCAGAGCATAGAGCCAGAGTAACCCCTAAGCGCTGTCGGGTGTTACCCCAAAACCTAAAAAGGTGCAAAGGGAGGGGGTGAGTGTGGTTGGTGGGGGAGGGTTTCCTTGGCTCCAAACGTGTACTGGACATGTCAGTCCATAGAACCAGCAGAATTGGAGTTTTGGGTAGTTAAGCAACCGTTACCAGAAATTAGGGGAAAAGCACAAGAAGCTGGGATATTGGGGTAGTGGTGATGGTGTGTGTGTGTGTGTGTGTGTGTGTGTGTGTGTGTGTGTGTGTGTGTGTGTGTGTGTTCACACTCAGCTGCCCAGACTTCAGCAGGACAGGGGTTTTTTTCCTGCCCTCTTCCCGAGGGACCCAATGAAATCAACTTTGCAAGACCCTTATGCACATGAGGTTTTGCAGCTTGATTTCCCTGTCTTTTGAGAGTTAGATGAGTCTCTGGTACCAGCTCATAGTCAGACTTGGTAACTCTAGATCTTAAGCATGGCTGCTGGAACTTCTGGAAGTGCAGTAGGCTGGTGAGGCAAGTCCTCCACTTTGCTTAATCTTTGGCAGAGGCACACACAGACATACCAACAGATGCAACAATACCAATCCTCCAGCTTCACTGTTTTTGCCTCTAAACTCTACAGAGACTCCTATCAGTCCAAAATTATATTTCCAAGAATATTTGGATTTAGGGCAGGCCTTCAACCCTTGCAACTCTGTACTTCCATATTTTAAATTTGTAATAAAAATTTATCTCAAGTACAAAGCCTGATCTCAATAAAAAGTATGAAGCCAATACAAAGAAATACTAGGATAAAAACAAATAAATTGAAAGTCAAACAGCAACATAGCTTGTTAAATATAGCCATAAACAATTAGGATTTACATAATTTTTATAAGTTAATAAAATGTAATAAATATGTTCTTTATCTAAATTTATTTTCACAGAGAACTGAAAACTGTTGAAACTCACACAATTAATATTTGAAAATAACTAGTTTGTGAGAGAATAAATATATAAAGGACATATAAATATTTTTTAAATTACCAAAACTTTTTTCTTTTAATTTTATAAAAACATAGAACATTCGAATATTATTTCACCAATAAACTAAGATAATATTCAAGTAAATATATGTAGTATGTAGTAATTCTGTTATACTTTAGTCTAAAAAATGATAATTTCAAGAAAACCTATAAATAAAAAGAACCCAAATACTGGAAAAATTTTTTAAAAATTTAATATAACTTATAGAAAATACCTTTGTACAATAATGCACACAATCTTATAATTTAATAAAAGTTTTTTTTTATTATTTTCTCTTTTAATGGCAAAATTAAACTATGGTCGATTTGCATTTTCATATAGTACTTAAGAACACAGAAATAACCATAAATAATGTTTCTACTAGATTCTAAAATATATTTTCTTCTAATTTCATATTCTACCAATGTGTCAAAAACACCCATTTAAATAAGCAGTTTTTGTTTGTTAAATGTCTTCCCAATGTTCATGAAATGAGCTTTACCAGAATAAATTGGAATTTATAAATTGGTTTTTGACTTATGTAAGTTACAAAATAGTAAATATATTATAAATGAGACTATTAGTCTCTAAAGTATGCATAGTAAAATTCTAGGAAATATCCACTTTATTGGACAAAGTGATAATAGATTAGTTAGGACACTTGCCTTCATTCATCCAACATAGGTTCAAAACTAGCAATGTATAGGGCCCCCTGGTGTGATTCTTATAGTCAGTAATAAGCCCTTAACAAAAGTAGATGTGGTCCCAAAACAAAACAAACAAAAGAAAAAAAAGTGGAAAGAAAACTCAGGAAATTTGTATTTTATGACTGACATGTCAATTATATTATTATATGAAGTTCCAATATAGCAAATGTCAGTCAAATATATAATCTATTTTAAATTTAGTATAAACTATTAAAATATTTTTAAATTTGACATCTAAATAATTGTTCATATCTGAGATCTATCTATGTATATATATATATACATGATAGATAGATAAATCTATAACATTGTTTTTGCAATTTTTTATATTTTAACATTAAAGAAACCTCTAAAATTCCAAGGAATGCCATTTCAGCTTAAATTTAAATTTCTTTTTTGTTTTGTTTTGATTTTGGGCTACACCCGTTTGACACTCAGGGGTTACTCCTGGCTATGTGCTCAAGAAATTGCTCCTGGCTTGGGGGGTACCATATGGGACACCGGGGGATTGAACCGAGGTCCATCCTACGCTAGCGCTTGCAAAGCAGACACCTTACCTCTAGCGCCACATTCCCGGCCCCTTTTTTCAGCTTAAATTTCTACATGGAGTTTTTGTTTGTTTGCTTTTTTGTTTGTTATGAGAGCCACACCCAAGTGGCCTCGGGATTTATTTTTAGTTCTGTGTGCTCAGAAATCTCTGCTGGCAGGCTTATGAGACCATATGCTAGGGATCAAACCTGGTTTTGTGGTTAGTTTGGTTTTTTGTTTGTTTTTTTTAGACTCATGCAAGGCCTTACCCACAGTGCTATCACTCTGGCCCTTTTACTGGAATTTTTAAATATGTATACTTCACTGCACTAATCAGTAGTGATTTCACCTTTACGATTACAATTCTGACAGAACTTTTAAGTAGGTTTATTAAAGGAACCTTTATTAATTGCTGCAATGCAATTAATATGTGGATAAAACTTATATCTAGGAGGTGGAGTAATAGCACATTGGAAGGGCATTTGCCTTGCATGCTGCAGACCCGGGACAAACCGAGGTTTGAACCCTGGCATTCCAGACGGTCCCCAGAACATGACTGTAGCGATTTCTAAGTACAGACCCAGGACTAACTCCTGAATGCTGTCGGGTGTGACCAAAACAAACAAAAACTCACGAAGACAATATTGCTACAGAAAATTAGGTAAGCTAAATCTTTAAGAAAAGGAAGGTAAGGGACTGGAATGATAGCACAGCAGTAGGGCATTTACTTTGCACACTGCCATCCTTGGACTGACCTGGAATTGATTCCTGTTATCCCATATGGCCCCCCCAAACCTGCCAGGAGCAATTTCTGAGCACAGAGCCAGGAATAACCAGTGAGTACCACTGGGTGTGGCCCAAAACACCACACACACACACTACACTCAAAGAAAAAGTGAATAGGAAAGAATTAAAATTAAGAGACAAAATAAGAAAAATAAAACGACAAAAAAGAGAAAAGGACCAGAATAGAGCACAGAAGGAGAATAATAAATAGTGCATCATCCAAGTGAGAGTGATTGAGCAATAAATATTCATTTAGAAATCAAATGAATATGTATGAAATTCATAATTCAAATTTTAGAACTGCATGTAATTTATAAGTCATATAAAATGAAGTTTGTAAATTAAGATTATATACTTAGCAACAAACAATGGCTTAAAAGAAACTTGGGAAAGTTAGAAGTCTCATAATTCTTAACTCACATATTTTTTGCCAGACGTAGGATAGGTTTACTATAAGTAGATAACATCAGGAGAGGAAAACAGAACTGTTTTGCTTGATATTGGTGGAAGAGAACAGTTACATATATGGTGGTTGTGTTGTTGGAAGATTAATGAATGAACACTATCATTGCATTATCTTAAATCACAGTACTAACAACTTAACCACATTAGTGATGACTCTAAAGAGCAAGTTATTTTTATAAATCTACTTTCTTTGTTATGAAGGAATAAAGCTACAGTGACTTATATTATAAATGAGAACTAGAAACTTGTGACTCTTAGGGGTAGGGGAGGGTGAACAAAGGCCTGTGAATCTGATACGGAGAGACGGTGAGCTCCCATTACCTTTCCTAGCAACCAAGTAAGTGGTTCTATGCTAGAAAGCAATTATGTTTATCAGAGCCACTCCAGAATATCTATAGTCTTCCAGGGAAAATAACTGGAAATAGTATTGGGACTATTTTTTGTGGGAGGTCAAATCAGGGTTTGTCACATGCAGGTACATGCATTACTCTTCCGTACAATCTTTCCCATAGAATTTAATTTTGTTATGTATGTTTTGATTTAATCTATAACCTTAAGCTATAACACTGTTAGACCATTATTTAATTAAAGAGAAGAAATATGTAGTCTAGATTATATTAAGATATACTGCCTGGGGCCTGAAAAGATAATACAGTAGGTAGGGAGCTTACCTTGCATACAGCTTCCCCCTCTGTTCAGTTCCTAGCACCACAAATCGGTCTCCCAAGCAATGCCAGATGTGATCCTTGAAACCAGAATAATCTCTGGACCATTGCATAAGACCCTCCAAATAATCTGTCAGAGGCCCAGCCCCTGGTGGGCACTTCTTAACTCAAGTGCATTCTTGAAGATTAAATAGCCAACAACATGAAAAAATAACATAAACATTGATAAATTGCAGAAGAAAAAACATGGAGTTGGCAGCTCACAGCCCAAACCCCCGATTGTTTTTTCAAGCTACAGTATTTATTGTTTCTCGTGCCAGTAAAATATAGAAAGAGTAAAAATTAGCACAAAAGTTACTATCTACACCAAATCAATCCAGACTTGACTTATGCATTCCAAATAAGCATTAGTAATGCAGGAATTTCTGGAACTGTATTCTTCTAGACAGGTAGATATAGGACCTTATCAAAAAAGTATTCACTCACTATTGTTGCAAGCATTTTGCTATTTGTAATTAAAGCATAAAAAAATACCTCCTTTACTGCCTCCTTTTTTAAGATGTTATTTTCCTAAAATGCATTTATTTTGTGGATTTCCTACATATTCAAAATATCCCCCATTTTTATTTTTAATATTTCTCTCATAGGAAAATAGCTTCATGATGGTAGATATCATGGTCCTTCTGGTGGTGTGGATTCTTCTGTGGCTTCCCCAAACTACACATCTTAAGTGAAATTATAATTATTAAAGTTAAAAGAAAAATTGGTAGACTTAGGCATGGGGAGGTGGGAAATGCTTAGGATGACCTATACCCATTCATCATGCTTCTCACAATATGACTAAGAAAATATATTGTGATTACTAACTTATCTACCAATAGACTTAGAACTGAGTGGTTTTAATCTAAGGTCATGGGGTATGGCAAAAACATCTTGAATATTATGATGATAAGTTAGACCATCAAATATAGTCAAATAAATATCTTCTCAGGGCAAAATATGAGTGCCATAACACTAATACTAAGTGTTTATACACTTACTTCGGCTCTATAGCAATTTTTGGGAAATATATATTATGTCATTTGAAAGCAATACTTGAAATAATAGCAATGCAGTTTAAGGTTTTCAGTGCAAACTCAAAAACAAAGAATTTTTAAGTAGATCCATAATGGAGGAATTTCTACTGTTGGGACCTGACCTCTCTGAATAAGAAGGGATGCCATTTTGTAAAAGCCACATGTCAGCCCTTCTTCTTGGGTTCTGAGTAGGGAGGAAACACCATTTTGTAAGGACCACATGTTGTGAGCCTACTTTCCCCCGCCTCAGTCTACCTGGCCTGTACCAGGTAGCCTATCAGGGACAGGGTGAGTAGTAGGAAGATACCCCTAGACAAGAGCCAATTATTTTAAGGACTCATCAGAAAAGTTGGAAACCTCGTATATCCCCTTCCTATATAATCCCTCATACATGACCTCTGGGTGGGGCTCACCCTCCTTCAGGGGATGGCCCTCGGCTGGCCAGGCTGTGGAATCTTGTTGGCAGATGGATTAAAGTCTTAAAAACTTCTATCTTCCCAGTTGTGTGGTCTTCGCTCCCTTCTGCTCTGAAACTCTACACTACCCCCTCATACCTCTGTTGTTAGGATGCTATAGTTTATGGCCTACAAGGTTTTAATAGGAAACTAATACTGAAGTCAACAGGAGAATCACAGCAAAGACTCTTAAGACCCTTTGAAAATGATCAAGATATTTCCTCAAGAACTAGAAACTTGAGCTTTCCATATGACGTACAAACATACCACTGCTAGGGAGATGAAAAACGAAAACAATCGAGATAACATCCTACAGCACAGATACTGGCACACACCACAAAAAAAAGAAAAATCAATACTGGTCAGATGTGAGGAGAAATGAGACCCTCATTCACTGTCTAGTGAGAATTGATGACTGGTTGAGCATTTCTTTTTTTGTAAAACAATATGAAAATTCCTCAAAAATGAAGATTTTCTGAGTTCTCCATAATACTTTGGCGATACTACCCCTTGAAATATACTATAGGAAACCCAATAGCACAATGAATACCAGAAATTCCCCCCAATATCCCTATGTTCATTGCAGCCAATAATTTACAATATTTTCAATCTGGAAACAACCCAAGTCATTTGAGAATACATAAGTGGCTAAAGAGGAAGTGGTACATGTACAAAAATACTAAGCAGCCTGTTAGAAAAAATTAAAACAGGACACTCTTGCTTACATATGATGGATATGAAGATTAATTATGCCTGAATGAAATAAATAAGAGAGAGAGGTATAGACATATGATAATATCATTTATTTGTGTGATGTAAAAAAATAAAAGATAGTATAGTAATAATATTTAGAGACAATAAAGGTGAAGGTCAGCAGGGACAAGTAGATGGTAGGAGCTTGCCCACCAAAGTGTGATGAATACAGTTAAAATAGAAGAGGAACCAACTATGGTAATGATAGTTTGAACTGAAACACTCCTGGACAAGAACTATGCTGTTGAAAGGGGTCTAAAGTCATAATGCATGGTACCCTCTTTATTAAAATAATGCAAACCACAGATAGAGAGAGAAAAAGAGTGAGAGAAACGGAGTGAGAGAAGTAAAACTGCCTGTCCTCAGAGGGAAGGCAGTGGCAGGAAGGATATCATTGATAGTGGAAAAAGTGCAGTGATAAAGAGTGTTGTACATTCTATGAAAAAAATTTCATCTTGAACAATTACTCTAAACAAGTGCTCTAAATAAAGTAACTACTAAAATAGAGAAAATATTCCCAATGTTGTCAGACTTCCTGTATAGGAACTATAAGAAACCTCAGTCATATTTATGTTTTGAAAAAAAAAAATAAGCTTTGGGTCACACCTGTTTGTCATTGAGGGTCTTTTCCCTGGAAAATGTTAAGGAATTACTCCTAAATGCCCTAAGGATATTTTTTCCACTTGTATTGAATCTCGGGTCTACATTGCAAAGAAATTTAGTGACCAGCCTATACTATCTTTCTGGGATCCTCCTTCACTTCTACCGAAATAAAAAATTCTTCATTCATTCCTCAGGTTAAATATATATGTAAGGTTTTAATTTGTATTTCCTTCTAAGAAATCTTTTTCTTCTCATTTGCTTTTCTCATCATAACAAATGCATACGTGGCATAGTGTTTTATCTGCTCATGAGCTTAGGCCCTAGCAAATAATTCCAATGAAAATTTATACTTTGTCTATATATGTATAATATATATTATATATGTATATATACATATATGTAATATATGTATACATTACACAAATATTTAAATCTTAATAATATTATAATAGTCTAAAATAGATATACATTTATGATTTCAAAGAAGCTTTAGATTTGAAATATCCAAGGTTAAGTATTGAAACATCTAAGAAGCGTTAGATTTAAAGGATTATGCAGGAAATATAATGCAAAGATGAGAGGAACTTCAAACTCTAAGGACCTGGATAAATTACAGTGTAAAAGCTACAAGGAGTATATAATGACATGAAACCAGTTTCAGGACATGCCGGAATCTTTAGAAAGTTTAAGATATTTAGATTTTGTTTTACTATTTCCAATTTTTCTATTTCTATTATTTATTGAATTAATTATATCTTGAACTAAAAATGCCTAAGGGTATATTGAATAACATCAGAAACTTCGATTTTTACAATAATTTGAACTCTCCAGTTTTATTCTTAGTTATGCCCAAGATTTTTTTTTATATTTTATTTAAATAATTTCTTTATTTAAACACAGTGATTACAAACACATTTGTAGTTGGGTTGTCCAAGATCTTGATATATTTTCATCTATTTGTATTTCAATTTTTTATTTTTAAATCCTTTAAATGATGAGGATATCATGAAATTTCTAGGTGCATTTCATAGCTTTACCTATCATACTTGCTGTGTGTCCCAAATTTGATGCTGAGCAATCATAACAAAATATTCTACCACTACTTCTGAGATCCATTATGGCATCTTGAAAAATAAATTAAATCATATTTCAAATTGGGAACACATTGTTGTAAATTTTATTTATTTAAAATTATAATTTATTTTTGTCATTATTATTTGAAAGATTTTGAACTAGAATTAGCTTAAATTTCATAAAAATTGATCTTTTTTAATTTGTTTAAAACCATGGCTAAACTTTTGACAGCATATGGTTTAGATTTTGTAAAAGGGTAGAAACAAGCAGTAATGACTACCTAGGGAATCATAGACCTTTTAATATGTAATTGTTCCCATTAGATTTAGTCAGACATGACAAAATCTTATTTCTAAAGAAAGTCATATGGAGAGAAATATACTAAATAATATCGCATTGAATCACAATTCAGCAGCAATTATTAGGCAAACTACTATATTTTATGTAATGTATCCCACATTAGGAACATAAAGATCTTGAGATTTTGTTCTTCATTACAATTAAAACTTTGAATTACATATTTCCTCAAGCAGCTATTATAAATAATAAGAAATACCTAGTTATAGAATATGAACATATAAACCAAGCAAATTTGCTGGAAAGAGTATGACAATCTAGTGAAATAAGCTATTTTCTTAGGAAGTGGGAGAGAAGGAATGAAGGTATTTAAGAATAAGTACCAATTAATTGAGAATGCAAAAATAAGCATGTCTTTCTAAGAGTGGGAAAAGATATTTCAGATAAATGGAGAGATCAATGACAAAGTAAGGATATGTGAAATAGCATGATGATATAAGAGAAAGCTAAAAAATTATGTGAAATACACAGTAAGTTTAGAGTTAAAAATATAAATAATGGTCTAGAGATGTGATTGACTTGCCAAGATATTTGGTTTTATCTGAAGCAATTTGCCAAAAATCAGTAAACAAATTATTTATGTTCATTCACATATTAGGTTCCACGGATTACTGATAAGCTTTAAAATATTTTAAACCTAAATAAATAAAAACAAACACAAATTTTAATTAGTAATAACTACTTTTTTATGCAGCCATCAGGAAATATGAAGTCATGAAATTTTCCTATACATGGATGTACATGAATCTATTATTCTGAGTAAAATTAGTCAGAGGGAGAGAGGAGAGAGAGTAACAGAATAGTCTCATTCATCTATGGGTTTTAAGAAAAATTAAAGACATTGAAATAATTCCCAGAGATGAGGGCCAGAAGGACTGACTCAAGATATGAAGCTCATCACAAAGAGTGGTGAGTGCAGTTAGAGAAATAACTAAGCTGGGAACTATCATAACAATATCAGTGAGTGAGGAATATACAAAGCCAGTCTCGAATACAGGCAGGGGTTGGGGAAGGAAGAGATGGGAGCATGGGTGATGGGAATGTTGTGTGCAGGTGGCTTCTGTCCTACAGTGCCAGTGGGATTTCAGTGAATCCACTTAAGGGTGAGTGGGTTGCATTTGCGGTGAAATATGAAATAATGAAACCACACACAAGTATGTGGGGTCAACACATCTTCTGGCAGGAGTGTGGTGAGCTTATTTTTTTTAGGCAGGGGGCTTTATAGGGGTAAAGAATGTTTACAATCACAAAGCAAAAAAAATTTTTTTTTGGCCATATTGACTTACATATCTTTCACAGTAGTATTTTAGGTACATTGAATTAACATTTTAGGTACATTCAATTAACATTGAATCAGGGGAATTCCCATCACCAAACTTGCCCTCCTTTCACCCCCGTTCCCATCTTGCATTCCATATTGTTCACCCTCAGCCCCCGGGCTGCTAGAATAAGTGGTCCCCTCTGTGTCTAGCTTACTCTACCTTTTTTTTTTTAACATGATTTTTATTTTGATCATAGTGGCTTACATATTGTTGACAATAATATTTTAGGTATATATTTACTTAAAAGCAGGGGGGATTCCTATCACCGGTTTGTCTTCCCTACTCCTCCATTTTTGTCCTAACTTCCATATCCTCTTCCCTCTCCCCCAGGGCTGCTAGAATATGTGGTCCCCTCTGTACCTATCCTATTACTTCGTAGTCTTACACTTGTTTGGTCCTGATGCCTCCTTTATTTCCCCCTCTAATTGGGGGGCAGGACTAGCTAGTTCAAGTTATGTGGTTTTGTTTGAAGAGGAGAAAAATAATAAACTGGGGTAAAAGTCTAATACACCGGGAATAAGCAGAATTCTTCTAGAGGCTCTCGCCATCGGTTTGAGAGACGAAGGAGAAAAAGAAGGTGAAACAGTCCACCCCTACAAAATGAAGTGTCAAATATCTATTAAGAGTTCCAACAATAACGCTAAGCACCACAAAAACAGAACAAAACAAACAAAACATACCATGGTTTTGAGATAGGCATCATGGCAGAGCCCATGAAGAGGGAAAAGAAGGGGCCAGAGGGATCCCATGGAGGCAAGGCATCTGCCTTTCACGCAGCGAATCTCTGCGCCCCACATGGTCCCTCGTGCCCGCCAGGAGCAATCTCTGAGCCCGGAGCCAGGCATAATCCCTGAGCACTGCTGGGTGCCACCCAGAAATCTGAAAAGAAAAAAAAAAAAGAGGAGAAAAAAAAGATAAGTAGGGGGCAATAACTTCAATAACCACACTAAAACAAAGAAATTGACCAAAAATAGATAGGTAAATAAAAATAATAATAGTAGTACATGAAGATAAAAAGTAATATATGAAAAATAAACAATGTTTTTGCTTTTGTTTTTGTTTTTTTTTTTCCCTCCTGCCCAGGCACAGTAAATATTGGGGTCATTCGAAAAGGGATTTACATGGCCTAAGAGATATGGGGTTTCTCCGCCCTTGGAGTATATTGTCATGGGATCAACTATAGACTCTGTTCATGAACCTTTATTCTCCCTGTGGTGCATTTGTGGTGTTTGGGAGGCTTCTGCTCCGTCCTGGGTGATATAGTGAGACCTCTGTATCTAGAGATCTCAGTATCTGCGCAGTTACAGGGATGGGACTTATGATGAAGTCAGTCTCACAAAGCAAAATTTAAGGGTAACAAAACTTAAGCTTAATACTTAAGAATTCTGAAGTTATAAAGGAGGTCACAACCTGAGGCAGCTCTTTGCAAGCTCCCTTCAAATGCAAAATAAGGGATATTAAGAAGAAAAACTCTAGGAACCTGGTCCCCACTAAGATGAACTCTATTGTTTTAGAGGTCAATGAGCCAAATCCCCTAAGGTACAGTTCTCATTTTCTGAGAAGGGTTGATAATCCAGGATCTGCACTCTGGCTATGCCTTTGTTGTTGTTGTTGTTGTTGTAGTTTTTTTTATTAATATCTTTATTTATAGACCTTGATTACAAGTATGATCATAGTTGGGTTTCAGTCATGTAAAGAACACCTCCCTTCACCGGTGCAACATTCCCACCATCAATGTCCCAAATCTCCCTCCTCCCACCCCACCCCACCTGCACTCTAGACAGGCTTCTACTTACCTCGATCATTCACATTGTTATGATAGTTCTCAGTGTAGTTCTCTAACTACAGTCACCACTCTTTGTGGTGAGCTTCATGTCATGAGCTGGACCTTCCAGTTCTCTCTTTGTCTCTGAGGATTACTGCAAAAATGTCTTTTATTTTTCTTAAAACTCATATTGGTTATGCCTTTGATTACCAGACACTAAGGCTGCAAGGACATAAGAGAAAAAATATTGTCTTTTGATTTTCGTGCTAAATATTATCCAGAAAAGAGGTTCTCTTAGTAATCTTTGGTGCTGGGATTTCTGAAAATTCGATTGAGGCCATATTTTTGCCTGAGATTTTACAAACTAGAGATAGCCAAATAGATTTATCTCTTTAGGAATTCCGCAACTATCCACATAGGGGAAGAATCGTCCATAGCGGGCCTTTGGAGGAACCCTGTAGGTATTTTTTTGAGCAATCCACACCAGGAAAATCTGGGATACATCTGGTGTGCCTCCTAAATTCCCCTAAAATGGAGATGTTTTGCATGCCCTGGAAAGTTGCATGGTGAAGAGTTTTTGTTTGTTTGTTTGTTTTATGGCTGAAACCCAACTACAATTATGTTTGTAATCACAGTGTTTAAATAAAGAAATTATAAAAAAGAAAGAAAATGTCAATCAACAGTAAACATAAAAAAGTAATAAAAATACATCCCAGATACTGGCAGTCTTCTAGGTATCAACTTATTGCTATAATCTTACTTGCTTTCACACAGTCCAGAATGACCATACACAGACAAATACCATAACGTATACCAAGAAGTTTACTCAGAAATGTTTTTGTACAATAAATAAAAGAAGAATTTTGAGCAACCAAAAGGATTAAGGAGCTTGCATTTCACACAGCCTACCCTGATTCACTCCCTGACTTCTTTAAAACCGAAATAATCTTATCTTCAAACATTAACAGAGATAATTCCTTCTCTATATTTACCTATTTTCCATAATAAAAAACGGGTGTTAATTAATACTATATTCTTCTTTCTGGTTTTATGGAATGAGAGATTTTATAACTCAACCATGCTATGATCGAATTATTATTATCAAATAAAATTTGAACTTTCCTTGAACTTTAAACCTTGTGTATATAATTTTCTTTAGTAAAATATTTTGATGTGCCAGTTGATAACTTGCAATAAAATTTTATGTAGCAAAATATTGTTATTACTGCTATAATTATTTGGATATTCTGATACTAATAAATTAGATATGGCAACTTAATATGGCTTAAATTCTATTCATATCTATAAACCTTCATAAAAATTCAAGCATGTTTATTTATTGTTATTATAGGTGGAATTGATGACAGAACATTGTAAAGTATCAAATTTGAGACAACTATTGTGATAGGATTAGAAAAATTTTTCTAGCCCTACGTCTTATTGTGATCAGTAACAACATATTTTCAAGATGATTGTCAGAATAAGAGACTGCAAATGTAGATAGCTGCACATGTGTTTAATAGAGATCTTTATTCACTCATTCACAGACACTTTAAGCTCAGCAGTGTTCCTTCCTAGATTGAACTTCTCAAAGAGATGATTATCAAATCAGAGAATGATGTCCCAGGTTTCCAGCTTAGCATTTACAAGAACTGTTGAATATCTGTGATTGAAAATAGTTGCAAAATATATCAGAATGATTGCTGAGTCAAGCTGTGCCATACTTGTCATTAAGTTAGCACACATTCCAGATTAGTTTATACTTAGTCTTTACTCAAATTATTCTAGTGTGGAATAAATTAATATATTTTGATTAATGTTATCCTGGATATAGATCTCTCTAAACTAAATGCATTATATTTAATTAAAAAATATTTACTTGACTCCTTGCAAAAGTTAACAGACCAAGATGAAGGTATGAACTGTAAGTGAACCATATTTTGTCAATGAGAAATGATATGTTTTGTCTATTTGAATGCGTTCTCAGAAGGGCTGACAAGTGTTGAAAAACTCAATATATATGTAGTTTAGAGCACATCCATGGTTTTTATCTTTAAAATAATTTCCCAGCAGAAGTTAAGAAATCATAGTATTTATTTATTTTTGGAGGCATGCAATATGTATCTTTCTTTTTTCTTCCTTCCTTCCTCTCTTCCTTCCTTGCTTTCTTTTTCTTTCTTCTTTCTTCCTTCCTTCCTCTCTTCCTTCCTTGCTTTCTTTTTCTTTCTTTCTTTCTTTCTTTCTTTCTTTCTTTCTTTCTTTCTTTCTTTCTTTCTTTCTTTCTTTCTTTCTTTCTTTCTTTCTTTCTTCTTTCTTTTTTCTTTCTTCTTTTTTTAGAGACTAGTAATCAAGTTAAATAATAATCTCCCTCACTTAATTTTTAAGACTAAGGTGTAGTTGTTTAAAAAATTTTAGCACTGAGCAAAAGGTCAAGCTGAGCAGAAAAACAAAACACCACTTTTACTACTTGAGAAGACAAAATACACTTACAAAATATATACTGAATATCTGTATTCCATTAGTATCAAGGAATATGTGTAGTGTATATATGTTTAAATATGTTACATACACATATTATACAGTTGCATCTCACATAATTCATTAAAACTTGGCATAGGTTAGGGGCTATTCACAGCAGGTACCTGTCTTGCACTATGCCAATTAGGGTTCAATCTCCAGATTCATTATGGTTCAACAAGTAGCAGCATGAATTTCCTTTGAGCATAACTGGGTATGCCCAAACCTCCTAAAAAGCTTGGCATATATGATATATGTTACATACTTATGTGAGAGAAACAAATTAAATCACAAAAGCAAAAAAGTTTTCAAGGAAATTTATATTATTTATAATTATTATTTATTACTGGGGCCAGAGATATATGGTGGGACATGGTGCTATTCTTGCATAATGCTGATCCAGGTTTAAATCTTACAACCATATATGTTTCCTGTAACCTTGCTAGCTATGATCCCTTAGTCTAGAGCAGTGAATAATTCCTAAGGAGTGCTAGGTTGTCCCAAATCAATATATATATTTACAAATATAAGTAGAAATATATTATATAAACTTTTATATTAATAGCTTATATTAATAGTTATATTCAAGTTACTTATTGAGCACATACAAAATTAAGTGTCTTAAATTATATATACATATATAATTATATACATATTATATAACTGTATTTAAATTACACCTATGTAACTTCAAAATAATTTTATGCTGTCCTATATTCAATTAAAAGAAAAATCAATGTAAGTAGCTAGAAAATTGAAAATTAATTTTTACTATAAATAATATTCATTTTATCATTAAGTATTCTATAACATTGAAAAAATGGGTGCTAGAATAAATAGGTATCAATGTGAATAAACTGAGAATTTTTAAATAATTGATAAGCTATAGTTGAACACTTAAAACTTATATTTATAGAATAGTTTAATTTATGGGCTTTGAAAGTTCAGACAAAATAAAGCAGTTGGCTAAATAGCCTTCACCTTTAAGTCAAATTTTAACATTACATTAATTCATAATCCAGATGTATGTTTAACATCTCTCTCTTTTATTTTAATATGGAACACTTCACGAATTTGCGCATCCTTGCGCAGGGGACATACTAATCTCTGTATCATTCCAATTTTAGTATATGTGCTGCTGAAGCGAGCACTGTTCAACATCTCTTGATATCACCACCAGAAGATCAGTGAGAATTTTAATGGATATAAGCATTCATTGAAGGAAATACAGTGCACCAATATCAAAAGTCATAAAGAAGGGACCAGAGTGGTGGCACAAGCTGTAGGGCATTTGCCTTTCAAAATTAACCCAGGACGAACTATGTTTGAACCCCTGGCCTCCAATATGGTCCCCCCACCTAGGAGTGATTTCTGAGTGCATAGCCAGAAGTAACCCCTGAGCATCATTGGGTGTGACCCAAAAAGCAAAAGGAAGGAAGGAAGGAAGGAAGGAAGAAGGAAGGAAGGAAGGAAGGAAGGAAGGAAGGAAGGAAGGAAGGAAGGAAGGAAGGAAGGAGGAAAGGAAGGAAGAAGGAAGAAGGAAGGAAGAAAGAGAGAGAGAGAGAAAGAAAGAAAGAAAGAAAGAAAGAAAGAAAAGAAAGAAAGAAAGAAAGAAAGAAAGAAAGAAAGAAGAAAGAAAGAAAGAAAGAAAGAAGGAAGGAAGAGAAGGAAAGGAAGGAAGGAAGGAAGGAAGGAAGGAAGGAAGGAGAAAGAAAGAAAGAAAGAAAGAAAGAAAGA
The DNA here is from genome assembly GCF_024139225.1 of Suncus etruscus. Taxonomy (NCBI): domain Eukaryota; kingdom Metazoa; phylum Chordata; class Mammalia; order Eulipotyphla; family Soricidae; genus Suncus; species Suncus etruscus. The sequence goes on along the minus strand of NC_064863.1, from coordinate 49,460,482 downwards.
AAGAAAAGAAAGAAAAAAGAAAGAAAGAAAGAAAGAAAGAAAGAAAGAAGAAAGAAAGAAAAAAGAAAGAAAGAAAGAAGAAGAAAGAAAGAAAGAAAGAAAGAAAGAAAGAAAGAAAGAAAGAAAGAAAGAAGAAAGAAAGAAGAGAAAGAAAGAAGAGAAAGAAAGAAAGAAGAGAAAGAAAGAAGAAAAGAAAAAGAAAGAAAGAAGAAAAAGAAAGAAAGAAAGAAAGAAAGAAAGAAAGAAAAGAAAGAAAGAGAAAAAGAAAGAAGAAAGAGAAAAGAAAGGAAAGAAGAAGACAGAGAAAAGGTCAGTTACTTGAAATTGGATACTACTGAATTTGTTGATATATCAGTGAGATTAAGTAAAGCAAAATAATAAAAGGGTTATTTTTCAAGTCATTTTAATTCTAGTTACTACATAATTGACTACCCCAAATCATTAAAATTATATAAAGGCTATCATTAGGATAATTAAAATTAAAGGCCAACTGGATACCCATTTTATAAATTGTTAATATTTTAATGGCATTTAATTCCTATCACAAATATTTGATGATTTTGATATATAGATACTTCTTGCTTAATGACTTACCTGTTTAGTGACTGCTCGTACTTACTACCATCTCCACCGTTATTTTATTTTAAATATCTTTTTTCCATCTTGTACACTTTATAGTACAGTACTGTGGTTTTTGGTGCTTTAATGTACTTTACTAACTTTATGTTCTGTAATACATTGCAGTACTGTGTGTAAATTACACAACCTATGCAAATTAAAACAAGTAGAAGTTTTCAGTTTGATCTTTCTTGTTATTTTACTTATTCAGAATACTGTATTGTCAAGTACTATGTATATACCGTACTATTGTAGATAGTACATGCAGTTCCTCACTTAACCAGTTTGCTTAATAATCAAGTTTTTGAAACAGAACTTGGTCTTTAAGCAAGAGTATCTGTAATTTTAGTTTTTTCTAATTCCTTCAATATATTGCAAAAGTGTTCTGAGTCTCTTGATTGTTCACATTACTAATATAATGTACTCTACTTGGGAATTTAAAATAGTATGGGATTAACAGATGATCAAAGAAATGTAATCTGAAAAATTGTCTACAGGGTTATCTTAGCATAATAGAGGGTGTGGTGATGGAATTCTGTAAGCATGAAACCATATCATTGGCCACATTGAAAAACATGGTGCTAGATATTTATTAAAGTACAATATAAAAATACCAATAATTACTTTTGTCTGTTACTGCCATTAAAACTTATCTTCATTCACTATATATAATTTTAGAAGTTTAACCTTATAGTTCATATTTAGGTAAATTACTAAAAAAGGACTATTATTTTGATTTTTTAAATTTTTTTTGTGTTTGTTTTTGGGCCACACCCAATGACTCTCAGGGGTTACTTCTGCAGTCAGAAATCACTCCTGGCTTGGGGACCATATGGGACACCAGGGAATGGAACCACAGACCGTTGTCCTAGGTTAGTTCATGCAAGGCAAACAAATTAATTATTTCTTAAGAATTAAAGTACCATTTACTCTTTCCTGGGTTATATTCTTGTACATATAAATACTGGTTTCCTGCAATCATGATCTGAAACTAATTTAGCATTGAGTATGTATTAAACATTTTACTAATAATAAGTACAAAGTATATAAATAAAAGCAAGTAGTCCTTAGAAGCTTACACTTGACATGAATATGAGGACATTAGTTCACTTGATTGATTTTATAACATCCATAACCAGTTGTGTGAACCTGATGAAACTGTTTATATTAGGCAATTTTAAATAATAATGAACAAAAATTTATAAATGAAAGGTAAATAACCTGATTTAAATATATTCTATTTTATCTTTTATTATTGAGTAGTCAGAAATGAAAATAGTATTAATATTAATGTTCTAGGGTGTGTGATGCAATTCCATCATCATTTTGTTAAAATTTCTTTACCATAAACAAATAATAATAATATTAATTAATATTCCTAAAGTATTTAAAAGAATATCTGATGTATATATAACCATATATATATGTAACTATGTCACAGCCTGATTTATGTGTACAAGTGAGGGAAATGAATATCAAATGTTTTAAACATTATTGTTCTATGTCCCAAAGCTATTATATGTATATAACATTTTGATATTTTATGGGTGTTATAGAAGCTTACAAGAATATTAGGCAAGTCTGGGAACTTTTGTAAGTGACATTTAGGAAGTTACCTTAGTTCTTTGTAAGTGAAAGTAATGTGAACGTGTGGGAAAGGGTAAATACAATTCAAATCTTATACAAAGAAAGGAAAACTATATTCATCTTGATTATTAGAGGAAAGGTTAATTGGTTAAACCTCAGCAGGCAGCTCATTCTTGAACAATAATAAAGCTCCTGTTGATTACTATTGTTTGTTACTCATGTAGTCCTACACCACCGGACTGAGTCACAAGTGTATCTGATGAGAGTAGTAGAGGGGAAGTAGAATGAAATTGAAAAGGAAGAGCAGGCAAGATATAATCAGCACTAATCAAATTCTAACAAGCTTTAAAGATCCCCTCTGTGATTTAACATAGTTTATTTGAAGTTCCTTAAGCACTCCATGGATACAGTGTTTGTCCCTATCAGAATGTTAAATACTAAATTATTAATGTAGAGAAAAAAGGAAAGTTTAAGCTTTCTAAATTTCCAAGTCACATATGTGTTGTACTTGTCAAAAAAGACTCCAACTAAAATAACTTATCTTAAATACTTCTTCTATACAACTCCTTTTATTATCTTTACGGAAAATTTTCTTTTATATATATTTTACATAGAACAACTATAATAAAATATTACATGCCACTAAAGATAAAAATAAAATAAGGGGATCCCCTAATCCAAATTAAAATTGTATATAGTCTAATGAAAATTTGGCAAATTTCTAAAGCTTAACTATATAGCAAATAATACATTCATTTATAATATAATTAATAGGAGGTTTGGCACAAATAACCATCTGATGAGGACATGGAAAGTTAGATCTTTTGCATTCTGCATTTTTTCTCCCCTGGCTGTTCTTGAGTAATACACTTCCTGGTTACTCAGTAATCTCACCAATAGCTTTCTTTAATCCCATGGAATGTTCTAGTAAAATAAACTGTACATAAGAATAATTTTCTATAGTGAGTCTTGGTGCTTACAGAAACAATTTTTGGATAATAATAAGAGAGTGGGATGGGGTTCTGAACTAAACTGTGGCCATTACCAGATTGGAAATCAATATACATGGGTTACGGCTGGAATAAAACCTGATGGTAGTGACTCAGTGAGTGTGTTCACTGTGATTTAGTCATGAATGAGGGACAGGAACATAAGGAGGTGAGGATCAGATGGAGCGCATCTAAGCAAGTTTGGGTCTTATAATCTAATCTTACTGGCAGTAGTAGCATGGCTGTAAGTCTGGCTACAGCCAGCCAACAGATGCACTGAGACTGAGGTCTAGGAGTCATTCTGTTTACCAGAATACTTTCACCTAGCCCTATCTCACTCCCTTGCCTTTGGCTCCATCTGGTCTGCATTTTGAACAGTTTCCTGCACCAGAGAAAATGTAGTCTTGAGTGAAGCAAGAGAAGAAACCAGCAGTTGGGGTGATGGTGGACATATCTGAGTCAATAGGGCCATTTTGAACTCGGGTTAGTGACTGAGAAAGGGGTGTAGCCTCTCTGATTCACCCCATGACTGCACATTTTGTCTAGCCCAGAAGCTCCACCACATAAAAAATATCACCACATTGCAAAGGTCATAATGGGAAGATAACTCGGAACCTCACCACAATTAATAAAAGAAGATGGACTTCGGAGGACCCAACAATCATCAGTCACTAACATAGCCTCTCTGATAAGAACTTTAGGAAGAAAATGTGGAGGATATTCAAAGAATTCAAAGAAACCATGGAATAGACATCCAATAAGACTCAAAAGGATATAAGAAAAATTCAAATAAAAAAAAATGGTAGGCAAATGAAAAACTCACTGAAAGACTTTAGTAGCCAAGTAACAGCTGATGAGAACAGAATTACTCAGCTGGAAAATGTCTGCACACCACCTCCATACAACAGTAGTAGTTCTAAAAGCCTTAAAATAAAAGAATATAAAGTGAAAAGATTACAATAGATATTTGGGATAAATTCAATAGAAACAACATAAGAATTATCTCTGGGGTCCCAGAGATAGGGGACGAAGACCGCTATAAAGAAGAACAGTCAAAGATGTCCTTTATGAGGAGTTTACAGAGCTAAAGAGTGCTTGCACCCACATCCTGAATGCCTGAATATAATAGCTAAAATAATATCAAATAAAAATCACCCAAGGCACATCCCACTCACAATGATGAAAACCACATATAGAGATATAAGACTGAAAGTGGTGATAAAAAAAAGGGAAATTACAAAGAAAAAAACAAACTTAATTTTTACAGCAGATTTATCACAAATAACCCTATATTTGAAGACAGTGTTGGGATATAGGAAAAAAACCTGAATGAAATTATTGCCTTACCACAAATATTTTACTCATCAGGCTTTTATTTAGGGTTGGAGGAAGGATACACATGTAATGGATAAAAAATAGCTCAAGAACTTTATAGTCACAAAGCCAACATTAAAGAAGTACCAATGTGTCTACTTTAAGGCAAGACAAACCGAAACAACACACCGGATAGGGGTCAGGGTCAAGTGGTCTTAAGTGCATTGGTAGAGAAAAACATAAAGGACAGAACTAAATATTCAAGCCAAACAACAATGGAATCAAGAGACCCAAATTATAACAATTTAAAATTTAAATAAACATATAAAACTGGCAAGCTGAGGGAGAAGAGTGGTGTTTGGCGATATACTCTGGGAACATGGTGGAAGGAGGTCAGCATTGGTGTGGGATAGGCCCTGATTCATTGTATGAAGAACTTTGTAAATCACAATGGTTTTAATAAAAATATTTTTTCATGGGAAATCTCGAATACTTTTATTTGGTCAAGAAGTATGGGTAACTGACACAGTATTTGTGGTAATATATTGGATAAAATCTTAAGGGACTTTCCCTCCCACCTTTAAGAATATTTCCTATTTTTGGCTGAAATTAAATTTTATTACTCTGCATTCTATTGCATTGCATTGTTAGATAAAATATTGGTGGTGGAGAACCAGATGTCTTGAAAACTACACATATTTGTTCTCAGGGTAGTAGTAGGTCACATAAACCTTTTTCCTTTTTTTTTAATAATAAAATTTAATTTAATTAAAAATAAGAAACTGATTTGAGTAGTCAGAGCACCTACAGATGCAAAGTTAATGTTTGGTGGACAATAAATCCTTCAATCAAATCAAACTCTTAAAAATGCTAGGTTGGCCATACTATAAAAAAATGAGACAGACTTCAGTCAAAAAAATGTTATGAGAATGAGAGGGTCATTTTTAATGATCAGTGGATATGTACATCAGGATTAAATAACACTCCCAAATATATACACATTCATCTCTAATAAATGTGAGACATTCTCCCAGATAGACCACATGCTGGGCCATAAAACATAAATCTATAAAATCAAGGGACTAGATATCGATTCAACTATCTTTTCAGTACATCATGCCTTTAAAGTAGAAATTAATTACAAACAGAAATGAAGAAATTTACATACTTTAAAACAGTGGTCCTCAAACAATGGCCCACGGGCTACATATTGTATTTTTTATCTGTTTTGTTTCTTCATTGCAAAATAAGATATATGCAGTGTGCATAAGAATTCGTTCATAAGTTTTGTTTTTACTATAGTTAGATCCTCCAATGGTCTGAAGGACAGTGAACTGGCCCCCTGTTTAAAAAGTTTGAGGACCCCTGCTTTAAAACATGGAAAATAAACAGTGCTCAACAATTAGTGGGTTACAGAAAAAATAAGAAAGGTGGCTGGAACAATGGCACAAGTGGTAGGGCACCTGACTTGCACACACTAATCTAGGACTGAGGTTCAATCCCCCAAAGTCCCATATGGTCCCCCAAGCCAGGAGCAATAACTGAGCCAGGAGTAACTGCTGAGCATCACTAAGTGTGGTCCAAAAACAAAAAAATAAAAATAAGAAAGAAAATAGAAAGAGGAAATCAAAACATTTCTGAAAACAAATGAGAATAAATACATGAATTATCAGAAAGTGTGGGAAACAGCTAAAGTGGTCTGAAGAGGAAAATATATAGCTTTGAAAGTATCCATTTGAAAGGCAGATAAGGCCTACATGCTAACTTAATAGCATAGCCTAACAAATTGGGAAAAGATCAACAAAATAAGTTATAAGTAGGGATGCAGAAGAAAATAATAAAATTTAGAACATAAATTAATACACTAGATAACAAAACATTAACAAAAATAAAATGAAAACAGAAGTTAAATTTTGAAAATGTACACAAGACAATAAAGCATTAAAATTTCACAAAGAAAAGAGAGACACTTAATCGAATGATAAATGAAAGGGGGATATCATTGCAGATACTACAGAAATTTAAAGAGCAACTGAATATTATTTTGAATCTTTATGCCACAAAAAATAAGCAAACTTGGAAGAAATGGATATATTTTTGGATTGCTATAACTTCCTAAGTTTGAACAAACATTACATGAAACACCTCAACAAATCTATAACAATTGAGAAAATTGAAATAATCAAGTCTTCCCCAAAACAAAAGCCCAGGCCCAGATGAACTCACTAGTAAATTCTTTCAAACTTTTCAAGAACCTACCTACCTTTCAGGAAATGGAAGAAACAGAAAAATCTCCAAAAATTTCTATAAAATATGAAGCAGATACCAATAGAAGACAGACCACAAAAAAGAGAATCACAGTTCGATATTTTTTTTATGAAATCAGATACAAAAATCCTCAACAAAATACTAGCAGATAAAATATATTAATCAAAAGACTAGCAAATTACTAGCAAATAGAATCCAACAACTTACCAAGAAGGTTATATACTATGGCAAGTATGAATTATACCAGAGATGCAAGGATGGTTTAACATATGCAAGTCAATAAATGTAATACATCATATCAATAAGAGAAGAAAACAATAATCATATCATAGTATTAGATGCAGAGAAAGCATTTGATAAGGTCCAACACCCATTCATGATATAAAATCTCAACAAGTTGTGAATTTAAGAAACTTTCTTAACTATAATCAAAGACATTTACCACAAGCCCATTCTAAACATTATACTCAAAGGGAAAAACAAAAGCTTTTTGTCTAAGATTTAGCACAAGGCAAGGTGGACCCTTCTCTCCACTTCTAGTTAATACAGTACTGAAAGTACTTGACTAAACAAGTAGGCAAATACATATAGAGCATCCATACAGGAAAGGGAGAATCCCAAACTTTCATTGTTTGCATAATATGTGATACTGTACCTCGAAATCCTAAAGTCTGAGAAAAAGATTCTAGAGAAAATAGACTTCTATAGGACAATGACATATTACAAAAAATTAATATGCAAAATTCAATGGTTTTTCTATTTACTAATAATGAAAGTATAGAAGGAAATATTTGAAAATTAATCCCATTCACTATTGTTGCTCAAGCATCAAGTAAACTAGAGACAACATAAATTGGAGGTGAAAGACCTATGCAAAGAAATCTATATACTTCTTTCAGAAATAAAAGTGAACACAGGGGAAAGAGCGATGGCGCAGGAGTAGGGCATTTGCCTTGCTAACCCAGGAAGGCAGTTTGATTCCCCAGGGTCCCATATGGTCCCCTGAGCCTGCCAGGAGCAATTTGTGAGTGCATAGTCAGGTGTAAGCCCTGAGCATCACCGGGTGTGACCCAAGAACCAAAACCAAAATCAAAAAACAAAACAAAACAACTATAGACAATAGAGTTGGGGTTCAGGTGACCTAGTCCAAGTTTACTACAAGCAGTAGAGCAGTGCAGGTAGGAAAAGAAGGGACCACTAAGACAATAATACTTGGAAATAATTATGCTCTGCAATAACTCTGCAAAACAGAGATAAAGTGATAGACATTGTATCACTTCATTAACAGTAGAGCAAACTAGTGTCTAAAAGAGGAAAAGAGAGTAAAACAGAGATAGATATGAATAAATTGTCAAAGAAGCAGACAGTGAAGATGTTGGGATGGAAAATGGGTACATTATATTGGCTGGAAATATACACTGGTGATGGGTGGTATACATTGTAATATTAATATTACATTGTAACTTATGAATAACTTTGTAATCTTGTTGTTTAAATAAAAGGAGAAAAGATATAATTAATTAAGAATAATCATAATTCTTTTGTGATACAAGATTCTATTTACAAGATATAAATCTAAGTTTAAGTAAAATATGACTATGTTTGGGTATATGTCAACAAAACATATAAAGAAAATAGAATATAATTATATGAAATATAATAAAATCATTATCAGATATATAATTGAAATGAGTTTAAAAATGTAATGATAATATGAATAGAAATTAAAAGCATACTATATGCTCAACTATAATCTGGCCAAGTAAAAGTTGACCCCTCTAATTTTACCCTAAAAACTGGAAAAATTTAGTGACTCAAGTATAAGCTGAGGTGGTAAATGCAGCAACCACTGGTAAATTTCAAAAATAAAAATATGCACCCAAAACAATTACAATAATTGAAAAATTAGTAGCTTAAATATTTTTCAATATTTATTGCTAAAGAAAAACTGTAAACTAGCAACAATAACTTTCACACTTTAAATAAAGTGAAGAAAACCATAGCTTAACAGGTAATCAAGCTAAATCATAAAGGTTAATCCTTCACAGCTGGATATCTCTTCCTCATCATCTCTATGTCCAAACAGCTTCAGCTGTATCTGTTGTGAGGGTATCAGCATAGACATGGTCATCATCACTGAGTTCGCAGATTTCATCATCACTGCTGTCGATCTAATACAAAGCACAGAATATTGTGGAATAAATAGTTCAGTGGCATACAGTTCAGTTCAGCCATCTACCTCTTCAGCTCAGCTGCAAGTTGTGGACTGAGCTGAAGCACAGGCCCCTTCAGCAGACAGCAGAAGATGACTGGAGACTATGTGCATTTGATTCGGTGATTAGGTACCTGTATGACCCGAATATAAGCCAAGTTTTATACTCGAGTATATACGGTACTTAAATATGTGTCACAGAACCTAGATCAATGGATGAAATGAAGTATTAAATCTCAGGAGAAATAGTACAGTAGGGATGATGCTTGACTTACACCTGTGTTTGATCACAAGCATTCCTGTGAGCCATCTAGGAACGATCCCTATGAATAGAGCCAAGAGTAACACATGATCACAGCCAACTGTGACATAAAAAAAACACACAAAAAATAAATAAAAAGATTAGAGTCCCTGAAAAAGCATGTTACATAAATATATAATTAAAAAGAGAGGATGCAGCTGGTACTCTGGAATATTTATAGATTTTTAAGAACTATATCCCACTTTGAATGTGTTTCCAAATTGGTTTTTCTTTGTTTGTTTGTTTTTGGGTCACATACATCGGTGGTGCTCAGTGGTTATTCCTGGTTTTGTGCTCAGAAATTGTTCCTAGAAGGCTCAGGGGACCCATATGGGAGGCCGGGAATCGAGCAGTAGTCCATCATGGTTGACTTTGCGCAAGGCAAATGCCCTACCACTGTCTTATAGCTCCAACCCCCCAAAATTGTTGAAAAAAAAACTTTCCTTACATTATCTCATTGGATATACAAATACAGGAAGATAGAAGAACTTAAGAAATTATTGTGAAAAGTCCTAGTGAGGGGTGATTTATTATTTTTTCTTTTTTATTTCCTTTATGGATTGTGTTTCTGGGACACACAAGGAGGTGCTCAGGGCTTACTCCTGTCTCTTTGATTCAGGTATGCCAGACTATATGAGATTTCAGGGATTGAATTCTGGTAACCTTTTGCAAGAAAAAAGCCATACTTACTACACTATCATTCTGGTTCTGAAAGGGGAATATTCTAGGAGATATTTACTCTATTTTTCATGCTAATAAAATTGATATATGCACCAGTTTTGATAATGAGAAGCCACTTTTATGCATTTGTATGTATGTATGAATGTGTACAGATGTCATCAAAATTTTAGTTTACATACTGACTACTGAATTATTTCCTGGTGCTTTGGTTTTATATTTCCTTCCTAGAACTTTCCATGTTTATAAATAACATTTGTTTGCCTTCTTCATATATACATAATAACTTACAGAGTTTTGTAGAGAAAAAATATCTAATGTATTCTCCATTATATTATCTGCCTCTCATTTTAAAGATTTTAAGATTAAAATGCACAACAGATTTTATGATTACCTAGTATCTTCATATTTCTTGAAATGCCACTATTTCTAACTAATTGCAGTCACAGTCCCCCTCCTAAAATGTTACCTATACATCATTCCTATTGCTGATTATTCCCTAGAAAGTAACATACTGTCTCTAAGTTATGTCTCTAAAAATATAGATGTCTAGTGTAATCTCAAAACTTGCTAAAAAACAAATAGTAGGCTATTCAGCTCTCACCCAGATTTCTATATTTTCTCTAAGAAAATAATTTTCTATTATTTAGTACAACATTCATACTTTATAAAAATAAGTTTGCTAGAGGTGGAAACACAGTATGTTGAAGGACATAGCTTACATAGTTAATGCCACACAACTTTTCCAAAAACTATCAATTTTCTCTGTGACTTTGTGAATTTTATTTTTCTAAGCTTTTCTTAAGAAATTTTTAAAGAAAATAAATTTGACATTGTAAAATAACTAGTATACATAACACTAAGAACTTCAGAGTGTCAACCAAAGTCAACAAGTTCATTTTCTGATTGAGCAGAACTTTATCCTCATTTTAGATATTATTTTATCATTATCCTTGTAATATATAAAGATATAATTTATTTATTTCATTGGCTGCTAAAATTACATATCTACCTAAATCTGGAGACTTAGACAACTTATTATTTCACCCATCACATTCAAAATATCTTTCAAATTGACCTTTGAACTCAGCAAACACACATGTGCTTTATATACTCTGAAATAAGAGGGATCCTAGAAAAACTTTTTAAATCATGGGATAATGCAAATGTCAAATAAAAAAATAATAGATTTTATTTGATGTAGAAAAGAGTATTTACCCATGTAAAAATAGCTTGATAGATTATGCCAAATATCACATAACTTAAAACCATATAAACATGTAAAAAGCATTATTTATATGGTGAATAGTCAATTTTCTAGGGATATTACCAGGAAAAAAAATGGTGGTGGTGGGAGCCTTAGACGGCAGTGGCAATGTTGGAAACAACTATATGGCAGATATGCTGAGAGAAGAGTCTGGCAGTGAGGGATTCCTTACATGCTCCCAAAGCAGGGTTGGCCACTGTGGTGTACAAATTAGGCCAATCTGTGCAGCCAACTTTGCATAACATTTACATCAGCATTCAAGAAAAGCATCTAAGTCAAGGCTAAGCTATTAGGGGGCATCTATAATATGGCAATATGAGAAGCAATGATAACACTGTGAGATGGCTGTCTAGAAGACAGCCAATAGTGTCAGGGAGGCCAAGAAGCCACCCTCTTTGGTGTATTCATCTACCCAGTGGCCCCTACTTCATGGATAATTCCAGCAGGGCCATGGGCCCAGTCTGCATTTTGAATTAAGGTTAGTGTAACCAAGGAATAGATTAGCCTTGTGACAGGCAGAACCAGAAATGAGCAGCTGCTGTAACAGGGGCAGCTTTTGAAATCAAAATGGCCATTTATACTCAGGCTGGTGTGCCCAAAGAAGTTTGTGGCTGTTCCACTTTGCAGTTTTGCTGTCACAAATTTCTTCTATCCCAGGAGCCCCACCACAACATATTAAAAAATCATAAACTCCACCACACTGCAAAGATAATAATGAGAAGCCAACTAAAAACCTCAACATACTTAGTGAAAGACGATGGTGTTTCTAAGGACACAATCAATATCAGCCACCTATATAGCCTCTTGTATAAGCACTTTATAGAGGAACTGTGGAGGATGTTCAAAGAACTCAAATAAATATGGAACAGACAGCCAATAATACTCAAGAGTATATGAGAATAGAAATGAGAAAATGTCAAACAGAAATACCAGGACTAAAATCTTAGGCAAAATGAAATATTCAAGGGAATATTCAAGGATGAAATTCAAGGACATTCAAGGACAAAAACCATTGGCCAAGCATGTGGAAGCATTGATAAATGCATGGGACTACATTAAATTGAGAAGTTGGTGCACCTCAAAGGAAACAGTGACGAGGATATAACAATTACCCAAGAAATGGGAGAAATTATTCACCTAATCTTCAGCAGATAAAGAGATAATATTTAAGATATACAAAAACTTTCATAATTTAGCTAAAAGAGAAACATCTAACTCCATCCAAAAATGGAGTGAAAAATTAAACATATTTCCTGAAAGAAGAAATACAGATTGCCAAAAAAAATAACACATGAAAAATTGGTTCATATGACTAATAGGGAGTTGCAAAATAAAACAACACACCAAAGATACAGACACACATCACACACACGCACACACATGCACACACACACACACACACACACACACAAAGAACAACCATTGCTGGCATAGCTTTGGGCAGAATGATGGAACTTTCATTCACTACTTCATTCACTGCTGGCATGAATACCAACTGATCAAGCCTTTTTGTAAAACAATATTGATATTCCTCAGAAAACTAGAAATTGAGTTTACATATTATCCAAAAATACAACTCCTAGATATATACCCTAGGTACCCCAAAACACAATGCAGAACATTCCTATGTTCATTGCAGCACTATATACAATAGCCAAAATCTGGAAACAATACTAGTGCCCAAAAATAGATAAGTGTTACATCTATAGAATAGAATGGGACACAACTGTTAGGAAAAGTAAAGTAATGAAATCTATATTTGGATGTATATAAAGAGTATTATGCTGAGTAAATGAGGCAGAAGGATAGGAATAAATATAGAATCAGATGACTCGTTTGTGAGGTATAAGAAACTAAAGATAGTATGGAAATAATATCCAGAGGCGATAAAGATGAGGACCATCATGGTAGGAAGGAGTTCAGTTAGGGTAGAAAAGTGATCACTATGATAGTTGGAATTGATCACTCCGGAAAAAAAAATTGAATCTAAAAGGAAATAAGTACCCCATACTTAATGATAGTGCAAAACATCATGAGAGAGAGAGAGAGAGAGAGAGAGAGAGAGAGAGAGAGAGAGAGAGAGAGAGAGAGAGAGAGAGAGAGAGAGAATAAAATACCTACTCCAGAAGCAGGTGGCGGGGGGTGGGTGTTGGAATAAAAACTGGGCGCATAGGTGCATTGGTGGGAAATGTGCACTGGTGGGAAATGTGCACTGGTGTACTTTGTTAGTGTGAATCTAAACTAAGAACAACTTTATAGCCATAAAAGAAAAAAAAATCTCTAAGGAAAGTAAGCTAGTGTTTTCCTCACAACTATAGATGTGTGCTTCTTCCATAGGGGGTTATCATTGCCATAAACTTCTATTGAATACTATATTTTGTTTTCTTTTGTGTAAGTGGACACACTCATCTGGGCTCTTGGTTTATTTCTAACTGTGTTTAGGGAACATTTCTGATAGTGCTAAAGGGAGCAAATTCTGGTCCTGGTATCAAACTGAAGCCAGTAGAACACTAGTACTTTAGCCATGGTGTTATCTCGGTGGCCCTCACATAATTGCTTATTTGTTACTATAATTCTGTTCGAATTTACTCAGTATTAGGTCCTCTAGTTTCACTCACCTAGCATCAAATTGCATCATTTAATCTGGTCTAATTGCAGAGTATATTCCTGTTTCTTTTCTCAGTCATCTGCTTTGTCACTTAGTATGTTTTCAAAATTGGCTATTTTGAATAATTCTGCATTATAAGGAGGAATTTGAAACACTTCTGAAACACTGTATTTAGGCTTTAGTTAAAAGTGGGATTGTAGGGGGCCGGGCGGTGGCGCAAGAGGTAAGGTGCCTGCCTTGCCTGCGCTGGCCTTGGACGGACCGCGGTTCGATCCCCCGGCGTCCCATATGGTCCCCCAAGCCAGGAGCAACTTCTGAGCGCATAGCCAGGAGTAACCCCTGAGCGTTACCGGGTGTGGCCCAAAAAAAAAAAAAAAAAAAAAAAAGAGTGGGATTGTATATAATCTCAATTCTGATAGTTTTTTATCAGAATAAAAGTGTCCATTTTATTTTCCAAAAATGCTGAATCAGTTGATTGACATGATCACCAATAGTGAATGAAGATCCTTGCTTACCCACTTGGGCCACAGTAATAGATTTTTTCTTTTGTGATGTGCGACAGTAGAATGGGTGTAAAATGATAGCTCCTTGTTGTCAGTCATGGCCCTATTAATAACTGATAAGGGATGTTTCTTTGTCTACCTCTCTTGGCCATCTGCATATAATTTTGAAAATTATCTTCTCCTTTTCCATTATTTGATGAGGTTGTCTGAATAGATTTTTTTTTTATTAAGTTTTGTAAATGCATTACAATTTTGGATATATCCTGTGGTAAAAATAAAAATTCTCTCATTTATTTTGGTAAGAGAGATAATAGATACAAATATGCTCATTTGCAATAATAATGTGGTGTAATGTGTATTTTGAGAAAGAGAGGGATACCTGCATTTTATCGTGTTGATTATTTTATTTTATTTCTTTTTGTTCAACTCCACACTTGAACAGAATTTTAAGTTTTCTAGCTGTCATTTTTGTCTCTTGACAAAGAACATTAATGTAGGCATTTCTATTGTATTCAGCAATAACATTGAGAACATATTGCTTACATCTGTTACATTTTCAGTAGATTAGTAGTTTTGCACTTGAAATGGAACACATTATAACAGTTGGCTTTGTTACAAGGTAATACTACAAAGCTCTAGTCACATTTTCTCGCCTTGAACCTAAATCTCCACCAATTACAGACACAAGAAGTGTAAAAGTCTACATTATAAAAAATATGTAATACCTAAAGTCCCTTTATATCAATACTTTGCAGAATTATTTTGATTAATTTACATTCACCTCAAGTAAATAGTAATTTCCAATCCCATAAACAGGGATTTACATGTACAATAGCACAATGAAAAGTATTGAGAACATGCTGATCTTGTAGTTCTGCGATATGTGGGTTTTCCAAAGCAATTATTTTAGCATGCTTATCATAGTGTGGCTATATTTCTTGAATACAGGTGGCATGTTATGTAAAGTTATATACCATAAAGAGATATTTCAGCTGAGAAAGCTAATGTATCATTTAATATTTTCTTAGTCCTTGCTTATTTTAACTTGCAACAATTTAAATGAAAGCACATTTGTTTTCCAGTTATATTGCACTGAAAATGTACCATATTTCTCACCTGAAGGCATAAACTTTAGAAACATCCTAATAATTTTCACTGCAACCAATGCTTGTGCTATAAACCAAGGATTAAATAGTAGTGGAAACTAAACAGCAGGAACATATGAATTTCTAAAAACAAATTATCTCTATTTGAATGTAAATATCCCCATTAATAAAGAATGAGAGGAAACATTTTAAAACTCAGTAATAAATTAAAGTGAATTATTTCTGGACAGGTTATTTTCCAACAGTCCTTTAATGAGCTATTTCTCTATATGCTGGTAAATAATTATTACATATAATTTACATGCATTTTAATACCTATAAACTATTGATTTGATCTTCATTTCTTGCCATTGTATTTGAAAATAATTTGCAGAAATATATTTAAACTTCTGGGTTATAACTACATAGAAAACAGTGGAGGGGAGACTTAACTTACTCAACAAGCTGAAAGATAAATCACAGTATTTATTATAATCTAGTGAAAATGAGAATTTCCAAACAAATTGTATGTTGTCTTCCTTAAAGATATAAGAAAACAATCAATTTTGCAGTGGTAGCTGATCATAAGGCAATGTAGCTTGACAATATGTAGTACTGATTGATATTTTTAAGTAGTTATAATTGGAATAAAGTTTGAAACTGGTGGTAGGAAGGTAGCACTGGTGAAGAGGGGTGTACTTCCTTATGACTGAAACCCAACTACTAACATGTTTGTATGGTCTTAAATAAATATATTAATTTAAAAACTAAACATTAGAATCATTACAAAATAAAAGTTATTCACTAGCTGCATATATAATTTGAACAGAAACAAAGGGTAAAAGATGGGTTTAATTGCTAATAGCCCTATCAGTTATTTCAGTGATGACAGTGCACTATTACATAGTTCTAAAATCTTCAAAGTTATGCTGCTCAATTATTGTCCCACATTGTATTAGAAGTACTTAATTGGTATTTATGTGGTCTTGATTGTGCTTTTGTCTCCCAACATTGTTTATCATATAAATTCATTCAGATTGTTAAGAACCCATACTAAACATATTGTTATCATAACAACATTTGACCCCAGTGTCATATTCACTTATTCATTGATCTGTAGATGATCAATATTTCAATCTTGCACTTATTAGATTATTTACATTTTCTTTGTGTTAATCTTTATGTCACTCCACAAAACCTTGAATTCTTGGTATTTCTTCTTTTGTTTCAGTTGACCTTTTGCCTCCATTGCCATTGTCTATCTTGTTTTATTTTGTTTTTTTTTTTTAAGGAATTC
This sequence comes from Suncus etruscus, assembly GCF_024139225.1. Classification (NCBI taxonomy): domain Eukaryota; kingdom Metazoa; phylum Chordata; class Mammalia; order Eulipotyphla; family Soricidae; genus Suncus; species Suncus etruscus. Next base: position 49,443,755 of record NC_064863.1, on the reverse strand, counting down.
AACCCAGCTGTTTTTAGGGCATACTCAAGGCTCTGCAATTATGGATGTCTCCTGACAAGCTCTGGGTGCCATGTATAGTGTAAAAGGTCATACCTAGGTGGCAGTATGCAAGGAAAGAACCTACCTGCTGTGCTATTGTTCAGGCCCTTATAGTCTTTCTTTGTTTTTTTACCAATAAATAACACAGTTTTCTTTAAAACTAATACCTAATTTTCTTTCTTTATCTCCTTTCTTTCTGGGTAACAGGAATGTTCCTGGGTAACAGCTATGTTTCTCAAATGTATGCCAAAACTTTCTAATTATTTTCTAAATGCCAATGGTTTTGAAAGTTCAAAAATATTTCACATTTAATACAAAAAGAAAATGTGATATGTACATGTAACATAGCATATTTCTGCATTTACTCTTACAGGAAATTATATCATATTTTGACATCAGCACAAAATCTAAATTTATTCTCTCATCTCTTCTGATTTTACCCTTCTTTTGCATGGCACACAGTATATATTTACTCTATGCTCAACTCTTTAACCCTGAAACATTTTTTAGCATTTTTGTTGTCATTATCAATGATTATTTTTAACTATTTCTTAAATGGATGACTATAAAAGTCAGTTAACTGGTATCCACTCACATAATTTTGTCTCATGTAGTTTCATGTTGAATTACTGCAGCTGGAGTGAAGTGTTAAATTATAAAACTGATATAAGGAAATCACATGTGGGAGTATTTTAATTTACCATAATAGAACTATTTCTTTGTTATGCAAATATTTCCTCAATGGCCAATTATCTTTCTAAGAAAATGTCACCAAGATGGAAAATAGTTTTTATTTATTGAGATAAATAAATGAAATAATTGTCCAAGTAAATAATTCTGCATGAAGTGTTTATGCATCTTTCTCATAAAATATACTTGATGAATCTTTCACATGAACACTTGAGATCTTTACATTCTAAACACCCACAAATGCTTTGCGAACTCTCATTTCTTATCCTGTAAATAAATGGGATGTTTTCTTTGGGAAAAAAAATGCACTACAGTCGCATCAATATCATTAATACTTAAAATGTCATTTACATTTGTAAGTAAGTTGAATAATTAAAAAATGCAAATTTAGCCTACTTAGTAATAACTTTATATGTAATTTTTATGAGCTGAATTACATTACTTATTCATAATATACTAACAATTAAAAAAAGCACTGTAACAAAAATGTAAAAATCAATACAAAAACAACTGTCCCTATAGCAATTTAAGTAGAACGAAATACTTATCTATTAGGGAGGATAAGTCTATTTCAGAAACATACACTGCTTTCAACTATGTAAAATTGCTTTAAAATAAAGTGAATGTGCAGATTAATGATTTTTAACTTGTCAAAAGCATAACATATCTATTAGTTAATTATAAAACATGAAAATATAAAAATTCTAAAAATAAATCTTAGAGATAGTTTCATTTAACTAATTATAGTCCAAAATTTGATTATTACTGTAGTGTGTATTTTTTTCTGTAAAACAAACCAAATAAAGAAACATTAATATAGGGACCGGAGCAATAGCACAGCAGTTGGGCTTTTGCCTTCCACATGTCTGACCCAAGATGAACCTGGTTAGATCCCTATATGGTCTCCCAAGCCAGGAGCAATTTCTAAGTGCATAGCCAGGAGTAACCCCAGCAATTTGACAATAACTTGATTGCCCTTATTGACTAATTTTACTAGTAGTAATAAGTTATGCGGTACTATGTATAAAATCAGACAAAAACTTCAACTTACTACTTTTTTTACCTCAGATAATTATTTTAATAACATTTTTATAAGATATGATACATTTTGATACTGAATTATTTCTTTAGTAAATTTTTTTTTATTTTATAAGAGTACAAGGTGAAGTTATAATGGGAAGACAATCATCCATAAACAGAAATCTCAGAAGAAATCCCCTGGCTAATACCTTAATTTTGAACTTTCAACGAAAAAACATTAAGTAAAATAAAACAAAACACATGCACAATTATTTTTGTCCCTCATGTCCCCAGATTGTAGTACATAATAACATTTCTTAGAAATACACAAAGCAATCTAAAGCCACAAAATTTATGTAACTCCTTTAACATTGAAGGCATAGTATTTGGGGGCCGGGTTGGGTCAGCAGCACTCAAGGGTTACTCCTGGCTTTTTGCTCAGTAATAGCTTTTGGCATGCTGGGGGGACCATATGGGATGCTGGGATTCCAACCAATGACCTTCTGCATGAAAGGCAAACGCCTTACCTCCATGCTATCTCTCCAGCCCCCAGCATAGTATTTCTTTAGAGCTCCATGCGCATGCATATTAATTTAAGTTAACCTCAAAGTTTAAGTGATAGACCTTGAGACTTCCTGATCTGAAGTATAATACTATTATATTAGTCTGCTTTGACATTTTTAAAAATGTATTTAAAGAAAATATATCACATAGTTGACACAATTGATCATAATACATTTGTTTATTACTTTTTAAATTTTTTAAACTTGTTACTTTTTTTTTTTTTTTTTGGTTTTTGGTTTTTGGTTCACACCCTGCAACACTCAGGGATTATTTCTGGCTCCATGCTCAGAAATTGCTCCTGGCAAGCTTGGGGGACCATATGGGATGCCGGGATTTGAACCAATGACCTTCTGCATGAAAGGCAAACGCCTTACCTCCATGCTATCTCTCTGGCCCCAACTTACTACTTTTTAAAATATTTGAGGTAATATAGTTATAATGATGTTAATGCATATCACCTACTAAGACACAAAAAGTCATCCACTGTACTTAATTCACTTATAGTCAGCCTTAAATTGTTTCTTTCATTCAAAACATATGTTCAAGTTTATATATTCATTCTTTACTATATTGCGATAGTCAATTAGCTAGCCAGCTATATGGATAGACACTTATATGGAGAGACATAGGTTATATCTGTAAAACTGAAAATTTTTCACAAACTGGAAATTGAAAAGGTAGAAGCGAGAGGGAAAGTAAATATTTAGAGATAGTGTCTATGTGTGCCTGTGTGTCTGTGTGGATAGAGATTTCTGTTATTTTTGTGTGTGTGTTTTTAAGAGTAAATAAATACCATATTAAGAGAAAATTATAAACTATAAAAAAATATTCTGTAAGGGATTATATAGTTCTGAGCTATCTTTTCTCCCACTCACTGATACAGCCATCTATCTAATATAAATGAATACGGCATTAGCAAAATAATAGCAATGCCATATATATGAAAATGTAAAACCAAATAGGTTTTCAAAATTAGCTGACGAGAAATCTGCAACAGTTTGCTATGACATTTATCCCAGTATTTTTGTAAATAAGTTTAGAGAAGAAAATACCAAGGAGTGGTACTGCTAGACAGCATGAAAATTTTATTATTAAATTTTAGAAACATTCAAGTTATTTTTAAGTAGTTAAATGATTTACCATGTCCTCCAGCAACATGAGAAGGTAATTTTTCTAGACTAATTAAAGATCATGGTACACTATACATTAGTATAATAATATAATTATGTAATATATAGCATATAATACAAATTAGTATATTATTTCTGCTGTTACTATTACTGCTTCTGCATCTACTCTACTTCTACTTTGTACTATTATTACAATTATTTCAGTGTCATTGTTAGAATTTCTGTTTCTATTACTGCCACCACTACTAATATTTGGTATTGCCACTATTAACATAATTTGAATAAAAATAAATCTAGAGCAGAATTAAATCCATAGCATGCTCTTAATAAGAAAAATCTACTAATAGCACATTTATCCTTGGAAAATTTTTAAATGCTTATGATACTAAGTTATGCAATCAGAATCATTTTATTTGTTAGCACTTTGGTTGTTTTCCTGCCTATTGACTTTTAATAATTGATATCATACATTCTGCTTATTCTTTTATCTGCAAATATTGACCCTTTAATTTTGTGTCATTAGCCATCTGGGACTGTCTGTCCTCATTTCACATCACTAGAAACCTAATTCGCTGCTTACTAAAGTAGAAAATACCCATTTAACTCAGTAGGAACAAAAAAAAAAAGATGAGTGCTAAAATGATCACTCATGACCTCCCACTCAGTTTTGAAATGCAGCCAAAATACTCTTGAGAAAAGAATTTGTTTTCCATATGGAGAATGAGTACCTATTCAAAGAAATTATCAAAAAACATTAGCATATACAATATTAAATGTATATCATACAAACATAAAGATTCTCTATTCATACACTCTTCACATATCTATTAGAAAACATTAAAGGAGAGTTATCGAGGATCACATTAGTCTCTCTATTTTGTTTTATTTTACTTTTGTTCTGTTTTAGTTTTGTTTTTAGATCACATATGTAGTCTCTCTGTTTTGTTTTACTTTATTTTATTTTTGTTTTGTTTTACTTTTGTTTTTAGACTCTCAGCAGTATTCAAGGGTTACTCTTGGTTCTGTGCTCAGAAATCATTTCTGGGGGGCGGGAGTTGAGCGATAGCACAGCAGGAGGGTGTTTGTCTTGCACACAGCTGACCTGGGACACACCCGGGTTTGATCCCCAGCATTCCATATGCTCCCCCAAGCCTGCCAAGAGTGATTTCTGAACTAAGAAACAGGAGTAACCCTTGATCACTGCCGGGTGTGGCCCAACCCCCCCCAAAGAGAAATCACTCATGGCAGTTTTGGGGGACCTATAGGATGCTAGAGATTGAAAATGGGACAGCTGCTGTAAAGGCAAACACCCTACTATCTGTAGTATTGCTCTGCCCCTTCATAAGTAGTATCTTGCAACTAAGTTATCTCTACTTTTTAATTAGTTATTCAATGAAGAGAGACACACAACCACATTAAGTAACAGAAGCTATGTACAAATCATAATATTTGAATAGCAGTAGATATTTCAATACTTTAGCTAAGCAATACAATCAGAACTTGAAATAAGAAATATCAAGGACTATATATTAAAGCTTAATTATAAGCTATGAATTTTACCTAAACAAAAAAATTTGAAATATTATAAAATAAAATGATGTTACTGCTTCTAAATCAACTTTCCTCTCAGGCTCTCTTATCTCCTTCCCTCCCTCCCTCGCCATTATTTTCTCTCTAACTTCCTTATTTTCTCATAATATTCGACTCATTTTATCAGACCTTACTTGATAAATGATAGGTGGATATTTTCTCACAAACTTTGGTATATATTCTTAGATATTTGCCCTCATGTTCTTTGAAAAATTATTTACTAGAGTGAAAATCTGGAAATAACTACCCAAAAACAGTTTGGTTAGACAAACTGTGATATATCTACAGAATAGATTGCTACTCAGCTTTAAGAACAGATGCTATGTGAATGGATCTAGAGAATATCATGGCCAGTGAAATTATTCAGAATGATAGTATTTGATACAGAAGAATCTTTCTCATGTGTGGAATATAAGAAAATATAATTGATGGTAAAAATGTCCCAAAGCAACAAAAACTGATCATTAGTCTTCAGTAGGAAGCTTACCACAAGGAATTCAAGAGGTAAAGAATGGAACAATGATAGAGAATTAGACACATTTATCAAGAGTGAAACATGAAATCACCAAAATTGTCTGTATATTTAACCATGGTGCTTGCAATTTTATTTGTTTATTTATTTAATTACTATTTATTTTGGCTTTGGAGCCACACACAGATTATATATGGCTTGCATATAATTTTGCCAAGCCTAAGTATGAGAATTTGTCAATGGCATCCTACAAAGTCAGTATCCCATATATTATCATTTTCATTGAAGATATAAAACGTTAATAATAAATATATGATTGATTTTAACATTTCTAGGAGACTAGAAGTTCTGTAAAAAATGCATATGTTTTTATCACCCACAACTGAGCAGAAAATGTCCAGGCAGCATAAAATTAACCTGGGTGTGAAAATGAGCATGTATGGAGCCTGTAATTGTTCCCATGACAGTATGTTTCAAAGGCAGAAAAACCCTGTATCTCTTAGGCCAAGGGAATTCCCTTTCTAATTTCCAGAAAGCAAGAAAGCAAGCAAGAAAGTAAGAAAGTAAGAAAGAAAGCAAGAAAGCAAGAAAGCAAGAAAGCAAGAAAGCAAGAAAGCAAGAAAGCAAGAAAGAAAAAGAAAGAAAGAAAGAAAGAAAGAAAGAAAGAAAGAAAGAAAGAAAGAAAGAAAAAAAAAAGAAAGAAAGAAAGAAAGAAAGAAAGAAAGAAAGAAAGAAAGAAAGAAGAAAGAGAGAAAGAAAAAAAAAGAAAGAAAGAAAGAAAGAAAGAAAGAAAGAAGAAAGAAAGAAAGAAAGAAAGAAAGAAAGAAAGAAAGAAAGAAAGAAAGAAAGAAAGAAAGAAAGAAAGAAGAAAGAAAGAGAGAGAAAGAGAAAAAGAAAGAAAGAAGAAAGAAAAAGAAAGAAAAAGAAAGAAAGAAAGAAAGAAAGAAGAAAGAAAGAGAGAGAAAGAAAAAAGAGAGAAAGAAGGAAAGCAAAAAGAAAAAGAATGAAAGAAAAACAAAACATTTTTAGTTTTTCAATTGTTTTTTTTTAATTGTATTTTTGTTTTGTTTTTTGTTTGTTTTTTGCTTGCTTTTTGTCGTTGCTTGTTTTGTTTTTTAGGTTTTTTGGGTTTTATTACTTTATTGGTTTCTTTTTTGTTTTTGATTTTTTATTTTGTTGTTATCTTTTTCTTTTTTCCCTTTCTTCTTTGAAATTGATATTTATAACATCTAGATGAACTCCTCCCAGTTCTTTTTTTTGTTTGTTTTCTTTTATTTCCAATTGAACCATATAATTTAAATCATCTTGTTCTGCCTCATAAATCGTGGAAGGAAAATGGTACCAGGACAAAACAATCGTATAAACATTGAGTGGAAATAAAAAATGATCATACTTGAACACCAAACCAAAAGACAACAACAACAGAATCAATAACCAATCTGCAACAAGCTGTACAAGAGGGAACCAGTTATATTAGCATTCTGGGGACAAAGGCAGGAGATATGGGATGCATGCTAGGAACAGTGGTGTAGCGAGGGACAATACTGGTGGTGGGAATGGCCCTGATTCATTGTCACTATATCACTTAAATATTACTGCAAAAGATCTGTAATTCACTTTTGTCACAAAATAATTATTTAAAAATGCATTTTGGGGGCCTGAGTGATAGCACAGCAATAGGATGTTTGCCAAGCAGCAGCTGACCCAGGACGGACCTCGGTTCAATACCCGGTATACCCTATGGTCCCCAAACCAGGAGCGATTTCTCAGCGCAGAGCCAGGAATAACCCCTGATAGTCACCGGATGTGGCCCCAAAACAAACAGAAAACAAAATAAATGCATATTTTTACTTTTTCTTATTTATATATATTAGCTCTATTTTCAGGTATTAGAATATTCTGACATCTCTGAACTTTTATTGTCCTTACAGAACTATTTCCCTTAATTCTGATGTCATTATCCACAGAGATTCACCTTGACAACTGTGAACACTGTTCTCCTGAACCCAATTACTACAAAGTTTACACATATACATATGAAATTTGAATCATGAGCCTCATCATATATTTAAACACAATTATATTTTTATGGAATAGGTAAGTACTTTACAAATCACATTCAATTAAATAATCAAATAAAAGTTAGTTTTCAAAGAATCAATTATATGCAAAACAATGGTTTGATATCAGGATTTTTGTAGCAATACAACTGACCTTAAATTTTTACTATGCCATATTTTGAGAAACAGTGTACTTAAGATTATGAATCATTGTGATTATTTAAACAAAACAGACAACATAAACAGCTTTTGTATTTAAATTTGAAACTTCCTTTAGAAAAAGCTATTTGCAAGGATTTTTAGTAGTAGGTCATTTCTGAAAATTTGTGAATTTTTTTTTAAAAATGTACATATGAATATTTCAACAAAGAAATGGAGCAACTCTATATTAATAAATCAGAAGATCTTAATAAAATGCTTGGATAGCATTGTTAAGTTATACATGATGTCTATGGTCCCACAGTACAATCAGGGTTAATATTTCAGCATCTGCAAATGTGCTCTGCACAAAAATTAGCAAACACAAAAGATATCCATAATTTTAGTTTCAATAAATACTTTCTTATTGAAGAAATATGTAATATAGTAATTGCATATTTCTATCATATAAATTATAATAGTATATATTTAAAGTTTTATCACTACTATAAGTAAATATAATGATATAATCAACATTTGATTTTAATTTTATGTAAGCAAAGTATTATCTTATCAAAAACTGATTCATACTTATTTATAAATATTAATATCTATATTATTAATCTACTTATTTCCCTTAAATCAGTTTCAGGAGATATTTGAACCAGGCAAAATGCAGACGAAGGAATACTATTTAATTCTACCATTTTTTGTTTACTATGCTCTATTAATCTATAAAGTATAAACATTTTTAAGGATTATTTTGAAAAGAATAAAATCTCTACTGCTATAGACAAAACTTGTAGAGCATAAGAATGACTTTAAAAAGTTTAGTTTTGGGGGCCAGAACGGTAGCACACTGAGTAGGGCCATTTGCCTTGCAGCACAGCAGACGTAGGTTCGACCCTTGGCATCCCATATGGTTCTCTCAGCGATTTCTGAGCAGAGTGAGGAGTAACCCCTGAACACTGCCAAATGTGGCCCAATTTCCCCAACTTAGTTTTCTCTATGATTATATTTGTATGCTAGATAGTTGAGAATGGTTCATGATAAAATATAAACAAAATATATTTCATCTTACCACAGTTGCACACAATTTTCTTTAATTCTATAAATATTTTCCTTTGATTCCTAAATTTGTTAGTTACAATTATGTATTTCACAGAAACTACAAAAAAGGCAAGTGAAAATATTTTTAACGAGCTAAAGTAAAATCGTCATTTAATGGTTTCTCTAAGAGAAGTTCAAACTTTAAATCATTTATTCAACAGTATCCTCCTCTTTCTCCTTGGAGTCAACAAAAAATTGCCTATCAAATAACTTAACATGTTGGATATTATAATCTGATTTTCATTGAAGCAATAAAGACATAGGAAAATACTTCTTGGAATGCCCCCAAATTACCTATTTGATAGTTTTATATTTTAAAATAACTGTATTTTAATGCCCTGATTTTGCATATAAGTAATATACTTTTCTTTTATAGCAGCTGTTTTAGCTTTCCTATGTTCCAATTTTAGTCCCTTCAATGTACATGTTTATCATCTGTACAGTGTACAATGCTGTTAAGACTATATGAACTCCAGTAACCTTATACTCCTACTTAATGCTGCACTTTGTAATTTTTGCACTATTTTTACTATTTCTATTTCTTCAGAAAACTCATGAAAGTATTGGTTAGACTATCTATGTATGCTCATTGTATGCCACTATATTTTTATATTTAAACTTTAGAAAATGAAAATGTTTTATTTTATGTTTTCAGGAATTATCCATTGAAACAGTTTCACAATCATTTTTGTAAAAAATGATATGCTGAATAGTAATAACTTTTTCTCTATAACAATAAATGTATTACATTTAAATTACAAGAGATGGAAAGGTTTAATAGTAAAATAACTATGTGGAAAATTTTCAATACATATAATCTGGTACATATAATATATAATACTACACATGTATATTAAATGTTAACTAAATTGTGGGTTATATATAATTACTAATAATTATTTTTTATTTAAAGTTCTTAAAAGTAAAAAACTATACAGAAAAAAAAACCTTTAGAAAACAATCTATATAAAATTGATAGACTGGAGCCAGAGCTCCAGTATCCAAGTATTTCCGAGTACTGTAGATAGGGTGCATGTCTTGCATGCAACAGTCTTGCATTCAATCTCTGGCATTCTATATGTTTCCCATAACCTACCAAGAGTTATTCCTTAGTGCATAACCAAAAGTAACCACTGAGCACCACATGCTGTGGTGATTTTTAAATTATAGAAAAATCATATTCTGGTATACAATAACATACAAAACCAAAATTTCATCACCAGAATACCTATTCCAAATAAATAGAATAACTAATACTTAATTTTGCTTCTTCGAAATTTTATTTAGCTCAAAATATTGAAAAAGGGGTCATCAGAGCCATCAGATAGAGCAAAGATTTGGGTAATTGTTAGAATGTACCTACCCAGTTTGGCACTTGACGCTACATTGCCCCTAAGCCTTGTTGGCTTTAGACCTAGGATCCCTCAAAGTCTATGGGGTGTGGCTCTGGACATTTCATCTTTATAACACTCTGCACAAAATTCAAATAATCTGGTTTAAAAACCTTGACTATTTATTCTTTTTTTTTTTTTTTTTGGGCCACACCCGGCCTTGCTCAGGGGTTACTCCTGGCTGTCTGCTCAGAAATAGCTCCTGGCAGGCATGGGGGACCATATGGGACACCGGGATTCGAACCAACCACCTTTGGTCCTGGATCGGCCGCTTGCAAGGCAAACGCCGCTGTGCTATCTCTCATGGCTCAAAACCTTGACTATTTATAATAGACAAGTGCCCAACAGCAGATGAGTGAGAAAGTAATCATGGTATTTATGTTCACAATGGAATATGTTCATTTATTCAAAATGAAATTTTGAAGGCTGCTGTAAGGTAGACAAAATTAGAGATTGCCAAACTAACTGAAGTCAGTCATAAAATAAAACATTGTTCTTATTTATTGTAACAAATAAGAGGAAAGTAGAAATAAAGGGAAGGAGGAAGGAAGTGAGGAAGAGTAGGAGGATGGTAGGAAGGAAGATTCTTTTTGTTTGTTTGTTTTTTTATTTTTGGCCACACCCGCAGCACTCAGGGATTACTTCTTACTCTGTGGTCAGAAATCGCTGCTGGCAGGATGCCGATGATTGAACCCGGTTTTGTCCCTGGTAGTCTGCGTGCAAGGCAAATCCCTACTGCTGTGCTATCGCTCCGCCCCCTGAAAGGAATATTCGTTTTAATAAACAAGCAGAGAAAGGTTATTACTTTTTAGGATTTGGAAGGTCACATTCAGAGATGCTTGGAGAACCTCATTTAAGTGTTGAGAATTAACCGTGGGCAAGGCAATCGCTTTAACTTCTGTACTATATCTCTAGATCTAAATAAGAAAATTTAGTAAGCAATGTAAGCATTTTTCATCATTAATGCTTTTTCTCCATCGAACAATTCGTTTTATTCATTGAGTATTTTAAATTATTTAATATTATGATAAGAAAAACTATATTAAGCAAACCTTTTATTGGTGGTGGAGCGATAACACAGCAGATAAGGCTTTTGCCTTGCACCTGGCAGACCTGGTTTCAATCCCACGCATCACATATGGTCCCCCAAGCCTGCCAAGAATGATTTCTTAGTGCAGAATTCAAAGTAACCTCTGAATTCTGCTGGGTGGGCCCCCAAACAAAAAGAAAGAATACCATCTATGATCACATAGATTTTAATGGGAAAGTAAGTCTATTTTGTACAACTTTAATAAATTGATTTTTATGTAAAGTACAATTCAGATGTGATACATAAAAAGACCTACTAAACATTTAATTACTAAGAAAGAGAAAAATCATAAAATTTAACTTTTTTCATTTATCAGACTTTTCCATAGAATTGATTAAATGAGCAAGCATCAAATAAAAAATGTTGAAATCAGGTAGATATTCCTTTTTACTTTGGCCTAGCAGTACTAGTTACAAAACAAAGAAAAACGTTTCTGAGGAATGTTGTTTGCATTCCTCAAAATATTTTGGTCTCCCTGACTTGCCAACATATATCTGTCATTCTATTTACAGGAAAATAAATGAAAATATTTTCTAAGTATTTTCAACTGTCTATTGTCTAGTAAAATATTATATATTGTATTCTTGATTTTTTTTTCTTATGTAGTGTGGGATTATACTGATGCTAAAACAATTCCATTAAATGCCAAGTGGATTTTTCTTCACATTTAAATAAAATTATACCAAAATTTGACCTTTCATTCTGCTGTCACAATATTATTCCAAAATAAACTAAATAAATTATGGTGTTGGAATATAAAGAATAATCAAGGAAACAAAATCAATTACAAGTAACCTTTTGGAGGCTGGGTGGTAGTGCAGTAGATAACCCCAGTGGTAGGGCATCTGCCTTGCACACAGCTGTCTCAGGATGAACCTGGGTTCAATCCCTGGGATCCCATATGGTTCCGGAAGCCAGGCGCTATGTCTGAGTGCATAGCCAAGAGTAACACCTGAGTGTCACCAGGTGTGGCCTAAAAACAAAACAAAAACAACCAAAGAACAGTAACCCCTGACCTTATAACAGAACTAGGGTTAGCATTGTGAGAAGGCAGAGGGCTACAATCCTCGTGTGTAAGTATGAAAAATATTTATCTTGAAGAGGGGTAAAAGAGTAGCTTTAAAACATATTCAGCTGTGAAAACTAATATTTAAAAAAAAAAGAAAACTAACATTAACAGAATAAGAAAAATGTTAAATAAAAATGATTTATGATTAATTTCATTTATTATAAAGAATATTAATTTAATCAATATTAATAATAATCAATAGTTTAACAGGTGTGTCACATAAATTTTAATTTTAAAATGTCACAGCAAATTTACTAATTGTGAATGTAAGATTTGACTTCTCTCACATCTTACACATCATTTAATATAAACCGATGTAGAAAGCTGAATGATATCAAATATGTAAAAATATTCAAAATTATGATAAATTAGTTTAAAGTAAATTGGTTATTTTAAGACTATGCCATTAACGAATAATGCAAATCGAGTCATTCTAACTTTACCTGGTAAAGTTAGTTTGCAAGTAAACTTTTCTTTATTTAACAGCTTATTGGTTATTATTTCAGAATGGATAAATTGATGAACAAGTAAGTGTTCAATTTAATCATGGACCAATGTCTTTTAAGTTGTGTTTCTAATATATTTTAATTGTTCAAATGTTTTGGTTTATATAAAAATACACTCCCAATTTATGAAGTTGAGAATAACAATAGAGATTATTCTTAATTGTGCAATCTGATGTGTCATCCAGAATGACCGGGCCCTATTAATCTTTCAGAGATAGGATAACTATCATTTTCCAAAACATTAACCTAAGAAACTATGTGCCTAAACTTTGTATAGAAATAAAATTGGCAGCTGCTATTTCAGGGATTTTTAGATGGTTTAATACCAAGGTATATTGCCTTACTTTAGTAAAATTTTAATATTTTAATCCAACTTAATTTTTAATCAATATCATGATAAAATGATACTCATTTTATAAAATGGTATTACACATTCTTATAATATTGTAATTTTTAGTAAAATTGCATCATATGTAAAAGTGAACTTTTAGAATTATATTCATCTGTAAAACAGTTTATAATATAATAACAAAATGGTTTTTATACAAAATGTATGTAAGATGGAAACAATTTGCATCATATTATATCTAGAATACTAAAACTGTAAATCATACTGAAAAGACTTGAAATGCTATTTCAAGAATTCCAATTATGCAGTACATTTTAATTTTGATAAATTGCAATACCTTTGATTAAAAGGAAGCTCTTCACAAATTTGGGTATTTGGTAAAGCTTGGGCATCACTGTGGCATTAAATAAAATGAACCCTGAATGCAAAGTTTAGATGTTATTTCATTACTCAAGAAAACTGGTCTCTTACAGTGAAATAAAATTCTCATCAAGCATGATGGCACAAATATTGTTCAATAATGTGACTATAAAGTAAACTTTATTGAGGAATGATCAACTCTACTCATTATAATATCTAGCTTTTTAAAACAATTGCTTCCATATAAACCAATTTAAAAGTCATAAACAGTTTAGAAAATTCTGTCTAGCTTTTGTATTAAAGCATCAAATAATCAACTATGCTGCCTGAATATGTCTTTTAATCTCTGATAAGAAAAGATCAGGAAAGCTAGAATAGATTACTATTATTTCCAGCAAAAAATATAAAGCCAGTGAGCATCTCTTTTAAATGTTTTGTTACTTCACTTATCAAATATCTGAGTTTATTTAGTGTGAAATGGTAGAAAATGACAATCATACCACTCTTTTCCAGAAATAGAAAAAAGCATATGTCTCAGTCAATATTTATTTGATTGGAAAGAACCCCAAGATAATTGCTTATTGATTTAAAAATTGTTTAGAGTAATCCTTTAAAAATGTATTGAAAGAAAGCACAATTTCTCAAGAAGATACCAAGATTCTGCATATTTTCTGACACTTTATGTACATAAAAACAAATTATTACAGATTCAACATGAGTTCATGTAACCTAATGATTATTAAAAATACTTTAAATTGAAAAATTGATTTAAAGTTATATTAATCAGTTGTGTGATATAGGTATCTTTTAATCATAAAATGGAAAAGCAGATTTTAAGCTACTATTAACCTTGTATTCTTGACTAATCTTTGAAGGTAAAGATAAAAATAACCTCATAAAATCTAACCAATGTATCATAACATCATTAAAGTAATATGTATAGTTCCTAAGTAAAAATGTATTAAAATGTAGACAGTCAAGAGATACATTTATTCGGTAAGCCTTGCATGTGGCTGACCCGTTTTTTACACTAGTTCTTTTATGCCAGGGAGTGACCCATCAACACAAAAACTGAAGTAATCCTTTAGTACTGTAGTATGTGGCCCCAAAACAGCTCTGGAAAGCAAACAATTAAAGCAGTAGACTATATGTGATAACATTTTAATGTTTATAATAAATTTCTACCTTTGAAATATGTTTTCTATTAAAAAATAAAGTACAAAATAATTTGCAAGGGGTCTGCGTGTTAATATAGCAAGTAGGACTTTTGCCTTATATTTAGCTGACCTGAATTTGTTGCCCCACATCTTTACAATATTCAGAGTATAACCGAAATGATTCTTGAACAAAGACTCAGAAGTAAGCCCTGAGCACTGTGAATGTAACCACCAAACATGATTAAACATATATATATATAGCAGAAAGTACTATTAAATGAAAGAAAATTGTCAGAAAAATTAAGAAATACACTCTTAAAGGTCATTTTGCTTTCTTGATAAAATTAAAAAGCAAAAATTTATAATTTTTTTAAAAGACAAAAGTTATTCTGTCAGTTCATATAACTAGAAAATGTGAAATATATTTGAGTAGGGGCCTGAGCACAGCAGTAGGGCATTTGCCTCACATGCGGCTCACCCAGGATGGACCTGGATTTAATCTTTGGCATCCCATATGATCCCCTGAGCCGGGAGTAATTTTTGAGTGCATAGCCAAGAGTAACGCCTGAGCATCAACAGATGTGACCCCCAAAGAAATAAACCCAATAAAAGAAATATAATTGAGTTGGCATGCTCTCTAAAGACAGAGAAGAAAAGAACTGAGTCTCTTTACCTACAACATAATCTTGTTGGTAAATACATTATTTTTGTGTAATTATAGTGTATCGAGAAAGACTAATACAATGAAACAACCAAGGGAAGATATTTTGAGAGTTAATAATTTCAGAGGAGACACTAGATGAGTCATTTTATCAGTAACAATAGAAAAAAATCTGAAAATATCTCCCTTAGAGTGTTAATAAACAACCCGGAAAATGACTATGGATGAGTTTACTAAGGAGGCAGAAACTGGATATGGTACTTAGCTTATTTTGGCAGAGGTAGGAATCAAATAATATTTAAGAATACAGGGTTGGGGCTGGGCCTAGGGGCTTGGGGATGAGTCTCTGGCAAGTCTGCTAACTCAGCTGGTAAATCAATATGAAGGAATGAGATTATAGTGGTGCATGTGAAGCCTAGAGCAGAACGGTTTCCATTTTGTTAAAACAAGGCTAAGTTTACATTTAAGGGCTAAGTTTTTATCCCAACAATATCAAAACAGACTTCAAAGCGCTATAAACCACAATATACTGTCCTGGACATCTAGCCATAAAAGAACATGATGAAACACTAGACAACAGTCAATCAACTTAAAGGTCAAGACTTCTTCTTCTACCCTTATATAACCTGCCTTGTGACCCCTAATGGCGTCGCCTCTTTGGGAAATGACCCGACTGGCCAATCTGTGGCTTGTTGAATGATGAAATGAAGCTTTGCTTTGCTTTGTTGCAATTGTGTGGTCTCCTCTTTTGACACTCTGAACCCTAACAGTGTATCTGCAGTGCTATTCACTCTTAGAATTTAGGTGCATTGAAGCCTAAATCTGGAGATGTTCTGAAGCCTCTCGTACTACTCTCAGTGACTATGTTGGGGTCATGAAGGGGATCTAACCACATACCAGCTTTATGAAAGGATTTTAATAGCTAAATTTTCTTTCTGTTCCCTTGACTCAAATGGGAACTCCCCAAAGAAATTTGAGCTAAGAGTTGCAATATTGGATTTATGTTTTTTAAAAATACGTTTAGTATATTTTTTAATATTATATATGAAGATAAATAGTAAGGAAAGTGCTGCTATTATAGATAGCATTTCTATAGGTGTCTAGTGTGATTCTCTTAAAAGATTAAACTAAATTACTTGCTCTACTTAAGTCTTCTATTTTAATAAGTAAAAGTAAAACATTAAATTAAATTATAAGCCCCTTACTTCTATTGACCTTATCACCCTTATCATATCCACTTTGAAAAGTTGTAATATTCTCCTTAATGTATTCATTACTTAAGTATAAGGGACACTTTCTCATCTCATACCTTAGAAATAAAGGCTTTCTCTATGTAAAATTTTTATCTCCAAAACTCTACTTACTATATTTTTCAACTATTTATTAAAATGTAACTTCTTTAGTGAAGCTGAATATTATTTTTAAGTAAAAAAATAAATTGAAAGGAATTAATTTACTTGTAAAAAATTGTTACTTATATGACAGATCAGGAATGAATACAGTTAATTTCTTTTAGTTTTATTGCTTATTATCTGAATATTCAATAAAAACTTTATAGGAGCAATGTGATCTCTTCTGTGTAACCGCAGCACCTAGCAGTTCTACTCACAATTTACTAAATAAACAATAAAATTAGTGAATGAAATAATCAGCCTGTCAAAGTAGATATTTTAAAATAGAAATTTTCATGCAGTATTCAGAAAAAACTGAACAACTGGCCAGTTGATTGTTAACCCCTGAGGCCCTTTTTAAAATTACAAATAAAATTAAGATAATATTTTCCTATTTACTTTGTATGTTGGTAATAATTGATGTAGCAACCATAGAACTTATATATTTACCCCTATATTATCTGGGGAAATATTCACTAAATCATGGTATTTTCTCTTTTATGTAGATACTAATTCAACTTGCAATTTTGTTTAGATATTTTTTCTGTGTTCATAAGGAATCAGTAACTCAAAATAGCACAATTATTCACTCTCTTATATATGTTTTTATTAAGATAATACTTGGCTCATAAAATAGGCAGTTTTCTCTTCTACACCTTCAGATGAACTTAAAAAAATAATTTTTTAAACACTTGCTTCTATGTACAACAGCATACATATCTTGTTCTTACCTTGTTTGTGTAAGTTCAAAAATATTTAATACAATTTCTTTGCTTGATTTATAAACATGTTTCCCCTCATTTGAGCCAATTTTTCATATTTTAATCTGTTTATTTAGTGTAAGTTTATATAATTTTGACATCTTTTTTTAATAATCTGGTTTATACATATATTGTATCCTTACCCTGTAACTATTTCTGCTATCAGTTTGGCTCTAACCTATATATGTCAAGTCTTAAAAAATGTGTGATGTTTCAAAAAAATTAAAAATACATAAAGTTTTAAAAATTTGATTGCATATACATTTAGATAATGTTTTATAAAATGACAAATTCATTGTATTTAGTATCCAATCACTTCTTCCTAACTTTCTCAATACAAAAATATTCATTGCTACATTCCAATATATTAAAATATTTTCCATTTAAAATATCTTAAACAGTATTCTTTGGCACAACCAGAAGTTATCATGTTAAGTAATATATAAGAGGGAAAAGGACAAAAATCATAGGGATAAGGAAAAAACTGAATGATATCTCTCTTCTGAGTGATAAACAATATTCACCAATGACACTTAAATTACAAAACAAATTTCCCAAAAGGAAAGGTGGTTTTAGGGTGAGGAATGAATAGAAGGATTAGAAGGTTTAGAAATAAAATGAGGGGACCAGAGGGATACAATAGCCCAACATGTAGGTCATCGGCCTTGTAATCACCAGACCTAGGTTCAGATCCTCAGCATCTCAAAAGGTTCCCCAAGCCAGCTAGAAGTAATTTTTTAGTATAGAACCAGGATTAACTCCTAAGTGTCTCAGGTTATGGCCCCCAAAACAAACAAATAAAAATCACCTTGTATAAAATTCAAATAAAAATGTCAATAAAAATTCAATTCTAAAAAAAAATGAAGTAAAGTAAGGACAAAGAAGTAAAGGTATTAGGTACTTTTTTGGTGGTAAAGTGAGTGACTATGTTTATCAAAAGAATAAACATCAGTACAATTGTAACCATGAGATCTAAACTTGGATATTAACAAAGAGGGGCCAGCAGGATAGCATAGCAGTAAGGCATTTGTCTTGCAGGCAGCCGGTGGAGAACAGACCTTGATTTGATTCCCGGTGTCCCATATGATCTCCTAGCCAGGATCGATTTGACCAATGTATGCTGGACTGGGATCCTTTGCTCCCCATACTCAGGCTATCTATCATAAAAATCTATTATAGCACCTCTGCTACATTGAGCAGGCTTGGGGCCTGTGTGGCGTCAGGGCTCAAAACCAGTTCCTCTTCTGTGTAGAGCACATGTTCAGCCCACTGAGCTAAAGATAAATGACTATTATTTTTACTGAACCCACGAAAGAGGATTCAACAGAATTCATTGTAGGAGAGAAAAATCATAAATTCCCACCACATATTAATTGTTGAGCAAGTGAAGACATTAATTCTATAATTGAAAACAAATTTCAAAGCTTATACAATTGTTTAGACATGGAATGGTGAGCAGAGGAATCAACACAGACCCATTAGCCATACTAAATCTTCCTATAGAGATTATTGACCATATAACATACACTAGCAATATTATTACTAAAGCACAAAGGATGAAAGTAATTGTACTCTGAACAGTTACTTAGAAGATTTAAATAAAAAATCATCCTTATTCTCTCATCATTCCTGAACTTTCCATGAATATATTATTGCCATCTACTAAAAAAAACAAACAGCCAGAGAGGTAATGCTGGATTAAGAAAACTGCTTTGATCTCTTGTGTCACATGGTCCTCCAAGTACTTCTGAGGTGGCCTTGGTGAACCTGAGTGCCACCAGCGTGATCTGTGTAATTTCAAACATGGCAGTACCCAAGCAGAATCTCACTCTTGGATTGCCACGTTGAAATTCTTACATGGGTCTCAAACTCCCGGCCCGCGGGCGGCAAACGGCCCTCTGTACATTTTGTGGCCCTGCCCTAGAGGAAGCTTGTTTTGTTTTGTTTTGTTTTAGTTGTTTGGGTCACACCCCCCAATGTTCAAGGCTTGCTAATGACTTTGCAATCAAGATCACCCGACTTTGCCTCCTGCGGTCCCCAGGTAAATTGAGTTTGAGACCCCTGATGAATTGTATAGTGGGTAGGGTGCTTTCCTTCTACCTGGCTGACCCAGGTTTTATCTAGCTCTCCAAGTGGTCCCCTGAGCTTAAGGAGTGATCCCTGAGGGAAAAGCCAGAAGTAAGACTTGAGCTCTGCAGGATATCCCCACTCAAAAAAAAAAAAAAAAAAAAAAGAGTCCTGGGCGAGGTCCCAGTCTTCCTGAGCATCATAGGGTGTGGCTCCCAAAAGCAATAAATTAATAAATATAATAAATACATAAAAATTTAACAGAGCAATATTAAAGTATGTGCCTATAATGCACTAGATCCTGTTAAAATCCAGGCACCATATCAGCCCCTAATTATTGTCAGGTTCATTCTGGATGCTCCTGAACATTTCAGTGTGACTTGGAACCCCAACTCCACCCCCAGCACTGGAGAAGTGGTCCAGCATGACAGGTCCCAAGTAGGATAACATATTTGGACTTTTGCATGCTACTGATGTTCCAGTTGTCTGAAAATCATTATGACTTCTTGAGCTCTGGTTGATAGAAGGATCCAAACTACTGTAAAGAAAAAATACTTCTTATAATACAATATCACTACTATAGAACAAAAAAATATTAATTCACATACTACACTAAAATGCAGTAGAAACCTTTTGTTTTAACACTCTTCTTCAAGTCCTATATGGTAATTCTTCCTTTCTTTTCTGAACTTTTACTTCAATGTGCATTTAAATCCACTGTCTGTGAAGTTTCTATTAATTTCCCTGAGGCACACATAGGCTTTCTCTTCTAAACTTCAACAATCCTTTCATACACATGAGATTTATTACTGATACTTTACAGAAAAATATATACCTAAGGAATTAAAATCAATTTTTAAGAAGTATAGCAAACTTGCTCAATTTTATTTCCACTTTCAAGCACTCTTGATCTTTAACTAAAATACTATTTATTTTATTTATAAGTCAACAATATGGTACTACAATTATTTATTTTCAAATAAATTTTATTGTGGCAGAGTGATGTGGTTGGGTCATACCTCATGGTACTTGGTACTTCACCTAGATCTCAGGAATCTCAGAAATGACCCTTACAATGCTCAAAGAAGAACTCTGAGCCAGGCCATATGGATGGCAAGATCTGTTTTCTCATACTGTCTCCTCACCCTACTTTATATAATTAATATTATTTATATCATTAGATAAAGTAAGATATAAACAATAAAGTTTCTTCTTGGACATATTAGAATATTATTTACTTGTTATTTTTTCTATAAATTTATATTAATGACTTGTGTGGCATTTTTTGTTATGACACAATTATTCTGGTGTTTACAACAGGTGTTTGAAGAATTAAATTATCTAGTTCATTTAATTTTGTGAATGTACTTATTTTTCATTTTTTTTTTCTTTCTATTTTTTGGAGGGTGGCATACCCAGCAATGCTTAGTGGATGCTTCTGAGTCTGTATTCAGGAATCAAACTTAGCAGTACTTGTACTACAATAGAATAATTGGGAGCAATTCTTTTACCATATACTATGTATATACTATGTATATATATGTATATAAATGTCTAGTAAATTTCAACTTCATTTGTGAAAGTTAAATATTAAATTCTAAATAGTATAGTTTTTTGAATATAATTAATTCTTCTGCTGCTAAGGAGCGATTTCTGAGTGCATAGCCAGGAGTAGCCCTGAGTGTCACCGGGTGTGGCCCCCCAAAAAAAACAAAAAAAAAACCAATGGCAACAACAAGATTTTCTATATCTTAAGATGCTGACAATAACGATTTTAGAGTGAATCTTTCATGTACACATGTTATTTGAGATTCAATGAACATATATATTTAGTGTGTCATAGATTCAGTCTAATCTCCCTACAAATATACATTCATATTTGCTTGTTATGTTCTATATTTATATTTATATCCATTTCATGATTTATATACTTTAAATGTGTTCATCATGACTGACATTTGTTATTATAATTTTATAGTGCTTTTAGCATAAATTAAAATTTTGGGTGGATTCATCTTACTAACTATAGGCACAATAGGGTTTAAGTGGGAAATTTTAGCTTTATTTTTATATTGGAATATTTTATCAGTGCTAATATTTTCAATAATTCTTAAAGTTATCAATATTTTTTCATAAAGATCAATGATTTCTTGTAAAATTAACTGGATCTCATTCTGCTCAGTATATGCTTTGTTACTCATTGATTAGAAACATCTTTGAATGTAGAACCTTGGATTGGTGTTTAGACAATCTAATACCACCTCCATGTATGATCTGTTTCTCTCTAATAAATACTCTGGGTTTAGGAAATGCTCTCTTGCATTTCCATACTTTCATGGAGCTTGGTGCACCTTAGGGGCTGAAAGATTACAGTTTGAATTCCTGAATTCCTTTCTCCCTCCGTGTGTGTGTGTGTGTGTGTGTGTGTGTGTGTGTGTGTGTGTGTGTGTGTGTGTGTGTGTGTGTGTGTGTAGGTGGGGGGTATTTTCCTTGATCAATATTTGCTTCCAGACCATGTCTCTGCTTTTCTGGCTTTAGGACCAGAGGCCTAATTTTATAGTTTCTATTTTCATGGTTCATTTTATTTGAGTACTAATGAAAGGTCCAGACGTCCTACTCTAGCTGCCCAACACAGAGAAATGAAGAGACTGAGGCCCAAGCAAATGCTCCAGTAAGTCCTTTATTTCTGGCCAGTCAGGGTCTAACACTGTGTCCATAACAGGACAGAGATGAAAGATCACGTGGCCTTCTATGTTCGTTCTTATATACCATAAGGAAGTCTTCCTTAAGGGCGGGACATCCACCAAGGTTGGTGGGGGCAGGGTAATGACTTCCCTTTTCAATCTCCACTTCTTGTAGAAAGGCTTCTAATCCTAGAAGCCAGTGGGATAGGGGAGAATCCCACCCCAAAAAAACCATAAGGGACCATCTAATAGCTCCTTTCTTCTTTTGGCCAGCTCCTCTTGATGATGTCTGATTCTGTCTTGCAGTATTCCCGATTTGTTAGTATAAAAACAACATTTTTCTTGCCCTCCTTTCTCTGCCAAGGTTAAATTTAACCCTCGCCTGTTTTGTAATACCACTTCAGCTACAGAGTCAAGCTGGTCCTACAGATCATTAATAGATTTATATACCGTCTCCACATCTGAAATTAGCTGTTGCGAGAGTCTGTCATACCTGTCTATTGATATTGCTAGCCCTGCTTCCCCAGTCGCCAATCCACCTGCTACTCCCCAGCCCTACCAGTAGGGGCAGAAACACCACGGCTCACCGAGACTGACAAGTGCTGCCTAAGAGATCTATGCTAGGCAGAGGGATAGGCTCTGTCCCCGGAATGATGTCAATGTTGGGAAGTACTAATGCTGGGGCACAAATTCCAGTCCAGTTTTGCGGTAAAAGAGAGTAAGCCAAATTTCCCCCACATATCCATACCCATCCCAGAGGTAAGCACCCTGGGCTGGGGGGGGGGGGCAGGTAGGACTTCTGAGCACTGAGCAGCTTCTACCCGACCCATGTCTACAGATTCCGTGCCATATGTGAATAGCAAACAGAAGATTCATAGCTAAAAGAGGCTAACTAAAAGAGGCAAAGGTTAGATTACCTAGTCAGACAGGGATAGCCAGAGGCCAATTTTCCCCTGTCTTCATACAAAGCCAACAATCAGCAGCTAAGAAGTTTGTGAGTTTCTTCCAGGATGTTCTGAGTATTCAGATCTAACTTCTCAGCAAGCATCCGGGATCGGAGGGAGGGATGCCGGGGACATTTAGGCATTAGGGTCTCCACCCCCTTTGTAGCCCAATCTGTGGCCTCCTTCTCTCTTTCCTGGTCTGTTGCCCCCCCCCCATCTGAGATGTGAATGGGTGCCTTTAGGGGCCAACAGATCAAGTCTCTCACTTCGGCCATGCAACTCGCGACTCCATGGAGGACTTATGGCTATTAACTGTCCATTCCCCCTCCCATGCTCCTCCTGTAAGTTTTGGTGAGCCTGGCCACCAGATATGCCTTGTTATTTTTGGTACACTCTCGATACTCCCTATAGCACCAGGAGTAAACTTGATTAAGCTCCACACATCCAGCAGGGCATCCCCTACCCCTGAAGAGGGAGGCAAAGGCTGAGGTTTTGCTTTCCACACCCATTCTGACTCCCCCTCCCCATGGGAAGAAGTAGGGTACTGGAGGTGAGCAGTTCTAGTTCCACAGTCTACTGATCGAGTGTACTGAAGCCTACTGTTGAGTTGATAACCACCCCTGCAGTCACAGGGGTTTCATATAGTCTTTTTACTAGCTCATCTGGGTGTACGGCCTGATCGAGTCCTTCGTCAGCAAGTGCCAGAAGGAGCATTGTCAGAGTCAGTGAGCGCATCAGGGCTGGAGTGTGCCCACAAAACCCGAATCTTGAGGGGATTCTCAGTGCGCTCCACTTTCCACTCAACGTGGTTGAGATCAGCAGGGGCAGGTTTTAGATGGGAGGTGTGAAACCAGGAAGCAATGCCGTCCACCTTAACAGCAGTCAGGGTGATCAGAAGGACGACATAAGGTCCTTTCCACCTAGGCTCTAGTGTCTGCGAGTGGTGCTGTCTCACCAGGACCTGGTCTCCGGCTTGAAGGGTGAGGCACCGTTAGATCTCCAGGTTCATATGCCTGTCTGAGTACCTTCCAGACTTGGCTTTGTAGGGCAGTGATGGTGGCCAGCCGAGCTGCTAGGGGAGTGGAAGAGGGAGAGAAAACATTATAAGGCTCAGAAAGCATTCACACTGGGGGTTGGAGGGGAGCGCCATATGGTTGCTGCGGTAGGAAGACCAGGACTGTCTGCCTTTTGTTCCGACTTGACTCAGCTGTATCTTCAGGGCTTTCTTCTTGTTCAGGCTGTGAATTTCTCCACGAAGATAAGAGGTTTCTGCATTCTTTTCTTTAATCCTGCAACTTAAAAGGGCTGTTGGGGTAGAGAGAAAACAATAGAGCCCTAAACTTCAGTTGCCTTTCCTGCACTGGTTAGACAGAGATGAAGAATTTCATATTTATAATAATTTTCTTACTTTTAACATTACCAAGGGAAGCATAATTTTTGCTTCTTACCTTATACTACCCATCTTTGTTAAATATTAGGGTTGGTTTATTTTCGCTACCTGCTTCAACCTCTGGGATAGATAGGCATAATGTTATCTTTAATTGTTAACTTGACTTATTAATTCCTGTGGCCTTTCTTTTCCCCTTATTTCCCTCATAGCCTTTTGATGACCATTTTGCTTCATGTTTTTCCTAGAGATTTCATCACCCTAGAAGTCATTAAAGGGAATGTGGTTGAAGATCAATTTTCTGTAGCTACTTCAGGCTGACAAGGGATTGCAGTCTCAATCTCTAGATAGGGTGAAATCTCATATTTCCCTAAAGGAACAGTTAACTGGTTCACTTTTGCAATCTTAACACCTGAAAAGGATCAGATCAATTAGACAGGGGAATATTACTTAACTCAATCAGGCCTTGGAGCAGTAAATTGTACAACTTGAATGGCACAGCTGTCCTTATTGTCTAATGATAGCACAAATTAAACAACATAACAAAGCAGTATAGCATTATCAATAAACACAGCTCTGAGTTACTTTAGCCAGACTAACTTTTGCATTTACAATGATCTGGTTCAGTACAACTAGTAAGAACATTTTCACATAAGTTACTTCAAAGAAGTGGGTTTTTAGTTAGGCCCACTAGAATTTTAATTAGCTACCAAAAATAGTTTTTCTCTCCACCTTTACCTTGTACCTTACCAGGTATTTGAATAACTTGGCTTTTTCCTTTGCACATATACAGCACTGTTGGAGAAATCTCCATCTGGGACACCCCCATTACTTACAGAGCTTTTCTGAGGATAGGTTGTAGACACAGCAGGTTATATCATCACAGTCACTCAGGTTTGGCTGATGAGTTGGTCAGTTCAGCATGAGGATCTTGTGGCTGGCCATGGGCATCTCACCCTCTTAGGAATTTTTAGAGGTGATCTGTCTGTTCCACTCCTCTTCAGGTTTGGAAGAGACTGACCTCGAATCCTCTTTCTCTTGAGATTGAGGGTGGAGGGTGAGAGCAGGGCCCACAGGCTGTGGTCAGTTACTGCTGCTCCAGAATCTTCTAGGAAATCTTCAATTTTCTTACTCAGGCCATTCATCTGGTATCTTTCCGTCTTTACAGCCAAATGCTTAAGGGTGCTGCTTGTCACACCACCTCAACTCCAATTATTCCTCTGAAAGAGGGCTTTGGGGTCCCCTCACTAATTTTAGGATTTTCTGTCTGCATGGGGATCACGCCTCATGCAGAGAGGAAAGACATCTGCTTGTATCTTGTGCAAAGCAACATGATGCCGTGACATAAAATGGTACTGAAAGGTACTAGGAAAAGAGAAAAGACAAATATTACTTAAATTTGCACAGAAAATTCTAGAGTCTTCTTTACAATGAAATCTTTCATATTTTTTCTTAAAACCATGACCATTTTTACAAAGCCTCTTGTGATACAAATATTAATATTCTTGGTAGCAAATAATGAAAAATTGTAAAATAATATTTCAATCATGCTTAACTCTACATATAGAAGTTTTCTTAGTCTTCTGGCCTCGGTTTACAGGCAGAAGACACCAGCAATTCACGTTACACAAATTAATTCTTAAAACCAGAAAGAATGAATGCTCACTACTTCTGGCAAGAACATGCTTAAACATTTACACTTCTTTTATGTTAACCTAAAGGCATATCAAAAACATTTAGTTTGATTATACAGATTTTTCCTAGTACACATTTTTAATTTTTTTCACATCCTTAAATTTTTGTATTCAGCCACTTTCCTTTCTATGCAAGGCAAATGCCCTACCTTCTGGCTCCTTCTTCTCTTCTTTTTTTTTTAACTTCTCCACTCATCCTTTGGGAGTGGTATTGCTGCTAAAAACCACGTGCACCTAACTCAGACTAGAACTTAGCACTAGGGCCCTAGGAACAAGCTTTAAATTGTCTGCTGCCAGTTTAGAATTACTTTGCTGAATATTTTTGCACCTAGCAGGACCAGATTTTATTGATTCCTTTTTCTTTAGGTATTCACAACCTAGTACAATCAAGATTTTCACATTAAGCCACCTTAAAATCCACCATTAAGTTTGGTGATTCGAAATGGAATTGAGATACTTTAACAATTACATGCATTCAAAAAATTAAGAATATTGTTTAAAAAGGCCAAACACAATAATTTGCAACATTTTTTCACCCAATTGTTCATTCTAAGAAGCTTTTAAGTGAGAAATTTAACGGGTCAAAATTTTTCTTGACTCCCAGCCATTAACTGACTTTTTTTAGCTTCAGTCCTTTCTTTGTTATGTAAAGGACCCATTGGGATTACTTTGCCTACACCGGCCAGGTGAGTCCAGGAGGACAATAGCCATTGCCCTAGGGGCTCGGTGAATTCCTTCAGGCTGGAGGGATTAAAAAGCACTTTTTTTTCCTTCAGCTAAAAAAAAAAGCTGCTAGTTAGCCCTGTTTCTTTCTGGCCTTAACACACGGCAGGAAAGTTGGGTGATTGCAAAGTCCAGAAATTCTCCAGGGATTTTATACCTGATGGCCATTGAGAAATCTGGGGTTTGCAATCTCCAACACCTTCTGCCATGTCCCTAGAATAACAAAACTGGCTAAACACACAATTTCTGATCTGAGGATTTGTGTTGGACTTAGAATCGCGGACAGACAAAGGAGGCAGTCAGAGAGGAATCAAAGGAACATTCAGAGGCACAAGTGTAAAATTCACAGATAAATTCTCGACTGTAAATACCAACAATATATCCAGGACAGACAGCAATGCCAATAACAACCAAGCTGGTTGAGCTCCACAAATAACAGGCAGACAACCTCTCCCAGCAGCCCAGGAACGTCTTCCCACTGCTTTTAACGATCTCCTGGGGCACCTCAGGTTCGTGACCTATAGCACCAGAGCCCGTCAGCTTGCTACTACTCAAATTTCTTGTCAAGTACGGGACTCGAACCCTCAGTCACAAAGTCTGCTACTGCTTGGATTCCACGTCGAGTAGGGATACCTTCCTATTGCTCCCTTATCCTTCCATGATAGACTACCTATTAGGTTCATCAGGCCTATGATAAGGGTCTCGGCAGGGGAAGTGAAGAGACGAACACCTCTGTAAGGCACACATGTAAGCTCCAGTTTATTCTGACCAGCCAGGGTCCAGTGCATTGCTGTAACAAGGCTCAGGCAAAGGACCTCGTGGCTTTCTTTGTCAATCCTTATATACCATAAGGAGGGGAAAGGGGGTAGGATATGATTTAACATTTCCTTATAAGGGAATAACATCTGCTAAGACATTTTGAGTCAGTGGAAAAGTCACATGATAGTTATACCAGGAAGTTCCCTAAATGAGCCGTAGTTATGGCAATTTCTACCTTGCCCTGGGGAGTTTCCACACATCCACCTTTTAGAAAGGTCAAGCTCCTTTCCTGGAATTGTGTTCCAGCCCTTACCACCTAGTATGGCCAGGAAGACTGAGGCGGGGTCTTATGAAAATAGGCTTCTGAAAATCAGCATGTGGCTCATACCATGTGGTCCTTACAAAATGGTGTTTCTCCCTGCCC
This sequence comes from Suncus etruscus, assembly GCF_024139225.1. Lineage (NCBI taxonomy): Eukaryota > Metazoa > Chordata > Mammalia > Eulipotyphla > Soricidae > Suncus > Suncus etruscus. The sequence continues at coordinate 49,415,525 of NC_064863.1, read as the reverse complement.
AGAACCTAAGAAGAAGCCTGCCATGTGGCTTTTACAAAATGGAGTCCCTCCTAGTCCAGAATTCAAGTCTCAATAGTGGGAATTGCACTATTCCACTGTCACTATGTACCTTAAATATAACTGTGAAAGACTTGTAATTCCACTGGTCTCAATAAAAGTTATTTTAAAAATATTTTTGCAGTCTTCATTACCCTTTTACTACTGCCAGTGGCTTCAGTCCAGCAGCACAGGCAGGATTTTGTTAATCCTGCTTTAGGGAAGTGGGTAGAACATGGGCCAGTGATGAAATAATAGGAAATAAGAGAACACACAATGAATGTATGGGGAAACACGTTCTGGCAAGCATGTTACAAATTTAATCTCCATGCTAGGAATATTTAAAGGGGAAAATCACAGTCTTAGGCAGGAAAAAATTTTCCACATTGTTAATAAGCTGGAGTTTAGAAAAACATAAACATTAGCAGCAGGCCTGTTAATATACATGACAATCATGACAATTTGACTGGGTAGGCAGCTTAGGTGAAAAGGATATATTTAAAAGGTCCTGAATTAGAAGGAGGAAAGTAGCATAACAAAAGGTAGGGGGCTGCCTGGCTGATATTTGGGGGGAGCTAAAGTTGTCTGGCAGGTTTAGCAGACTAGAAGGCAAAAGTTTCTCTTGATTAAAATAGAGCCAGTTCAAAGAAATGTAAATTTTGTACCTGGCTAGAAGTGATGACTATAGCTAAGATCCTGACCAGGCTTTTAGATATAAATAGGGTTGACAGAGAGAAGAAAATTGTCTTGGTCTCCTTTGGTACTGAAAATTCTCTGGGAAAAAGAATTTGTTTGAGGTCATATTTTGGCCTTTAAATATACAAGGGAGAAATAATATTTAGGCCAATAATATGAAGGGAATATAATCACATGAATTTCAGAAATATCTCTTCGGGAATTTCTCAACTTCCCATGCCAGTGTAAAGCTTCAGCAGCGGGCCTTATGAATGGAATCCCCTGGGGTTTTTTTTTTTTTTTTTTTTTTAATCCTCTGCACCAAGAAAATTCAGAGAATATATTTGGCTGGCCTACTGAATCCCCCATTAGATTTGGAGATAAAGAAATTATTTCAATGGCGTAGACTCTTCACTGGTTATTTTATATTTTATAAAATAGGTTAGAATATAGAACTGGTTCATTCAACTATCTATTCTCTCGGAAACTTCTTCTATCAGAGTTTTCAGTATTCACTTATTTCAACACAACAGTAAAGCCTTTCTGTCACTTTCAATTTTAAGGGAAGTCCAAGGATTTGGAGAATTGAAGGTCTGGAACTATGCATAAAGACCAAATCTGTATAAGAAATTTATTTTTTTCATGTTAATGAATAAATAAGTAATAATTATACATCACAATATTGAAGAGTAAAGCTTGCTCAATTAAGAAATTTGTACAACAGAATCTTATATAATTACTCATGTAAAGTGCACTCAGGATAAATTTTATCAGCTTCAACTTCCAACTTTGGAATATTTTCAAGGCTGAAAAAATTTATTTTTCCAAAATATACAATGGGGATTGTGGAAGATTAATGCCCTACACACTATGACCTCAAAATAATAACATAATACATAAATATGTATTAGTATAATTTATGAAAGCATGTATAATTTTATATGTGTTATATAGTTGTGTGAAGATCAATTTTATGTCAACTTATCTGTAGCATAAGATGGCCATATTGCAGCCAAAACATTTATTTCTGGAAGTTCCAATTAGGATGTTTCTTAAAAATGGTGACGGTTTGTTTTCTAGTAATTAAAAAAATACAATAATATCGATGCATTGGAAAAATTAAGTGAGATAGTGGTGGTAACTTTCTTCCAAATCTGGAACACCTGTACCTCCTATTTTAAAATATTTGCACTTCTGTTTTTTTAAAACTCAAACTCAAAATTACATGATGATTTCATTACTTTTCAAGCTTTTGATTTTAGATAAGAAAAATTCATTTTATTTTGTACTAGATCTGTTGACATAATTGAATTTCTCTTCAATAATTATGTAAAAATAATAAATCTTATTTCCTATCTATATATCAATCTATCTATTATATACATCAATTTAAATATTCTTTGCTGTTTCTTGAGAACTGTTAGTAATAAAGATATCTATGTAACCATCTGTGAAGAAAGAAGATAATTAATATTTTGGAGGAATTATTTTGAAGCTTATATTAGTAAAAACATATCAGAGTAAAACTGCAGTAAAAAATGAGAAAGAAAATAAAACTTACAAAAACACACAAAAAAGAAACACATTTAATAAAAAAAGAAAAAATGAAATTAAATGCATTATCCAAATTATTAAAGGACATTTTAGATTGAGATGATTCAATTTATACATCTTTAAAAGAGTAAATAATTAAGACATATCTAATTCATGGTAGGAACTTTTGATAAGATAATTAAAATTTAAAAATTAAATATTCCCAGAAATAAAAACACTAAGTGGAAAAATCAGAAATAAAATATCATCTTACCTGGCAACAAAAAGGATACTACTACAAAAATAAAGTCATTAGAAAATACAAATCTATGAAATGATAAAATATAATTTAATATAAAACTAAATTACATTTTTTTCTAAATTACTTTTTAACCATAAATTTTATGACAGGATTTGAATTTCAGTAAATTATTTCAGTCATTATTAAGAAAAATTATTTTGTAATTAAATAATTATCAAATTCTTTTTTTTTTCTTTTTTTTGATTTTTGGGCTCAGGGGTTACTCCTGGCTATGCGCTCATTAATCGCCTCTGGCTTGGGAGGACCATATGGGACACCGGGGATTGAACCGTGGTCTGTCCTACACTAGCGCCACCTTCCTGGCCCTTAAATAATCAAATTCTAAAGACAATATTTATATTAATTTATTTTTAAATGGATATTTAATGTTTTTAATGCTTTATTCTTTATTTTAAGTAATTTTTTCTAAATTTACTTAAAGAAACCACATATAAAAGGGGTATAAAATGTCTTATTATGAAATATCTATACCTCCATACTAATTAGAAGCAATACTTTCAGTAAAGAATCACACAGTAATTTAAATCATTTATATATACTTATTTTATATAATTGTTACTGATATAATTTTTGTGGATGTAAATTTCTTGGTAAATATCAAATCCTTAAAAAATCAACCTTTTTTGGGGCCGGGCGGTGGCGCTAAAGGTAAGGTGCCTGCCTTGCCTGCGCTAGCCTTGGACGGACGGCGGTTCGATCCCCCGGTGTCCCATATGGTCCCCCAAGCCAGGAGCAACTTCTGAGCACATAGCCAGGAGTAACCCCTGAGCGTTACCGGGTGTGGCCCAAAAAAACAAAACAAACAAACAAAAAAAAAATCAACCTTTTTTAATCAATGTAGTCCTGGAATATAAATTATTATCTCTATCCATCTCAAGAGGGACATGCAATCCTCATTGTCATTTTGATTCTGGGGAGACCATTTAACAAATTTAAGTCTATTCTGATTTTTTTTTTTTTTTTGGTTTTTGGGCCACACCCGGTAACGCTCAGGGGTTACTCCTGGCTATGTGCTCAGAAGTTGCTCCTGGCTTGGGGGACCATATGGGACACCGGGGGATCGAACCGCGGTCCGTCCAAAGCTAGCGCAGGCAAGGCAGGCACCTTACCTTTAGCGCCACCGCCCGGCCCCCTGATTTTTTCTTAAGGCTGAAAGTTTGGATTCTTCGAGATATTTTTAACCCATAGGATATAATATTCCTAAGAAAGCACAAGCACAGTGATCAAAGTTGAGGAAAAAATTAGTGTACTAGAGAATAAAATGAAAGGAAACCATGAATATACTAGAAAAAATGAAATAACAAATCTTGAGGAAAAAATGTAAGAAAGCTTTATAAAAATTTTAAGAGGAGGACTATATAACATTGGAAATTCAAAGGAAGGAGAAAGTGGAAAAGAATTATTGTTAAAAAATTATATCTGAAAACTCCTCCAATATGAGTACTGAATCATATATAAGAAACTCAAGATTTCCAAATAAATAAACCCAAATCAAAAAATTTCATCATATATAAAAATTAAAATGAGTCAGACAGGTGGCACAAGCAGTAGGGCATTTGCTTTGCTCATGTCTGACCAAGGAAGGACTTCATTCTATCCCCCAGTTCCCATATGGTCCCCCAAGTCAGGAGTGATTTATGAGCACATAGCTAGGAATAACCTCTGAGAGTCACTGGGTGTGGCCTAAAAAAAGTAAAATGAGAGAATACCCTGATAAAGTACTCTGATAACAAAAAAAAAATAGGAGACACTTAAATATAAATTATCTCCCATAAGATTTGCGACAGATAAACAGACTAGACCATGGTTGGATTTAGCAAACACAATAGATGAATGATAAGACCCAAAAATAGCTCTCTTCAAGGTAGGCTGTTATTTAAATTCAAAAAGTAAGGAAATGCTTATGGATAAAAATTAGATGTAAATTTTCATTACCATTAAACAAACATTGCAAGCAACATATCTACTCTAAATAGCAAGAAAACTTAACACTCATTATCCCAATGTTGGCATTAAAATGATTATATTAAAATGTTTTACACTTGTGAATAGTAAGAGTTTTTTTCTTTTTTTTTTTTTTTTTTGGTTTTTGGGCCACACCCGTTTGACGCTCAGGGGTTACTCCTGGCTATGTGCTCAGAAATCGCCCCTGGCTTGGGGGGACCATATGGGACGCCGGGGGATCGAACCGCGGTCCTTCCTTGGCTAGCGCTTGCAAGGCAGACACCTTACCTCCAGCGCCACCTACCCGGCCCAGAATTTTTTTCTTATTTATGACAATCTTTTCCATAATATGCCCTTTTATTGTTTGATATATGTTCAAAAATAATCATAAGAGATGAAGTGACATACGTTACTTGTAAGTATCTTCATTCAGATTTAGAAAAATATAAAATGTCCTTCCTTAAGTTTGTTAGAATTTATTTTGGGAGAGTCCACATCTGGCAGTGCTCAGAATGACTCTTTTTTTTCTTTTTTTTTTTTTCTTTTTTTGGTTTTTGGGTCACACCCGGCGGTGATCAGGGGTTACTCCTGGCTGTCTGCTCAGAAATAGCTCCTGGCAGGCACGAGGGACCATATGGGACACCAGGATTCGAACCAACCACCTTTGGTCCTGGATTGGCTGCTTGCAAGGCAAACGCCGTTGTGCTATCTCTCCAGGCAAGTTTGTTAGTATTTAAATAAATATAAGAATATTATATCATGTAAATATTTAATATAGTCTATATATGACACTATATATATTAATGTTTATATAATTATTGTAGTTATAGAATCATATTTGTCACCAACATGCGTACTAAAATCATACATATGTAAATAATAGAAAAGATAAGCTCTTAATTACTTACCTATATTTGTAATAATATATGCTAAAATTGATTTTTCTCAATAATATGCTATCTCTTCTAAATATATATCAATATTTTTCTCAACCTATGCTATTATTTTTATTTCATGAAAATAAACAATAAGCTATCTGCCAAATTAGAAATTTTATCAAAACTATCTTTAATTCTACAGCACAGTTTTATATTCTCAATCTATTTTATATAATTATCATTCCATAGAAAAATTGAAGGACAAGTTAAAAAAAATCTCAAATTTGTATAGAAAGAAAATTGCACACATGACTTTATAAATAGTTTTCTTGTTCCCTATCATAAATAAAGTACCTCTAATTGTGCAGTACAGTTTAAATATATAATTAGAATGACATAAATCTATTAAGGTTTCAGAAAGTATCAGACATTTCTAAGTATAGATGAAAGGTTTATAAATACTAAATTAATACACTCTATGATGTCACATTTAAATCCATATTTAATTTAGGGAAATATAAACTCAGCAAATGCTATTGAGAAAGCAAATATATTCATACTTTAGGAATGAAAGACATAATAACTACCTATATCTAGCTTTAATCCAAATAATTAAAAAAGGTCAGAAATATTAATATGGGTTAAAGTCTTTTAGAAATAGAAGCAGTAAATGAGACCTGAATTATTAATCATCATTAAGAAAAGTCCCCATAGCAATTACCATGCCATTATAAAACACATATCTCAGAATACACCTAAAACATAAAATGATTTTTGTATACAATCAAAAATTGTGCGTTACAATAAATAAAAGATTATATAGTTTTATTGTACAAAATTTGATTGTATTATTGCAAAATATGCTTGCTTCAAAAATTATATTAAATCATTATGTCAAACAATGGCTCATATATTTTTCTTACTATATTTATCAATAGAATATGTACTTTTTTTCAGGGTATAATTCTTACAAGATCAATCAGATATTTTACTTGAGCTCATTACTAACATAGAGGTTTAATGATAAAAATGCACATTTCTCTTAAAAAATTAATACAAAATTTCATGCTCACAGTAAATCTCTATGAAAAGAAAAGTAAGTGCTAAGTTGAAAAATTAAAATATGGCTTAGAGGCAATAAAGGTCAGTTAAAATATGTGATATTTTCTACTTATCTCATAAAGTTTGAGAAATAAATGGGAAAATATTACAAATAATAAATGCAATTATTCATTGTTTTATTTAAGTATAACATAGTAATTTTACCAGGCTTGTGGTTATTATATATTTTAAAGACAACTTATATTAATATTAAGTAATAATATATTATTCTATTATATTAATGTATGAATGTATGCCTTAAATTATATATAATATACAATTAATAGGATATTAGCATTAAATGTCAAAATGTGCATTAAAATGTTTTGTCAATTTACTATTTAGTAAATATTGATAATAGTATCTATAATAACATTTAATAATAATATTCAAGAACACAAGTTACTTACTTTTAAGTAAATTTCATTTAAATCTTTTCCTTTGAAACATATAATTACACCAACAAAAGTATTTTTAAAATAGTATGAACGCTTAAGATTACTATAACCTAGTAATCTAAGATAGGTTGTTCATGTGTTACATGTCATGAATGATGCAATCCACATAAGCTTCTTTCTCAGATGTGGAAAAACTCTAAGAATATATTGTTTACATAAGGATGTAAAAAGTATTTGGCTAGAATTGTCAATACAATCATTATGTCAGTGACATTTAATGTAATTCAATAAACATAAATCTAAAATAAAATGAAATATAAATATATGAATACATATAGTAAGAAAGCAAAATTTTCATAAATATGCAAGTACCATGGAAGCAAAATAAATAAAAGAATTTTCTAATTGGAATTCTGGAATAAGAATATAGAATGCAGGGGCCGGGCGGTGGCACTGGAGTTAAGGTGCCTGCCTTGCCTGCGCTAGCCTAGGACGGACCGCGGTTCAATCCCCCAGCGTCCCATATGGTCCCCCAAGAAGCCAGGAGCAACTTCTGAGCGCATAGCCAGGAGTAACCCTGAGCGTCACAGGGTGTGGCCCAAAAACCAAAAAAAAAAAAAAATAGAATGCAGAGGAAAATATAATTAATAAATTTAAATAGAATAAATAATATTTAGATAATATGTATGAATATATATTATATATAAATATAGATATATAAATATAATAAATAAAGTTCCAATATTAATTTGCAACACATCAACATTCCTTATTCATATCAATATTACTGATAATTAATAAGGGCACCATTTTCATTTATAATATCTCCCAGGAATTTGTATGTCTATTCTCATTATGAGAAATCAGTAGACAAAGTTGAATCAATAGAAAGTAGACAAAATAATAAATATTATTTCTTCAGCAGTAGAAAGATTGATAGATTAATAAATCTGGAATTTATATTCAACACATTTCTACTTAATTGGAAAAAGAAATCTAGATTTCATGATGACATAAACTGAATAAGGCTATGATAAAAATAATTTCAAAGAACAAAAACAAATACCATATACCATATGGTATATCCCATATATATATGGGAAACAAATACCATATACCATATATACCATATGGTATATCCCATATATATATGGGAAATAAATTTAAGAAACAAACAAAACCCAATAAAACAGACAAAACAACTAAGCTTACCAAGGAGCTTACCTTTGAGTAGTGATCATGAGATAATTGACAATTTGATGGAATAGTTAAAAAGGTGGCACTGTACCCCACCAAAATGCAAATATTTGTAAGCTTATAAATCAAAGTTCTCATATTTAAAAAGAAAAATCTTGGGGCCGAAGAGATAAAATGGAGGTAGTGTGTTTGCCTTGCATGCAGAAGAATGGTGGTTCAAATCCCGGCATCCCATATGGTCCCCCAATACTGCCAGGAGCAATTTCTAAGCATAGAGCCAGAAGTAACCCTTGAGCTCTGCTAGGTGTGACCCAAAAACAAACAACAACAACAAAAAGTCATTGAAGAAATTTTAAGGTTATTAGATTAAGATAAATTAATATTTTGATTATTAAGGAAATATGCTTTTAGATAAAATGCAATAACCAGTAATAAATATTGACACAATAAAATGACTGTATTGCAAAAGTAAAAAATAGAAGAGTAAAATATATATGCACCTAACTGCCTGACTGAAAGCACATTATCAAGGTTATGTTATTATTAATATCTAGTATCTAATAGATATTGCATTATTATTTAAAATACAATATTAGGAGGAACTAATTAAAAGTGCTGGATATTTTTTATTGTGTTTGAAATATTTTTGTATTTATAAACTTACACCAAAATAAGATGTTAACCACTATGATTACCAACAAATTCATTGAGGTTTAAGAAAATGCAATTCTGGTTTCTGCCACGTGAACTGAAACATGGCAGAAGTCCTGGCCTTGTCTTTGCTATTGTGCAGCCTGAGATTTTGATCCTCTCCATCTTTGTTCTCCAAAAGCTATTCTTCATCAATATGAGCAGTCCAGCCACAAAAGATGGAGCCAGAGGAGGGTAGGTGCTTTGCTTCACTCTGCACTGCTGTGCCCATCTTCTATCCAATGAACTCCACCTCAACATGAAGAAAAATCCACAATACAAGTGTGACAATGGAGAAACGACACAGGCCAATACCAGGCATAGAAAATGAAGATGTCAACCCTGATGTCCTGAAAACTGCCAACCACCTAGTTTGTCTCTCATGTATGGAATTTGGATGAGAAATATAGAAAACGTTAATAGAACTCAAAGAAAGTATAATTGAGTTGAACGGAACACAAATAAGAATCAAGAGGATATGAGAATAGAAATCAGAAAACTCCGAAGTGAAATAACAAGTTTGAAAAACTCAGTAGACAAATTGAAAACCTCAATGGAATGCCTCTCCAACAGGGTAACAGCAGCTGAGGATACAATCAGTTACCTGGAAGAGGAGATGCATAACAACTCATACAAAGAAAAGATTGGGGGAAAAAACTTAAAGGAAATGACCAGACAATGGAAAAATTACTCAAAGAATGTAAACAGCTGAAGAGAAGTCTTTGGTAATTTCAACAGAAACAACATAAGAATAATTGGAGTTCCAGAAACACACACACACACACACACACACACACACACACACACACACACACACACACACACACACACAATCCCCAGGAAGAATCAGCAGTCAAGCATATCATTGCAGAGAAACTTCCAGATATAAAGACTGTGTGCAACCAAATCCTTCATGTCAGAAGAGAAACAGCTAAAGGACCCGAAGAAAAGTACCCCGACACATCCTACTCACAATGATAAATTCCACAGATATAGAATTCTGAAAGCAGCAAGATAAAAAAGGAAATTACATTTAAAGGAGTACCCTTAAGATTTACAGCAGACCTGTCACAAGAAACCCTCAAAGCCAGAAGCCAGTGGCAGGACATAGAGACAAAACTCAATGAAATGGTTTGTTTAGCCTACAATAACTGCACCTAGCCAGACTCACTTTTAGGTTTGAAGTAAGGATACATAGCTTCATGGATTAAAAACAGCTCAGAAAATTTGCAGATCAAAACCAGCCTTAAAACAATAACAGAAAGGTTTACCTTAAGACAAGACCACACCAACACCAAACTTTCTACACAAGGATGGCACTAAATTCCATGACAATTTAGTTTTTTTCAGTATTCAATGGGATTAAATGCACCAGTTTGAAGACATAGAGTGCTAACAGGAAGAAATCAAACTTCTAAACATATACACACTCAGTTGAGGGGACCAGCAAAATTATTTAATACATTTGTTGACGAATCTGAAAGAAGGATATCAATAGCAGCACAATAATAATGGGAAACCTCAACAAACTCTTTCTGCTACTCATGCTTTGTGGCCCTTCTTCTCACCCCCACCAAAATGTGGACTATTACATGCTAACCAAATTCAGCTTTAGAAAAGACTCCCAGCTCAAGGACACTACTTTGATCCTTTACTGCTGCAAATCATTTCTCAAACTCGAACAAGATTACAAGTATGTGATGAAAATGTGCCCTGGATTTCATACCCCACAAGAATATCTCAAAAGACTTAAAGGGTGAAGCCTATATTTCCTTATATGTTTAATATCTCTATAATAATACCTCTTAGTCTGTTTATTCCCAATGTAAGGGTAACCTCCTACAACACTTTTTTCTTTAATTAATTTTTTAATTGATATTTATTTATTTCTATTTTAATATATATACATAATATGTATATATATTTTTTTTCTTTAACTTCAGCTTGTTTTGGTTCTGCTTGGTACAAAAACTAGGAGAAAAAAGTCTTGCCTGAGATAAAAGTTCAGGGTCAAAACCAGGGCTCCGAGATTTTGTAACCTGTCATTCTTTCCCCCAAATGTACCAGCAATATAGTATGGCACCATTCTCCTTTGCAAAGGCATACTAAAAAGGGGGGAAATTTTATGTATAGGAAAAAAACTCTTATCTACTAGGGATAAGAACCCATACATTTTATAATACAGGGGGCACTTCCCACCCTGAACATGTGTCATGTGGACCCAATTTAGACTCCATGTGATCAAACAGTGACCGTCACAATTCCAAACTATATACCCTAGACTTAGAACCAACACAGTTTCCTTCAAAAGCACCAGGAACCAAACGCCTCCTGGGAAATTCCTAATACTGCTCTGGCACCAATTTGTTCCAGTTTTGATATTGACATCCTGACAAATGACGAAACGGCAATAATTTTGATCCTGAGAGCAGGTTGTCCTATTTCATCACTTAATGATCTCTAGTAACAGCAAGCCTGATTTTATCATCCACAACTGAGGCGAAAAGTTTTTTCTGGCACTATAAAAAGACCTTGGGGTGTGAAATGAGTGTGTAGGAGCCTGTAGTTTGTTCCCATGACAGTATTTTTCAAATGGCAGAAAAACCCTGTATCTTTTAGGCCAAGGGAATTCCCTTTCTAATTTCCCCATATACTTACTGTACCTGTGCAAAAAAAAAAAAAATAGAATCACAAAACTTTTGCCACACCAGCCTTCCTTCCTTTTTGTTTTCCTAGTGGTTTTTTTTGGTTGTTGTTAATTGTTGCTTTTAGCTTTTTTGTAGTTGCTTGTTTAGGTTTATTGTTTGTTTTTTGGGGGGGTTATTGTTATGCTTTTCTACTTTATTTCCTTTTTTTTTTAATTGATATTTATTACCTCTAGAATGGACTCCTCCAAGTATTTTTCCTTTTCTTTTCTTTTTTTTCAAATAGAACCACATAACTTGAATCATCTTGTTTCTGCCTGATAAATTGAGGTGAAAATAAAATAAGTGATACCAGGATCAAACAGTACGTTATGAATATTGATTAGAAATAAAAGTGATGCAGAAGTAAATACCAAACCCAAATTCAATGACAACAAATGATGCCCAATCTACAGCAAGTTATACACAAAGGGGACCAATTATACTAGCAGTCCCGGGGGGGGAAAAGGAGGGAGATATATGTGATGCAATTTGGAACAGAAGTGGAGGGAGGACAATACTGGTGTGGGGAATGCCCCTGATTCATTGTCACTAATTACCTTGAATATTACTGTGAAAGATTCGTAATTCACTTTGTTCATAATCAAAAATGATTAAAAAAACAAAAAATAGAATAATTAATACATTTATAAATAAAATGTACTATTTCATAACAAAAATTAATATAGCATGATTAATATGCAAATGTAAAAATTATGAGATTTTATTATCTGTATGATCATTAAGGTATTACTTTGATCTATAAATTTACATCTTAAATCTTCTTACTATGACACAGTAACGCCTACTTTCTATAGTTTAGAGAATCTATTTCACTAGATTTGTTGTATTACAATTGGGTAATGACAATTTGTGTAATATTAGGATTTTTATGTTAAATAATTTTTTTACAAAGTATGAAAACATTTAAAAATATTAGTTCTGACCTGATTTCATTGACTATAAAAAAATATGTTCTTCAAGGTAATAGTAATTATATTAGAATACATATGACTTAAATGTTTTAACTATTAATTACAATAGATTTAATGTAATGCAAAGGTATGCTATATTGGTGATTAAGACATACTGTTGCATCAACCTAAACAAACATTGCTTCCTCTTTACATGTCAAAGGCCAATGTAGTTCGGATAAGTTTTCTAGACAGTTTTTCCCTTTTCTACCCTCACCATAGGGATGGTCTTAATCTCTCAAAACACACTGAGATATCAATCTGTCTTTTTCTTGCTCCACCAGATATAAAGGTTCCCAGACACATGTTTTACCCTCATCAGCCTGGATTGGATTATTTTCTGCAGCTACCCTACTTCTGACCATTTCCCTGGGCTGGGATTTTACAGTATTCTATAAGCTTGAATGTACAATCAGTTAATAACTAAATATATTTTATTATTGTAGGATCTTGACAAATCACTTATCATGATATTAGCATTTCTCGGTGTTATATATTTTGTGAAAGTTCAAAATACTATTCAATCACTATTCTATTAACTTAGTATCCAGTGTTTCTAGTTCAGCATTAATACACACAAAAATAACTGTGTGCAATCATTTTTAGGATAATAAAATGAAAGTTAAGAAAAGATCTCATTTTTCAAGTAGAACAAAGAACAAAGTTAAGAGCTATATCCAAGATCTGCTTACTTTGATATAAATAATTTGAGATATATTTATATATCAAATAAATTAAGTGTATAAAGTTATATCATGATTACATTTTGATTATATAATTATATTATGCATAATTTAATACATACTAATTTTGAGGTTGTAGAGATAGAGAAGCAATCATGTCTCCTGAATGTGGGCCAATCTGAATCTGACCCCCTGGCACCACAGATAGTTCCTTGAGCACCACCACAGGACTAAAACCTGAGCTCACAGTCAAGAAGTAGGAAGCCCTGAGCACCACCATGTGTGACACAAGACAAATTATTAAATTGAATGAAATATTTGATTAGATGAAGACTAGTTTAAGTGAGGATGTCCCATAAGTATTTTCTAAAGTATAAGGGGGGGGGTGAAAGAGATGGTATGAAATGTTTTTATAGATTTATTTAAAGAACTCTACTGTTTGCCATGATTAAGAGACCATAAAGAATGTCCTCGTGGGCTGTTACAGGACAACTGAAAAAAGTAAGTTGTCAAATATGTCTAGAGCTTTCTTCATAACATAAAACACTACAAGAAAAAATGAATTTATCAGTTTTGTAACCTTTGACAGAGGGACATTCTTCCTATTCCACATCCATTTAGACTTTTGACATGCCTAGAAAAGGAAAAAAAAAATGGTTAAAAATTCTTCAAAAATCACAGCTCCTGGATAAGGGACCACTAAATGACTGAGACTTAATCATAAGATTATAGGACACTATGCTCATCTACTTCCACACTTCACTATAGCACTGACAAGATTTCAGTATAATAACAGTAATTATAGTTGAAAAGATAGCAAGATTCAGACTATCTGAAGAGTTGTTCTTAAGAAAGTAAAAAGACAATAGAGAAAACAGAGGTCTTTGGCACCTATGCTACAGTGAATGTTGAACACTTCAATTCCTAGCTAGATCAACATGCTTACTCACCTTAAAGAAATAAATACGCGAATCCTATTACCTGATATATTTTTGTTGGATTTTCAAGAAAAAAATATTGAGTCATACTAAAATGCAAATAAATTATTTCAAAAGAAAAATACAATCATAAAAATCATTTCAGCTTAAATCATATTTTGAAATCATCACTCAAAATTTAAAATAGTATAAATTATATATTATGGATTCTAAGATATGACACCAAAATTATAACAACACATAAATAAAAATTAATTGTATGTTGCACTAAAATGTTCCTTCACAGTAAAGCAGAATATAGCAACATAGCAAAAAGGCAGCCTAAAAAAAAGGAAAAAAAGGAGAAAAATGGTAAGATTGCAAATCATATCTCAGTATAATACAATTATTGCAGGTATTATTATAGAAAAATTCAGATTTTATCTAAATAATGATAATATCTAAAACTTATAAAGAACTTATATACTTCATAGAAAAATAAAAATTCAAAATGGACTGATGTTTTGAACAGATAGATATTTTCAAAAAAAATCTAGAATTGGCCAACACTAAGAAGGCACTAGGCATCACTAAAACAGGTCGAATTGGTAAGATACATTATTTCATACCTGTTTAGAATTGGTACTATCATAGGGGTTGGTGCAATAGTAAATCAGGTAAGGCAATTGCTTTGTATATGGCCAACTCAGTTTCAATCAATTCCCAGGTAGGACCCTAAGAGAGATCCTAAATACAGAGCTACAGCATGCTCACAACCTCAAAAAAGTAATTGCTACTATCTTAAAAAAAAGTATTCATAAGTATATGAAAAAAAGAGAATATTTACCACTACTTGTGATAATCAGCTATGAAAAAATGTACATCATTTTTCCCGGAACTAAATATATGTCATGAACACAGTCATTTCAATCAAGATGAGTACTTTAGAGAAAATAAGTTTCTTAATAAAATAGCCACATTCCTATGCTAACTGTAGAACTTTCCATAATAGTAAAGCTATAAAAATGTTTTCAGGGCTTGAGTATGCATTGCTGATAAAGGAGATATTTTATATTATGACATGCATTTTAATCATATTAACATAGGATATACTCACTTATGACATCATAAAATGATATGCAATATAGTCCAGCCCTTATAGAAAGAATATGGAGATTCTTCAAAAAACTGGAAATTGAGCTCCCATATGATCCAGTTATATCACTCCTAGGGATTTACCCTAAGAACTCAAAAATGCAATACAAAAATCCCTTCCTCACACCTATATTCATTGCAGCACTATTTACAATTACCAGACACTGGAAACAACCAAGATACTATTCAACAGATGAATGGATACAGAAACTGTGGTACATATACACAATGGAATGTTATGCAGCCATCAGAAGAGATGAAGTCATGAAATTTTCTTATACATGGATGTACATGGAATTTATTATGCTGAGTGAAATAAGTCAGAGGGAGAGAAAGACACATACACAGAATAGTCTCACTTATCTATGGGTTTAAAAAAAGGCATTATTGAAATAATTCCCAGAGATGAGGGCCGAAAGAACAGTACACCATATGAAGCTCACCACAAAAAGTGATGAGTGCAGCTAGAGAAATGACTGCACTGAGAACTATCATTTAAATTCATTTAAATGTGTGAGGGAAGTTACAAGGCTGTTTCAAATACATTTGGGGGAAGGAGAGAGATGGGGCATTGGTGATGGGAATGTTCACTGGTGAAGGGAAGTGTTCTTTTTATAACTGAAACCCAATTACAGTCATGTTTGTAAACACAGTGTTTAAATAAAGATATTTAAATATATATAGTCTTCTCAGTAAAAATAGGAAGAAAATGAAATACTTCAGAACATTTGTGGAATCCAAAAAGCCACAGCTTGCTGCACTCAGGGGTTACTCCTGGATCTGAGATTAGAAATTGCTTTTGGCAGGCTCAGTAATTGGTATGGGATGATGGGAATCAAACCTGGGTTCGTTCCTTGTCGGCTGCATGCAAGGCAAATGCCTTACTGCTATACTATTACTCTGGCGCCATAAATTAAGTTAAAATATATTTTAAATAAAGTGACTAGACTTAAAAATATTGTCTCATATACTTGAAGGTTGGTAATAAATTGTATCTTCAATATCTTACTATATACAGTAATTGAGATTATGAATATTAATTAACATTATTGTGCTAATAATTTTGTCAAATATACATGTATCAAATCATCACATTGTATGTATTAAAGTTAGACAATGTTAGGTCTATAAATAAATTCAGTAAAGCTAGAATATTCATTGAAAATTTAAACAATAGAAGAAAACGTCCAAAAAAGAGAAAACATTATATATGCTCTCCCAGCTCCATTATGTTCAGTAAGAAATCAAGACATCATGTTAAATTTTTCTACAATATCATCAAAAAATTTGCATACTTTATGGTTTCAAAACATGCTCTTATATTATTTATACAAGAAATATGCTTAGTGATTTAATTTATATTTTAACACTTTACCTGACCAACAAATATGGTAATCAGGTGTTGTATATATAATATAAAAATTAAAATTCATTTAAATTGTATGTTGTCTGTGTATCATACTCTTGCTAAACATGCATGGACTCCATTTTAGTGGTATACATGAAACTCTTTAAATAAATACATATTTGGGGACAGATAGAGGTAACACTAGAGGTAAGGCTAGTGCCTAGGATGAACCGTGGTTTGATCCCCCATAGCCCCATATGGTCCCCCCAAGCAAAGAGTGATTTCTGATTTCATAGTCAGGAGTAACTCCTGAGGGTAAATGGATGTGGCCCAAAAACAAAAACAAAAAAAAACAAAAAAAATAAATAAATGCATATGTAATAACACAAAATTATAATTTAATTGATCTAATTTATTTTAGCAAGAATAAATAACCAGGGACCAGAGAAATAGCACAGTGGTAGGGTGTTTGCCTTAGAGGCAGAAAGTTGGTGGTTCGAATCCCAGCAGCCATATGGTTCCATATGGTCCCCCGAGCCTGCCAGGAGTGATGTCTGGGTGTAGAGCCAGGAGTAATGCCTGAGCACTGCTGAGTGTGACCCCTCCCCCCAAAAAAAACATTAAAAAAATAAGGAAATAAAAAGAATAAATAACCAATCCAACTGGTGACAACATTGAATATTTATTTTGTTCAGTGGAAACATTCTAAAATGCAATTTATAATTGGAATTATTATTATCTGGTGTGCCTAAACTTGCATCTGTGCTTTTCTTTGACAATATGCCTTTAACTATTGTATACAAATTTTCCCTGGAGTTAATTAGTCAGCTTGGTACATTGTTCTCATTTGTGATAATTACCTTGAGGAGCCCTCAAAACCATGATTTCAGGTAACTTTTATCAACCATTTATTTTTTCTGGAATATAATACCTGCAAAGATACAGATTCTACCAAATATAATTTCCTTTAGAATTTAAATTAATACACAATTTTTATTATTAAAATTTTATTTTCACATTCACTAAAAAGCCAAAAATATTGGACTCATTAAATACATAGTAAAAAGGACAACTAAATGGAATAATACATAAAATGTAATTTAAATGAGAAGTCGGAGGTTGAAGAGTTAGAAGATCTTATATAAAATGACAGCAAATTGGAATTTTACACTTAAAAACATGATTAAATAAATGTTAATTTGTTTACTTTAGTTATTATTCCTACATTTAATCTATCTAATAAATTTCTACTTAAAATAATCCTTAAAAATAAAATTGATTAGCAGCTTAAATAAGATAATGGGGATTGAGTCTACTTAATGCTTTTAAGTGTTAAAATTACATATTCATAGCAAAGTGAGTATCCTAAATTCTAACTTATTAATATTTATTTATAAATGAAGAAATATAAATGTAAATATCATGTGTAAAATTTTAGGCTATGGACTGAATTTGGTCAATAGTTCTATTATACTGATCCTTCTTCTAGACCAAATACCTTTACGCTTGCTGATATATATTAGTAAACTCTTGTCTTCAGTCAAGTCAGATAGTTTATTTCCACTACTTATAAAGTGTACACATTTGAGGATGATAGTCAAAACCATTTTAATTTCTACTGAACTATTCAGACATAAATTGATATTTAAAATATCTGTCCAGTGATATTGAACTTGAAAAATAATAGTTCTTAAAATAAGAAAGAAATGTGTTTTCAAATACTGATTTTATATATTATGATTACATTTTAATTATATAATGATATACTCTATTTTTAAAATTTAGTTATATTTATGTAATATAGTATTATTCTATAATTATGACAATGAATTAGGGTCAGACTGTTCAACAGTAGCCATCTTTTCATACCTGCAACAATTTCTTTTAAATGTCAATGAATATTGATGATTTCAGTATAGGCATTATATTAGGTGAGATCAAGATACATATGCTATTTTGAAATTTAAAAGGTATGCATAAATGTTTTAGTACTTCATTTTGATAAACATTTCATAGTAGAAAATTGCATAAGTGGCTTTGAGGGTGGTTACTTGAACTGAAATATATATTTTCTATTTAATTCTATGGCCTATACATATACTATTAATGTTTGTGTAGTGTAGAGACTGATGCATAATAGATATATTTCTCATTTAACGGTTACTTTTGTTTAAAATATATGGACATAATCATTTTATTTCTGTAGAGTTGATTATATTATTATATTTACTGATATATAGGTGATTGTTTTAATAGTTTCATTATACATATTGTGGTAAATATGCAATTTTCTTAAACAATTTCCCTTACGATATAAAAGGGAAGATATATTTTATAATAACATCACTAACAGTATTTCTTTTCGATAGTAATTTGACGTTTTATAAATAATTTTTCTTTTTTTTTTCTTTTTTTTTTTTTTTTTGGTTTTTGGGCCACACCCGTTTGATGCTCAGGGGTTACTCCTGGCTATGTGCTCAGAAATCACCCCTGGCTTGGGGGGACCATATGGGACGCCGGGGGATCGAACCGCGGTCCGTTCCTTGGTAGCGCTTACAAGGCAGACACCTTATCTCCAGCGCCACCTTCCCGGCCCCTATAAATAATTTTTCAATCTCACCTCTATTATAGTTTATTATAATAATGTGTCTACATTTTTGTGTAGTACATTTACATTTAAGCAATGTATAAAAGTTAAAACCATTGGTTATAATGCTTTTTTAAATGAAAAATCATGGACTTTCCCCAGAAATATTTATAAAAATGTTATACAATGATACATTATTTAATTTAAATAAGCCTGAAATCATAATGTAGCATTGTTTCTGTACAGAATAAAAAGCCTGAAATTTATTTTTATAGGAAAATATTTAACAGCTTTCTTACAGAGAGCTTTTTGACAGGTGGTTCTTTGTGAAAGGAAGACCTAGTTTGTTTCAGGTCAAATAATTTTTTTACCACAATGGTAAATCACAAAGATAACAGTAAGAGATGAATCATAAGTAGAAAAACCAGAGTCAAAGCCAGGTAGTCATTTTGCATAATGAAAAATACAACCAAATGCCTGTGCCCATTCAAAAGCAATTAAGAAAGAAAAGTCATTCAAACTAGTGGCTAATCACAAAAAAAATTAACATGTCTCCACCTACTGGCTTTTCTACTGAGAGCTTATAATGATTCTCTGTGTGTGTGTTTTCAATTTGCTAAGAATATTTAGAAAATTCATGTTTATGTTCAAAATGACTATAATGTGTTCTTTCGTACCTAAAATATCAATCAGAAATGTATTTTTAAGTATAGCATAATCACAATGATAGTTACTTAAGAGTTAAGTGGCTCTTGGTTATATTGTATACCACATTGCCAGAATTGCATCTTATTAAAAGTAAAATGTGCATTTTAAAATAAACTCTGATAGCAACCAAAAGCAATTGTATAAAATGTAATATTCTAACTCCAAATTGGAAAAAAATATATGTGACACTTGATTTAGGCCTAAATGCTAATGTTCAGAAAGATTTCAAATATAAGAAGTTATACATAGTACAGAACTTCAAGGGCACTTTATGTTACAAGTCATTTCTGTTTAATAAAGCTTATTTATCTATAATCCAGTCTGTTATATTCTGTAATGGAGCATTCATAATTTGACTAAGGCCGTTAATACATCCAGTTCAGGTTAAAATGTGCAGACTCACTCAATAAGCTTACTGGACTGTATGCTGATTGTGGATCTAATAGTTATGAACAATGAAGTATATTTCAGTTTATTCATAATACAGTATGATTGTTTCATCGTTTAATATAATAATATTCTATAGATTGTTATATATATTATAGAACTCTAATGCATTTTCAGTAGTTGTAAAATATATTTGGACTACAGTAAAGGATATGAAATTATTTTAAAATTACTGCATATATAGTAAATATTTCCTGTTTTCTTAAACATTAATATTTATTTGGATTTTTTTATAACTAAGATCAATTAATGCATAATCTTGAACTTTATGGAAAGAGACCCAACTTTATAGAAGCTTATATTTAAAGAACAATAAAGTTTATAATAATTGAGTTTTAAATAATGTTCTTTTGTTGTTGTTGTTGTTTTTGGTTTTGGTTTTTAGATCACACCCAGCAGCGCTCACTGGTTAATCCTGGCTCTATGCTCAGAAATCACTACTCCTGGCAGGCTCCAGGAACACATGGGATGCTGGGTTTTAACCACCATCCTTCTGTATGCAAGACAAACTCCCTACTTCCATGCTATCTCTCCAGCTCCTAAATTATGTTCTTTATATTATAGAAACACTGATATAAAAAAGTATTTAAAATATCAGAAAATATATGAAAAGTAAACAAAAGCTATCTTACTATTGAAATGTTACTCTGAAATAAGAAACATGCAATAAGATATTCAACAATGCAATTCATTGTATGGCAACTTGACAAAATATTGTGTATATTTTGGGGCCAGAGCAGTGGCGCAGCGATAGGGCATTTGCCTTGCAGCTGCTGACCTAGCATAGGTTTGTGGTTTAATCCCAGCATCCCATATGGTAACCCAAGCCAGGAGCCAAATCTGAGTGCATAGCCAGGAATAACCCCTGAGCTCCAAAAGGTATGACCTAAAAAAAACCAAAACCAAAAACCTAAAAAATATTGTATATGTTTTGTATATTAACGTAATTAAAATTTTTATCTATATGTTGTTTGACTCTGAAATCTGATTATGTAATAGTATAGAAAGAAATAAAATATTTTATTCAATTACATTTTTTTTTTGTTTTTTATGGGGGGGCCACACCTGGCATTGCTCAGGGGTTACTCCTGGCTGTCTGCTCAGAAATAGCGCCTGGCAGGCACAGGGGACCATATGGGACACCGGGATTCAAACCAACCACCTTTGGTCCTGGATCGGCTGCTTGCTTGCAAGGCAAACACCGCTGTGCTATCTCTCCGGGCCCCATAAATTTTAAGATATATTTTAAAAATCAAGTGTAGGCAGCTATTCTTCAAGGACAACTGAAGCGTGGTGTGTAACTACTTTATATGGTTTTCTTTCCAAGTCTTCTCTGAGACATGCTCTGTCTGTATTTATTTTTACTACATATTATATATGGAGATGTTACCATTCTCAATGAAATTTATAGTGTGAATATAAATAGCATCTTATATCAGTTAAGTTCAACTTAGGTGTAATAGCTATGTCTCACACAAAATGTTTGTGATATTTCTCTGTGATGGTGGTATGACAATAATAAATGTAATCTGTTATCTTTAGACACCATCATTTTTTACTAAAATAGAAAGTTTCTTAAATAATGACCTTTATTCTCTCCCACTAGATTGAAATCCTCGTAAGTTACTATAGATGACTTTTTAAACTATAAATCAATTAGAATCACATTTCATAAAATGTTTCCATTTGTTTCCCTTTAAATAATAATCTCTCATGATTATTTAGTAATAAATTATCTATTTCTGTTTCCACTCTGACCTCATGTTTTTCTCATTCCACTTCAAATTTCTTTCATAATATTACAGTTAATTTTTGTCTTTATTTCTTTGTAAACTACTTTGCATTGTTACAAATGCTTAAAACAAGGCCTATGCATCTTGTCACCAAGACAAGTCTAAATTTTAGATAATCTTTAATATAATACAGTATTCATATAAGTTTACCTCATTCTTTTGTCTCTTGTGAGAATTTAATATGTTGGACTTTTCAAAAGGCTGTCTACATTTTGTTATCACATGTTGCAAAGGTGAAATAAAAAAAGAAAAAACAGATTTAAGAATTTAAATAATGTTTTATTAATATAGAAATAAAGGATTATGTAAATATGTTAAACCATGATGTTCTTCAACATAATTTGTATTTGCTTTGGAAATTATAGCCATTAAGATAAAAAATGTATTCAATGAGAGAAACAATACAGGGGTTAAGAGCTTGTTAAGCATGTGGCCATACCTATTTCAAACCCTAGAACTTCACATGGTATCCTGATCACCACTAGATGTGGTTCCTGAGCACAAAGCCAGGAGTAAGTATAGATTGCCCCCCAAACACCCACCAAAAAAGATTTTTCTTTCTTGAGACAATATTATTTTAACTAAAGTGAGGTATTTCATATTTTAACTACATTTTAAAGTTATATTTTTTAGTTCTCAGATATTTTGGTATTTTCTAGTATATAAGACAAATTATGAATATAATATAAAACAATTCTAATCAAAAATGTTCATTGAGATCCTCAAAGATTTGTTTTCTAAGAGTGATTCTTGGTTGTTCTGGATTTGTGTGGTGTGGGATCAAACACAAAGTCAATTATATCTTAAGAATTAACTCTACTATTTAGGGCCCAGAGAGATAGCACAGCGGCGTTTGCCTTGCAAGCAGCCAATCCAGGACCAAAGGTGGTTGGTTCGAATCCCGGTGTCCCAAATGGTCCCCTGTGCCTGCCAGGAGCTATTTCTGAGCAGACAGCCAGGAGTAAGCCCTGAGCAATGCCGGGTGTGGCCCAAAAACCAAAAAGAAAAAAAAAATTAACTCTACTATTTAAACTATCTGCCAGCCACGCTCAAAATTTTTATTTTATCCCCATTCTATTTCCACAGAAATCACATATATACTTATTTGTTGTTCTGACATACATATTTCTGGTATTAACTGGGAATAAAATTTTGTTATCTGTGGAACTTGAACACATTTTTTAATGTGTCTTAATGGAAGTTGCTCTAGTTTTTATATGCCTACACTGGGTTGCACTCCTAATTACACTGCACCCACAATTTTTTTTTTTTGTGATTCTTACTGAGACTTGTCTCATTTGGTTGAAATTCTAACACATAACTGCTGCAGTACACTTGGAAATAATAACTTTTATTTATTAATCTTTCCCTTTGTATTAGTCTACCATCGAGTTAATACAAAGATAATAGATTGAGCAAATATAATACATTTTTATCATCATTTAAATTTTTGATGTGAATTGTACCAAGAGTTACAGCTTATTTGGATATGTTTTGCAAACGGTTTGAAAAAATATAAATACTTCTAAAACTGCTATTATCTGTTTTTTGTTAAAATGTACTTCTCCCAGTGTTAGAATTGAGTTACATTATAGTTCTTATTATACCTATTTATGTTGAATTCATATAACTTATTAAAATTCCAATTATGCTTTGCAAGGAAGCAAGGAAGATATTCAGAAACTCTGTGATCTTGCTTTGAAAGTACATGAAAAATGTAGAATTCCCTAGAGGCCAATAGCTTCAGTACTTTTGTTTATCCAGTTTAGTTAGTGCAATTTAAGTTGGAATTAATCAGACTCAGATGTTTCTCTTTCCTCGGAATGTGGAAAAACATACTATAATATTTTCGAATTCTGGTGCATGTAGCAAAAGTATAGTAAGGAAGGTGTTTGCCTTGCAAACAGGAACCTCAGGTTCAATTCCCAGTTGCCCTGATATTGCCAGGACTGATCCCCAAGTGCAGAATAAGAATGACCCCTGAGCAATGCCAGGTGTGTCCTAACAACAAAAACAAAGTTTCAGATTTTGATAATTACAATGGACGTCTTTTTACAATGAAAAGAGTCTTGGCTGTTTCTTTTAAATGGCCTTAAAAATGAACACTTTATGCAATGAGTTGATAATAGTTCAATATAGTTATTTATGAGTTATGGCTGAATAGTACCACCATTTTGTGAACAGAGAGATATTATAAGGATTTAGGTGTTTCCCTTGCATGAGGCTGACTCCAATTGCTTTTGGTACTGTGTATGCCTGAACAGCATTTATCCTCAGACACTTGTATTGAAATATCAACTAGGTTGCTAGAATATTGTTGGGAGTAGTTTGACCCTTCTCCTCAAATAAATAAAGTGCAAAATTGCAATATGTGAAAACATAAGAAAAATCATGAATAGGACCCAGAACAAAGGTACAGCAGGTAAGGTATTTTGATATCTTGCATGTGTCCTACACAGGTCACATGTGTAGGTTACATAACCCTTAAGGATCTCCTGAGCCCTCCAGCAGTCATTCCTGAGTGCAGAGCTGGGAGTAACGTCTGAGCAATAGTACTAATTAATTTTGTAAAGATTAATTAAACTCAAAAGATTATGCAATTAGAGTTTTAAAATGATATTTATAAACCATAAATTCTCTGAGAGAAAATCAAATGTGGTCAAAATAATGAAATGGATTCAGCATCATGGAGATCTGAGTATTTCTTAAATATTTTTTAGAAATAAGGGATATATCTTCCAGTCCCTATTTTCAATTTTTCTCTTATACTGACTTTCAGCCATTTCAGCCAAGGTACAAATAAGGTAGATGGTTAACATTAAGTGACAAGGTCACCACTAATGATGTTCTGGAGGGCAGCCAGAATTCCAAAATGACCATGTGGAAAGAAAAGAAGATAACATGAAAAATAGCTGCCTCAAAATTCGATAAATATAACACAAAAATGCATAGCTTCTTCAATATATTAAAAAAAATAGTGACATGTACTTTATTATGATTATCATAGTAAAAAGATATTTAACAAAATAATATTTATCATAAAAATGAATAAATAAAAGTGCTTTCACCCTAAGAACAATGGAGCAGACTTAGTCTTAGATTGACACTCAGGTCTATGATAAATTAATCTTTGAAGAAGGGGCAAAAATAAAAGTTGGAGCAACAAAATCTTTCAACAAGTGTGTTAGGAAAAGTGGTAAGCTTCAATCGAAAAGTGAACTCAGACTTCTTTTTTTGTTTGTTTTTTGTTTTTTGGGCCACACCCGGCAGTGCTCAGGGGTTACTCCTGGCTGTTTGCTCAGAAATAGCTCCTGGCAGGCACGGGGGACCATATGGGACACCGGGATTCTAACCAACCACCTTTGGTCCCGGATCGTCTGCTTGCAAGGCAAACGCCGCTATGCTATCTCTCCGGGCCCCAGGCTTCTTTTTAATGTCATGCATGAAAGTCAAATAAAATGAATTAAAGACCTTTATATCGACCTGAAAACATAGGATACATAGAGGAAAATGTTGACAAAATACTCCATGACATTGAAACTGAAGACATCTTAAAGAATGAAACACTATTGGTTAAGAAAGTAGAAGCAAATAAACAAATAAAACTACTTTTAACAAAGCAGCTTTTGTATCTCAAAGAAAATGGTGACTAGGGTAGACTATCCACAGAATAGGAGAAAGGATTCACTCAACACCCATCTGATAAGTGCTTAATATTTCAGATATATAGGGCACCAGTAAAGCTTAGCAAGAAGTAAATATCTAGCCTTATCCAAAATTGGGAAGAAAATACATGAACACGTATTTCCTGAAATAAATACAGATGGCCGAAGTCCCATGTAAATATGTTCCACACCATTACTCTTTATGAAGATGCAAATCAAAACAAAAATGAGGTATTATCTCACACCACAGAGATTGGCACACATCACAGAGAAAACTACCCCGTGTTTCTGTGAATGTGTGGAGAAAGGCACTCTCATTCTCTCCTGGTGGGAATGTCTACTGGTTCAGCCATTTTGGAAAATAATATATATATTCCTCAAAAATCTAGATATGAGCTTCAATATTACCTAGCAATACTATTCCTAAGAATATACCTTAGAAACCTAAGAACACCATGCAAAAAAGCCATCTACATGGCTTTGTTTATTGAAGCACTATTTACAATAGACAGAATCTGGAACAACCCAAATGCTTGAGAACAGATGAATGGGTAAGTAATTGTGGTACATCTACACAATGAAATACAATGCAGCTGTTAGGAACAATAAAGTCATGAAATTTGTTTATACATAGAAGGATATAAAGAATATCATGCTGAGCAAAATGAGTCAGAGGAAGTGGGATAGACATAGAATAATTGCACCATTTGTGGAATATTGAAAAAGTGTACAGTATGGCAATAAAATTCAGACAATAGAAATGACAGCCAGGATGACCAATTTATGGTAATAAGTTATCAAAAAGAGTAGGGAAGTGCAATTTGGGATTATGGGGACACTTTTGACAATGATAGCTGGAAATTATGATTTTGGACAAAAACTGGGAGCTAAAAGGGGAAAGTGATATGAATGATAATATTTCACTAACAATATTTCAAATCACAGTGTCTAAATGGACAATAAAAAGAAAGAGAGAAAAGACGGAAAAAAGAAAAATGTCTGCCACACATAGTGGGGAAGGCAGGAGAGAAACTGGTGGGCATTGGTGGTAGGAAATATGCTCTGGAAAAGGGTGTTGAAAAAATTTAACAGTAAAAAAATCTGTATTAGAAATATTGTATTGCAACCATAATGTTAAAAATTTTATAAATTTTTATAAAGTGCAAATTTTTATAAAGTGCTTTCATAAGAAAAAATAGAAGAAGAAAGCCTGAGATGAATATTTATATACTTGAATTTAAATTGATAAGCTATACAAGTGAAAAGTAAATCAACATAAATGAAATATATGTAACCCAAGTGAGGAATACAACAAAGCATTTTGAAATTTTAATATTTTCATAAATAGTATACTGGGAATTAGGAATCTATGTACCTTTATGACCCAGGGCTCAAAAAAATAAGTTTTTGTTATTAAGATTTGTTATTGAGGGGCCAGAGTGATAGTACAGCAGTAGGGTTTTTGCCTTGCATGCAGCTGACCCACGTTGGAATGTGGTTCGATCTCTGGTGTCCCATATGGTCCCCCATGCCAGGACCGATTTCTGAGCATATAGCAAGGTGTAACCCCTGATCATCACCAGGTGTGCCTCCCTGCAAAAAAAAAAAAAAAAAAACCAACAATCACACAGAAAAAATGATTTGTTATTGGGGTATAGGAAAAATAGTTCATGCCTTACTTGTAACAAACCTCTCATCAGGCTAAAAGATGCCTGCACTAGCTCTAATCCTTGAGAACAGAGACAAGAATAATCCCTAAACATATTTTTGTGTAGCCAAAAGTTTCCATCCTAGGAAAGAAAAAGGTTTTATTTAAGTTTATAACAAAATTAAAAGTAGTGTTAGACTAGTCCACATTATTTCAAGCATACTGGCGATTATTGACCATTAGTATTTTTGCTTCAAGGCCCTTTGAAAATAAGCTCTAGTATTTTTCATGAAATAATTATTTATTTACATAGTGAATCATTGGATCTCTACTTTCAATTTTTTAAGATAGCAATTAGTTTTCAATCTTTACATATTGATATTGAAGTAGAAATATTAAAGCATTTATCAATGACTCTTAAATCAATGTTTTCATTAGCTCTGCTAAGAAAGAGCCATATACCCTCCTGCAACCCATCTTATTTAGGTTAATGAATAGAAAATCAGAAGAACAACTCATTAAAACATAAAGCTTCACTATATATGATAGTTTTAAAATAAAAGTCTCACTTCACTCAAGTCACTATTATGGCACTTTAATTTGCAAAATACCATCGAAAAGTAGAGAGCTAGTAAATAATAATAATGTAATTCTTAGACAACACTTAATTGTAAGTAAGAATATATAAAATAAAAGCAACATGAATTGTTTAAAATTATTATTTAGTGAATGTACCCAGCTCAGGACTTACACATAGCTCTATATATTTGTTCATGGTTGTGCTCAGGAGCACATAAGTAATGAGATCAAATTGGGGCCAAGTCATCTGCATGTCATGCACTTAACCCTAGCAACTTATCTATCTCTAGAACTAGAGAGGAAAATTTCTTACACAAATAAAAAAAAGAATATTCTCAAAATGCAAAGCTAATTTAATTCCATAACAGAAAGAAATAATCTCTAGAAATAAAATTTTTGGAGGAATTGGGCCACACCCAGTGGAGTTCAGGGAATACTCCTAGCTCTGCACTCTGAAATCACTTCTGGTAGGTTTGGGGGAACCATATGTATACTAAAGATCAAATCCTGTTCTGTCCCTGTAGGCCCTGTGCAAGGCAAACACCCTATCACTTTGCTATCGGTCCCGCCCAGAGAACTTAAAATTTGAGTCCGAGAAGTCATATATAATTTACTGAGGGGGTTAAAAATCTAAATTAAACTAAAATGGGTTGTCTAAAATATTAGAATTGAATAATAATAATATATATAAACTAATTTAAAAATAATAAGAACAGTATGTAACTAAGGCACAACATCAATTTTATTTAAAAATAAGTTATATATGAATATGTATTTTTTTGTTTTTTGGCCACACCCAGTGACTCTCAGGGGTTACTCCTGGCTACACACTCAGAAATCGCTCCTAGCTTGGGGGACCATATGGGACCCTGGGGGATTGAACAGAAATCCATCCTAGGCTAGTTCCAGCAAGGCAGATGCCTTACAGCTTTGTGCCACTGCTCTGGTCCTGTATATATGAATATTTATAGCAGTTTGAGACATAGAAAACTTAATTTAAAAACTAAGACATTCATCACATGGTTTTATGATCACTATATATACACACTTATATCCATGAAATAAAAAAATATTTACTCCAAGTGACAAACTTACATTGATTTCATAAGAACCTAGAGTGAAAAATCTACATTAAAATTGATACACTTTTATATATTTATACAATCATTTAAGAATAAATATCCATCATTAGACTTTATAACATTAAGTTTTTTCACATTCTTAAAATCCACGTTTTCATGCATCATTCCTCCCACTACTAAGAACCGGACAAATAATGCTACTATTTTTTTTTTAGTGTTTTTAAAACCATTGTTAATTTTACCTCTTCTGAATTACAATACAATGGAATCAAACAGTCTAGAGCCTTTTCATGTTGATATTTTTTTACTTAATAGCATGTACTTAAATCTCTTCCATGTTGCTGGATCAGTTGATAGTTCATTTACTTTTAGCACTGAAAATGCTAAAAATAAATGAATTTTTATTCATACCTAGTAAAGATCCCACTTGGTAGTGTTCTATACTTATATGCAAACATATTTGAATTACAAAATTACTATTTTAGCATCCTGTCCTTTCTCTTTCTGCCTGCTTTCTTTTCTTTATTCTTTTTTTGTGGCTCTTTCCTCTGTTCTTTCATTATTTGCCTTCCTTCTCTCCTTTTCTATTTCCTTCCTCTCTCTCCATTCCTATCTCTTCTTTCTTTTTTAATTTCTTCATTTCTATTTCATTCTTTTTTCTTCCTTCTTTCTTTACTATCTTCTTTCTCTTTCCTTCTTTCTTTCTTTCTTTCTTTCTTTCTTTCTTTCTTTCTTTCTTTCTTTCTTTCTTTCTTTCTTTCTTTCTTTCTTTCTTTCTTTCTTTCTTTTCTTCTTTCTTTCTTTTCTTTCTTTTTCTTCTTTCTTTCTTTCTTTCTTTCTTTCTTTCTTTCTTTCTTTCTTTCTTTCTTTCTTTCTTTCTTTCTTTCTTTCTTCTTTCTTTCTTTTTTTCTTTTTTTCTTTTTTGTTTCTTTCTTTCTTTCTTTCTTTCTTTCGTCTCTCTCTCTCTCTCTCTCTCTCTCTCTCTCTCTCTCTCTCTCTCTCTCGCAAAGTTGCTCCTATATACAAGCATATTGTTTAAGGTTTGCTCACTTGGGTATAACCTACACATTCCACATGCAAACTAAGGACAATCACTCTTTGAGCTATCTCCATTACCCATATTTAGTGCTTTTCAATAAAAAATTCAAGAAAAATTTATTATTTAGAATGGTGGGTTTCTTATGTATCTGTGTAATTTTGGTATTAATATAAGGCTCACTGAATGAATTAATGGCAGCACATTTCCTCAATGTTTACTTCCAGAAATAAACTTTATTTTTCTTTCAGAAAGAAAATTCCTGATAGTACAGGATTCTAGAATTCATTTTATTCTCACTACTTTATTTTATCTATGCTTTTATATATATGGTATTTAAGTAGAATTTTTTTATTACCTTTAGTAAAATTTTTGTGCTTTCCTGTGGTTCCTTTCAGGACTATTTCTTTATTGTTTTCTTTTGCTTGAGATTGATATAAATCAAACAGACATTGTTGATATTTAGTCTACTTGCTATTTTTTTGATATGACTGTATCTGTGATTTGGTATTTGACTATAATTTGGAAAAAATTTTAGTTATGACTTTTTAAACATGTTTCTGTTCATTTCATTTCCCCCCATGAGATATTACCTTTGTGTTATATTGTAGACATTTTGTCCTTGCCCCACAGTTGGAAATCCTCTTTTGTTTTTATCTTTGTTCTCTTTGCTTTTCATTTTCAAAGTTTCTATTGATATAAGCTCATTCCTGCTCAAGGACCCTTTTCTCAGCAGTAGCCAGTTCCCTTGTAAATGCATTGTGATGGTAAGTGTTTTATGTAAATTTGACTGGTCTAAAGAATGTTCAGATTGCTAATGCATTTTTTTCCTAGATGTATCTTTGAGACTTTTTCTGTAATAGATTTGTACTGTAGTAAGTAGACTGAAGAAAGATAATTTGTTCTTACCATTGTGAGTCAGTATTATCTAATCTGTTCAGTATCTTAACAAAACTGAAAAAGGAGGATTCTTTGTCTTGAACTAAATCATTTTTTTCTTCTCTCAGACATAAGCAGCCTTGATTCTTACACGTTGGATGCAGGATTTAAAATACTATTCTTTTGACTTTGAAATCCTGCAACATAACCCTGAAAATTGTACCATGGTTTTCATTATTTTCAGATATTTAAACTTATTAAGTTCTATCACCATTGTCCTTGGTACCACGGTTTCAAGAAAACAGATTGAGTGATTTCTTTCTTTCATGTGCAACTTGATTGTAAGTCTATAGAAAAATAATTTTATTTTAAATATCCTTCAATGATGCCTATGTATATGCCTATATGTAATATATATACATATATATACATATCTACATATATATAAATATATATGTATATATAATTAAATTATAAATTATATAACTAAATTATATCTACTAATTTTGCTGATTTTCTGCTGGGCAGGCCTTAAAGGTATTACTAATTTTCCACCTCTGACAGAATTGTTGGTTCCTTTCTTTAGTATTGTGTTGTTTTTGTCTGGGGGTCACATCTGGACTTATTCATTGCTCAGAAATCACCTTGGTAGTGTTTGGTGGACAACATCAGTTCTGGGTGGTGTCAATGGAGGAATTCCTAAGTGATTAATGTGAAGGAGGAAGGATAGAGACCACAGTCTCAAGAAAAATATGGTGATTTTTCCCTACCCAATACTGCCATTCAGGAAAGGTTGCAAAAATCTAGGATTGTAAGTCTTGTAAGGATAGCAAAGTAAGTTGTCTATCTTATCTATGTCTTTTGGGTTCATTGCCTTTCTTCTCAGAAATGAATTTCAGGAGAAGATAAGCAAGTAGTAAAGTAAAATTTTGTTTTATTTGGAAACTTCAAAAGGAGAGGAAGGAGAAGAAAGTAATACGCTTGAGAGAAAATATGAGCTTCTACAAAGGTGAAGAGCCCCAGTACATAGTTGGTACAAGTGTAGGGAAATTATTCTACAGTTTTATGAATCAGTCTCAGAAACTATAACTAGACTAAACTTTCCAAATATTTTGGGTTCCTCATCCTCTTTTGTGGCAGAGGGCAGTTATGGCAGATTGGAATAAGAAGTCAAATTCTGGAAAAAATTAAAAGTGAAAAACTATTAACCTAGTTTTCCCAGAGGACTGGCTAAATATAGAGTAATTCAGTATATTTTAGAATGTTTACTTTTCACAATTCTTTGAGAGAAGCAAGAGAATTTTTCTCCATATCTACTGTGGGAACCAAGATCAATTAATGCAGTAAATTTGTTTGCTTTACATCCCCCAAATGAGTATAATCATTTCATGTTTCTCTTAAAAGCCACTTTGACTCAGTGATTGGGGATTTTGCTACCAATGATATTGAGGTACAGGGGACCAAACTAATTTCCAGGGGTAAAGAGATGGAATAGTAAATAGAGTATCTTCTGTGCATGTAGCTAACCTTGGTTCAAACCTCAGCATCCCATATGGTACCCTGAGCACTGCAGGATTCATTCCTGAGTGTGGAATGGGGAGTAATACCTGAGTACCACCAATTATGGCCCAAATAGGAAACAACAGTAACAACACTAACAAAAATTTCTTCCACAAAACATGAACTCTAATCATTCGATCTATCACCCTTTGCAAATGAAGACAATTTATAATTATACTTGCATAAATTTCATAGAATAAGAACTAACCTTTGGATGGTGGTTTGAATCCCAGCATTCCATATGGTCCCTCGAGCCTGCCTGGGGTGATTTATGAGTGCAGAGCCAGGAGTAACCCTGTAAAAATAACTAACCTTCAAAGCAACTAAACTGACATTATGTAATACTAAAACATGTGCAATAAATTTGTGAGGTAATAAACAGGACGAAGAATCTTTATTTTAAAGAAAAATGTTTTTGTTTCATCTAAATATACCAAAATATATTATACCTAGGTTAAGAAAACTGGAGCTCCCACTCTTTAGTCTACCAAAGTCTTACCATATTTTCTGGCATATAAGAGGACTTTTAAAACAAAAAAAAGTCAACCGAAAATCGGGGGTCATTTTATCCGCCTAGTATATCCCGAAAAATATTTTAATATGCCGCTAAACGAAACAAAAAAAATAAGGCTGCAGAGTTTCCAAATCTCTCTCTTGGGGGGGGCTCCCAAACAGTACTCAGGAAATCTGGGGATTGCTTCTGGCAAAACCCAGCTACCGTGTTGGTGGTTCAGTGCTAGGGTTGGACGATGGGGTGTTGTTTGGTTCATGTAGTGGGGGAGATTAACTGACCCACCAGGGAATTGCCAGAAAAGGTGCCTATGATAAGGGACCAATCACTGCAAGGCTGCTCTGACCGCCTCTCTAACTCAGCCAATCCAAGCAGGCTTTTTATGCATGCAAATTAGACAATGTTCTGGACCCGAATCTACACTGTAAAAAGCCTGCTCAGATTGGCCAGAGTCAGAGAGGAAGTCTATTACAGTATAATCTTTGAACCTTTGCTTGTTGTGATTGTCTCACTGTGGTACATACAATTGCAGCACAGGAACAGAAGTTCTGTCTGATACAGCGAATATAGGCCTAAACCTATGTTTTAACTGCAAAATTAGGGGGTCGTCTTATACGTCCAGTCGTCTTATACGCCAGAAAATACAGTATATATCTTTGGGGCAATAGATATTTTGTCAAACAAAATTCTTGGATCAGCTGTCTCTTAATCAGCATGCTCCTTAAGAATCTGCAAGAGTCTCGGTTTTGGTTCCAACAGTGCAGTCTTTTGTGAGTCTCCTTTTACTTAAACTGTAACTATTTTAATTAATTTACTTATTACCCAGTCTTGGATAAAACATTTTTATGGGTGTCCTAACTTAGAAGATCTATTACTATTTTAGTTTGGTCAGAGTTCTATTTGCGGTTAGAATCATGTGATGATTTGAAACTCTCTATAAAACCAATATAAAACCTGAATCAATTAAGAACAAATTCTTAATGTTTTAAATATGATATCATAAAGATCTGTTTGTCCATATGCAGTCTATTCTAATTTATGTTAACACTAAACAATTTTCTATTTTTTGCTGAATATTTTTTAAATTTCTGATGGTTAGTAATTTAGATTTTAAATCATTTATGTTTTGTTATTTGTAATTTCCTCACATAGCCAGAACAAAATTTTGCCCTTGCTCTCTCAAACAGTTGGTACTGACATCTTAGAATATTTAATCTCTGTGTTAATCTAGTTTTATTTTTTCTTGCCATATTTTTTACTTTTCCTTATAAATTAGCTTGAAAATTCTGGTAACTTGTTAGATATGGATTATCAATAAATTGATCAGAAGAAAGCAGAGGATGCAACAATGGCACTATACAAAGACTGTAAAAATTATCTCTAGACATACAGCATTCATTAGTTGCTCCACATATTTTGTTCTCTATATATTAATAATAAATAAATATATAATTCTATTTTTCTAGTAATTTTCAGTACACTATTGACATAAAAACAAATAGATATTACAATAACAGAATTCTTGAAAGTTGTGAACTTACAAAGTGTTATTTAATTTAATTCAAGGAATACTGAGTATATTATTAAGCAATCTAACAGATAGAAAGGAAAATGATGTTTTCTTGGCAACGTTTTATCTAATGGAAAATATAAAAATATAAATTATCATGCTTTCCTGAGGAAATTATTAAGACAGAGGAATGTTTTTATAGTTCAATAGGAAAAAAGATTCACCTTGCAAGTGTACTCTGTTGTGACAGATTTTAATCTTTATGCCCATATTTAGAGTAATTGAAATAAATAAACCATATATACTTAAATAAGAAGAGTTGAACAATATATGTAATTGAACCTATAAAAAGGTACCTATGTACATTTTATTAGTGCAATAAATAAAAGAAAACTCAGGTTGTCAAATTTATCAAAGATTAGATTTAAAGTTAATCTTGGATGTCTTTAAATATTTTTTAGTATCTAGCATAACTTAGAAGCTTATACATTTTCTAGGCAAATTAAAAGTTATTTAAATAATGTGTAGATTAAAATTCTGAATAAGAAATTCCTATTGGGGGAGATTATAAGAATTAGAAAATGGGGCCGGTGAGGTGGTGCTAGATGTAAGGTGTCTGCCTTGCAAGCACTAGCCAAGGAAGGATCGTGGTTCAATCCGATGGTGTCCCATATGGTAGTGGTTCGATCCCCCGGCATCCCATATGGTCCCCCCAAGCCAGGAGCAATTTCTGAGGGCTTAGCCAGGAGTAACCCCTGAGCATCAAATGGGTGTGGCCCCAAAAAACTAAAACAAAAACAAAAAAAAGAACTAGAAAATTCTGATAATGGTTATTTGTATTTCTCTGAGTACAGGTCATGTGATTTAATTCACTTGAAATTTCATAAAACAATAAGATAATGATTTTCATAGTTTGTTTATGAATATTATATTTTAATATTAATGAAAGGTAAAACAGAAAACTCAGATTATACATTCTTATCTAAAGTTTAAAACATTGACCTACCATAATTTGAACTAACTTATAAAACAAAATTCAAGAAACATAAACAATTTAAAGGAGAGTTTGGCATAACCCAAAGAGGGAAGATTCACACATGAATTTTTAGTCTCTCAGAGATTCCTAATTTTGAAGAAGATTGGACAGACAATCCAAAACGAATGGTTTTGTGAACACTTCTGTGTCATTAACACAAAGGATTTATAGAAATGGATCAACTGCATAGCAACCCACTTGCACAACTGAGAATATACACTAGGTGGAACAGACATCACCTCAAAAAGACACTAAAGAAGACCAAATAGGTGACCAGTCCAAAGGTAAGGAATGATTTTCTGGATAGGAAGATTGAGAAGCAGGTGCTGACAGAAGAAAAATACCTATTAGTCTGGAAAGTCATTCCCAGATGAAAAATAATGAACAAGGATGTTAGAGTGAGGACTGAACACCAAAGACTTCTAGAGAATATCGGTTTTACACTAGTACTCTTTATGTTGACAACAGACTTGTCTGCTGTGTCTGATGGTGTACACTAGCAAGAAATAGCCACAAAAAAGCCATGAAAAATCACACCAAATTAAGTTACTTCCTATATTGTGATCTATTTAATAGTTGCTTCATAAGCTGATACAAACCTATCCTTAGATACAGGTCTGTAGTGCTAGGAAATTAAGCTTATCATAGAATTAGTATTTTACTTGAACTCAAAAGTCATAAACACTTGGGATGACCTAAACCCCGAATTGAAGCACCATAGAGGAGCACCAGAGAAGAGTTATGGTTTTGATTCCACTCAAACAGGGGTCCCAGTCTTAGCCTTGTCTCTAGAGATTCAAATTCTCTGACCCACCTTTCAGTCACTTGGTCTGGCTTGTAAATGAATCCATCTTAGTACCTAAAGAAACTCCCACAAAGGAAAAGTGCCTGATTTAATTTTCAACCTAAATAGAAAGCAATGAAAATAAAGGATTTACAAAGGTTCTGTTTTATGCTTGTACTCACTGTCTCAAAAAAATACTGAATCACAGTACCCAGTACAGACAGGGTGCAGAATTTCATCGGCTAAAACAGAGACAACAGAGAGTTGCTTCCTGAAGCAACTAAAACAGTGATGTCAAAGTTGGAAACATGTAGAAGACATCACAAAATGACTCCTGCCCATCAGTCTATAGTTGAGAATAGCCATCACAGTCTGTTCTCAATGAATTCAAAATTTCCTATTAATATATAGAAGAATTTCTGAACATCTGCTATATGTTACACATAACCACA
The DNA here is from genome assembly GCF_024139225.1 of Suncus etruscus. Lineage (NCBI taxonomy): Eukaryota > Metazoa > Chordata > Mammalia > Eulipotyphla > Soricidae > Suncus > Suncus etruscus. Next base: position 49,378,713 of record NC_064863.1, on the reverse strand, counting down.
CTTTTCAGTCACTGCATAGCCACATAGACTATGATACCAAATCAATTTTAAGAGAGCAGCAATTGTGAACCCTCGGTGAAAGTCCATGATAGCTAGACCATGCTTCTGTAAGCAGACATCTTAAGCTGTTTCCACAAACATCTGGCTGTCATCCAGGTAGGTACACTTAATCAGGGTCAGACACCTGTTCATATTGCAAGCATTCAAGAAATCCTTTCAATTATCCCTGGCTGTCAGTTATCAGTAGGGTCAAAGGCACTAAACCAGTGCTTCTCAAATAGTGGGGCGCACCCCCCAGTGGGGGCGCGAGACTCCATAAAGGGGGGGCACGTTTGACCTCGCAAACACTGTCATAACAAGCTAAGCCCCGAGTTTATGTCTCTGTAGGTCTCTGGAGCTGAGAGTTGCTGTGTCCTGCTTCAAACCCAACTTCAAAAAGCTATGCATTGCAAAACGTGCTCATTGTAGCCATTAATCCAGACATCACCTCTGATTAAAAATCAGCTCAAATTATTTTATATATTTTTGTTTTGCATGTTAAATTTTTTAATAAAGGTACTGTTTACAGTCTCTCTGGTGGTGCAAAAATTGTTTTCTTCTTCCTAGGAGGGCATGACAGAAAATAATTGATAAGCACTACACTAAACTGATCTTGCAAACTGGGGTACCAAACTACAGTTTGGACCTACCTGAAGTTAAAGCTTACCCTTAACTTCCTTAAAGCTCTAAGGATAATTTAGAAACAACTGAGCCATTCAGCAACATTAACAGCTCAGCACAAAAGCTGAAGAAAGTTCTAGAACATCATCCCAAGTATATGGCGTTAGAAGAATAATCTACTACATGTCTGATAGAATTATTGAAAGAGATTCAATAAACTTAAAAAATGATTAGATGAAAAAAGGCTGAAAATCTAATTCAAAAAGAAATGAAGCAAGTAAGGAATACAGTAGTAACACACTGCATTAGAATCAAGAAATTATAAACTGAATTAGTAACCTCACAAACAAGGCAAATGGCATCAGAAATCAAAAGGTAAAGGTAATACAAAGGAGATACAATTTATTATTGATAGATCAATAATATTTTTTTGCTGCCACAGCTGGTGGTGCCTAGATCTTACTCCTGACTCTATGTTCAGCAAACATTACTGGTAGAGCTTGGAGGACCATATTGAATGGCATTTCATGGGACCAAACTCAAAACAAGCCATATAAGAAGGAAGCAGATGCCCACAATTGCTCTGACCACAAGAGATTTTATGAGAAACATAATAGAAAATTTATGGGTAGTAGCAAGAAAAACAACTTGCAAATCTTAAGAATTCCAGAGGGAAATGAATGAGAGAAAGGAAAGTGGTTGATTAAAGAATTAACACCTAAAAACTTTCTCATTCCCAGAGGAAGACTTGTGAATTCACCCAAAGGTAAAATGTGTGTCAAGCAAGAAAACTTCAAAGAGAATACACTAAGACATATTTACATCAAAATGATATATAGCAACCAAAGAGATAAAAATAATTTTATAGCAAAAGACAAAGCAACATCTCAAATAGGAAGGAAACAACATAAAATTCATATCATATATATAAAATAAAACTCTATAATAAAAACTGAATGATCAATATTCAGAATATGAATATTGTGTTTATACAGGAAAAATCCAGTGAAAATTCTTAATTGTTTTATCATTGAAGAAAGAATAACTGTCCAAAGAGAGGACATATATAGAGATGCAACATTTGTCTTAGGGAAGGATCCCTTTCTCCTATGAAACCTACTCCTCTTGCCTTAATAAATATATGTCTTAGCATAGCATATGCCCTTGTTTAGCCCTAATATTAAACTATTTTCTTTTCCAATATAAATTAAGGTGAGTGGTGAGTATATTTGTTTATCCAGCTTTAGAAGAATACAGGGGAATAGAAATCTATCCCAGTGCAGACATGTTCTTATCTTTGGATCGAAACTTGAGCAAATACAAGATTGAAGATACAATTTTTGGTTCTTAACCAAGAGCTCTTTGACTGACTCGCACATCAATGCCAGGAGTTCTACACCTAATAATTCACTAATATTCCCTGACTCTGCCTCTAGTTTATTTTTAATTATCATACAATAAATGTTTTTGTAACAATAATTTGAAGATTTTCTTCAAGAAGTATCATTCTTTGAACTAATTATGTTTAGTTACATAACTTCCTAAAATATGTGGAGTAAGAGCAGGATTTGACCTTCACCAAGCATCGCTATTTAAGCTAAATTCTCTTCTGTTGCTGAACAAGTTTTAGTTTCATAGCCTATGCTCAACAGTTTCAACAATGATCTCTCTGCATGTTCCAATGTAATTAAGTGGGCTGTATCCAGCCATTTTCTGAGATAATAAGATCTTATGAATCATTATAATTATCACTATCATAATAAGAATTATGGAGGACTTACAAAGTGTTATGAACTATGCTAAATACATTATTTCCCACTTATCTCTTTGAAAGAGCTCTGTTTCACATCAGACTGGCACACACTAAAGAAGTAACATATACAAGGACATACAACAGACAAAGAGGTACATTATTGATTTATCCTCCAGGTTATCTGTCTGAAGAATTCAGACTCTTAGATGCTACATTATAAATTTTTCTTTTAATTCTTCTTAAAAATTTTGTGATTTTTAGAAAATTTCTGATTTCAGAGTTAATAATTAAGTGCATATTAGCCATAACCTCAATACCCTAAAATTTTCCTTTGCATGAACTATATGCAATGCTTCTTTACATTAGCTTATGTAATGTTATTTACATTAGCTTATAAACTTGATTTCTTTTTTTCTATATCACACAGATCAATTTCACATAATTTCATGTGTTAGAATTTACTTGATTTGGAAGTCTGGATGATATACAATTATAGATGTCTGTACATATATAATACATATAGGCATTAATATATATGTGTTTATATGTATGTGCATATTTTCTATAAGAATACTTATGGAGAGTTGGATTGCTTCAATAATTGACTATTATGAATTATATTACTATAAAAATATTCCAAAGACGACTTTCAAGTGTTTGCTAATATATTCAGAATTAACATTTCTGAGACATATTTTTGAGAAAATGTTATACTCTTCTCATCTCAATGATGGTGTCCAAGGGTTCTAATTTATCTCCTCAAAAACTTCTGATTAAAACATAGTATATAGCTTGAAATTTTTATGGTTATAATGTGTTTATTTGAATTTTACTTTTGAGCAATATTAATGAAAATATAATGATTTTATAATTAAATGTTTGTTAGATCCTTTTTGTGTAAGATAAATTTATCTTTTATTAATGAATTGTAATAATTTATATTATGCATATTAACCCCTTAGTGTTAGTAATAATATGTATTTTATTGTATTAATTTGTTTTCACTATTTTGAGATTAGGTTAATTAATTTATCTACTGTTCTTTTGATGCTTGTGCTTTTTTTTTCTTATCCAAGAAATTTTTATCATAGCCAGTGTCAGTAAGCCATTTCTCTTTGTTTGCCTCTAAGGTACTTCTAAATTTATTCCTTGCACATTAGATGCAGTTTTCATTAAGTTTTGTATGTAGTATGAATCACATATCCAAATTGATGTATCTGTACATTTTTCAGTTTTTATAATGCTAATTATTAATAATCATCAAATTTTGGACCATTATGGCAATGGAGGTATTTTATTGCTTCAATCAAGAAAAATAATTAAGTTAGCAAAAGAGTTTGAACATGAATAACTTCGGATGACACTAGGACTTTTCCTGCACCACAAAAGTCAGCACATATCATATATCATAGTGAAGAGAACTCAGAGAATATTTGTACTTTATTGACAGAAGTGACTGGTGGGAGAGATGTATGACATCAAAATAGAAGATACAATACCTATTGCCAGCTCTTGCCAGCTACTTAATTTTAGTTTTTCTCATATTATTTTCAAACATTCCTAAACATTTCTCTATTCTTTTTTGGAGAAGTTTATATGTACCAATAACATAAATTCTGCCCCAAATCGTGGGCTCACAGGAAACTAAAAAAAAAAAAAAGGGGGTGATACCTGACTATATGGTGAATATATATATTCTAGAAGGTCTTAAATAAAGAAACTGCCACCTCCCAAACTAAGTGGAAATTCAAAACATTAATCATATGAACACAAATGGGTCACAAGTTAACAAGACATCTCTGGGAAACATGAAAATCTTTTGTTTGATAAGTAATTTAAGACATGTTTTCCTATTAACAATAAAAAACAATAAAGCAAATCATACTTTTGAAATAGGCAAAAAGGCAAGTATGAAGGGCAATAAATGCTTGAGATGTAATAATACCAAGAGACAAGATTTGGAGAGTAATTTCATCGTTGATTATAGTCACACCTGACACCAACTGCAGACAGACCCAGAGAAGACAGAAGATCTTACCAGGAGAAGCTCCAACAGAAACAAAAGCATGGGAAATAATATCAAAGAAGACCATCAACTATCCCCTGTATTATTAAATATCTCCAGGACTCTTATATAATCAGGAAGTCCCACATGGGCCAGGAGGGAATATCCCATATAAATTATGTGAGTACAAAGTAAGAGTGGACACGTGTTGCCTGAGTATATAGTCCCTGAGCACATGCTAATCACATCTTCCACTGATCCAGGAGAGCTGACAGTGTGTCTCTGTGGTCATCCATATTTTCCAAGTTCTTCATTATTTTGAAGGGTGAAAATATTGTCATGATGTTCAGTCTCAGAGTTAGAATGTAAAAAATTTATTGGAAAATAAAGGAGAAGGAAAAGAAACTCCTCCAGGCATCCGACAATGTTAGTATACTTTTTGAGGTATAATTTTGAGGAAATATTTTGTAAGAAATCTGAATCTTTGTATAGGCTTATATAAGAAAATCTCAGATATAAGACAATAATCATTAGACTGGGCAGCAGGGGAGAGGCAGTATAGAGAGTAAGGCATTTGTGCTGCAAACAGTGATCCATGGGCCACCTACATTCTGTGTCAAGTTAATTCCTAACCACAGAGCTTTGGGCAAAGTGGCATTAAGAAAAAAAAAAAGACAATGTGTAGATTGCTATAAGGAATTTCTACATTTGTATAGGCAGACTCAAGATATGTACAAAGGGCTCAATGTAAAAAGTATCTGACTAAAATGATTCCTCAGAGCTAGGTTATTGATTAAATTTGAAGGAGTAATAAAGATCTTTTCAAACCATTGAAGAAATGTATTGCAACTACACTTGACCTCAAGTGGTAGTCAAGTGATTTCTTTAAAAGGAAAATAAAACCCACTTAGTAGTAGTAAGATAGTGGAAAACAAACAAACAAACAAACAACAATTTTACTTATTTGTAAGATATTAGGAGAAAAGCAAGAACTTAGAAAAAGTCAAAGGAAAAAATTCCTGGACTTTGATCATAGATTTGAGTTTATCAAAAAGTAACATAAGCAAGCAAGACCCCTGCATTTATACATTAGATATTATATTTATTATATTATATTATATTATATTAACTTTATACATTATATATATTCAAAATATATATCACATATGGATTATATATATATATATATATATATATATATATATATATATAGGGGCAAGAGAAAGAGTACAGTAAGGTACTTGTCTTGGATTCAATTGAGCTGTGTTTAAATCCTGAACACTCCATATGATTTCTGAGCAACAAGAGAGAAATCCCCAAGCACAGTCAGGAGTAAGCCCTCAGCACAGCTGGGTGCCACCCAAAACCAAAAGTATTATAAATAAATAAATGCTTACATAAATATTTATAATTAATTACCTGCCAATTATATTTTAATAAAATTAGAAATGATTGCTTTGGGTAAAAGACTTCAGACTTGCTTCAGAAATAGGATTATCTTTTACCATATTTGAATATATAAAATATCTGAAGAGATGAAGTTGAGGATGCCCATAGTATATTTGAATAAGAAAAAGTACTTCTATAAATATTAGAAATAATATATTACACAAATGTATTTCTGAATGAAATGTTTTTTTCATCGTTATTCACCCCATCACAAACTCAAGATTCTTTTTTTTTGTAATTTTAAACTATTTAAATATAAGGGTGAAGTGGCATGTATTATTTATATAAGCACTTGAATCAGGAAGGCAGGAAGGATCTATTGCTTTAGTACTCCCAAAGGTAATGAATTCTTGAGATGTAATAAAAAAGAAGAGACAGGGTTTAGAGGAGTTACTTTTTCACTTTGTTTTAGTCTTACCTGGCACCACTGCAGACCCAGATTAGACTGGAATCCCTAAGGAAAGAAACTACAGCATGAACAAAACCTTTCTCTGAGTGACTATCCTAGCAGCAGAACTCTGACCTGGGTAGAAAGCCCTCTGTGGGGCAGGATGGGAGTCCTTTCAAAGTTAACTTGGAACAGAGGGACCCCAAGCCCGAGCAGAGAGCACACAGACACTCTCCACGTGGGAACCTGAGACAGGCTTCTCGCTGCCTCACCCCCCGCCCCTCCTAGGGACCCCAAGCCCAAGCAGAGAGCACATGGGCGAGTGTTTTTCCCCAGCACCTCCATACTCTCCACATGGGAGCCTGAGACAGGCTTCTCGCCACCACACCCCGCTCCCCTGAGCCTGAGCTGAGTGCAGACCGGGTGAGGAGAACCCTGCACCTGACCCACTCTGCACCACTGAGACGGCTATGACCAATAGACTGGGTGAGCTTGGGCCTGCCACATGGACCATTGGCTAAACTAGAGCAGCCTACACCCCGATCCCCGGAGTGGACCTGAGACTCCCCAAGGGCTGAGCGTAGTTACTGGGTGGGTTTGACTACGGGAAATTCTTCTGCTGAGGCTCAGAGGGGGCGGAGCTTCATGAACTTCCAGAGAGGGGAGGGAGGATAGAGACCTAGGCTCAATAGGGCTCTCAACCATTGTGGCCAGGAGCAGAACTGCACTGGCTGGCAGGAATAAGGAGAAGGAAATTGACCAGACCCACTGAAGGAGGGCTGACTTCCAGATAGGGGAGGGAGGGCAAAGGAGCTAGGCTCAACAGCGCCCTCCACCATTGTGCCTAGGAGAGGACCTGCACTAGCTGACAACAAAAGGAAGAACAACGAATCAGGCCACATAAAGAGCACAGGAGGAGCCAAACCTCAGTGAGCTCACTCAACAACCCCCTCTAGAACCACGCTCAGGGAGGGGACCCATCCCCACACCACAAAGCAGGCTGAATTTAGAAGGCACAGCACTCCAAACCACACAAATAAAAGCAAAGAAATATGGGTAAACAAGGAGAACCCTAATATCTGGAGATACAGAGACAAATTCTAGCAAGTTCCCAAGTCCACCAAAACGCAGAGATCCATGGGAAGGAGACCTAACAGCAGCCATGAAAAAGGAAAAGCGGGGCCGGGCGGTGGCGCTCGAGGTAAGGTGCCTGCCTTACCTGCGCTAGCCTAGAAGACGGACCGCGGTTCGATCCCCTGGCGTCCCATATGGTCCCCCAAGCCAGGAGCGACTTCTGAGCGCATAGCCAGGAGTAACCCCTGAGCGTCACCGGGTGTGGCCCAAAAAAAAAAAAAAAAAGAAAAAGGAAAAGCAAGAATTGATAAAAAAGAAATGAAAGAAACGCTAGCTACTGAGTATAAGAAATCTATGGTTGAACAAATCAGCCAAATTAAAGAAGAAACGTTAAAGAACATGAGAGATTCCATAAAAAAAGAATTGAAGGAATTAAAAGACAAAGTAACAAGCCTTACGAGCAGAAACACAGAGTTGAAAAAACATATTGAAGAACTCGAAGGAAAACTGCAAACAAAAAATGACCAAGAAACCAACAAAGAAATAAAAGGCAAAGCACTGGAAGGAAAAGTACAGTATCTAATGAACAAGGACAAAAGAAACAATCTAAGAATTGTGGGTATACCAGAAGGGAAAAAATAGGGAAAGGGGAAGAACCAGTAGTCAAGGAAATAAGAGCAGAGAACTTTCCCACCCTCTGAAAAGAAACTTCAGTGCAAATTCAAGAAGTGAAGACCCTAATAAAATAGACCCTAATAAACCAACACCAAGACATATAGTAATCCAAATGGCAAAACAAAACAAAACAAAACAAAACAAAAAGAAAAAAACAAAGAGAAAGATGAACTCCTTAAAGCAATCAGGGAGAAAGAAAACCTCAAGTACAAAGGAAGGGACATAAAAATCAAACCAAATCTCCCTTTGAAATAATTCAAGTAAAAGACAGTGGAATGACATATTCAAATGACTGAATGAAAGAAACTTCCAACCTAGGGTCCAATACCCAGCAAAACTATCATTCATATGGAAGGGCAGACTAAAAACATTCTCAAAGAACGAACTTGAATTATTTGTGCAAACAAAGCCAATCCTAACCGACCTACTCAGAGACAAATTACACAATCCAAACTCCCGATTGTAACAAAAACCACCCTACACAACACAACTGCACAACAGTCCTCTCTCTCAATAATCTCCCTAAATGTTAACGGACTAAGCTCTCCAATTAAAAGACACATAGTAGAGAACTGGGTTAGAAAAAATAAGTCGGACTTCTGCTGTCTTCAAGAAACACACCTACAGGATAAACACAGGCTTAGAATAAAAGGATGGAAAGTAATTATTCAGGCCAATGGAAAATAAAAAAAAGCAGGGACAGCCATTCTTATATCAGACCAAATTGCATTCAACCTCAAGAAAATGATCAGAGACAAAGAGGGTCACTACTTACTGATCAGGGGAATATTAGATCAAGAAGTACTAACCCTGGTAAATATCTATGCAACTAATGTAGAGCCAGCAAAATATGTGAGGCAACTGCCCGCAAACCTGGAGAAACACATGAAGGGAAATGTGATAATAGTAGGGGACCTCAACACTCCACTATCACCACTGGACCGACCCACCAAACAGAAAAATAGCAAAGAAATAAGATCTCTAAATAAAAAATTAGAAGATCTAGGGCTAATAGACATATAGGGCACTCCATCCCCAGAAAGCAGAAAATACATTCTTCTCAAGCCCACATGGAACCTTCTCCAGAACAGACCATGCCTTAGGACACAAAGCCAACCTATATAAGACCACAAATGTAAAGATCATTAGAAGAACCCTATCAGATCACTATGCAACAGAGGTCAAAATTGACTTCAAGAAGAAGCAATGGAAAAAAACTAATACCTGGAGATTAAACAACATGCTGCTCAACAACAGCTGGATCAAAGAGCAACTCAAGGAAGAAATAAAAAGACTCCTTGAGACAAATGATAATGAAGAGATAACTTGTCAAAATTTGTGGGACACAGCAAAAGCAGTAATTAGGGGGAAACTCATAGCAATACAGACCTATATCAAGAAACAGGAAAATAACAAAAATTAACAGTTTAAAGGATCACCTCAAGGAATTGGAACAACAGCAGCAGATAAATACAACCACAACCAGAAGGCAAGAAATAATAAAAACCACAGCAGAAGTAAACAACATAGAAACTAAGAAAACAATACAAAAATCAATGAGACCAGGAGTTGGATTTTCGAAAAAATAAACAAGATAGACAAACGACTGGCAAAACTCACCAAAAAGATAAAAGAAAAACACCCAAATCAATAGGATCACCATTGAAAGGGGAGAGATTATAACAGAACCCCAAGAAATACAACATATCATGAGATCATATTATGAACAACTATACACAGCTAGGCTAGAAAACCCAGTAGAAATTGACAGATTCTTGAAAAAATACCATATTCCGAGATTGGAAAAGGAAGAACTAGAAAGCCTAAACAGACCAATCACCTCAGAGGAAATTGAAGGTGTAATTAAGAAACTCCCTAAGAACAAAAGTCCAGGCCCAGATGGATTTACAGGTGAATTCTATCAAACATTCCAAGAAGACTTTCTACCATTTTTTCATAGACTCTTCCAAACCATCGAAAATACAGGAATCCTCCCCAACTCCTTTTATGAGACTAATATTACACTCATCACCAAAGATGGCAAACACACCACCAAGAAAGAAAACTATAGACCAATCTTGCTAGTGAATAGAGATGCAAAGATACTCAACAAAATCTTAGGAAACCAAATCCAGCACTTCATGAAAAAGATCATACATCATGACCAAGTGGGTTTTATACCAGGAATGCAAGGTTGGTTCAACATATGCAAATCAACCAACATTATAGATCACATCAACAACAAGAAAGACAAAAAACACATGATCATATCAATTGATGCAGAGAAGGCATTGACAAAATCCAACACCTTTTCATGTTAAAAACACTCAGCAAAATAGGGTTAGAAGGAACCTTCCTCAAGATAGTTACAGCTATCTATGAAAAGCCTACAGCCAACATTATACTTAATGGCTAGAAACTAGAAGATTCCTACTAAGGTCAGGAACTAGGCAAGGCTGTCCACTCTCTCCACTTATTCAATATAACCTTAGAATTCCTAGCAATAGCAATCCGACAAGAGAAGAGAATCAAAGGAATCCAAAATGGCAAAGAGGATCTCAAACTATCTTTATTCACAGACGATATGATGATATACATTGAAAACCCTAAAGAGTCCATAGTAATACTCCTAGAAACAATTAACCAATACAGCAAAGTGGCTGGATACAAAGTCAATACATAAAAGACAGTAGTGTTTCTATATACAAACAACAAAGTCAAGGAGGGAGAGATTAAAAACACAATTCCATTTAAAATAGTATCAAAAAATATGAGGTATCTAGGAATCAATCTTACAAGGGAAGTGAAAGATCTATACCAGGGAAACTTTAAAACACTCCAGAAAGAAATTGAAGTGGATCTAAGGAAATTGAAGAACATCCCATGCTCATGGATAAGTAGAATTAACATAGTAAAAATGACTATCCTACCCAAACTACTATATAGATTTAATGTAATGTCTATCCAAATTCAGACATCATTCTTTAAAAAATTAGAACAATCAATCACAAAATTCATATGGAACCACAAAAGGCCCAGGATAGCCAAATACATACTGAAAAACAAGAAGCTGGGTGGCTTCTCCTTACCGAACTTGAAACTATACAATAAAGCCTTAGTGAACAAAACAGCATGGTACTGGAACAGAGACAGGACCTCAGACCAGTGGGTCAGAACAGAATTCTCAGACATAAACCCCCAGATATACAGCCAACTAATATTTGATAAAAGATGCAAGACCTTGAAATGGAACAAAGAAAGTCTAGAGGAGGAGGAGGAGGTCGGGAGTTCTCCTTGAGTGCCGGGCATCTGGGGTGCCAGTCACGGGACTTCTGCTCAGGACTGGGAAGATGAGTCTTTGGAAGCAAACCCCCAGTGACTTCTTAAAGCAAATCATCGGTGGACCAGTTGTGGTCAAGTTAAATTCTGGAGTGGATTATCGACGGGTCCTGGCTTGCCTGGATGGCTACATGAACATTGCCCTGGAGCAGACAGAAGAGTATGTGAATGGCCAGCTCAAGAACAAGTACGGGGATGCCTTCATCCGAGGGAACAATGTGTTGTACATAAGCACACAGAAGAGAAGGATGTGAAGGCTCTGGATGGCGGTGCTCAACTTTCTAGGATTAATTTTTTTTATCAGTTGTTTTGCTTTTGTGACACTATCTGTCCCATTTTCCTGAGTTGATTTCTTACCATTGTGACAAAGAGAAATGTATAAATGTGTGATTTGATTGTCACGAGAGTCCTTTAGTGTTGAGTCTTGGTTCTCATTTACTGTCAGTACAATGTACAGAAAGAATTAAAGACTACATGTTTTTAACTCCGACAATAAATTATTAAAAAAAAAAGGTGCACAAACTAACAGGCATCATGTGGCTCAGCACACGGGATACCATACCCAGCTTGCACTATGAGAATGTCCCGAGAAAACTCTTTAACATACACTTTATCTCTGGGTTATACCTTCTTTTAGGATTTGAAGCTCGTGACCAGTCAGACCACTGAAGCAGCAACTGTGACATACAGACTTATACTACAGGCCCTATTCACTGAAACCATTCAAGCAAACTAGCATTCCCCTGCTATTTTCTCCTCTCTTCTCACTACTTTCTTTTTTATTTTTCTTTTCTTTACTTTTCTTCTCTTTTCCTTTTTTCTTTCCTCTTCTCCCTTTCTTTCTAATGTATTTTCTCTTTTCCTCCTTCCTACCACTTCCATAAACTTCCCCTTTCCCTCTTTGGAAATCCAACTATCCCTTCACCCCTCAATACTATCCAGACCTGTATTAAAACTCTTCACTCTCAGTTCTTAATCCATTAGGCATCAAAACTAACCTCCTAATCCAACGAACCAGTACCCAGCACACAAGCAAAGGAACAAACAGTCAAACCCACACCTCGTCCCCTGCAAGAAAAGGCAACCAACTCCCCTGCGGACTCATGCTGCGTGGCCCTCCCTACCAACTCCCCCTAATGTGGATTGTTACTTGAAACCGGACTTAGCTCTAAAAGTATCCCCAGTGCAAGAGCTCTTCCAAGACCTCCCTGCTGCAAATCTTTACCAATCTCAAGAAGGTCAGGTGCTGTAATGGAAAGGTGCCTGGGAACCCACACACCACAAGAAAATCCCAAAAGACAAGTGGAAACCTAAACTTTCAACATAAGTATAAGACCTGTATTACACCACCTCCTTACCTGCTTTTCCCCAAAAGTAAAGTAGTCTATTGCATCACTTTGTTCCTTTAATTACTTTGTTAATTCATTTCTTTAAAATGTTCATTCTACATATACATAGGTAAGCACATATATTTTTATTCCTATTTTTATCATTTTTGGGTGTGTGACCTGTTTCTGTTTTCTTCTCTGTCCACCCCCAAATGCACTGACAATATAATGTAGCACCACTTCTCCCTGCAAAGGCACACTAATAAAAGGGGAAATCTTACATATAAAAATGAGCTCTTATCTACTAGGGATAAGAACTCATACTTGTTTACAATACAGGGAATATCTCCCACCTTGAAAATATGTCATGCGGACCCAACTCAGACCCCAGGTGATTAGACACCATCTGTCCAGCCTTGAACCCTGGATCCCAGACATAGAAATGACAAAGTTCTTCACAACAGCTATGGGAAACAAATCCCAACCTGGATATCCTTAATACTGCTGGGCCACCAACAAGTGCCAGCTCTAATATGATATCCTGATAATGAGGAAAATGGGAATAACTTGACCTAAAAGCAGGTTATCCTACCTCATCAACTAACAATGAGACAAAATCAGAAGACTTGTCACCCTTTGGTTGGTCCAAAAGCCAAGATTGCGATTTACAGATGACTGGCTACTAGAACCATGACTGGACAGTATATATCTTGGAACCAATAAAAAAGCCCTAGTCTAGGGTTCGAATTACGACCTGCACAACAACCATGAACCCCAGTTCCAAAAGTCTGGCTGAGAATATTGCAACGGAATGGGGCTTCTGGAACACAATGAAAGACGCTATCCTAGGTTCCATCCTAGGATCAGTGCAAAGACCAAGATCACCAATCACAGAAGATGGATTAAAATGACACTGAGGGAACGGAATTTCTAGAACCACAAAGAAAGACTTCATCATAAATCCCACTCCTAGACCTGTGCAGATACCGAGATTTTTAGATACAGTGGTCTGATTTTACCACCCAGGAAGGAGAAGAAGCCTTCCAAACACCACAAAAGCACCAAGGGGAGAGAAAATGAATCTGAAAGGAGTCTATAGTTAATCACTCCAAGGGTGGAGAAACCCCATATCTCTTAGGCCAAGTGAATTCCTTTTCGAATGACCCCAATATTTACTGTGCCATTGCAGGAGGGGGAAAAAAAGGCAAAAAGCACAAAACATATTTTTTTTATTTTTATATGTATTATTTTTTAAATACTCATTTATTATTATTTTTTTATTTTTATTTACCTATCTACTTCTTGTCGATTTCCTTGTTTCGGTGTGGTTATTGAAGTTGTTGTCCCCATTTATATTTATGTTTTTTCCTTCTTTTCTTTTCTTTCTTTATGTGCCCTGCCATGTTTTTTATCTCAAGACCTTGGCTATTTTTGTGGTGTTTATCGTTGGTATTGTTGGAGTGCTCACTGGATATTTCACACTTCTTTTTGTACTGTTGGGGTGTTTCACCTTATTTTTCTCCTTCATCTCTCAAACCGATGATGAGAGCCTCTAGAAGGATTTCGCCCATTTTTGGCGTATTAGACTTTTACCCAGTTTATTACTTTTCTCTTCTTCAAACAAAACCACATAACTTGAACTATCTAGTCCTGTCTCCCAGTTAGAGGGGGAAATAAGGGAGGCACCAAGACCAAACAGGTGCAAGATTACTAAATAGTAAACTAGGTACAGAGGGGACCACATTTTCTAGCAGCCCTGGGGGTGAGGGAGAAGGATATGGGAGGTAAGACAAAAATGGAGGTGTAGGGAGGACAAATCGGCTATGGGAATCCCCCTGATTTTATGTAAATATGTACCTAAAATATTATTGTCAACAATATGTAAGCTACTATGTTCAAAATAAAAATTATATTGAAAAAAATGTTAACTTGGAACAAAGCAGTAGGTCATGTTTGTTGTCGGGTGCCTTAGCATGTGTCCTCTGTTACTCTCCTCCTGAAATGTGGACTTTTATGCTTTAAGTCAGGGACTTGAACTGGGGCTTGCCCCATCTTTGGAGAACACTCTCTTTCTTATCTTCTCCCTTCTTTTTCTCATTTCCTCCAAAGAAAATGCATTTTTAGTTCATTGCTTGTCTCCAGAAATTATTTTCTGTGAGGGAAATCAAGGGACTTGAAAGGTAAGGTCTAGAACTGCCTATGTTTTTCTTGCAAGAGCAAGGCCCACATTCTTATATGTCTCCAACCACTTACCTGGTTGGTCAAGGTGGGTTGAGAGAAAGTAATGTATTTCCTTTATAAGGCTGCCCCTTCTCTTTCCTATGTTGTATAAAGTGTCATCGCCTGCCATCATCACAAACCACAGGCATTACAAACCAAAAATTAAGCATGTAAATGCCACCGGTTATGTGACTATGATCTACTAACAATCACAGTCAAATAGACTCTAAATTTTAATCAAACCCCTATCTTTGTTTATGTTAACTCTAGTGAAAAACTTTCTCTTTAATTGCAGGTAGTGTGTTCCTAACCACTACTGATTTTACTTAGCCAACTTTTAATAAACTTTTGTTCAAATTATATCTTGACAAACTTTACTTCAGCAGTTTATATTTTAACAGTACCAACAATATTATACTTTCTTGTACCC
Source organism: Suncus etruscus (assembly GCF_024139225.1). Taxonomy (NCBI): domain Eukaryota; kingdom Metazoa; phylum Chordata; class Mammalia; order Eulipotyphla; family Soricidae; genus Suncus; species Suncus etruscus. Next base: position 49,363,392 of record NC_064863.1, on the reverse strand, counting down.
TTTTGAAAATCGCAAAAATATTAATAGCAATGAAGAAAGTGAAATGGAATAGCTATATAGCACCAAAAGAGGAATCCTCAGTTTCTCTTTGCCCACTGCTTGAGCACTCCCATTTTTGACTGCTTCCATCCTACATTTTAACATTTTTCTTTTAATTCCCCCAAATCATAAAATGTTGCATTAGAGTTTAGGCTTACTGAGAGACTAAGGTAACAGATGAGGCCTAGGACAAATGGCCAGACCTAAAGGACTCAATTCAGATAGATCACTTTGTAGGATACTTGCACTCTTTTTTGTACCAATTAATAAGGAATACAGTAAGTTCTTTAAAACTTATAATAAAAGACATAGTTTGACTATAAAATTCTCCACAAAAGGAAACATCTTTAATGTAGTCCTATGCTAAGTCCTCCCCACATGGGGAATTCCCTCTCCCTTTCCCTTTACCTCCCAACCCCCCAAAAAACTTTTTATCTTCTAACTCTGAGCATGTTTGCTACTCTGTAGGTTTATGAAAAGAATGAACACATTGAGTAATCTGGATTTTATAGACCATACAGAGACCCATTGTCGCCATTGCTGAATCACTACTATGAAAACTGGTCTGTGCTTGACTAAATGATCTCCACTGACATAGGAAGGACAAGCTGACAAGGTGCAGAATTTCAGAAAATAAAAAAATATCCTCAAAATATCTTGAATAAGAGGCAGAGAGACATGCTAAATTCTCTTCACATAACAGTTTTACAACTTGCTCGTCACCTGCCTTTCAAAAAGTGGGAAAATAATAGCATAAGAAAGACTCATAAAAATAAAGCTACTGTGGAGAACTATAGACCTCGTGCTCTTTGAAGAGTAAATATTTCCTTTACTAAGTATACATTTTCTCATATGCAAGTTGGGAAAATAAGTGAGATATTTCTTTATTACTTGGGAACTATCATTTTATACTCATTAATTTGAAGTGCATGTTTATCAGTAGCAAAATTGTTATATTTAGAGAAGTGTCATCACTTGTATAAAAAGAATTAATGTATAATTGATTAAGATAATATATATGATCAATATTTAAAATTCAAGGTCTTGTGAAATCAGCTAGAGATTCAAAGTACTATTTTGTGGTGGTGTGACTAAGATAGTTTGTATGTCTTCAGGGATTTGAGGATGGGGACCTAGATCCAGTGGTGCTAATAGCTGTGATTTTTCTCTCTGTGCTTAGGAATGTTCCCCTGGCAGTATTTGAGGGATCATAGATAATTCTGGGGATTAAATTCCTGAATCAGAATTTGCTACATGCAAGACAAGTGCCTGATCTCCTATACTATCTCTGGGTCCTAAAGTCATTTTGCTAGTTTTTGAGTACTGAGTATGTTAGCTCCACACAAACCAGCACCTCATCATTTCTCTTTTCCTAAAAAACTTTGTAAATAAAATGAGCATTTGATACTACTCTCAAAATAGAAATTTCCCTGATGATTAAAGTAACAACATTTTTTTCAGAGGAGGAGGAACTGCCAAGTGATCATATATTTACCTTATAGCCCCTAATAACTTCTTGTTCCTTAAACTAACCAGTTTTATGAATTCAGCTTAATATAAACTCAAAGGCATGCAAAATATATCATTTTATTACACCAATAATTAAGGTTTAAAGTTTTCAATATTAAAAATTAATAAAAATATGAAAAAAGGTGGAAGGGCAAAAAATTAATAAATAAAATATGAATTAATTTAAAATTGAAAAATTGCAGAAACTTAAAATTTTCTTAGAATAGCATGATTATAGAATTCCATTTTTTCTGTGAGTATGTATGTATGCACTTAACTATGTTCAGAGATTATTTTTGCTCAAGTATGCCTTGGCAATGTTTGGGAGATCATGTTCAGTGCTTATCCCAAGATCAAATTAGGGTTGGTCTCATGCAATGCAAGAAACTTGACCACTGTACTACCCTTCAATTTTAGTAGTCCATATTTTCATCATAAAAATTAACTGTGATATTTTGATTTTATATATTAAGTGAATTGTTCTAATACTATTAAAAAGGTAGATAACCAATTTTGAAAAAGTTATAATAAACATGCACTTGGCCTAAAGCCAAAGAATCAGAATAAAATGTTGCCAAGAATAAAACATTGTCTCCTACTAATGAATTTCTAATAAATGTAGATGGCCCCAAGGTCAAGATACACTACTTTAGTTTACATAAATTATTTTGTATTTCCTGTGCTTAGAGCCATGTAAATGAGACTGATTAAGGGCAATGGAATTAGATACTAATGGTATGTTAGATTTTTTGGATATCCATTTAAATGTTTTTCATATTTTGGTTCATAGTTCTCCATATCTTCTAGAGCATCAATGTGCAGCAAAACACCAGGAATATCATTAAAAATCATCACTTGCCAAGTCTGCAGTAATTAAGAATAAAATACTTACTATAATGTTGAAATATTTCAGAGATCATTTCTCACACTAGAGAATTTTAAGATAGTATTACAGAGAAGTTGTTTTTAAAAATTGACAATTCCAGCATGAGAAGTGGAATCTATTCTTAGATATAGAAATGTATAAAAACAAAAAATATATTCATATCATTTATGTGATGAATTTATAAGGTGAAAGTAGATACCTGTTGTCTGGAATAAAATCCTGATAAAATATGTAAATTTGTTAACTAGACATACAGTAAATTGATATCCTCTTTATATTTTAATAGCTACTTACCACTGGTAAGTAAATGGTTGAACTCAGAAATCTCACAATAATAATTTCTGATTAAGGATTAGTGTGTATATGAGTGTATATGATTGTTCTCTTAGTTTCTGTGTTTTATGTCCTTTTTTTTCTCCTCTCTCTCTGTAGAAAATTATTTTAGCTTATTGCCTAAAATTCTGTTTTTCTAGTTCTACTTTTCTGTCATTTATAGATATGGTGTTTTAATTGGGACTTTATCTTCACATGTCTGCTTTAATATGGTTTGTCTGATTTAATAGTGATCCTTGCCTTGTCCATACTACAGTTATGGTTCAATTTATATTTATATAACTTTTTAGATAAATATAAACAAAATTGATAATTTTTTATTCAGATATTTACTTATCTACTTTCAAAGTATAGTGAAGTTTGGACTTACTTTTGCACATCATTAGTCCTTTCTCTTATTTTTCATTATTTTTTAAACTTATCTTTTTAAAAATGTTTCCCTTGGATGAAGCTACATTTTTTATTGTCTTTCAAATTTATATATTGCTAACAAACTATTCCTTTTTGAAGGTCAAAAATAAATCTATATCTTACTATTTATAACTTATTTTTGCATTTTAGTTTTGGGCCACACATATTAGTGCTTAGGTTTTCTCCTGGCTTTGTGCTCAGGTATGATTCCTAGAAGTCTCGGGTGACAAAATGAGATGACAGAAATCAAACTCAAGTTGGCTGTTTGCAACCTCTTTGGCTTTCTATTTAACATTTTAACTTGAATGTTTAATATAAGCTCCAAAACTAACATGTCCAAGTGAATTTCTAATATTTCAATGCAAATTTGTTATGTGTGTATATATATTTCAGATATTTAGTCCAATTTAATATTCTCTTATTTTTAATTTTTCTTATGCTCATCATTTAATATTTCAGTATGCCTAGATATTTTCTTATTAAAAATATTCTTAGAATCTAAACCTTTTCTTTTTTTTTTTTTTTTTTTTTTTTTGGTTTTTTTTTTTTTTGGGTCACACCTGGCAGTGCTCAGGGGTTATTCCTGGCTCCAGGCTCAGAAATTGCTCCTGGCAGGCACAGGGGACCATATGGGGCGCCGGGATTCGAACCGATGACCTCCTGCATGAAAGGCAAACGCCTTACCTCCATGCTATCTCTCCGGCCCCGAATCTAAACCTTTTCAACAATTCTCATGCTGTGTCTCTATTTAAAATTGCATTTATAATTCAACCAAATACTACAAAAAGATTTAGATCACTGCAGTAGCCTCCTTACCCTATTTGTGTAACTTGTTGTCAAGGCAGCCTGAATAAAAAACATTTCTGTTGAAGATGCATTTCTCTTCACAAAAATCCCTCAATGCCACTTATCTCACTTAGAGTAGAGCTAAAGTGTTTATAATTATCTTCAATGTCCAACAGAAACCCTTGTAGGCACTTTCGCCTGTTCACTTCACTACAGACATACACTTTTCTCATTTTCTTTTTAATTTCGCAGGCACATTGGCCATATTAAGGCACTGAGTTGACACTTCAATTGCCTGGAATGCTTTTCCTTATTTATCAATACAATGTCAAGCTATCAATATTAGAATGTTAGAAAAGACACCTCTTAAAGGTATTTAACTTAAATCTCAAATTTCCTCACTTACTAACACTTTTTACCCCTATATCTCTCCACTAATTAATTTTTTCTTAATTTTTCCATTAACATATTACATACTTTATTTTGTACCAGTATAGATTACTCCTGTTTTATAATTTTACTTTAGACTATTAAATTAGAAGAATATTTATTTTTATTTTAACTATTTCATTTGTTAATCAAAATATTAATTTCAAGTGTCAATCTTAATATGATAGCTAAATAAATAAATATAAATGCCAGTTTATACTGTAAATAGCATTTTAGGAATTCAATGAGAAAATTCTGGGTGGATTAGAGATGTCTATAAAGGTAAAATGATACTGTGTTCAACCCTCAATAGAGGTTATTATACATATAATAGATACAGTAAACAGATATATGCCATGTATGTACAGATAGTGTAATTATCAACATACATAGAAGACAGAGAACAGAACTATAGCACAATGAGTAGGGTATTTGCTTTGTTGCTATACCTTACTAAAATAAATTCCAAAACAAAACCATTAATACTCTTATATTAGTTACTGAGTAGTTGCAAAGACAATATTCATTGAATAAAGTGGTATCACAGTCAATGGGTGCTTGTCTTGCATGCAGCTGATCCTGATTCAATACCTAAGAATCCCATATGGCCCTCCAGTTCCCATATGGCCCTCCAGTTCCTCTAGGAGAGACTCTGAACACCACTGGACAAGCAAAAAGAAGGAGGAGGAAGAGAAGGAGGAGAAAAGAAGGAGAAAAATGAAAAAAGTATAAGACTAAAAGAAGGAGAAATAGTAGTAGTAGTAGTAGTAGTAGTAGTAGTAGTAGTAGTAGTAGAAGAAGAAGAAGAAGAAGAAGAAGAGGAAGAAGAAGAAAGAAGAAAAGAAGAGGAAAAGAAGTAGATGAAGGAGAGAAGAACAAGGAGGAGGAGAGAATGAGATGAAGAAGGAGAAAAAGAAAGAGTAGGAGGAGAAGGAGGAGGAGAAGGAGAAGAAGAAAAGAAGATAAAGAAGATTAAGAAGGAGGAGAGAAGGAGGAGAAGAGAAGGAGAAGGAGGAGGAGAGAAGGAGAAGGAGGAGGAGGAGGAGAAGAAGAAGAAGAAGAAGAAGAAGAAGAAGAAGAAGAAGAAGAAGAAGAAGAAGAAGAAGAAGAAGAAGAAGAAGAAGAAGAAGAAGAAGAAGAAGAAGAAGAGAAGAGGAAAAGAAGGAGATGAAGGAGGAGGAGAGGAGAGGAGCAGAAGAGAAGGAGATGAAGAAGAGCGAGAAGAAGGAGGAAGAGAGAAGGAGGAGGAGTAGGGAAGAAGAAGAAGGGCATTGACCAATAAACCACACAAAATAAAATTTATATTAATCTCTTTCTTTCATTCTTTTTTAATTAATTCTTCAAATCTCTTTAAAGTATTTTAATGTAAATTGATATAAAATATCACAGGATTTCCCCCTTTATTTTGGTATTAAGTTATTACACATTTGCTATAATTTAAATTATACAGTACTACTACTACTAAGCTATAATATGCATTGCTTTTTTAATAAAATAATTATTATAGTTTGAGTATTATAGCTACATGAGTGTTAAAGTTTGTGCTTGCAATTTTGCTAATGGGAGATACTTTCCAGTCTCAAACTTTTTTTTTTGTTGTTTTTTTTTTTTTTTTTTGTTCAGGAAAGAACAGATTGTTGATTTAAATTTTTATAAGTACAATCCCAATTTATTTTCATTAAACTTTAATATTAAATATTATTAAAATATTTTAATAAAATATGTCTATATAGCAAGCACATTGTTAAATTGAGGTTCTGTGTTCAAGGATAATTTTTGGTTTTGCTCAAGGATCACATGTGTTACCAGGAATTAAACACATGCAGGCCACATGCCAAGCAAAGATTTACCAACTCCTGGAGCTGGAGTGGTAGCACAGCGGTAGGGCATTTGCCTTGCAAGCGGCTGACTCAGGATGGACCTGCATCCCATATGGTCCCCCAAGCCAGGAATAATCCCTGAGTATCACCGAGTGTGGCCCCCCAAGAAAATCAAATACAAAATTTAAATTTACCACGTCTACTATCTCTTCAGGTCCTAACATAAATTTTTAAAAATCAAATATCAATTTTAGGAATATAAGATTTATATATAATATATATAATTAAAAGTGTGTAGGGTATGTTTCTCATATACTTAAAATTATTCATTAATAAAACTTTCTAAGTAAAAACATTTCAATTTTTACATGTCATTTGAAGAAATAATGAAATTTTCAAAGTTCAATCAAATTAGTTTGATAAAAATTATACTATATTAATTTGTTTCAAAAATGTCATTAATCTTCTAAAATATCCAAGTTGTATTACAGTAATCCAAATTAGTGTTGTTATTATTATTGGAATGTTACAGGGGTCTCAAACTCAATTTACCTGGGGGTCACAGGAGGCAAAGTCAGGGTGATCCTTGAGTGCAAAGTCAGTAGTAAGCCTGAAACATGGGGGAGTGTGACCCAAACAACTAAAACAACACAAAACAAAAAATGATTTGTCTAGGGCAGGGCCACAAAATGTTGTACAGAGGGCCGCAAACGGCCCCCGGGCCGCAAGTTTGAGACCCCTGGCAGATGTTATTGAAATAGTTGATATTAGCTTTATTGTACTAGAAATGAATAGCATTATAAGGATAGAAGACAAAGTTATCAATTTAGTATGTTTATGTAAAAATGCAAAACTGTGAAAGGTGGATTAGTTTATCATATTTTAATATTGCCAGTCAGTAATGACAAAACTACCAAAATATAGGGCATATTAAAATACTTTAAAATACTGCTTCAAGAAAAAAAATTTTTTTTTGGTGCTTGGGTCACACCCAGCGGCACTATGCTCAAAAATTGCCCCTGGCAGGCTCTAGGTACCATTTGGGATGTGGAATTCGAATCACCATCCCTCTGCATGCAAGGCAAACACCCTTCTTCCATGTTATCTTTCTAGCGCTGCTTCAAAAAATTTGAAAATATAATTCTAACTTATCTTTTCAAAAATATTAGGTTGAAACTTAAATGATAGAAAATGAACAATCTGAGAAACTAAAATTAAGAATCTTATGGCTAGAAACCAACATTCAAACATGTTTGCAACCATAATGCTTAAATATATTATAAAAATAAAAATTTAATATTGTCATTTACATTCTCAATGTATTTATATCTTTTTCTGATCTTCTGAGTTTAATAGAATTTACTTCATGGAAAAGAGAAAATAACTGGTTAATTAAATAAGATATATATTAAAAATAGAAAATAATTGGTCTATTATGTTGATTTAAGTATCTATAGAAGATTTTAATAACTTAATTTTACCACTTCTTATAGCTTAAAAATGAACACACAAACAAACAAATATAAAAGCTAACATTTGCTATTCAGACTTCTCAGTAGGTTTATCTGAAATAAACTGCCATAAAGTTATTTGTAAAATATCAATATATAAAATTTGTACAGATATTTATATAAATATACTTTATAAAATAATTTAAATTTATAAAATATATTTAGGTTATTTTACAACTAATAAAAATTTCTTTTAGTTGCAATATTATAAAATGTATTAAGAAAACACCACAATGGATATTTCCAAACTTATAGGAAAATTTTTACCCTTCAAAATATTTCTATTTTTAATAGCTGTCCAACCCTTCTCTCTAACTTCCAATGTTATTTAATTCTTCAAAGCCATTTACATTGTGTTTAATAAAATGTATAGAAATAACAATTTTTATACCTAAGATGGCCTGAATAAAAAAATATTTCTAAATAGTCACTACCACTCATATGGGGGTATAGAGAATATGAGAATAGCAAGACACAGTCACCACCAAATAGAAATATTTGCCAATATTTTTACAAGTTTTTCTTCAAAATAAAATACATTAGCTTATTATTGGAGAAAAGTTGATAGCCATAAAAATTATTTCTGATTTTGTATATATCCTTGATAGAAACATGAGTTCTACATTCAAATTTTAATTATAGATAAATATTTATCTTCTACATATGTGTATATCTTAAAATTTTTCATATTATATTTATAAAAAGTTAATTAAATACTAGTAATATTATAATTGGAAAATTAATAGAAAACACAATGAATTGGTAGTTTAGTATATTTGTTGTAGAAATATGTTTTATATTGTTTGTGGTCAGCAATATTTAACAGCCCTCAAAGACTGTATAAATGAATATAATTTTCAGGTTGAAATTATTTTCATGTGAAGCCAGAGTGATAGCACAGCAGTATGGTATTTGCTTTAAATGCAGCTGACACAGGACTGGTCTCAGTTTGATCCCCGAAGTTCCATATGGTCCTCCAACCCAGGAGAGATTTTTGAGCGCATAGCCAGAAGTAACCCCTTGAGGATTAGAAGAAGTTTTTTTTTTTTTTTTACATTTTACTTATGATTCAATTTATACCTATATATACCAGGTTAAGAAATATTTCTATGCCATGCACATAATCATAAAATCAATAATTTTTTTTTGTTTTTTTTGGGTCACACCCGGCGGTGCTCAGGGGTTACTCTTGGCTGTCTGCTCAGAAATAGCTCCTGGCAGGCACAGGGGACCATATTGGTCCTGGATCGGCTGCTTGCAAGGCAAACACTGCTGTGCTATCTCTCCGGGCCCATAAAATCAATATTTAAAATCATTAGAAGAGGTTTATTTTTGTTTGTTTGTTTTTTACATTTTACTTATGATTCAATTTATTCTCTTTTTAAGGAATCATGTGCTATTTGCTATTTTCTAACATCTCCCAGTCCCATCAGAGCAGTGGTCAGAATTTACCAAGATAATATCCCTCATGTTTAAAAGTAAGTGGTGCCAGGGACCCATCCTGGAGCCTCATGCATGCATGTCAGGCACTTTTTTCTGCTCTTTAGGCTCTCTCCCTAGTCCTTTTTTTTTTTTTTTTAATTTTTTTTTTTATTTAAACACCTTGATTACATACATGATTGTGTTTGGGTTTCAGTCATAAAAGGAACACCACCCATCACCAGTGCAACATTCCCATCACCCAAGTCCCAAATCTCCCTCCTCCCCACCCAACCCCCGCCTGTACGCTAAACAGGCTCAACATTTCCCTCATACATTCTCAATATTAGGACAGTTCAAAATGTAGTTATTTCTCTAACTAAACTCATCACTCTTTGTGGTGAGCTTCCTGAGGTGAGCTGGAACTTCCAGCTCTTTTCTCTTTTGTGTCTGAAAATTATTATTACAAGGGTGTCTTTCATTTTTCTTAAAACCCATAGATGAGTGAGACCATTCTGCGTTTTTCTCTCTCTCTCTGACTTATTTCACTCAGCATAATAGATTCCATGTACATCCATGTATAGGAAAATTTCATGACTTCATCTCTCCTGACAGCTGCATAATATTCCATTGTGTATATGTACCACAGTTTCTTTAGCCATTCGTCTGTTGAAGGGCATCTTGGTTGTTTCCAGAGTCTTGCTATGGTAAATAGAGCTGCAATGAATATAGGTGTAAGGAAGGGGTTTTTGTATTGTATTTTTGTGTTCCTAGGGTATATTCCTAGGAGTGGTATAGCTGGATCGTATGGGAGCTCGATTTCCAGTTTTTGGAGGAATCTCCATATCGCTTTCCATAAAGGTTGAACTAGACAGCATTCCCACCAGCAGTGGATAAGAGTTCCTTTCTCTCCACATCCCCGCCAACACTGTTTATTCTCATTCTTTGTGATGTGTGCCATTCTCTGGGGTGTGAGGTGGTATCTCATCGTTGTTTTGATTTGCATCTCCCTGATGATTAGTGATGTGGAACATTTTTTCATGTGTCTTTTGGCCATGCGTATTTCTTCTTTGTCAAAGTGTCTGTTCATTTCTTCTCCCCATTTTTTGATGGGGTTAGATGTTTTTTTCTTGTAAAGTTCTGTCAGTGCCTTGTATATTTTGGAGATTAGCCCCTTATCTGATGGGTATTGGGTGAATAGTTTCTCCCACTCAGTGGGTGGCTCTTGTATCCTGGGCACTATTTCCTTTGGGGTGCAGAAGCTTCTCAGCTTAATATATTCCCATCTGTTAATCTCTGCTTTCACTTGCTTGGAGAGTGCAGTTTCCTCCTTGAAGATGCCTGTAATGTCCTGTAGTGTTTTGCCTATGTGCTGTTCTATATATCTTATGGTTTGGGGGCTGATATCGAGGTCTTTAATCCATTTGGATTTTACCTTTGTACATGATGTTAGCTGGGGGTCTAAGTTTAATTTTTTGCAAGTGTCTATCCAATTGTGCCAACACCACTTGTTGAAGAGGCTTTCCCTGCTCCATTTAGGATTTCCTGCTCCTTTATCAAAAATTAGATGGTTGTATCTCTGGGGAACATTTTCTGAGTATTCAAGCCTATTCCACTGATCTGAGGACCTATCCTTATTCCAATACCATGCTGTTTTGATAACTGTTGCTTTGTAGTACAGTTTAAAGTTGGGAAAAGTAATTCCTCCCATATTCTTTTTCCCAATGATTGCTTTAGCTATTCGAGGGTGTTTATTGTTCCAAATGAATTTCAAAAGTGTCTGATCCACTTCTTTGAAGAATGTCATGGGTATCTTTAGAGGGATGGCATTAAATCTGTATAATGCCTTGGGGAGTATTGCCATTTTGATGATGTTAATCCTGCCAATCCATGAGCAGGGTATGTGTTTCCATTTCCGTGTGTCCTCTCTTATTTCTTGGAGCAGAGTTTTATAGTTTTCTTTGTATAGGTCCTTCACATATTTAGTCAAGTTGATTCCAAGATATTTGAGTTTGTGTGGTACTATTGTGAATGGGGTTGTTTTCTTAATGTCCATTTCATCCTTATTACTATTGGTATATAGAAAGGCCATTGATTTTTGTGTGTTAATTTTGTAGCCTGCCACCTTGCTATATGAGTCTATTGTTTCTAGAAGCTTTTTGATAGAGTCTTTAGGGTTTTCTAAGTAGAGTATCATGTCATCTGCAAACAGTGAGAGCTTGACTTCTTACTTTCCTATCTGGATTCCCTTGATATCCTTTTCTTGCCTAATCGCTATAGCAAGTACTTCCAGTGCTATGTTGAATAGGAGTGGTGAGAGAGGACAGCCTTGTCTTGTGCCAGAATTTAGAGGGAAGGCTTTCAGTTTTTCTCCATTGAGGATAATATTTGCCACTGGCTTGTGGTAGATGGCCTTCACTATATTGAAAAAGGTTCCCTCCATTCCCATCTTGCTGAGAGTTTTGATCAAGAATGGGTGTTGGACCTTATCAAATGCTTTCTCTGCATCTATTGATATGATCATGTGGTTTTTATTTTTCTTGTTATTGATGTTGTGTATTATGTTGATAGATTTACGGATGTTAAACCAGCCTTGCATTCCTGGGATGAAACCTACTTGATCGTAGTGGATGATCTTCTTAACGAGGCATTGAATCCTATTTGCCAAGATTTTGTTGAGGATCTTTGCATCTGCGTTCATCAGTGATATTGGTCTGTAATTTTCTTTTTTGGTAGCGTCTCTGTCTGGTTTAGGTATCAAGGTGATGTTGGCTTCATAAAAGCTATTTGGAAGTGTTTCTGTTTGTTCAATTTCATGAAAGAGTCTTGCCAAGATTGGCAGTAGTTCCTCTTGGAAAGTTTGATAGAATTCATTAGTGAATCCATCTGGACCTGGGCTTTTGTTTTTCGGCAGACATTTGATTACTGTTTTAATTTCATCAATGGTGATGGGGGTGTTTAGATATGCTACATCCTCTTCCTTCAACCGTGGAAGATTATAAGAGTCCAAGAATTTATCCATTTCTTCCAGGTTCTCATTTTTAGTGGCGTAGAGTTTTTCAAAGTAGTTTCTGATTACCCTTTGAATCTCTGTCATATCAGTAGTGATCTCTCCTTTTTCATTCCTGATACGAGTTATCAAGTTTCTCTCTCTCTCTTTCTTTGTTAGGTTTGCCAGTGGTCTATCAATCTTGTTTATTTTTTCAAAGAACCAACTTCTGCTTTCGTTGATCTTTCGGATTGTTTTTTGAGTTTCCACTTCGTTGATTTCTGCTCTCAGCTTTGTTATTTCCTTCTGTCTTCCTATTCTTGGGTCCTTTTGTTGAGCATTTTCTAGTTCTATTAGCTGTGTCATTAAGCTACTCAGGTAAGCTCCTTCTTCCTTCCTGATGTGTGCTTGCAAAGCTATAAATTTTCCTCTCAGTACTGCTTTTGCTGTGTCCCATAAGTTCTGAGAGTTTGTGTCTTTATTGTCATTTGTTTCCAGGAACCTTTTTATTTCCTCCTTGATTTCATCTCGGACCCACTGGTTATTGAGCATGAGGCTGTTTAACTTCCAGGTGTTAAAGTGTTTCTTCTGAGTCCCTTTGGAGTTCACAAATAATTTCAGAGCCTTGTGGTCAGCGAAGGTAGCCTGCAAAATTTCTATCCTCTTGATCTTATGGAGGTATGTTTTATGTGCCAGCATGTAGTCTATCCTGGAGAATGTCCCATGTACATTGGAGAAGAATGTGTATCCAGGTTTCTGGGGATGGAGTGTCCTATATATATCCACTAGGCCTCTTTCTTCCATTTTTCTCCTCAGGTCTAGTATATTTTTGTTGGGTTTCAGTCTGGTTGACCTGTCCAGTGTTGACAAAGCCGTGTTAAGGTCCCCCACAATTATTGTGTTGTTGCTGATATTATTTTTCAGATTTGTCAACAGTTGTATTAAATATTTTGCTGGCCCCTCATTCGGTGCATATATGTTTAGGAGAGTGAATTCTTCCTGCTCTACGTACCCCTTGATTAATATAAAATGTCCGTCTTTGTCCCTTACAACCTTCCTGAGTATAAAGTTTGCATTATCTGATATTAGTATGGCCACTCCAGCTTTTTTATGGGTGTTGTTTGCTTGGATAACTTTTCTCCAGCCTTTTATTTTGAGTCTATGTTTGTTCTGACTATTCAGGTGCGTTTCTTGTAGGCAGCAGAAGGTTGGATTGAGTTTTTTGATCCATTTAGCCACTCTGTGTCTCTTAACTGGTGCATTTAGTCCATTGACGTTGAGAGAAAGAATTGTCCTGGGATTTAACGCCATCTTTATTTCAAAATTTGGTGTGTCTTTTGGGTAGTCTTGTCTTAGATTAGGTCTTTCAGTTTTTCTCTTAAGACTGGTTTTGTGTCTGTGAAGTTTCTGAGCTGTTTTTTGTCTGTGAAACCATGTATTCTTCCATCAAACCGGAAAGTGAGTTTTGCTGGGTATAGTATTCTGGGTGAAGCATTCATTTCATTCAGTCCTTGTCACAATATCCCACCACTGCTTTCTGGCATTGAGCGTTTCTGGTGACAGGTCTGCTGTAAATCTCAGGGAAGCTTGCTTGAACATGATTTCCCCTTTTGATCTTGCTGTTTTCAGAATTCTGTCTCTATCTGTGGGATTTGTCATTGTGACTAGGATGTGTCTTGGGGTGGTTTTTCTGGGGTCTCTTTTGGTTGGTACTCTTCGGGCATGCAGGATTTGATCACATATATTCTTTAGCTCTGGAAGTTTCTCTTTAATGATGTTCTTGACCATTGATTCTTCCTGGAAATTTTCTTCCTGGGTCTCTGGGACTCCAATGATTCTTAAGTTGTTTCTGTTGATCTTATCATAGACTTCTATTTTCGTCTGTTCCCATTCTTTGACTAATTTTTCCATTGTCTGCTCATTTGCTTTAAGTTTTTTGTCCAATCTCTCCTGCTGTATGGAATTGTTATGTATCTCATCTTCCACAGCACCAAGTCTATTCTCAGCTTCTGATACCCTGTCCCAGAGCTTATCCATTTTGTCATTCACTTCGTTTACTGACTTTTTCAGTCCTGTTAGTTGACATGTTATTTCAGTTTGGAGTTTTGTCATTTCTGCCTTCATATTTTCTTGGTTCTTATTAGTGTTCTGTTCAACTCGATCCATGGTTTCTTGGAGTCTGTTGAGCACCTTCCATATTGCTAGTCTAAAGTCCTTATCTGAGAGGTTGATTAGTTGTTCAGTCATTATCTGGTCCTCAGAATTGTCATCTTCATTCTCTATGTCTGATGCTGGCCTACGTTGTTTCCCCATTGTCACACTTGTATTGTGGGTTTTTCTACGTGTTGTGGTGGTATTCATTGTCTATATGATGTAGGCAGCACACTCCTCTGGCTCCTCCCTTTCTGGATGGGCTGACTTGCCTCTAAGGGAGGGGAGTCCTCCGTGGATGAAGCCTCACACTGGGTCAAATCTTAGGCCCGAGCATGCAACAGAGAAGACAGTCCAGAGAGAAATGTTTGCTTCTGTGATATATCGCCGTTCTTAGTGTGATTTTTCCTTCTTGTTGCAATGGAGTTCTTTCCTTAGAAAGAGTGCATGGCCGCGTAGCGAAGCGGAGCGGCCGTGATCCTCTGAGCCTCTTTTTGCCCCACTCGCAAGAGTTTCATGCAAGAGGACAGTAGACAGACATAGACAGGTCACACTCACAGTCTTTCACAGCTGAGCCCCACTGGGCCGGTGTACTTTCGCGGATTTTCCCCGCCTGGTGTCACACACAGGGAGCCAGCTTTTGCAAAGGTTAGCCGGTTTTTATGCTCTAAAGTCCCTCCCTGAAAATGGCGTCTGGGCGAGCGAGGTTTCTGGAGGCTCTTTTTGCCCCACTCGCAAGAGTTTCACGCAAGAGGACAGTAGACAGACATAGACAGGTCACACTCACAGTCTTTCACAGCTGAGCCCCACTGGGCCGGTGTACTTTCGCCTCTCCCTAGTCCTTTTAAAAGATATTTTGAGAGCTTCATCTACAACATAATTTATTTTGTGATTTATTTAGCTGCTTCATTTTACTAAAAATATTCAATTTACATAAAATTCCATATGATGCAACTAGAAATTACCTAATATCTCTGGGTTGTCCATTAAGGATTTCATTGTCAAAACAATAAAATATGAACTCAAGATTATTCCATAGCCAATTACTTTTAAAAGAATATTTTGTATAGTTAATAGCCATTCTATAATTATATTTTCATTCTATAAGATTTTATAGTTAAGTGAAATAAGAATTTGGCTTTATGTTTTAGATTCATAAAATGCAATGACTTTAATGGCTTATACTATGCTATATTCTCTCAAACACACATCATCTGTTACATTTCAAATAAAACTTGATGTGAAAAATGAGAACAATAAACATGATTATAATTAGGGGTAGTTTGTTAAATGTGCTTTAATAGGCTCCATTGTGAGATGTTTCTGGTGTTCAAGCAGAAATCAAGACTAGCATACTGAAGTAAAGAAGATAAACAGAAACCATGTTAGTGAGTATATATAAAGCTTGAAATTGTTTGGTCTAGGAAGACATCTAAAATACAATTTGGTACACCCATACAGAAAATGTAATTAAGTGATAATTGCACTGAAGCACAATGAGTGTGGGATAAACAGCCTGTGAATCAATAAACCATGAGGAGACAGGCTGAGTTATTTATTGATTTATGATTCATTTAGCACAAAGTTTACTTCACTTCTAATTTAATTGGATCTACTGTATTTTCCTTTATTGGGAGAGGAGGGTAGAATAATAGTACCAATTTATATGAGGAAGATATTGTTTTTATACTTTTAGATTTATATGAGCCACTCCTGAGATGTTACTATTTACTTATCAAATGTATAAGCTACTATATATCAATTTGTTTAAAATGTTTCTATTGATATATTGAACTGAGATTTAGAAATATTAGAATAGCATATAATATTGATGGATAATAATCTCATAATTGGGGCCGGAGAGAAAGCATGAAGGTAGGGCATTTGCCTTGCATGCAGAAGGACGGTGGTTAGAATCCCAGCATCCCATATGGTCCCCCGAGACTCCAGGAGCGATTTCTGAAGGTAGAGCCAAGGTAGCCCCTGAGCGCTGCTGGGTGTGACCCAAAATCCCCCCCCAAAAAATCCCATAATTTTCAAACTGATAATTTATCTCATTATGTATGTTTGTTACTAGTTTTACAAAGGGCATATGGAATTTTAATCTAGGATATTTGCTAATTTTGGTTAACAGAATTTTTGTCATTGCAGAAAAATATCACTATAGATTCTTGCATAAAAGATATAATTTTTAGTTTATGTTGCCATTTTGAACTAATTTGCTGGTTTTAAGTAAATCAAACTAAAAATACATACTCTATATTTGACTATATAAGCAAGTAGCAATATTTTATTGTATAAGGTATTTTAGCAGTTCCTGCTAAGACAGTGCTGTATGTATAAAATATAGCCACTGATTGTGGGAAATATATAGGCCAATAGACTGCACTTCATGCTATGCATTCTAGATACCAAAATCAATTCCATCAGCTGCCTCAACTCTTTTCCCTGGCAACTACTCTAGAAACAGGGCTCTGATGTGGGTAGAAAAAGCCAAGAGACAGGTAAGGAGAAAACCTGCCCAAATTCAAGAACAGAATCGATACCCTATCTACAACAAGCTATACACATAGTGGAACAGTTACACTAGCACTCCGGCGGGGGGGCAAATGAGAGAGATATGGGACACATGCTGGAAACAGGGGTGAAGGGAGGACAACCCTGGTGGTGGGAATGGCCCTGATTCATTGTCACGATGTATCTTAAATATTACTGTGAAAGATTTGTTATTTACTTTGGTCACAATAAAAATTATTAAAAGAAAGTCAACTTTGAATAAAGACTCGCACATGTTCTCCCTGTGCTCATGGGTCTGTGCTATGCACATGTGTGTGCCAGCCCATGCATGAATGTGCCTCCCACATCACCAGTCTTGAGATGTGCATTTCATACCATCCATTTTCATGCTGGGTTGTGGATCTCTCAGCCTTTGGAAACTCCTGAATCTTCTTGAACATTTTGATTCTGTCCTTTGCTAAGTACTCTCTCCCTCCCCTTCCTCAGAATTTCCAAATAAAACTGTGTTTATTCCAAATAAAAATTCACTGCTGTCTCCTCTTGAACTTCTTTTCTGTAAGGGAAGGTGACTAAGCTGGACAAGCTATAGGATTGACTTGCTTTCCTTGCCAGAGCCATGTCACCGTACTAGATCTCCTGAGCCAATTTCAAGTGGCAGAAGAGAAAGAAGCAAAATCCTTTATAGAGGCTGCTTCCTTTCCTTTTCCCTCTTAAGTCACCCAGGACCTCCATAGGAATCACCTCCATTCTCTATTACCCGTGTAGTCAAGAGCTATGGTATCATAACATGAACACCTATCCTCCTATAAGAAAATTTTTTACCAAGGGTATATGTTTATTATATATCATTAGATTTAACTCTCTCGTGGTTTCTCGAATCTAAAATGTTGAACTAGAATTAAAAATATAACTTATGGGGGCCAGAGCGATAACACAGGGGTTAGGGCGTTTGCCTTGCACGTAGTCAAGCTAGATTGGCACCTAGGTTCTGTCCCTGGCATTTCATAAGGTCCCCTGAGCCTGTCATAAATAATTTCTGAGCATAGAGTCAGTAGTAACCTTTGAGTACTGCCAGATGCCGTCCAAGGAAAAACAAAACAAACAAACAAAAAAAACCTCATTTGTTCTAATACCTTTGTTCTTATATACAGCTTCTGTAAATACTTATAAATAAAATGATGGCCATTATTGCTTGATATTTTATAAATTGATTTTTGTGCCCTAAGCAAGTTCTTACACATCATAAACACAATATAATATGGAATTTGTTCTATTCTGGCAGGAAATTAAAAAGTTGATTTGTCATTAAGAGATTTCTTGAACAAATTTGTTCCTCATAAAATGTATTGGAAAGAAGATCAGTATATGAACTGAAGTATCAATTCGAATTAACTAATATATAAATTCATTGATAAGTCTGACAAAAATAAAATCACTTTACACAATTAAAAGTTGAAGTAATTCTCATAGGCTTATATTTACTTGGTATTTCTTGTCTGTGTTTTATTGATACCATTGATTTTATTTGATTCATGGATACATTCCTCCATGTAGCCTGAATTGTTTCTTCACTGTGCACATATGTGAAAAAAACTTAAATGCTCAGCTCCAAACCATTTTATCCTAATACAATAGTGAATATAGACATGGATGTATACATATGTAAACACAGATCTTATTTCTGGTACACTATCTGAGCACTTAGAGTACTTAAAGTAGAAATTCTATGTCTGGGCCCGGAGAGATAGCACAGCAGTGTTTGCCTTGCAAGCAGCCGATCCAGGACCAAAGGTGGTTGGTTTGAATCCCTGTGCCCCATATGGTCCCCCGTGCCTGCCAGGAGCTATTTCTGAGCAGACAGCCAGGAGTAACCCCTGAGTACCGCCGGGTGTGGCCGAAAACCAAAAAAAAAAAAAAACAAACAAACAAAAAAAAGAAATTCTATGTCTATAAAGCAAATATAACCAACACTACAAGTAAAAATCAAACAATCAGGTATTCATCTGTGTTTTGGAGGATTTGAGTATTTCTCCTTTCAAATCTATAATAAAAATAAAATAAAATATTAGTAAAAAGATATAATTTTATTATTTTGGACAATAATCTTTATATTTCCTATACATATATCCTAATATATAGATACTTACAACCAAATTAAATTAAATAAGCAAAAACAAATGCATTTATATATTTAGTTTAGAGTTGCTTTTTATTATTTTTTTTATTTAAAGAAGAAACCACATAGCTGGCATGGTTAATTGTAATACATTTCTTTCCAGATAAGTGAAAGAACTGATTGAAAAACATGAACAGAAAAAGAAAATGGGAGAGAAGATCAAGAAAGAAGAAAAATGTACAGTAGCAAGCTCATTTGTGAAAATTATTATATCAACAATGTAGTCATTAATAAAATGGTAAATGTTTTAATAAGCTCTTATTATTATATGTCCAATCTGTTAAATTGAGGTGTTCCTTTAAGGATGAGAGCATCAAACAAAACTGGCATCATAGAAACTGTTTCGTAAGATTAAAGCAATAACTAACATTTTGGTCCTTTTCTTTCTCCCCATGATGTGTAGCATTCATATCATTAAAGCTCCTCTGCATTATTCCAATTTTCAATAGCAATGAACAAATTCCCACTTGTAACAAAAATAATAAATGTATATAAAAAGACTCAGTATATATTTAATAGACATTTTGCATTTTTTTAAAAAATATATCAGTATATATAGTATGGTCATTTTATATCCTGCTATATTTTACAAAATATATTTCAAGTTTCAAAAAGTCAGAATTGTTTGCCTCAATGACCATGAATGAATA
Organism: Suncus etruscus; assembly: GCF_024139225.1. Taxonomy (NCBI): domain Eukaryota; kingdom Metazoa; phylum Chordata; class Mammalia; order Eulipotyphla; family Soricidae; genus Suncus; species Suncus etruscus. The sequence continues at coordinate 49,343,766 of NC_064863.1, read as the reverse complement.
TCATTATATATTTTACAAGTGACATTGTGGGAACCCTAATTGAAATTACCCCTTTTTTGGAGGGAGGTTCAAATTATTTTATAGGAGGAGGACAAATGCTTAAACCATATGTGTTAACACAATATGCCCTCTGCCAAATGGACTGTGGAGGAGAAGCATTGGCACCGTTCATTTACAAGATCCTTCCTGCTCTTGATCTCTTTCTTCTGTGGTTTATTCCTTTAAAATAATAAAATTTACTCCTAGAGTTGTTAAATTAAAGATTACAAGACCCACCTGCAGAGTTTCTGATTCAGAACAACTGCTTTGTGGCCAACAAATTTACATGTTTAACAAAACCCTCTATTGATTTTTATTTGTTGAGCTTGGGTGATATTTTAATTAAATAAGTCCGAGACTAAAGCTGGCACACATGACTGCCTCCAGTAGTGCTTTATCGAGTATATCTCTAAATTGGTCTACTGTGTTTGCTAATTCCTGGTTTCAAATTACCTTAATATATTACTGTTTTGCTGAAAATATTGAATGATATTTTATTTTTATTGCAGATATTTGATTTTCTAGCATGCTCTGTAAAATGACGTCATAAAAGGGTCATTCTTTCAAATGCTCCTATTCAAAGGCCATACCCTCACCTTTTATAGATATTTTTTTAGCTCTTTATTGTTCTGAGATATGAGGTAAATCAGTAATAAATTTTTTGAACTGCTATATTTTATCTAATCTATAAATGACTGTTTACTAACAGATTTTGGCAAGTCATAGAAAAACTACACTTTTTGTAAAAGTGGTCTCTAAAATATATTTAACTTTTATTTATTTTCAGGAATGTTAAAAAAATCAATTCCACAGAGACATTTATTTAACACACAATTGCTAAAAAGCTTCTACTTTGGTTATATTCAACAATGCATATTAATTTGATATAATTATATTAAATGTATATTTAATATAATACAAATTATAATACTTTGGCCATTTACATAGCTAAGTACAGGGTTCCACAAAAGTAAGTCAAAGCATAGTTTTTTTAAATAAACATGATTAGTCTCTAAAAGTTTATATGTAGTTATATCTAAGTCAGTGAAAATAGCTAAATGTCCACAGACACAGTTCATAATTTGCCTTAAGTAATAGTTTTTAAAAATGGGTTTTTTAGATTAAAAACAAATAAACCATAAAGTTATTTAAAATTATTAGTATTGTTATATTAAGAAATACTTGGCTTGGAGAAAATATAACAAGTAGGACATTAGCCTTTCCTACTGCAGACACAGGTTAGACACCCACATCTCATACTGATCCAGAAAGAAATTATCAACCCATCAAGGAATGATCCTTGTATACAGAGACAGCAGCAAACTGGAGCACTACTGGGTGTAGACCCAAACCAAAATAAAATAATAATGAACTTCAGAGATTCTATTCAGATCTTTGAAAATACTTTTAAAGTATGTACTTAAATGTTAGATAAAAATTAAAATTTAAACTTAAAATTTAATGATTTTAAAGAATGACTTTCTATCAGGGATCAGGATGAGGATATAAAGATTTGGGTCACAAAGTTTGCTTATCAGAATCCTAGGATATATCCCCACCATCACATGCTATTCAAACATTTTAGGAGCCATCTCTAAGTACTGCACCAGGAGTACACACAAAGCACTGCAGGGTATTCTTTTTAAATAAACCATTGAAAATAATATTTAATATAAATATTTATAGATATATCTGTGTAGTGTAGGGATCTCTAATCCTATTTAGATATGTCTTACATATCTGCTAACATTTTTATTAATAATAATTGATATTTTATAAAGAAGCTTTTTAGTTTGCTGTATCTTCATTTGCTTAGTTGTTTTCTTTTGGAATTGTGGATGATTTACTGATGTAGCATCAATGACACAATTCTTTTATTTTCAATCTATATGCCAACTGAATGATATTATCTAGTATTTTTCTTCTCCCTTTGACTTATTTTGCTTAACATGAAAATCTTCAGTTTGTCCATTCTACTGCACACTGTGTGGTTTAATATTTTCTTACAATTGTATAGTATTCCAATGTGCTTATATCAAAAAATAACTTAACCAAGTCATCTGTACTTAGGAATTTGAATTGTTTTCATAACTCTACTATTGTAATAATAACCTAGATGAATACAGAATATCTGTACAAATTCAGGTTTTTGTGCTAGATGCCAAGGCATAGAATCAATGGGCTTTATATTTACATTTTTATTTGTATTTATATTTACATTTTTGAAAAACATTTTTACTGCTTTCCATAGATAGTAAACCTGATTGTATTTCCACCATTGGTAAAGTAGTATATCTTTCTAGTCATATTTTTACCAGCACTGGTAGTTTCCAGTCTTTTTTATATGTGCCATTTTCAATTATGTTATATTTCATAGTTTTTATTTACATTTCCATGATAACAAGTTCTGAAGAGCATTTTTTCATATGCCTTCTAGTCACCTTATGTCTTCTTTGGGAATATGTCTATTCACTGTTCTCTCTACTTCTGTATAGAATTATTGGGTTCTTTCTGTTGTTGAGTGTTGCGAGTTCTTTATAAATCTCAGAGATTGATCCTTTATCTATTGTAGTGTGTAAAATATTTTCAACCATTAAGTATTGTATATTCACATAGTTTGGGTTTATTTTTCGTGTAAAATGATTTATTAGATTGAGTCTTCATTTGTTTGTTTAGTTTTTATTATTTTTGCCTCCACAGTCAAAATATTGATGTAGTTTGAATTATTTTAATGTTTACATCATGTTATATGCACAAATCATGATTGTTTAACTTTTTCAATATTAATTCTTTTGATATCTTTTTTTCTTTATTGTTATGCTTTTTATTGCTTTATTGTTAACTTCTAAAACATAAGTAAATTCCTCTATCTTAAAAATATATCATTTAACACATTTATATAATAGTTTTAATTTTATTAATATTTTGTTATTTGAGGACAGGATATATTTTACTTAAATAATTATATTTAATTCAATGTTTATTTATTGAACTATTGATAATTTTTAAATTTTACTTTTTTATTACTAGTATATGGGAATTAAGTGATTAGAGTTAATTTAATAAAATTACCTAACTTTAAAATTTTTATTTAATTGATTATTTATTTATTTAATAAAATTACCTAACTTTAAATTGTTATTTATTGATTATTTATTTAATTAATGTATAATAGGGCATGTGAATAAATATGTCAACCTTAGGAAACAATCTCATGATTCATCGAATAATGCAAATACTTTTAATCTCTAAATATTTTCTTTTTGTGTAGGAGATAATAAATTTTTATTTTGTGGGGCCAAAGAGATAATATGGAGGTAAGGCATTTGCCTTGCATGCAGAAGGACAGTTGTTCGAATCTCAGCATCCTATATGGTCCCCCATATAGGATTTCTGAGCATAGAGCCAGGAGTAATTCCTAAGCACTGCTAGATGTGACCCAAACACAAATTTTTTTCTTTTTGTGAAAAAATATAAAATATTAAATTACACTAATATAAATTATGTACATAGGTTTTAGAAATTATTTTTTTAAATTTATTTTACATTTCCTAAATAGTGGTTAGTGGGTTCTGGAGCTATCCCCAGTGATACTTGGCTAGTTAGACCATTTGGTTCAATGCTTGAGTGGAGAGTTATTTGGCTTTGGAAAACTCTAGGATCACAAGAACACTCCTGTGATGCGTGGAGCCTCCAAGGTTCTACCTCACAGTGTTCAAGTACAGTTCCATGTAGTTTCTGTGGTCAAATATAAATTCCAGTGTTATGGCAAGTATTCACTATCAACTGAATGACTATGCATTTTCCATCCTGAGAATATATGATTTTTAAATGGGGTAAATAAATATAGTTATAAAAGAGTATATAGCAGTGTAAAACATAAAAAGAACACTCTAATAAATTAAAGCAAAATGAGCATAAAGCAAGTAGTTTATAGAGATCCTATATTTTTAAAGCCATAATGCTAAAATAACCTAAAATCTATGAAGTAGAAAACTATAATAAAAACATTAAAATACAAATTCCAGATTTTATATTCAGGCTTTATACATTCTAGATACTGTAATGAACATATAATTGCCATTAAGTGTCATTAATATTAGCAATTAGCTATGGTCATGGACTTTCAAGTTATTTAATTGAATATCAGCTACATTCACTATTGCTAAAATTTTTCTCTTTAAACTAAGGGCTAAAAGAGAAACAGTATTTGTTCTCAAGGATAAATTATAGCTAAATGAAAGGGCAGATATTCAACTTAAATACAATATTTAAAAATGGGTAAAATGGGTAAAGTTTATGTTTCTGAAGTCAAAGAGATAGTACAAGAATAGCAGCTTGCCTTACATATGGTGAATCTTGATTTTTACTCCAAAATTAAATACAGTCCCAAAGAACATTCAGGAATGACCTCTGACACAGAAACATGTAATTTCTGAGTTCTGGTCACTAATGGATTTGGCTAAACTTGACCAAATTGATGCCATTTTGTACTTATTTAGTAGTTATTACAAGGAAAGCAGTGTGGTTTAATTATCTATGTAAATATATTTAAATTAATATTATCTGATAAGAGTGGGGCTGGAGAAGTAGCACAGTGGTAGAACATTTGCCTTGCACATGGCTGATCCAGAACGAAGCTGGGTTAAAGCCTTGACTGCCCATATGGTCCCCCAAGCCAGAGCAATTTCAGAGTGCATAGCCAGGAATAATAACTCCTGAACATCACCAAATGTAGCCCCCAAAAACAAAAACAAAAAAATTATGTGATGAGATAAAAATTTCATAGAATTAACCAATATGTGTCTATATTATTTTTTGGCACCATTATGTTTGTTTTATTTCAATCCTTCCTATTGGCAAATTAAAATTGTAATTTCAACGGTATTTCTATAAATTAGACAAATTTCAACTGCAAGGTCAGACACAAACAATTTATGTTGATAATTGAGCTTAAAAGGGCTGCCACTAGATAGTAATTTGTTCTTGCCCATTTTAATTTACCTTGCAGATTTGCTCGTTCTTCCTGGGACTAGGCATGGGGAATTATTATTTAAAAAAAATCAATAAATATTGACTTAAGAATGAGGTGAACACATTTCCAACATCCTAGAACACTTGAATTGTATGAATGTAAAAATAGTAAAACAATTGATTACTTCAAAAATAAAAACTCAACTAATTTGCAGCTTAAGTCTTGCATCTAGGACCCCAATAACTAGATAATGTCTTCTCCTATTGGTGAATGCAAAACTTTTTCTTCTCTCTATTAATCTTAATCATTTCAAAATCATTTCAAAAATACTCTCACACCACATAGAAAAGCAATATTCAGAAGCTAACTTGTTATCCTTCAGGATTTATAAATTGCCATATTTAAAAAAAGACCTATTGTAACCCAATATAATCTATTAGCAGAAGATGATATAAAACTATAACTTAGATCTAAGTCATCCCATAAATATTTCCTGAATTCTTTAGCTCTAGAAAGTAGTTCATTTATGTTTGTTTTAAAATACTCAGATATTTATTAAAGAGAATCAAACTTAGCTAATAACTGTGTTAAATATTTCCTGCAGTAAAAAAAAGTATGAAGACTACAACTGAAACATGCATGTTGCATATTACCAAAACAAAATCAGATGAATAATTGAATAATGTCATTTTTTAACAAATGTCTTCATAGTATGATATCAACTAAGTATAGGTATCTTCCCATCTTTTTTTGTTTGTTTTTGTTTGGGCCACACCTAATGACACTCAGGGACCACTTCTGGCTATGTGCTCAGAAATCACTCCTGGCTTGGGGGACCACATGGAACACCGGGGGATCAAACCGTGGTCTATCCTAGCTCTCAAGGAAGACATACACTTTATGGCTTGCACCACCGCTCCAGCCTCAATACCTTCCCATCTTAATTTTTAACCTCTGGTATTAGATAACTGCCAGGAAGGGAAAAATAATAAAGGAATCCTAAATTTGATGATATTGTATGAAAATAACAAAATATTGGGGGTGGAGAGATAGCACAAAGGTAGGACATTTGCCTTGCATTCAGAAGGACAGTGGTTTGAATCTGGCATCCCATATGGTCCCCGAGCCTGCCAGGAGTGATTTTGAGCATAGAGCTGGGAGTAACCCCTGAACACTGTCATGTGTGACTCAAAAAAAAATTTTGGATTTTTTGCCACTAAAATAATTACGATTTATATATGGATATTTATAGAACAATAATACCACTCTATAATTTTGGAATTTCACTATATCATAAAGTCTATACCAATTATAGCAAAACCATAATCACTTAGAAAAAATATTCATATGACATAAATGTGAAACGCATAAAATAAAATTGTACTCTTATCTTCTTAAAATATATAAAATGGTAAAAATAGATATACATATAAACAATACATATTGATTTTTAATTGCCATGGACTTAACTGTGTGAATGTGTCAAACCCAGAGTCTCACACATAAAGTTATATTATTAAGGAGTATAATATTTAGCAGTTGCCATTTTTTGTGAAGTTTGTGTGTGTATATGTGTGTGTGTGTGTGTGTGTCTGTGTGTGTAGGAGGGTTATAAGAAATTAACTCAGATCTCCTTACATTCTAGTAAGGCACTCTTCAACTAAGTTGTACCTCAGACCTTCATTTGCCAAATGATTTAAATCAGATGCTATATTTTGTCTAAACTATATATATATTATTATATTGTGTCTTTATTATTTAGAAATTTTAGGGTATCAGTGTTTAATTGTGCCAGTGTTTAAATAAAATCATAATACAACGTCTAGTTAAGACTATCATTTTGGGTGATAATTTACTATTAATTACCATAAAAACTTTGAGTAACACTTGTTATAAAAGTATAAACAGGTATCTTAAAATAACTTTTATAACCCTTTATACTTATTGTGCTAATATTATATGTAACATACTATAAAAAGTATAAATAAGCTCAAACTCAAATATTCTGTATTTATTAAAACTTATTAAATTGCAAAAATATATACTTACTTGTCTGGAACTTAACTTTTTATGTCGTGTGAATCCAGAATTTACTCATCATCTATATGTTATAAACTATAGTATGTTTATGTATCTATATATAATATACTTATCATTAGAGAAAATCGTCAAGTACTTTTATTAGGGATTATTTTTCAGATTTTTTATTATTATTTTAATTATGACAGCAAAGATGCAAAGAAAGAGGACAGGGTAAAGTTACAGTGGAAGCCCAATCACCCATAAACAGAATTCTCGGTAGTCCAATCGATGATATCCCAGCCTTGAACTTTCAGCCAAAGAACATTAAGAAAAACAAAACTGAACCCATGTACAATACAATACTTTGTCCTCCCAGGTACCCACCTGGAGATCCAGAGGAAAAAGGGAGAGGGGGTTGGGTGACCCAGGTCCGGGCCCCCCTACCCTAGGCTGGGCCAAGAGGCCGCTGGCACATGCGGAGGTTTGCCAGATGCCCGCCCGTGCTGGCTAAAAATCCTGCTCCAGGAAGGGCTATTTTTCAGATTTAAACAGTTGCTTAAAAGAAGAATAATAAATTTTGTTATCCATGTGTGTTGATGAGGATAAAACAACATAATCATAAACAGATTCACTGATACAATTATTATAATATAACCAAATCTATGATTTTTAAAATAATTGACTCATTCCAATGTACCAGTACAATTAAAGCAGCTTCTAATATATCTAAAGTGCTAACATTCATATAGTTACATATAAGTTCATAAGCCTATTTTATTTCATTTTCAACTTAAGCTGTGATAGAAGAAGGAAGACAGATAATTCAAAATGTGAAATTCGTCTTTAGAAGAGGAAATTAAGAGTAAACTATGGGGAATAACTTACTCCAAGAATTGAATAAGTCTGAGAGGGCACTAAATTACTTCTGAGAACTAGATGGGCCTGATGTCAGTAGGAATTCCTTCCAATATCAGACCAAAGGGACCAGATAAGGTTGTTTACAAAAAAAAGAGTCTGAGGGTCTGAAAGTAACAGGAATAGAGGGCAAAGAGGGATTGAAAATAAATTAGAAAGTATCTATAACTATAGAAATTGTTCGTAACAGGATACACCTATCACCTACATTGTATAAATTCTGTGAATGAGGCTTAGGATTTCACTTTTGTTGAGTAAGCCAAGTGACTTTTCCTGAGTATCTTCAAGTGTAGATTTGGAGTGATTTTCTTCCTCAGATTTCGTAGTACTAACATCCCATATGGTCCCCTACAAACAACAAGAGTAATTCTTTCTGTTTGTTTGTTTTGTTTTGTTTTTTTTTGGTTTCAGGCTACACCTGGCAGGGGACAGGGATTACTCCTGGCTTTGCACTCAAAAATCGCTCCTGGCAGGCTTGGTGGAGCATATGGGATGTGAGGGATTGAACCCGTGTCTGTCCCGGATTATCCGAATGCAAGGCAAATACCCTACCACTATGCTATCACTCTGGCCCCAAGAGTAATTATTTAGTCAAGTGCTAGGAGTAAGCATTAAACATCACTGATTGTAGCCCCCCCAAAAAACAAATTTCTTTAACAAAGCAAAATATAATAAAATATTTTACTGTTCTAAAATATCATATATATATTTTTGAAATATTAAAAACTCAAATTTATTTTCTGTTCAAATTTTCTATAATTTTCTTACATTTATTGATGAAAGGATTTTGAATAATCATTTTTATCATCTGGAATAGTAATCTTAATAATAGGAATGTGAATTTTCTTATTAACAAAAAAACTGGATGAATAATAAAAAGAAAATCTATAAATGGGATTAATTATATTTTATTGTTAGCACCACTTCAGAATAATGTGAAATTGGGCATTTTAATATCTTTCCCATAAATGCATTCACTTTAGAGACTTCTTGTGAGGAATTGTAAGAAACAGAGTGAAAAATAAAAAAACATTTGGTTGAAGAACTATTTATAAAAGCATTCATTATATAGTAATTATTATTCATTGTCATATTTTATAGATACGTTATAAAAACTTAACACATAGGTCTTCAAAATAAATATTTATTGAATAAAAATTTTAAATCTATCAAAACATGCATTGAAAGTCAATTCTCTTTTGAAAGGCCTTTTATTATAGCTAGCTACTTGATGAAAGAAAAGATTTAACCTGCAGTATATTTAATTATTGTGAATTATGTTATCAGGGATCTCTACTTAAAGGTAATGTTGGGAAGATTTCAAAACTCTAAGACCTTTGCTATCCTAGGGGAAATGGTGCCATAGAAATACAAAAGGTTATTTGCACAGGCATCACTGAAGTACTCTGGGGCCCACAGAATTGTATCAATTTGACCTTTTATCATACTAGGTTGACATTAGGAATTGACTATTCTGGATGAATCAAGCCCCTAGTGCAATTTAGCTTAAAAAGGAGAAAAGTCAAAATGCAAGGCCAATGAAAGAATTCCCTGAGCCATGAAGAGGTTTTTCAATACTTTCCATGACATATCCTGTAAGTAATGAACAACTTTGATCGTGCACTGAATTATATATCTAAAAAAATCATTCCAACAAATACTGTCTCTTTTTATATAATGCTCATTTTAAATCTTTCGAAAGTTTATATCTACTACTATGGGTGCATTTATTGACTTAAATACTCTGAAAGGACCATAGTAAAGTTAATCACAGAGTATCAGCTAGTCAAAAGCTATTTATTCAATATCTCCTTGCAACAGACACGATTTTTAATTCTTTTTTAATACTTATTTATGAGTGAATTTTTATCATTTTTATATAAGACCAAAAATACCATCAAAAGACTATGTTGAAAAGTGTTTAAGAAGCCAACTATTGTTTTTTTAATTAATATTTTATTTAAACATCTTGATTACAAACATGATTGTGGTTGGGATTCAGTCATATAAAAAACACCCCCTTTCACCAAGGCAACATTTCCATCACCAATGTCCCAAATCTCCTTCCTCCCGACTCCACCCCTACCTGTACTCTAGACAGGCTTTCTACTTCCCTCATTCATTCACATTGTTATGATAGTTTTCAATGTAGTTATTTCTCTAACTACACTCATCACCCTTCGTGGTGAGCTTCATGTAGTGAACTGGAACTCCAGCTCTCCTCTCTTTTGTCTCTGAAAATTATTGCAAGAATGTCTTTTATTTTTAAGAAGCCAACTATTATTGTAATTATTTATTATTTATAAGATTGATTATTAAATATAGTACAAAACTCAGTTTACTTCTACTGTTTAAAACCACAAAGCATTGGGGCAGGAGCAGTGGTGCAAGCAGTAAGTCATCTAGATACCTTGCAGCTTTAGCCTAGGAAAGAACAGGGTTACATCCCCCGACGTCCCATTTGGTCCTCCAAGTGATTTCTGAGCTCATAGCCAGGAGTGACCTCTGAGTGTCACTGGGTGTGGCCCAAAAACAAAAACAAAGCATAGCAAACAACAACAACAAAAAATACTCAAAGCAACCATAGGCATATCAATTACTTTTTAAAATACATGCTTAATCATGAATCAACTTTGAAAATCATAAAAATTTTATGGAGCTAAAGTGATCTTTCAAATAGGCTTACAACCTAAAGACAATTGGATGTGACACCAAAATTATAAACAAATAAAAAATATAAATAATATGAAACATAGTGATAATGTGATCAAGATCAATTTTAATAATTAATAGCTTGTCCTTTAATATATTTAATTTCTTTGTATAAAAATCTATAATGATATATTCACAAATAACTCTATAACACATTATATTATATAGCTTTTTATACAAGATGCAATAAAACAGGCTTTTTAATTCTGTTGTCCTCTTCTAATGTAAGAATTTTGTTCTTTTTAGTTTTCGGTATATGGTTGTCTTTGATTACCTGATCTATACTTGAATCACATTACTCAGTGTTAATCTAACCTGACACAACTGACTTATCTGCATAAATAATTTCACAGTTTCTGCTTCTGTCTCAGATTCATCTTTTCATCCTTTCCCAAACTCCATCTAACTTCTTATCCCTGAGCTTCTAAAATATATTGGATCACACACACACACACACACACACAAGCTTTAGATAGGTTTTACCCAGGAGCTCCATGTCATGACAAGAGAAATAGTACAATTAGTAATATGTACAAAAGTGTAGAGACATTACTAGGGAGTTGGGTTGAGTTCTGGTTATCCCAAAGTTCCCAAAAGAGAAAAAGATAACCTGTAACCCCTATCCAGGGAATACTGAAAAGGATAGTACATTGATCATTCTCAGCAATAAGTAATCCACATAGATTATGGAGGAAATAGGCAAGAAACTTTACACTGCAAGCTGTTCACCCACAAGCCAGTCACTCCAACAAAAGGAACCACAAGCCAAGATGACAGCCCTAGCTCAGCTCTCCTGCCTTTGGTTTATTTAAATCCAAATTAAATCCAAATTCCCCTAGGGAGGAGAAAATGCCAACTGATTGAGATATAATAATAAATGAGAAACAAATGGGAACCACTTCAAAAAGCCTCGTTTTACTTAATACAATAGAACAATGTACAATAGTACAATTAGTAAGTAGGATTTGCAGATAAATATGTATGTTTGATTCTCAGCACTGCATATGCTCTACCAGTCCTGCAATGACTGAAACCTGAAAGCAGGGGCAGAAGTAAGCAAGTGTGATCATCAAAAACAAATTAAATAAAATAATAAAAATACTGTCATTTAAAAGCACAAATATATCAAAACATACAGAAAATTCTTTAACATGTCGCTTAGATTTTCATCATAAAGTTTAATAGAAAGCTATGTGAGTCAAAAAAGTCACTAAAACTTGAAGAATGACTACTTCACTTTGAAAGTTATCTTCAGAAATAACCATTTTTGTTAAGAAATTAGTTATCATGATTCAAAATAGTTAACTTTTGTGTAACATTATTGCCCTACATACATTACCAAAAAAATGCCAAAATATCTTGTCTACTACTGTTACTAGATTATTTCTCAATCACCTTTCATACTCCCTTTTAAATTTACCCATCCCTTATGTCCTCTTGGTTCTCTTCTGTTTTGATGAGTTTGAGAATTTGTTTTTATTGTAGTTTATATTCCTTTGTTTTGTTTCTTTATATTTTTTATATGTGTGAGCTCATGCTGTATTTGTTTTTCTCCTTCTAACTTATGTAGTTTAACAGGACAACCTTTATTTTAAACAATTGATAGAATAATATATTTCTTTATTCTATAGTTGAGTAATATTCCATTGTGTATTATAACAAGATTTCATAGCAACCCAAATTTTATATATAATTTTTAATATTTTAGAAGTCTATACACATTTTGTAGATGCTCAACTAGACCACTTTACCACATATAGTTTAGAGTACATTTTCAACGCACCTCTATCAACACTGATTGCATCCAGATTTTTTAATAAAGACCATTCTCATTGATGTGAGATTACATCTCATTGCTGTTTCAATTTGCATTTCTGATCATCAATAACGATTGGTATACTTTTATGTGTATTTTGGCCCTCTGTATTCTTTGAAGTATGTGTTCAGTTATTCTGCTCATTGTTTATTCGCCTTGGAAATTAGATATTTATTGGGTAAAATATACAGTGTCAAACACTTTCTCCCATTCATTAATGTCTTTTTAAAAATTTAACTGTAGTTTCACAATACAGACTATATTAGTTTGGTTTGTTGTTTCATTAATTTTAAACCTTTCTTTACTTAATAGAAATGAAATATTGTAGACATCATGATAGTCAATATCAGGGGAATTTTTGTCTATGTATTTTGTCTATGAATTTTATGTATTCAAATCTAACTTGAAAGACATTAATGTATTTGTCTTGACTTTTGTGCACAATGTAAGAGAGTAGTTTACATTTGTTTATTTTTTATATGACACTTTTATTCTCTTGAAGAGGCTTCCTTTCACCCTCACTGTGCTTGTAGCTCCTTTATTACATATCAAAATATCTGTGAGTACATTTCTGGAATCTAAATTCAACTTATTTGTTTGAGACTGTTTACTACATTATTAAGATGTTTATTTACTCAAACTAAATAGATTTGTTCAAAGTCATGGAATACAATACATGCTATTTTTTTCTTAGAATTAATTTGGCCATGTATAAAACATGGTAGAGAAGAAATTGAACTCTATTCTGATACATGTTAGGAATATGCTCTATCACTCTGAGGTATTTTACCATTTCTTATAGAATACCTTTTGTATTTCAACACAGTTATATTAAGAGAGATGCTAAATAGATCTGAGTTTGTTAATAAGAAAATAGAGGCTTGGGCTGGAAGCTAGCACAGTATTAGGGCATTTGCGTTGCACGCAGCAGACCTGGGACTGACAAGGGTTTTATCCCTGGCATTCCATATGTTCCCCCTAGCCTACCAGGAGCAATTTTTCAGGGCAGAGCTAGAAGTAACCCCTGAGCACTGCTGGATCTGTGCTCCTCCCCTCAAGGACTTAGAGATCTTTATCTAGGACTAACCATGGACTAAAACTAACAATGTGTAATTAAACCAAAACTAAGTTTTGAGCTGTCATTCTGTAGAATAAAATTTAAAAGGACCTCAATCATATAGAAAATTAAGAAAGACTTCTTAATTTAAATTACAATGCTTACATATTAGGAAATAAAACAAAGGTAGTTAGCTCTAAAATAGTTATGGGAAATGTTATTCCCAAAATTTGGAATGGTAGGAGCCAATTTATAAGCAATAAAGTCTTTAAGGATCATCCATATAGTTATGTGTAATATGTAAGAAGTAGACATTGATCAGAGGATATTAATAAATCATTGTGTAATTTTAAAAGTGAATATTCTATGTAATTATAAGGGATAATTATAGGTTCTCATAGATTCTCTCAGGTTGCCAAAGAAGAAAAATTATAATAAAAGTTTACTTTATTTAAAACATACATTTGTCCCTGGGGCATGGACTAATTATGTTTAAATGCTTCTAATGTCTTCACATTTCTTCTTTAATTCATATTATGATATTTTTGTATCCTTCTAGAATATTTTTAAAAATCATAGAATTACTTTTCTCCTTAGGGGTTTTCTGAAATTTGGTTACATTTGTATCTGGCCCAATTATCTAGTAAAAAGAAATGTTATGAGTGCTATACACATCTATTTAGGGCAAAGTTGTCATAACTGCATGAGTAACAATCAGAAAGAACGAATACATGTTAGAATATTTACTAGTACACAATTTACAGAAAGATCAGAGAAGAAAGTAAGGTTGATTATATACTGACAAGAAAGACACTTAATCATAGATTTCCTAATATATGGTTGGGAGAAAAATCTTTCTTAAAAATTAAATTTTTCTGACTTAAATATATCACATAGATTCTTGAATTAGTAGGGTATATTAACAGGACATAATAAGGTTTATTAATAGGGTATATTAGTATCTACAATATGATTTAGAAACATGCTTTTCTTTTGAAATTTTGATTTATTTTTTTAGATTTAATTCCCAGTGTTTAATAAGACAATTTAGAACGAATATTAGAATAGTAAAAATCATTAGAAAACAATAATTTAGAATCATTACATTAAAATATATTTGAATTTTTACACGTCTCTTTTGTACATCAAGAATGTAGCATTTTTCACTTGTAGAAATGGATTTTCTAAATCAAAATGACAATCAATTTGAACAATACAAAATTAAAAAAGATTTGATGATGACTTTTGAGTCACTGACAAGAGAATTGTTGAGAAAAAGATTCCATAGTGTTTTGATGAAGAACTAGAATCTTGTTTCTGTTACTAAGGTTGAGGCTTAATATAAAAATTAAGGACTTTTTATAATTTGACATTTAACTTGAGGCTTCCACTATGTTAGTGGGAAAATCACACCATAATATCTCTATATTGAGATATACTTTTTACTTTTATGCGATATGACTTTCTGAGATGTACAGAGTATTTAATTCTTTGAGGAAAAATTCATTCGTTTGCAAATTATTATAATTCTGGGGCTAAAGAGAGAGAGTACTGAGGATAGGGCACTTCCAGGAGTGTTCAAGCATAGAGCCACCAGTAAACCCTGAATATTATTGGTCGTTACCCAAACCCCACTCCAAAATTTAAAACCATGTATAAAGCAAAGTAATATAGTGTAATACGCTTTTATTTGTTTTGCTTTGGGGACAAACTCAGCTGTATTTAGGCACTATCCTTGGTTATCCACTCAGACATCTCTCTTAAGCCCTGGGGCCCTCCCATGTGTGGTACCAGAGATTGAATCCTCAGTTGGCTGAGTGCAAAACAAATGCCTTATCTATTGTATTATCTCTTCAGCCCTTTTCAAAATTGAAGTGATATACAATGTATTTCTCAAGGGAGAATTGAGTACATTATAATCTGTGATAAATTTTAGGAACTATTTGTAAAAATGTTATTATCTCCATTACCAAACAAAGCAATAACAAATAATGAAGCTTTAACAGTTCAGAAGACATGAGTTAATGATATAAATTCTAAATGAGAACACAGATTATTGATTTTTATAAGGCAATCATTGGCTATTTGTCAACCCAATGTACAAGTCATCAAGTTACTTTGGCTAAAGATTTAAGTTTAATATGAACAGAAAATATGCTCAAATTTGCATGGTTTAAAGATTGTATTTCTCAAAATATGGCATTTATATCAATAAGGTCTGAAGTTTTCCTTCTACTTGACCTACTACTTTAATATATAATTGAAAATAATATACATTATATAATAGGATATAAGGTAGTTAAAGTTTTAGTGTTGGAATATATCTTACTGTGATTAAAACTTGAACTGTATTTAATATTCTCTACAAGATGAACTAGTGTAATTATTGTATGTATACCCTATTAATAAATGGATTTTCCTGAGAACATCTTCTATAATATCCTGATTGTTTAACACTGTCAGTTATTATCTACCACTATGATATTCAAGTTGTATTATTTAAATTTAAGATGAGAAAATAGAGGAAAATTTCTAATATATTTAATGCTTCAGTGAGTCAGTGATTTTTTTTTCTGTACTTTGAGAAACTTACGTTAAATATGCTTACTCTTTTTTTCATTCCACTCATCCTTAAGTTAGATTGTGGTGGCATGAATGATATTCCTTATCCAAATCATCTAAGAAATTAATATAAATCTGGTTTGGACTGATTCTTCTATGGAGTTCTCAGAATGGTGGGATTAGATATCCCCCTTCTACATGAATCACAGCAGCCCAAAACTACCACACTGCCCTCTTCCACAGAATGGCTCAGTTATGTTATTTAAATTTATCAAACTACTAAGCCACCAAATTTATTTTAGATCTATAAATCTTGGCTGTAAGCCTCTGGTAGCAGTGAGACACTTCAAATATATAATAGTGTTTGCCCAGTAGAATCTCAGAAAATCTAATAGGAAAATTACATAGTAGACCTAAACAGTATCACAGAAAACTAAACTAGTAGCCACTATCACCCAGTAAATTTTTAGACAGTGACTAAATAATACCAGGTAGAGATAAAGCAATTATCTAAATTAATCCCTGTTTAATATAGTTTTGATAATTTATTTTTCTTTGTTTTGGAACAAGAAAGCAAACCTGTTTGTACTTGTATGAGGTAAGCTATAATAGTGGGTGAGAAATTGAGGTCATTGGTAAAGAGAAGGTGGTAGCAGTGATGTCTAAATACTTAATATCTAAAAAAATGTATTATGTGAAACTTGTTAACATAGTGTTATAATAAAAATTAAAAAATAATTTAGTGTTCATATCCTGGACAAGCCCCCACCCCCCAAAAAATAAGTTAGTGAATAACTTCATTATCATAGTCTAGCAAAAGAACCTTATTTTCTTGGAGAGTTTAAGTGAAAAAAGGTGTTTGCCTTGCACATAGCTAACTCAGATTTGTTTCTTAGCACCCCTGAAAGACAATAAAGCTCCACATAGAGTGACCCTAAACCTAGAGTCAGTAATAAGTCTTGTGATTTATAACAGGTAGCCCCTAAAATAAGAGAAAAGACCTAATTAAGACCTAATATCTATTTTCATAAAGGCTGGTGTTAGTAAAAATATTTTATGTTTATTTACTTATTTCAAGTATCTTTGTAATTTATCTTCTCATTTTAATTAGGTTAGAAACTAAAGGAGATTCATATGTGGATATGCTAACCCAGACATTATACTGTATTTTCATTTATCTCCCAAACAATGCTCAGGAAGTTTCAGGAGCACCAGATCATAGGTTTAGTACAAGCACCTAAGAATCCACTGCAGTACTGCAGCTACCCGGGCTACCCTAATTTATGCTGGGTACAATGATAGCCATACCCAGTAATGCAGGGGCACTCAAGAGCCTAACTCAGCAATGTTTGGGATTCAGTGTAGTGGGAACATCCACTTTATGAAGGGGTCATTCCTGGTATTGCTCTAGGTACTGTATATAGTGCCATTAATTCAGCCTGGGTTGGTCACATGAAAGGCATATCCTTAATTACTGTGCTCTTTTTCTGACCATAGATATTGGCTATTTTTATTCCTCACTATGTCTCTTTATATTCCTCATATAAGAGAAGTTATCTGACATTTTCTACTCTTCTACTATCTGACTTCACATAGATAATACTCTCCAGTTCTCACATTACAGCAAATTGAATGACTTTATCTTTACTTATAGATCAATAATATTACAATGTGTAGGTATAACTCTGTATCTTTACCAATTCATATTATCTTGGGCTCTTGAGTCATGTCTACAGTTTGATATTTGTACTAGAGCATAGAGCTATAGTACTACAATGAACATTGTGTTAAAAATATATCTTTGAAATTTATTTTGAGAAGAATTTTTTAGTAGATAAATAATTTTTATTTAAAAATAATAATTTTTAGTAGATATTAAGAATTGAAATGGATGAGGATCATTGATAGTACTGTTAATAGGGCCTTGCAAGTGGTCAACCTAGTTTTGATCCCCAGAATCCCTTATAGTCATCTGAGCACCATTAGGAGTAATCCTTCAAAACAGAAGCTTGGATAGAAAAGTGGCCAGTAAATATTTTCTCCTAGTATCTAGGGCGTCTTTTGTTCTATGATTTATTTTGTAGTGAAAATGTCTTTTAATATGACACAGTCAATTTAAAATTTACTTGTGTTTTCTTGTACAATGGCATTGAGCCTTTGATGATGCCTTTAAATCAATACCATGCAAATGTGTGCTTATATTATTGTCATCGTAATGTATGGTTTCAGTTCTAATATTGATGTCTTTAATCAATCTTAAATTAACTTTTTGTGTGGTGTGAGGTAGGAAACTTGTAGCTCCTTCTTTTAACATGCAATTTGCACTTTTCTTAGCAACATTTATTAAATATGATTTTCCCTGCACACTTTATATACCTATATCCTTTATCTGTCCAGATGCTTGAAGGTCTGTAGTTGGGATCCCAAATCAATTCAATATTCTGAGATAAACTTTATTCCAGTACCACATAATTTTGATTACTATGGATTTATACTTTATTCAAACCTCCTAAAATTTCCAGGTATCACATGTTTATGTTATATTTTATCAATTTTAGCAAGTGTATAGGAAGAACTATAATTTAACTTTTTTAAATAACATCTTTATTTAAGCACCTTGATTACAGACATAATTGTAGTTGGGTTTCAATCATATAAAGAATTTTCTTTGCTCATTGAAAACATTTATATTAAAGAAATCTGTTAAATACAGTATTACATTATTTATAATGAGACTTATTTAAATTATGTCATAATAGGTAAATGGACGTAATTTAAATTAGAACTACAATTACAGATGATGCCACTGTGCTTCTTTGGATCTGCATAGGAAACCAGCAAGCATGTATTTTACATGCAACTACCTCTCATAGAGACTGAGACAAAGAACACTAATTTAGATACTTAAAAAATTATTAGAAGTTGGGGCCAGAGTGGTGGCACAAGCCTTAAGGAGTCTGCCTTGCACGTACTAGCCTAGGATAGATTAAGGTTTGAACTATTTTGAACCGCTGGGGTCCCACATGGTCCCCCAAGCCAGGAGTGATTTCTGAGCACATAGCCAGGAGTAACCCTAGAGAAGTCACATAATATGGCCCCAAAACAGAAACAAATAAAAAATTATTGAAATAATTTTTTGGTTTTTCGGCCACACACGGTGACACTATGTGTCTTCTCATAGCAGCTTAGCCTCGTCTGTTCCTTGGCTTTGTTTTATACACCAGCTTGTAAACTATGTCCTCCAAGACCAGAGAGTTGAATGAATATTTAGTGGAAATAAAAATGATTAGACTTGAACACCAAAGCCATAGTCAACGACAACAGAATTGATACCCAATTTACAACAAGCTGTACAAGTGGGGAACAGTTACACTAGCAATATGGGGGTAAAGGAGGGAGATATGGGATGCATGCTGGGCGCAGGGGTGGAGGGAAGACAATACTAGAGGTGGGAATGCCCCTCATTTATTGCCACTATGTGCCTTAAATATTTCTGTGAAATAAGTGTAATTCATTTTACCAAAATAAAAATAAATAATAAAAATAAAACATACAGAAAACCTTATTGAAAAAACAATTTCAAATTGACTCAATTAACAAATAATCACCTGATAATCTCTCTATGCATGGTGTGAGACAATGATCAGTTTCTACAAATATTAGTTTCTGTTCTCCTTCATGATCTCATTCTGCCTGAAAATGCAATAAAAATAGTCCATAGCATAATCAGTGTATATTTATTACCTTCTTCCACAATGATTCTATATTAAAATGTCTATCTTTTTATAATAATAAAGAACTGGAGCACATGCCTTACATTTACAAGGTTCTTAGTTTATTTCAGGTATCTTCATGGCTTTGCAGCACTGTAGATATTATCTCTGTGACAGCCACTACTACTTGAAAGGCTTAGAGGACATATTTAAAATAGTTTAATAACTTTAATGTATCTTCATTTACAGTTATGTAACTATACAGCCATTTTATTTACTGTTAATAAAAGTTATATTTATCCACAAACTGATCAGTCTTTTGACTTGAAGTTCCAAATATCTAATCAGTTCATGAATTTCCTCATTTAGGTGTCTTTGTCCAACAAACTCAGCTTCTTTAAAAACATTTTATGTTGTTATGTGGCTATGGTGTTTGCCTTGAGACAGCCGACTTTGGTTTGAGCTGGCACTACATGTAGTTTCCCCTTCCCTCTGTTATCCTACCAGAAGTGATAGTTAAACACAGAGCAGGAGTAAACCCCAATAGCAGTTTTGTCTGAGTCACAAACAAAAAATAAGAGCAGCTCATTATAATCACCCTTTAAATTCATTCTCTTCATTCTTCTGTATTACAAGCTTTAACCTTGCAACTCACTTAGAATAATGCTGGTGATTGATGCTTCTCTTTATCATGGATGCTGCATTAAGAATCTAACAAGTTTTGTTTCATCTGAGTAATAAACCATTAAAAATGTTTCTTTATATTCTTTCTGCATCATAGATTTTTGTGGGAATTATTGAGATAATTAATGCAGAGTGCTTAAAATAGAGTCTGGCTGATAGCATAATGTCAAGAAATGTTAGTTGCTCCATTAAAATTTTTAGCATAATTTCGATTTTTTAAAAATGCACTGAATGAAGTTATTCAAACATCAATGCACACAAAATTTAGGTAGAAAATATTTAAAAACAGAGTCAAGTAGTGTGGAACAAGATAGCAATGAGGTTCTTCTATCTTATGCAAACAAGAACAACTATTAAATAGGAATGCAGGATATTGTATGAGCCCCACAATTCTTGGAAACACAAAGACATTCTTTACAACTTAGAAATAGATTAAGATATTATTAATATATTATATATTATTACATTACATTATATCATATTAATTATATTATATTGTATTATAATGTATTATTTAATATATTATTGGGGCCAGAGAGTTAGCACAGTTGTAGGGCGTTTGCCTTGCAAGCAACCAACCCAGGACCAATGGTGGTTCAACAGAGAGCCAGGAGTAACCCCAAAACCAAAAAGAAAAAATAAAGATAAAAAGATAAAAAGAAAAAGGTTATAACAGCCTCCAAAAAAAGTACAAAGGATACTGGCACATCATTAAACAAAGATGGATGATAGAAAGAGATGCATAGGAAATTTATTTGAGTGGGTTACAGACTGAGGGGTCTTTGATTCATTCAGGGAGTCTAAGGAGGAGAGATCAGAAACACTGTGAGGTATATGCCTTGGATCCAAATAAAACACACGTGTAGAAATGAACTGATCCACCCACACCTTGGTTCTAGCAAAGAAAAAAACCCTACACATCTCTCCCCCATTTATTGGGACTGTTGCTGACCTTGTGAATTTCACTCTCAATCATTCATTTTTATAGTGAGAAGAAACATCAGTAGAAACACAAAACAAATGAGATTCCTTTCTCAGCTTTTTAAAAAATAATTCCTGTACCCTTTAACGACTTTCTACTATTTATCTGTCAAAGAACTATAAATATAAAAATCAAGATTTGAAGTATCTTATATGAATATGCAATAAAGTACAGTTACAATACTATCTTATATAAAAAGTGTTGCAGTATCTGAGTTATCAATATAGATAAGAAAATAAGAAAACTCAAGGAAATCTAAAGGAAAATAAACAACAGATTAACCTATATATACAAAACATTGCTTGAAACTTCTAATTTTCTTTTTTTTTAACAACTGGCTTAAAAATAATTTTATTTCAAACCAAAATCACAGGGATTCTTTAATATTTTTACAGTAACAATATAATATAAATGTTACATAATAAAATTGTCATTCTGATTGATTTCTGCAACTCAAAATAAAAATCTTCAAGCAAATCTTTAAACCAAAATAATAATAAAAAAAGACCTTGCCAAGTATTTTCAGAGTGGGAGGTGCCATGTTTTCTGGAAGACAAGTGCTCTGCAGTAAGACAGACCCAAGGTCATAATCCTTCTACTGGTTCAGTGACCCAGGGCAACTTCTAATTTTCATAGATGAAAAATACTTTTAAGTTATTCATTAAAATTTTAGTCAAGCTAAAACTGTGTCCTACGGTTAGGCCATAAACTATAAAATGAAAGTTTCCAACTTGTACCAAGTTCTTTTCTTTCTTTGCCATACTTCTAATGAGTTTGGGAGTGGTTGCTCATTTTTAATATAATTGTTAAGTTACAAATAACTTATAGTAAAAATAAGACTTATCAGTAATTGTAAAATGTATACATATATAAAATATCAGCATTTTGTTTTTAAATGATAAATGAGAATTAAAATAATTTCACTTATATCAGAATAAATAATTAATATGTTGGATTCTGTTTAATCAAAGATGATATTAACTTACACATTAAAAGTGTAAATACATTTTTGAGAAAGAAAAAATTAATTTTTAAAATGTCTGTTCAACAAAATAATCAAAATACACCAAAGTATGAATATATCATAAAACAATTATCATTATTAAATTTCTATCATCCACAAAATTTGTAACTGCAAATTGCAAACAACCTCAAATTGTAGAAAGATAAGTGAAAAATAACAAAAATTGAAGTGTCACACTTTCCAAATTTAAATTACAAGCTTATTATGATTCTAGCTATCTAGTAAAAAAAAAAACAACAAAAACAACAACAAAAAAAAAACAGATAAGACCATGAAGACCAAGTGCAGTGAATTAACTAATAGTAGATTGTGATGGGAAAAATGAACTGCTACTTTCAATATTATAAGCTATATGCAATCAATTAAAATAAATTAGATAGCTAAGTGCAAGACATAAAACCATAACTTATATAGGAGAAAACAAATAAATGATAATTTAAATCTGCATTTGGCAAATGTTGGATACTGGACTCCAAACAAGGAAAACAGTAGCAAAACTAAACAGACTGGTCTTTATCAACCTCAAAGACCTCTTTTCTTTCTTTCTTTTATCTTTATTAATGTCTTTATTTATACAATTTGATATAAACATGATTGTAGTTGGGTTTCAGTCATATAAAGAACACCCCCCCCTTCACCAATTTGACATTCCCATCACCGTCAAAGACCTCTTAATAGTGAAAGAAACTTGCACCAAAATAAAAAAATGTCCTTCTTAAGCCCTCCTGAATTGGGTAAATATTTTCATAACATAAATAATTAGGTTTAAAGATAAAGACACAAACTCATAAAGCTTAACAATATAAAAATACCACAGTATTAAAAAATGGGCAAAGTATCTAAATAGGTACTTCTTCAAAGAGATGTACATGACAATATAGTTTTTATTTATTTATTTATTTATTTTTTGTTTTGGGGTCACACCTGGTGATGCTCAGGAGTTACTCCTGGCTATGCGCTCAGAAAGCTCTCCTGGCTAGTGGGACCATATTGGACGCCGGGGATCGAACCAGATCCGGGTAATTGGCCTACCACTATGCTATTTCTCTGACCCCAACATGAAAATATTGTGTTGTTTCGTATCACTATGAAATAAAAAGCAACAAAGCAATGAGATAGCACCTTTTATCTATAAAGATAGATTTTATTATATAAAAGACAAGAAATAATCAGTGCCAGAAATTATTGGCATTCTGGTAAGCCATGTAGAAAGATTCTCCAAAACAATATTTAAAAAATAGAGGTAGGATAGTTATCCTAGCATGAAAATAACATCAGTGATACCTCTGCAGCCCCTTTATAGTCTGAAAAGCACAGTAGGTACTGATCCCTAAGCATAGAGCCAGTAGTAAGTCCTGAACACAGCCTGGTGTAGCTGAAAACAACAACCAAACTAAAAATTAAAAAAAATTGAACTGTGATAAACATAAGGTATTTTGAGAGTTTTCAACATGTTTCTGATACTCCAAAGCTCGTGTATATACAAAATGTGTCATTACTTATGAAAATTACTGCAATCTTTAATTAATTTATGTGTTTCACTTTAAGTGTTCATTTAAACAGGAATGAAAGTTAGGAGCAGAATTTTAAACTATGAACTTTAGTAGTTTTCTAGAGTTTTCCACAGATTGAACCTTGCTCTGAAGATAAATCAGTAAGAGTTACTAAGTAAATATCTGTCTATATTCTACAAAATTCAATGACTTAAAGTAGAATTTACAGGATATGCATAAAAAGTAACTGAATAAAAAAATAGTAACAGGAAACTGGCTAAAATAGAGTATGATTTCTGATATATATAAACTTTAATTTTAAATATTCATTGCACAAAATGTAAGAAGCAGATGAGAATAAAGCACAAAATATTGTAGCACATACCTCTTATTCATACTGCTTTAAGTTTTGATCCCAGCATAATATGGAGAATATTGCTTAGAAAGGCCAGTGTCAACCAAGATCTACCTTTCCTGAGGAGCTTTGTAAAATACCATTGGAACTCTAGGACTCCTGATTACATCTGTAAATCTCCCCCAAAGATACATATGTTTAAGTATATAGATATATTGAGATAAAAATACAACTCAGAGAAGAAATGTTATCTTAACACTTAGCATACCATATGAGAATAATGATCTATAAATTATATAAAAATATAATTAAATAATTTATACACATGAAAACTTATATAACTGAAATGATTTTAAATTTCAGAAGAGACAATTACTAAACTTGAAAATAGATCACATCAGACTTAGTAGAAAAGATATAATACTATGTGGAGAGTTTTTGAAGTAGAGAAAAAAAAAACACAAAACATTTGAAATCAGGGGCCAGGAGAGATAGCACAGCAGCGTTTGCCTTGCAAGCAGCCGATCCAGGACCAAAGGTGGTTGGTTCGAACCCAGGTGTCCCATATGGTCTACCGTGCCTGCCAGGAGCTATTTCTGAGCAGAAAAGCCAGGAGTAACTCCTGAGCTCTACCGGGTGTGGCCCAAGAACCAAAAAAAAAAAAAAAAAATTGAAATCATTAACTAGACTCTAAAATAAGATAACAATTTGAAAAAATTGCAGTCCTAGAAACTGGAGCATATCTTCACATAAACATTTTCCTGGGGCCGTAGCAGTAGCAGAAGCGATAGAGCATTTGCCTTGCACACACTAACCTAGGATGAACAGCAGTTCCACCCCCTGGTGTCCCATATGGTCCTCGAGCCAGGAACAATTTCTGAGTGTATAGCCAGGAGTAACCCCTGAGTGTCACCCGGTGTGGCCCCCCAAAAAACAAAACAAGACAAAAAAAAGAAACACTTTCTTAAGTGTTCATAACAACATTCTTCATAATAAATCAGAGAAAGAAAAAAAAACAATGATGAGTGTTATATTCATTATACGTAGAATAATTTAAAAATAAAAATGAGATTTAGTGCATGTTGCAACATGATCAAGTTTGAAATCATTATTTTAACTTAAAAAGAGTCACAAAAATATATGATTTGATTTCATTTGCATATCACTTCCAAAATAGGCAACTATATGCAGATAGAAAATAAATGAATGATTGTCAAGATTTAGAGAGGGTATAAAATGAAAATTGACTGCAAATGGACAAATGCTTACCTTTTACTGGTTAATATAAACTTGAATTAGAATATAATGTCTATTTGCCTTTTTGTATATAATATAAGAACAGTATTTTTAAATTTTCTTTTGTATAATTGAATAGTATTGTTTCAGTGAGTTCATTATTTTTATCCTTAAACTTTGAAAATTCATTATTGTAACCATTTTTTGTATGAATATAATCCAATGAGTCATATTCTTAATATCTATTGCTTTAAGTCCTAATCTAGTAATAAGGCAACAGTAAATATTAAAAATGCATTTCACATTATGGATCAAAAATACAAGACTTTGGGTTTTAGTTATACAAAATTGAAAGAATTTTAGAAAATATTTTTTCCAGGTTCATAGGTTGTAAACACCTTTTAAAGTAAAACTTTAAAATAAAATGCATAAATATTAGTAGTATAAAAGAACATTACATTTTGGCTTTTATAATGTGAATGTCTTCAAGCTCTTCATTTTAAATATATAATTTACCTATTTAAAAAGCACTTATCACATCACTGACATATTTGACCATAATGCACTTGTTTCCAGGTAAGTGGGAGCAAAATTATTTTAAAAAAAGAAAACTAAGTAAAGAAGATTAGAAAAAAACATTATAGTGTCAAGCAAATTTGTGGAAATTATTGTTTCTCTAATGAGGCTATTTAATCATTGTCAGAAGGTTTAGTAAGCTGTTGTTGCTAGTTGACTATTCTGTTTCTTTGTTTCTGAACATGAGGTGGCTTCAGATACACAGTCTACATTTGTATTTTCCTATGGGAATGTCAGTATCAAACAAAAATGAATTTGACGTCATTCATGGCCACAAGTTCCAGGAATCCTAAGCACTGTTACTGATATTGCAGCTTCCGTGGGCATATTTTCAATTGTCAGGTCTTCTGGCAGTATGAGAGGTCAGGGTGAGGGTACTACACAAACTCCAAAAAATTCCTGGTCTATCACTCCAAACAGTATTTGGAGTTTTGTTCAGATTGATGTCTTTGCAGAGATCTGTAGAGGATGTTGAAGCAGAGCCATTAGGAAAGTGGAGATTATGGATGATGGGTACAGCAGGAGAGGCTTTGTCAGGACAAGGACTTAGTCTGCCCTCTCCTCCTGAGATCACCAACTTTCAGCTGCATGGCCAGTATACCAAAAATTTTTCATGGCTTGGTGTACATTTCTTTCAAGAATAGAGAATCTATAGAGCTGACCAGCTGCAGGACATTAATATATTTTTTGATCTGGATGCTGAGTTTCTGTTTATATTAGTTAATAAAAATATATTAAGATATTAATTTATTAATTTATTTTCTAGCATGCAAACTTTTCTCTATGAATATTATACTTTAGAAAATAGTTTTTAAATACGACAATAGGGGGTGGAGCATAACATTTGCATGTGGTTGACCTGGATTTGATCCAGGTATTTCATTTGGTCTTCCAAATCTGCCAAGAGTAATTTCTGATGCAGAGCTAGGAGTAAACCCTGAACACCACAGGTTATGGCCCAACGTTATTACCCAAAACATAATTATGTGTTCCCAGGTATTTTTCTGGGTATTTATTTTGTAGAATTAGATGAAAATTTGTAGGAAATACACATAATCAATAACTGAAAACTGATTAGATCCTTAAGTAAGGCAGATAAATGAATGATTGCTATATAAAGTTATTTAAAGAATATATTTTGGTAAATAAAAATAAGACTGTAATGATGTAGGTCTGCATCTCACATTTAATTTTATGACAATATTAGTAAATAATATTGTATTGGGAGGGGGAGAGAAAAAACTTCCAAATTCTGTTATTCCAATTCTGTTAATATTATTCTCCAATTCTGTTAGTTATTCCAGTTTTAATTCTGTTAATATTTTTCTCCAGTAATATTTTATATCTTCCTTCGTAGCAGGGAAATAAATTATTATATACAAAGTTTAATAATATATTTAATTTGATGAGGCATTTATATGTGTAGTAGCTCTCTTTTGCTTCTTGTGATTTATTCTGTCTTATTTTTAGGTCTGAAAATTTTAATTAAAAATACAAATCTAGGGGCTGGAGTGATAGCACAGCGGTAGGGCATTTGCCTTTCACGTGGCTGATCCCAGGACAGACCTTTGTTTGATCCCCGGCGTCCTCTATAGTCCCCCAAGACAGGAGCGATTTCTGAACTCAGCCAGGAGTAACCCCTGAGTATCACCTAGTGTGCCCCCCCAAAACAAAAACAAAAAACAAAAAAAAGTAAAAAAGATACAAATATAGGCCTCTAAATATTCTTAAATTTCTCAGAGTCTGAATATATGCATTGCCGTCTATGCACGTTTTACAGTTTAAATGGCACATCAGACAGTGTTCAAGTCTTATTCCTGGCTTTGTATTCAAAGATTACTCCTACTGCTTGTGTTAGGGATCCATATATGGTACCAGGGATCAAACCTGGGTCAGTCACATGCCTGGCAAATGCCTACTAAGTGTAGTATATCTCAAGATCTAAAATATTGCTATATTTTAAGAAATAGTAAATAAGTTTGGCTAAATTACTCTGAAAAAACATAAAAATATGAGTGGGTGAATCTTATAGAATTATAATATATGGAAACTTCAGGTACATATGTTTAATAAGAATACAACATAAAATAATAATCCAATTTAATTTTTATTCTACAAGATTAAACAAAAATATGTTGTGCTAATTCATTCATTATGTAGGTCATTCACAGTTCTGAATTATGATAAGTAGAATTGAACCAATTAATATGTTTATGTTTAGCATTTAGCTTTCATTTTTTACAGGTTTTCTAGACTAGCTTCATATTCAACTCAAAACAGATGTTTGAGTTAATGTTGACTAAATAATTAATTAGCTCACTTGCTATTATTGACACCCTTATTTTCAATCAATATTTCTTACAACTGTAACATAAAATGTGCCATTTTCTATTTGTAAGTTGAAAATGAGAGCATACATCAAATATTCTTAGACTGATTTTATAGCATCAGAAATACTGAATTAATAAATAAATTAATCGACTCTTTCAATCTGCAGATTTACTTACTGATTTCTGTAGAAATTATCAGATAGTTTTTATATGACCAATAGTATAGAAATAAACTTAAAGGATATTGATGTCTCACAAACCTATATCACCTCCCTTATAACCAAGTCTTTAAAAATTATAACAAGCTTTAATATTTGAGCTGACAATTTTCCTCACTAATAATTCTATTTCTTATTTTCACTCATTTTCCCAAGTTGTTCCTAATATTTCAAACTTAATATTTTGAAAGTCTGAAGCCTTTATTATTTTTAATAATTTCATAGAGTACTTTAACAAGGCATGCTTATTTATTTATTTATTTATTTATTTATTTATTTATTTATTTTGGATTGGGGGCCACACCAAACAGTGATTTGGGTTTATTCCTGACACAATGCTCAGGAATTACTTCTGACAGGGTTTTAGAGAACATATCTGGTCCTGGCGATCTGACCAAGCTATAGTGAAAGCTATTCCTACAGCTATTTGTAATATGAGTCGTCATCTACTCTCACTAAAAATGTAGTTTTAACTTTATTTAATATCTTTATTTAAGCACCACAATTACAAACATGTTTGTAGTTAAGTTTTAGTTATTAAAAAAAAAACTTCACTAGCACTGAGTTCCTACCACTAATGCTCTCCATCTACCTTCTCCCCCACTCCTTGCCTGTATTCAAGAAAGATATTCACACTCACTACCATTGTCATGATAGGTGTTAGTGTAGTTATTTCTCTAACTGAACTCACCCCTCTTTGTGGTAAGCTTAATATTGTGGGCTGGTCCTTATAGCCCTCATATCTATTGTCTCTGTTTATTATTACAATAATGTATTTTATTTTTCTTAAAACTCATAGAAGAGTGAGACTATTATGTGTATGGGTCTCTGTCTGACTAAGTTCACTCAGGATAATAGGTTCCATGTCCATTCATGCATAGAAAAATTTCATGACTTCATTTTTTTCTGACATCCACATAGTATTCCTTTGTGTACCACACCTTTTTTAGCCACGCAACTGTTGTAGGTATCTGGCTTGTTTCCAGATTCTGGCTATTGTAAATAGCTCTGCAATGAATATAGGTGTTTAGCAGGCATTTTGTGTTGTGCTTTTGTGTTCCTAGGATATATCCCTATGAGTCGTATAGCTGGATCATATGGGAGCTCAATTCCAGTCTTTTGAGGAATCTCCATATTGTTTTCATAAAGGAAATATTTATTTAATAGAAATATCATATTATATTTATAATATTATTTATAATATGGTATATATAATAATATATAATATCATATTTATATTAAATATTAAACATTTATATTAAAATAGATGGCATTCCCAC
Organism: Suncus etruscus; assembly: GCF_024139225.1. NCBI lineage: Eukaryota > Metazoa > Chordata > Mammalia > Eulipotyphla > Soricidae > Suncus > Suncus etruscus. The sequence continues at coordinate 49,313,777 of NC_064863.1, read as the reverse complement.
AGCAATATATGAGAGTTCCTTTCTTCCCACATCCTCACCAGCACTTATTGTTCTTATTCTTTGTGATGTGTGTCAGTCTCTGTGGAGTGAGATGGCATCTCATTGTTGTTTTGATTTGCATCTCCCTGATGATTAGTGCTGTGGAACTGCTTTTTCTGCATCTATTGATATGTTCATATGATTTTGTTTTTTTTTGTTGTTGACATGGTATATTATGTTGATTGATTTACTTAGTTAAACCATCCTTGCATTCGTGAAATGAAACCTATTTGGTCATGGTGAATGACCTTCTTGATGATGCATTGAATTCTATTTGCCAGAATTTTGTTGAGACTCTTTGCATCTGTGTTCATCAGGGATATTGGTCTGTAATTTTCTTTCTTGGCAGCATCTCTGTCTGGTTTTGGTATAAAGGTGATGTTGACATAATAGAAACTATTTGGAAGTGTTCCTGTTTCTTCAATTTTATGAAAAAGCCTGAAAAGGATTGGTAGAAGTTCCTTTTAATAGGTTTGAAAGAATTCAAAAATCCATCTGGGCCTGGGCTTTTGTTTTTGTAAAGATTTTTGATCACCATTTTAATTTCCTCAATAGTGATGGGGTTGTTCAGATATGCTAATTCATCCTATTTAACCGTGGGAGGTTATAAGAATCCAATAAATTGTCCATTTCTGCCAAGTTCTCATGTTTCATGGCATAGAGTTTCTCAAAGTAGTCTCTGATTACCCTTTGAATCTCTGCAATATCTGTAGTGATTTCTCCCTTTTCATTTCTAATCCAGTTTATTAAGTTTTCTTCTCTTTCTCTTTCTTCGTGAGTTTTGCCAGAGGTTTATCAATCTTGTTTATTTTTCAAAAAAAACAACTCTTGCTTTTGTTGATCTTTTGAATTGTTTTCTGGATTTCCACTTCATTGATTTCTGCTCTAAGCTTTGTTACTTCATGCTGCCTACCTATTTTTTTATTCCATTTAACAATTCCATTGTTGATCATTTTCTAATTTTATAAGCTGTGTCATTAAGCTATTCATGTAGGCCCCTTCTTCCTTCCAGATGTGTGCTTGCATAATTTTTCTTTTTTTTTTTTTTTTTTTTTTTTTGGTTTTTGGGCCACACCCGGCAGTGCTCAGGGGTTACTCCTGGCTGTCTGCTCAGAAATAGCTCCTGGCAGGCACGGGGGACCATATGGGACACCGGGATTCGAACCAACCACCTTTGGTCCTGGATCGGCTGCTTGCAAGGCAAATGCCACTGTGCTATCTCTCCGGGCCCGCATAATTTTTCTCTTAATACTGCTTTTCCTGTGTCACACTGTTTGCAGATGACATGATAATATATTTAGAAATTCCTAAACACTCTTCCAAAAAGCTTCTAGAAACCATAGATTCATATAACAAAGTGGCAGGCTACAAAATTAACACTCAAAAGTCAATGGCCTTATTATACACTAATAATAATAGAGAAGAAATGGGCATTAAGAAAACAATTCCATTCACATTAGTGCTTCACAAACTCAAATATCTTGGGGTTAATTTAACTAAAGATGTGAATGACCTAGACAAAGAAAACTACAAAACCCTACTTCAAGAAATAAGAGAGGACACAAGTAAATGGAGACACATACCCTGCTCATGGATTGGCAGAATTAATATCATTAAAATGGCAATACATCCTAAGGCTTTGTACAGATTTAATGCAATCCCACTAAAGATACCCATGACATTTTTCAAAGAAGTGGATCAAACACTCCTGAAAATCATTTGGAACAATAATCACTCTCAAATAGCTAAAACAATCTTTGGGAAAAGGAATATGGGAGGCATTACTTTTTCCAATTTTAAACTGTATTACAAAGCAATAGTTATTAAAACAGCATGGTATTGGAATAAAAACAGATCAGTGGAATAGACTTGAGAACTCAGATAATATTCCCTGGACATACAATCAAAAATCTTTAATAAACAGGCAAGAAATCCAAAATGGAGCAAGGAAAGCCTATTCAACAAGTGGTGTTGGCACAACTGGTTAGCCAGTTGCAAAAAAGCAAACTCAGACCCCCATCTAACACCATGCACAAACATCAAATACAAATGGATTAAAGACTTTTGTTTGTTTGTTTGTTTGTTTTTGGGCCACACCCAGGATTTGAACCAACCACTTTAGGTCCTGGGTAGGCTACTTGCAAGGCAAACACCTCAGTGCTATCTCTCTGGCCCTGGAATCTATTTATGTTAAATGAAATAAGTCAGAGGGAGAGAAATAGACGCAGAATAGTCTCACTCATGTATGGGTTTTAAGAAAAAATAAAGACATTACTGTAATAAGGCTCAGAAACAATAGAGTTAAGAGTTGGAAAGGCTGGAAGGATCAGCTCACAATTTGTGGCTCACCACAAAGAGTGGTGAACTGTGTTAGGAAAATAACAGCATTAACAGCTAACATGACAATGTTCAAGAATGAGAGAAATTCAAAGAATGTCTGTCGCAAATACAGCCGGGGTGGGGGTGATGGGGGGCATAGGTATTGGGAATGTTGCACTGGGTGATGGGATTAGTTCTGTTTATAACTGAAACCCAACTACAAACATGCTTGTAAATATGGTGCTTAAATAAAGATTTATATTTAAAAAAAAAGAAAAAGAAAAAGAAAAAGAATTAGGTTGCAAGGGACCAGAGAGATAGCACAGTAATAGGGCATTAATCTTGCACTTGGCTTACCCAGGAAGGACCTGCTTTTGATTTCAAGCATCTCATATGGTCTCCAGAGCATTCCAGTAGCGATTTCTGAGCACACAATCAGGAGTTACCCCTAAACGCCAGCGGGTCTGACCCAAAACCAAAAATATAAATAAATAAAAATAAAATAAGCAGGACATAGGAGAATGGGTAGGGCACTTGCTTTGCATGTGGGAATTCAGGTTCTGTTTCCTGTACTTCATATGTTTTCCTAAGCAAAGCTAGCAATGTTCCCTGACTATGAGTCCTAGAGTGACTCTGGAGCATCACTAAAAACTAAAATTTAAAAGGAATGTTTCAGAAGAAAATATATTATTATATCTTACATCATAAACATTTTACTCTAAAATAGTCCCCATGGCAAAAATTATACAAGACCTAAATATTTTGCTATTTACCAAAATATAATGCGTATCTTGCAAGGTGTAAAATATCTGAGTCTGAACCTTGCTGAATTTATTTTGATACATTTTTATGGAAAGAAAGACTGACTAAACAATGTTTTCTGTTTGCTTCAAAGTGACAGATACTTATTTGAAAATGAACAAAATATATCTGTCTCATTATAAGTAAAATAATCAACAGACTTATTGCCAGTAATTTTTGATGAAAAATTAAATACTATAAAACCCATACCAGATGTTTGTACCCTTTCCAATAAAGTTCACTGGTGTATGATAGGCTGCCATAACAACATACATGATTATTGAATATTGTTAAACAAAATATACCTATATTTAGGGCCTAAAGATAGTAATACAGGTATAGCTGCTCTTCTAGGCAGAAGCTGATTTTATTCCTGGCATGTCAATGAGTAATCCATGAAATGCCTATAGCTAGATAATATAAGCAATTCAAGGAATCAATGTTTCCAAATGTTAAATGTATGGTATGACAGAATTATAAGTGGATTACTGATTCATTTTTAATTTTAAAATGAATCAATGGATTTCCATAAAACTAAGTGTAAAATTTGGAGTGTGGGGCTGAAGCTATTAGCACAGAGGTTGGACTTTTGCCTTGCAAGAGACTGCCTTGGGTTTGATTCCTGGCACACCATGTGATTCCCTGAGCCTTCCTGGAGCAATTTCTGAGAGCAGAGATGGGAGTAACACCTGAGCACCACCAGATGTGCTCCCTACCAAAGGAAAAAAAATCTCAGTGAATGTGTTCATTTAGATTTAATATCACAAAAATTTTCTATAAAAATCTCATCAACTTTTGAGATATGAAAGTAAACTATAAAATCATAAGCTTACAAGCACTGTAATTTCAATTGATATGTTTATCTCTGTCAACATTAATATGAAAACATATACTAGTTTAAAGAAATTAAATATTTTTTTAAAAACAGTAGATGTTGGAATGTTACTTATCATTTTGTGCTAAGTAAATGGTACTAGTGACTAAAACTATAGGAATATATAAAACATTTAGAATAAGTTATACACCAGTACCTTTAGGGTGTGCAAAATACAACTGGTTTGTCATGACAAATGCAATAACCAGAGCATGGCTTGCATGAAAGTGATTGAGAATCTAAGTATACGGGGCTAGGAAGTAAACAAAATAAAATAAATATGCTAATCATAACATGCCACATGGCACATAGACAACTGTAGTTTGCCAAGACATATGCTGGCATTGGAGGGAAGTTATACTATTCTCAATGTTCCCTGTACTAGGATTTTTTTATCTACAGAAATGTCTGTTCTGAAGAGTTAAACTTCCTTGCACTTTAATGAGCTTAATTAGTATATGTTAATGAGGGTCTTAAATTAGTCTAATATGACATTGATAATATTGATAGTATATAAATAACCCTCTCTATCATACTTACTCATTATTAATATTCTATATGTGCAAAAATGAAAGGAAAATAGAGAGATTAGGATGGAGCTATAATAATGATGCAAATCCAGATGCTCAGGTTGGTATGATAAACATTTGACTTCAATGTGGTGAGTACAACAACATACATACTATACAGATTTCTTCTGGCTGAGTTGACAGGATGCACTTGACCCAGAAAGTTATGCGAAATGGATGTTTTATATAGATACCTGATTTGGAGGTGGAGGAGAAAGGTAATGACAGAATGAAAGAGAAAAAATAATTAGTGTGGGCTGATGAGAGCACACAGTAAGTCATGGGATCGATGTGGGGAAAGATACAACCTGATAAAAAATATAGAGATTAAGCCATAGTTTAGTACAGAGCCAAAGTATGGTCAAGCTTGCAGGATACACTAAGGGGTTCAAACTTATTCTGTTAGTTATTTATAGAATCACTGGTTTCAAGTAGGGAATTTTAAAAATGAGTACATTTAGGAAAAAAATCTGTTATCAAGTAATATTTAGATATGATTGAGTAATTAACAGTGAAGTTCAGAAGAAATATATATTTCCTTGAAATTTGATTACCATGTATCATGAGAACTACAAACACAAAAGCATATTGTAACTGTGGTCATTTCAGTCACTATCTTGTATTCATACAAATATAAATGTTGTACATAATACATGCTGTTTTCTTGCATGGTAGCATATTTCTAAGACAAAATAAATTTAACAATATTCTTGGTGGAATATTTTTATTTAAGAAGTTTGTGCACATTTGTTTGAAAATGACAATAAAAATTACTGAAATTGCAGAGTGATTCATGATTTTATTAAAGCAATTAAAACTATGTTAAGGTGACTAATAGTATTTCTTAAAATATATTAATAAGTCCAGTAGATTTATTGTAAATTGGTTGCTCATTTACACCAAAGAAAATAAGAAAAATCTACTTGTAAAGACAAAATTGTAAAAACAGCTGGATATAATATATTTCTACTTGTCTAGTGAATCAATCATTTATTAGCTAAAAAATATATTATAGACCCTTAATGTAGAACAAGTCCAAACTCTGATCTTCAGATGTGATTAAATCAGTATTACTAATCTGTATCTATTTGGAAAATTTAAAATTACTTAATCAAAGAATTATTTTCAAATAACATAATGTCTTGTGAAGTTTTGTACTTTTATCTTGCTTGTTTCTATTTTGTTCTGCAAATGCCTCGAATTTTATTTCTAAAAGAAATAAGGGGCAATAACTATATTTTCAATCGAAATGTTCAATTCTGCTTAGTATTATTTATATAATATTATAAGATCTATTTAAATACTTGTGATATGGAAATTGAGAATAAATCTTATATAATTTTATTTACTTCCTAACATTTAATTTAATAATTAATTTATTTAGTTTGGGGGTAATACTCAGCACTGCTCTGGACTTCCTCCTGACTCTCTCAGGAATCACTTTTTGTAGTTGTTAAGGGTCTATATGCAGTGCCAGGGGTGGAATCTGGGTCAGTAGCATGAAAAGCTTTATCCTTTTTATTCTCTTTCTCCAGACCACAGAAAATATTTTATTTTATTCTCTATAATCAACCTCTCTACAAATGTTCTTTTTCTTGTACCTATTTATCTGCTTTGTTTTAAATATTTAAACAATAAAATTTCATTTTGCCCTTACTATATTCCAGATAATGATGGCAATACACATATATTAATACATATATAAACCAATATATTAAATTTAATTCCCATTTGCATTTTTATGACTTATAAAGATAAAGGTAAGTTCTCTAAAGAACAATACAATTCAATATAATTATTTTAGAAGCTCTTTAGTCTTTTCTTGAGTTTTACATTTCCCAAGTTGATTGCTTTTATTTCTAACTTGAATTATTATTTCCTGGAGTGTTTTATACAGGAATTCTCAGCAAAAGTAACATTCTTTTTCTATTTAATCTTTTTCTAAATCACCCTAACACTAAAGCTAATTGTTTACTAAGTATCAGTAATGCCTGTATGAAACTTGTAAAATTAAAACTGCTTGTTAAAAATGAAATTAAGTAGCAATGCTGTTCCAATTTTTATACCCCTCCTTCCTGCATACATCTCTCAAAACCAAGTTTGAGCCTTCTTTCATTATTATCATGAAGAATCAAATAACATTATTTACATAATTTTTCCAAAAAGGAAATCTTTGAATCATTTTACTTCTTTCCATCTTCCTCTACCATTTATCCACTTCCAAATTTATTCTTTATTTCAGTCATTAAAATTCAAACACATCAATAATTTTATTAAATATATTATTTTTATTTTCTTGGTTACAACAGATTCCAGTATTTATTTCAATATATTTGCATATATTTCCCTATGTAGTAAATAATTTTACTAACTATACTTAATTGTATGTTATCTAACCAAATAGTTGAATAACTTTATGATCATTATTAAGTAGAATTTTCAATGTTAAAATTATTGTTATGTGCTAATAAATTTAGTGTTACATCTATATTAATTTTCTTTATTTTTCAATAATTTTTATTGTGACCAATGTGAATTGCAAGTCTTTCACATTGTATTTAAGATACATAGTGACAGTGAATTAGGCCCATTTCCATCACCAGTGTTCTCTTCCCTCCACCCCTTTTCTTAGCATGCATTCAATATCTCCTCTCTTGACCTTAGACTGCTAGTGTAACAAGTCTCCTTTGTGATTAGCTTGTTGTAGATTGGGGATCTGTATTCTGTTGTCATTGACTTTGGGTTGGGCGTTAAGGTCTGATCATTTTTTCTTTCCACTGTTCATTCAAGAGACTGTTTGCTTCTGGAATCATCCACTTTTTTCCCCTCCACTAATGAGGAAGAACAGATGATTCAAGTTCTGTAGTTCTGTTGGAAAAACAAAACAAAACAACAATAACAAAAAGAAGGCTGGGGGTACCTGTCTTAAAGCTATAAAAATTGATTTAAAAGAAGAGAGAGACGGGGAGAAAAAAAGAAAGATAAAATACAAGCAACAGCAAAAAAAAAATAAACACAACAGCAACAAGAAAATAACAAACAAACAACAATAATAGCAAATAAAAAAGAAAAATAAAGGGGGAAAAAGAACAACAAGAAAAAGGAGGGCTAGTGTTGCAAGGGTTTTATTTTTGTTCTGTTTTTTGTTTTGTTTTGTTGTTGTTTTTGTATAGGCACAGTATGTATTGGGGAAATTAGAAAAATCCCTCGGCTTTAGAGATACAGAGTTTCTCCACTCCTGAAGCATACTGTCACGGAAACAACTATAGGCTCTTGACATTCTCATTATCGAAACCCACGGCCTTTTTATGGTGCCAGGAAATGCTCTTCTCAGTTGTGGCTGACAAAATGAGTCCTCTGTAATTAAAGATCTTGTTATTTGCAGAGGTTATAGGATAAAGACTAGGATATAGTCTTTCTTTATGGTTCTATAAGTTCTGCTTTGTCAAAGTTAAAGCCAGTCTTCTGTAGTTAGTGATATTGGTTCTTGCACAGATCTAGGACAGAGCCTAGGATAAAGTCTTACCTTATGGTTCCAGAAATTCTGTTCAGTCACAGTTGTCAAAGTCAAATATCTGGAATTAGAGATCTTGTTTTTTATATAAATCCTAATCCAAAGCCTAGGTTGGGGTCTTTCTTTTTGGTCCCAGGAAGATTTCTGCTCAGTCATAGTTGTCAAAGTCAGTCTTTTGTACTTAGTGATCTTGGTTTTTTCACAGATCAAAGGACAGAGTGTCTTCTGATTTCATCGTACTGTAAGGTGATGAGGTAGGGCAACCCTCTCTTAAATTAAGTTGTTGCTGTTTCCTTGTCATTAGGATGTCATATCAATCTGGCGCAAGTTGGTGCCAGAGCAGTATTAAGAACTCCTGGGAGTGGGTTTGATTCCTAGTGCTGTTGCAGGGAACTGTGTGGGTGCTATGATTGAGATCTGGGGTTTGGGGTTGGACGTTCACTGTCCAATCACATGGAGTCTAAGGTGAGTCTCCAAACAAGAGTTCAGGGTGGGAAGCGATCCTGTATTATAAAATTTATGGGTTCTTATCCGTAGTGGGTAAGAGCTTGTTACTATACATAAGATTTCCCCTTCTTTAGTACGACTATGCAAAAGGGAAAGGTGATTTATTATATTGCTGGTGCTTTTGGAGGTAAGAATGACAGGTTATACATTCTCTGTGCCCTGGTTTTGATTTGAGCTTTTATCCCAAACTAGACTTTTTTATTCAATAATTTTGTACCAAGCAGAACAAAAAATGGCAAAATTAAAAATAATAATAATAAATAAGTTAATAAATAAAAATGATAATAATAATAAAATTTAAAAAGGGGTTGAGGAGGCTACCATTACATTTGGAAATAAACACACTAAAAGGTATAACTACTGAGGTATTAAAATATAGAGAATATATATGTACATAACCTCATTAAGTTTTTTTTGAGAGTTTTCATCTTGCTATTTTGCTGTTTAGAATTTGCATGTGAGCACTTTTGAAGACTTAGTCAAAGTCTTACACAATGGATTTTATGTGATGAGAAATTGATTCTCTTTGGAAGTGCAAATCCTTGTGGATAGAATTTTAGCTCTTGATAATCTCCAGAAATGTCATTTTAAATTTCATAATTTCTATTTTAATTAGATTTTAAAATTTTAATACATATATTTTAAAGTATGTCATTTTGACTCACAAGTTTTCATAATAGAGTTGTTTAAGGCATACAATATTCCAAAACCAGTCCAACTGCCTGATTAACTTTTTCTCCACTAATGTCAGTAGTTTCCTTCTCACATTGCTGTCTGTCTCATTGCCTTGCAAAATCACTCTGAAAGATTTGCAATTATAAGTCATTCAGAATATAAGCAGCTTAATAAAACGCATTCTCTATATCCTATAATTCCCCAAGTTTAATTTAAGAGGTGCCACATGCTTTTTGTGAAACACAAAATTAATTATTGACTGAACAAATAAGTTTTTAGTATGGTTTATCTGTGGGTTGGCACAATTCTAGTGTTCTTATATTTGTGTATTTCATATCAGGACTCAACAATCTCTTACAGCCTGCCCACAAGGGACACAGAAGACTCTTTGTATTCATTCAATGTCAAAAGCCCAGAATCTAGTCTTTTTCACTGACTAAAGTGTCAATTGCAACTAATTATTTTTTGTCAAACTCCCTATTTCTTATCTGTAAAAAGGAGATCATCATATTTACCATGCTTATTTCAAAACATAGTAAGACTCAACTACTGATAGGGTTTGAGGGATCATATGGGGTGATAGAGATTATTGAAAAGCATCCTCAGCATGAAAGATAAATACCAAAAAAGCAAACATAGACCTCCAGTTAACATCATGTACGAAGGTAAAATCCAAATGGATTAAAGACCTTGATATCAGACCTGATACCATAAGGTATTAGAACAACACATCGATAAAACACTCCATGACATTGAGACTAAAGGCATCTTCAAGGAGTAAACTGCACTTTCCAAACAAGTGGAAGCAGAGATCAACAGATGGGAATATATTAAGCTGAGAAGCTTCTGCACCTCAAAAGAAATAGTGCCCAGGATACAAGAGCCACCCACCGCATGGGAGAAACTATTCACCCAATACTCATCAGATAAGGGGCTAATATCCAAAATATACAGGGCACTGACAGAACTTTACAAGAAAAAATATCTAATCTCATCAAAAAATGGGGAGAAGAAATGGACAGACACTTTGACAAAGAAGAAATACAAATGGCCAAAAGGCACATGGAAAAATGCTCCTCATCACTAATCATCAGAGAGATGCAAATCAATACAACGATGAGATACCATCTCACACCACAGAGATTGGCACACATCACAAAGAATGAAAACAATCAGTGCTGGCAGTGATGTGGAGAGAAAGGAACTCTTATCCACTGCTGGTGGGAATGCCATCTAGTCCAACCTCTATGGAAAGCGATATGGAGATTCCTCCAAAATCTGGAAATTGAGCTCCCATTCGACCCAGCTATTCCACTCCTAGGGATATACCCTAAGAACACAAGAATACAATACAAAAACCCCTTCCTCACACCTATATTTATTGCAGCACTATTCACAATAGCCAGGCACTGGAAACAACCAAGATGACCTTCAACAGACAAATGGCTAAAGAAACTGTGGTACATATACACAATGGAATATTATGCAGCTGTCAGGAGAGATGAAGTCATGAAATTTTCCTATACATGTATGTACATAGAATCTATCATGCTGAATGAAATAAGTCAGAGGGAGAGAGTGAGACACAGAATAGTCTCACTCATCTATAGGTTTTAAGAAAAATAAAAGTCATTTTTGCAACAATCTTCAGAGACAATGAGGGGAGGGCTGGAACTTCCAGCTCATTTCATGAAGCTCACCACAAAGAGTGGTGAGTGCAGTTATAGAAATAACTACACAGAGAATTACCATAAGCATGTGAATAAATGAGGGAACTGGAAAGACTGTCTGGAGTACAGGTGGGGGTGGGTTGGGATGGAGGGAGATTTGGGACATTGATGGTGGGAATGTTGCGCTGGTGAAGGGAGGGGTGTTCTTTACATGACTGAAAGCTATTCACAATCATATTTGTAATCAAGATGTTTAATAAAGAAAATAATATTAAAAAAAGAAAGATAAATGCCATAAATGCTGTAATATCTCTAGCTCCTTCAATGAAATCTGTGTAAAATAGTTATAAAACAAAGCAATTATGTATATTTATTTAATTAATATAAATATATAATGTTTCAATTATATAATATAAATTAATATAATTAATATAATTTATTTAATGCAGTTTGTCATAAATATTATATTTAAAGAACTGTATCTGAAATATCTTGAGATTATAGGCTTCCAGTTCAAGTATTGTCTCAATAAAACAAATTCTTTTGATATCATAAATCAATGCTTTAAATCGTTAGAAATAAAAAAATTCCTATTGCTAGAATTTAAAATCACATAAATTAAAAAATTATTAGCAGAAAAGAACCAAATAAAATTCTCTTTGGTTATACACCTTTAGGACTTTATCTTACCCAAAATTAATTGAAAATTGCTTAATGATTTATTGCTAATTAATACACTCATATGATTATAACCTAAGGGCTGTGCCTTGTATAAGTGCCATTTAAAATAAAAACAATGCTAAATATTTATTTAAAAATTAGTGCACATACATATAAATTCAAGTCACTTAAATTGTTTGCAATTTCCTTTATTATTTCTTAAAACAACACATATTGGATATTGATCAGCATTAACAGCAACCAAAATGCAATCTATTCTGTCCAGTACCAATTGAATTTGTATTTTATTTACAGAAGTTCATTGATTTATTTAAATATTAATAATTTAGTCATAACTGAATTAAATCCTGTTGTTAAGTTATTTAAGTGGAACATTCTTAAGTAAAGTTATAAAAAATGACAGAAAATCAATCATTGAAATTTGAATTAAAGATCTCAAGAGTCCTAACATACACAATGTCCCTGTATAACATTTTGTAAAGTGTGACCTAAGAGGATTTTGAATTCCAATGTGTTGAAAATTACATTATCTGAATGTGTCTGTATTATTAAAAATGGCAGTTAATAAAAGCACTTTATATCATGTGGCAAACTACCAATTTATCCAGCTTAATATTTCAATAACCTACACTAAGCAAAGAGTATTTTTTCTGCATAGGAATGGCCTTGCCTATCATGATAAACAGCTGAAAAATACACTTAAGCTGTATGAACTCAGCAGAATCCATCTGGTGAACCATCTGTGTGAGGACTCACAAAAATTATATCCCATCTGCTGTTTCATTTTTGCTAAGATTGCCAACCTTGTCCTCACTCCATTATCTAACTATTTTTCTTCCCTATAGACCTCATCTGTACATTTGTTTTTAATCCCCACTGGTAAGATATATCTAATTTTCAAAATACTCTCCTCAATATTGGAAGGAATTAATTTATGCATTTGATTAATGCCAATAAAAATCATTTTCTTACATTTTTTTAAAAGTTAAAATAAATTCAGTAATACCATAATGTCCTAAGAAAATTAGATAATTTTATAAACAGCAGTACTTCTTCAAAAAACCTAAATATATTACTTTCCAATAAATTAAGTAACTTTAATGTCAATAAGTTAAAATATTATATATCTAAGTTTGGCCCTTTTAATCTACTTTACATTTACTTCCTAGTGTTATTTTTTGGGGAGTGGAAGCATAATTGGTAGTACTCAGGCCTTATTCCTGGTTATATGCTTAGAAATGAGTCTTGATGGGATTCAAAAAAAGCATACATGGAGATTAAGATCAAAACTAGGTTGGTGGCATAGAAGACAAGTGCTTTAGTCTCTGTGCTGTCTTTCCATCTCCCATAATATTTAATTTGAGGGGAGTATTACTATCAATATTTTATTTTTAATCATTTTTTTCTTACCCCTTTATCAATATTTTCCACCCAGCTTGAGACATCTTTTACATATTTATCTTAATTATGCTGTATAGTTTTTATAGACATACTCCATGCCAGATATGTTGTCTTCTTAGCTGTGATGTTTATTGCATGCTGTATCTTTCCTTTTTTTTCTTTCTTTTTTTTTTTGTGGTTTTTGGGTCACACCCGGCAGTGCTCAGGGGTTTTTCCTGGCTCCATGCTCAGAAATCGCTCCTGGCAGGCACGGGGGACCATATGGGACGCCGGGATTTGAACTGCTGACCTTCTGCATGAAAGGTAAACGCCTTACCTCCATGCTATCTCTCCGGCCCCGAATGCTGTATCTTTTCAATAATATTTTATTTTTTAAATTTATTTCCTTTATTTCATAGTTCTTAATATATTATATGTACTCATAAATATATATTGAACTTCCATAGAAATGGGACAATGCTACCTATTTATTATAAAAATAATACATTTCACATAAATACAAATAATGCTTTTTCAATTTCAATAATTTTACTGAAAGTACAGAATACTTTGGCAAATAATATATTTTGATTTATTGTAGGGAAGATAAATAATATATTTGATATACAATATTTTTAAAGTACTGTCTTTGAGAATCTTCAAAAGAAAATAAATACACTCAGTAAAATACATATTTTCTCTTTGACCTTGGATTCAGAACAAGATAAAGTGCAATGACTCTAGACTTCTTGAAATAAAAGCATCATCTATACATTTCATCCGAGTTTTGTTCACCTTCACAGAAGGAAAAATAAAGGTTAGGTCTTTTCTAAGAAAGCAATATATTAATGTGACCTTTTAGACTACATCTAAAGCCAAAGACCTGGAAAACTGACTATTGATTTTTAACTCTATCTGATCAACACAATTATATCTTAAGCAGTATAATGATCAATATATAAACACTAATAGAAAATATTAAATCATATACATGTATGTGCATATAGAGCAGATCTTAATAAGAATTTGAAAGTTAAGAATTGGGCTAGCGGGGCCGGGCGGTGGCGCAAGAGGTAAGGTGCCTGCCTTGCTTGCGCTAGCCTTGGACGGACCGCGGTTCGATCCCCCGGCGTCCCATATGGTCCCCCAAGCCAGGAGCGACTTCTGAGCGCATAGCCAGGAGTAACCCCTGAGCGTTACCGGGTGTGGCCCAAAAACCAAAAAAAAAAAAAAAAAAAAAAAAAAAAAGAATTGGGATAGCTGAAAAAAATTTAATCCACATTAAAAAACCCTCAGGAATGGTTATAAGCATTGAAAATCAAATGAATACATTTTATTTTGAAACATTGATTTACCATGATATGCATTAGCATTTTAATTCATATATACATATAAAATAAGGAAATCCAAATATTAGTTTTTTATAAAGACCAAGAATTATTAAATTTACAACTATCACCTCTAGGGAGAAGCCTTACTGACCACCATATTAGAATATCATTTTTATTTTATACTTAGTATCTCATCATTATTACACTTAATATATGGGCCAACATATATGTTTTGTGCATCTATTAAGTTATTTGCTGTCTTAAATGATTTGCTGTCTTTTTCCTCTTTATTAGAGCATGAATCTATTGAGACTGAGGATTTTGCCGTATTCTATATCTCCTCATAGAAACAACTCAATACCTTTATTTTTATCTAAGCAAACTGGATTTTAAATAATATTTCTATTTTGAAACAAACACAATCCTATATTCTAGATTCAATGTATATACCAACTAAGTCATTAACTCTGAGTCCAATTTAACTATGATTTAGATTATATTAAACCGTTAAATCTAGCTTAACCAGCAATAATTCTCAGGAAAGCATCACAGTAACAAAACCACTCATTGTATTTCTAACTACTGCAAATATTATATGCATATATATGTATATATTCTTGGATATATAGCAAGCATTTAGCTTTATTCTAGGTAATTTTATAAGCCACCAGGTATGCTTGACAAATATGTTTCATAGCCAATTCTTTTCATCCTGAATCCCTTTTATCTCGAGATATCTGTGGAATGATACTTCTTGCTAATCTCAATTATTTTATTCAGGAGTTAACCCTATGTTCACAAATGTAGCAAGGTTTCTCTGATAGTGTTAGATTAAGTGAAAAATTTCTATTGCCTTTTTAGGTTGTGACATCTTTCCACAGGTTTAGACCAAGAGATTATGCCACTGATTATTATAGTAGAGCTTCTAATCCTCATTATTAATTAATGGAACTGTAATCTTCTTTTATTAGAATAAATATTAAAAGTTGAATTCATTTCTAATATAAAGTTCTGAGAAATTGCATAACTGAAATGTGCATGCTTAAGTTCAAAAGTAAATAACACTCTAAAGAGCAAAGTAAATTTTTGTTTCAGAGCTGTATTTAGCTTCCCGAGGACTGCTTATGAAGTCACCTATGTGATACCAGCAAAGGCTGGAAGGATTTATAAAGGAATGCAATGATCCCTTTTTCTGTGAAGCTGACACACTATCCTTGAAACAAAATTCTGTATCACAATGTCCTTATGCAAGTTCTTTCTCAGGAGACACCTTGTCCATTCATATAAATCTTAGGATGAATATGACAGTCTCAAGCTGGGATGAGTACTACAAAACGTCCTATGGCTGAGTAGTATGGCAATGATGATATATGGTAATATATCATCAATGAGTTTTTAAAGTCTTTAAGTTTGGTTCATTATTAAGAGCAAATATAAAAGGACAGTAAGTAACTGGCAGTCTTCTCCAGGGAGAGTGATAGCGCAGTGGAAGGACATTTGCATTTCACGCAGCTGATCCAGGACTCGGTTCCAATCACTGAGTCCCATATGGTCCCCCAAGCCAGGAGCGATTTGTATAACTCCTGAGCGTCGCAGGGTGAGGCCCAAAAACCAAAAAAAAAAAAAAAAAAAAAAAAAAAAAAAAGACATAGTTCAGTATAAGCCATACTAAATCTCAGAAGTCTATTGGTTATGCAAGTGGAGATGTCAAAGTAGCCTAAGGATATTGATGGTTTAGTAGAATCTTTAACCTTGTTATTAATATATGAGAGAAAATATACTAAGTGTGCAACTAATAAGCTTTATGTCATTACCAAGTAGGATTCATTCCAGGGCAGCAAGGATGGGTTTAACATATGCAAGTCAAACAATATAATATACCTTAGCAATAATAGAAAAAAACAAAATCTTATGATTATATCAACAGAACCTGATAAAGCATTAGACAAGAACTAGTGACTGCCCATTAGTGATTAAAAAAAAAACCAACAAAAAACAAATAAACAAGAAAACCCTCTACAAAATGAGAACTGAAAGAACTTACCTCATTATTTTCAAATAATTTATTCCAAACCCAGGCACTGCTCTGGTTACTATTCTGGACACACCTGCAACAGATCAAGTTTTTCCTTTTATACTTGGCATGAGAGGGGCTTGTCCAAGAGGTATATCCAGGGAACAGTTACAGGAGCATGTCCAGGTTCAGTGCTTAATTGAAACAATGCTAAAAAAAATTACCGAAAAAATAAAATTAAAATGCCTTTAGTAAAATAAAATCAAGAATTAGTTAAGATATCAGACATATGTGCATTATTAATAGATAAGTATTTATTATTTAGTCCATGTAATTATAATCATAATTTACTCTGTACCAGATGGTGAATATTACTGGCTAAAATCATACACATCAAGATTGATAGATTTATTTATTTGTTTATTTTGATGTATTGTTCCTGAAGGTACTGCAGTAACAGGTCATTGCATGAAGTGGACAGAGAAAGTTACTATTCTGACTCCCTATTCCAAATATTCATTTGTTATTTAATATATTGTCCTCGAATAGAGGATGTATCAAATATTAAACTAATAAGAACATATACTACACTTGATCTTAGCCAAAAGGCCGAAAAGCAATAAAATTAATATATTTAATAGATGACAGTATCACCCTAGAATTAGACTTACAAAAGGACTTTGTCTACTAGTGTTCACAACTTGAGTCAAAACCAAATAAAAAATTACAAAAATGTAGTTAACATCAATTTAGAATTCCTATCAATATAAATTAAGATTCTCAAAATTAGCATTTTTCATCATTCACTCTCTTGAATTGAATAAAAATGGTTTAAATCTGCAGTCTATATAGTACAAAATGTATTCTTTATTAATTAGTAGTATAAATATTTTTACTTAAGGAGCACATTGAAGTTGAAGCTGAAGGAAGAAAAATTATTTGAGGAGCTTTGGGGAGTAAACAACCCTTCATTATGCTTAGGGCTTATTCCTGGCATTGTAATCATGGAATCCTCATGTCATGATTCAGGGATCATATAGGGTGCCAGATAAAATCTCCAGATCAACTGTCAGGCAAATAAATGCTCTAACCTCTAATGTATCTCTCTGGCCCTAGAAAAACAAATTCCTGTAAATGGTATTAGATTATTTTTATTATTTTTGTTTGTTTGTTTATTTGGGGGCTACACTCGGTGATGCTCAGGAGTTACTCCTGGTTATGTGCTCAGAAATTGCTGCCTGTCTAGGGGGACCATATGGGATGCTGGGATCGAAGCAGGTTCATCCTGGGTTAGCTGCGTGCAAGGCAAATGCCCTACCACTGTGTTATTGCTCCAGTCCCTTAGATTATTTTTAGAAGTAAGCTAACTAATAGAAAAATAGGAAGAACACCTCAGTCACAAAGTTTTTTATAATTATCTTATGTATGTTTTTCAAGGCTTAAATATACCCATGTTAAGTTTACACATTATACTACTACGCTGTAACTGTCTTTCTTCCTGCATGTATAAAACTCAAATGGAGGGGCCGGAGAAATGGCACAGTGGTAGAGCGTTTGCGTAGCAGACCCAAGACCAATGGTGGTTCAAATCCTGGAATCCCATATGGTTTTTGTGCCTGCTAGAATCGATTTCTGAACGGAGAGCCAGGAGTAACCCCTGAGGGCTGCCAGGTGTGGCCCAAAAAACAAAACAAACCAACTACACAAAAAGGACTCAAATGGAGGTATATAAAACTGAAAGATAAGAATTTAATTGCATGGTGACAGAAGTCAAATTCTTATGATGAACTTAGCTTGACACATATAGCTGTTGGTTCCCAATATTACATTCCTGAGTTACAGTGAGTTATAGTGCAATGCTATCTTCAGAAAAAAATTAATGAAAAATAAACACTAGATCATCATCAGAAAATTCAGTGTTCTTATTCCTGTTTTACATTTTGGCAAAAGTCTAAATTATTAACTTAGTTTATTTTCAAAGAGATGAGATTTGTTTTGATTACTTTAAACATTATTCCTGAAAGCATTTGCAGACTCTGAATTCTCTGCATTAGTAAAGTATTTTTGACTTCTACTTTGATGGATGAAATATTAATAAAAATAAAACTTTTGCTGTTTTCTTTTTATGGCATTGCCTCATGGGATAAATGTCTTTGAAGGGTACAGTTACTCATTTATAAAGAAGAAAGTAGATGCTCAGCATGGTATTGGTCAGCATAGGAATAAAATTATGTTTGCATATAAAAACTTGAATGGTTTTTTAATACAACTTATAAAATCAGTATTAAAAATTTCTTAGTCTCTGTCAACATCTTCCCCTTTACACTGTTGTTTAATTGAAAAACACAGATATACCAATAAAGGACATTTTGCCAATCAAAGATTCCCATGAAATGCTTGCTTGTCGAACAAGCTCCTAATCCAGTATGCTTCACTGACAATTCCATTTTCAAAGAAAAATGATAAAATAAATATTTGATTAAATTTAGACATCATTCTATCCTTGCATGTCACTTATAAATTGAAAAACTAATCTATATGGCTTATCAAAATAAAATAAGTTTTTTATTCACTTTTCTACCTTAGTATTTATTTTGTAAAGCAAAACACAATATTTTTTACTACGACCAACCTTAATCTTGGAAAATATAAGAAATAAAGTAAATTCTAATCAAAATAAATTATTTAAAGTAGGCATTATTCATAAGTCTTTTTACTTTTCTACTCTATATTTCCATATTTTTCTAAAATTTGCCCCTATTGTTCACATTAGGTTTTGATATAAAGTTCATTTACACGAAGCTATAATTTATTGTAAAGTCATGTTATTATTTAAATAAATTAATATATTTTATTTTGGGGTCACAGGAGTTAATTCTGTGCTCTGTGTTCAGAAATCTCTCCTTTCAAACTTGGGGTACCATATAGGATGCCAGGGGATTGAACCTGAGTTCGTCCCAGATCATCTGCGTGCAAGGCAACCACTCTATCGTTGTGCTATTACTCCAGTCCCAAATTTAAATTATTAATATAAAAAGAATATCTAAAACTAATATTTAAAAAAGAGAACTGGGATCACTATTATCTACTTTAGTTAGCAAACTGATTCTTGTTGACTGATGAAACTTGCCGATACTATCTGCTAGGCAGTGTTCATCACGGTGAACATATAAAGCAAGCCAGTAATATTTGGTGGTTACACAGAAAGTCGTTGATAGAGTTCTAAATAAAACTTCAGTAGATAAATAATGGAATGCACTTCCTAGATCACATCAATCACAAAACTCACCTCTAGTGAGTTAATTAAAGAATAGATTTTCAGGAAATTATCAAAAAGTCATTCGATATACTTGGCAAATTTTAGTGACACTAATTTTTATTTTCCTAACCCACTTTCACTTTGAAAACTTTCCTATCAATGTTTCTATTCTGACTGCCAATTTGGGTGCTAATTAAATTCAATTTTTGGTAATATTTTACTCCTCTTGGGAAGTAAGTGTAGCTGTTTACTATGAACAGGAATGAGTGCACCCCTGGTTTTTGTAGACCTGTGTACTCTGTGAATGGGTTTTAGTTATAGCTAAAATCAGCTAGTTTAGAATTTTATAACTGAGTTTACATCTTATTAGCAATTCACTAACCATCAAACTTGTTAAGATGACAAGGAAAACAACTCAATAGCACCAAGTTCAGATACTGTGGAAAATAAACTCACCTACTGTGGAGTGACGGGATCCTCTTGGGAACAGAACTGCTCTAACTGAATACATTTACAAGAAACTCTCTTCGAGCACTTAATGAAATGGAGTTTTCTTTATGACTTTCATTTAAAAATACATTATAAAAGCCTCTTAGCTCTTCTTTGCTATTGCCAAATTTTAAATACCTGATTTCCAGGCCCACAGCAGAACCATAACAATTTCATCTATTACACAAATGTGTTTTCTTTCAGTTTATAAAATTGAGTCTCCTGGTTTGAAACGTGTTCATCACCAAAAAGAAGCAATATTATTACCTTAAAATACTGTAAACAGAAGCATTTAACAAAAATTCAGTGTCTACTAGATAGTTTATTTTTAGTATAAAAATGGAACTTTTAGTTCTATAAGTGAAATAGATTAATACTTTTAAATACAAAAATGAATAACTGCCTCTATAAAAAATGTCCTTGAGAGTATAACCATCAAAGGTAACAAATCATGGCTCCAAAGTCCTCTCCAAAAATTTACATCTATTTACAATTTAGAACTCTATAAATCTCCTAAATCAGACTTTGTCGTTTTAGCTTTATCAGTTGACACTGACATTTCTCATCTCTACACTCAAAATTACCAATTAAGTGTATGCCCTCTGAGTCTATTTATTTTAAATTATTTATGCATTGTCTGATATTTATTTAACATCATGATTTACAATACTGTTAATGATGAAGTTTCATACATACAATGTTACAGTACCTATGATCAGAATATCATCCTGCCTCCACAAATATCCCAATACAACTTCTCACCTTCGCATTACCCCTCCTCTGGTTATTCAGCTCTCTTTCAGTAGGTCAACCTTCAAGTTCTAGTTACTACTTGACATAATTAATTCTGTAATATGCTACTTTATGTCTCAGATATAACAGAGGTCAGATAGATAGTATAGGGTTAAGGCATTTCCCTTGTAAGCAACTAAACCAAGATTTTGTTCCCCAACTTTATATACTCATTCCCCAAGCATTGCCAGGATTGACCACTGACCACAGAAGTGCAGATACAGCCCAAAGTGAACAACAATCAAGAAAAAAAATCTTTGAATTATAACATTTTGAATATGTCCTTGGATAACTGGAGTCTCCTAATGCCTATAGTATTTACTTTTAGTCGAGGGTTATTCAACCTGAGGAGAGCTGGAAAAAAATGTGTTTTTCAGTTTCACTCAAATTTGGATCTAAATGGACTGTGTTATGGCTCTCAAATTATTTTGTCTTAATTTTTTCATAATCCTTCCCTCTTTAGTGAAATGTTCAACCATGCATGAGCATCACTGTATCTAATCTTTTTAATGTTGTTATTCCAACAAATTTAATTCCATTTTTAGCATGTATATACTTCAGAAATTTTTCTTGCTGAAAAATTAGGTAATGGACATTAATTTTTTGGATATATTTATGTAAACACCTTGATTACAAATATGATTGTTGTTGGGTTTCAGTCATGTAAAGAATACTCCCCTTCACCACTGCAACATTCCCATCACCAATATTCCAAGTTTCCCTCCTCCCCACCTCATCCCTGCCTGTACTCTAGACAGGCTTTCTTCTTCCCTCATTTATTTACATTTTTATGATAGTTCTCAGTGTAGTTATTATGTCTCCAATCAGTTATTATACCTTTCAAAGTTTATATTATATTCATCAATCCATCCACAAGCTCTCACTTAAAAAAATCTAGAGTGGTAACAGTATTTACATAAAATGAGTTTATGTTTTTAAATCAGAAATTAAGAAAGCTGATTTAAAAAACAAACTAATTTTATGTAAAGTATATATCTAAGCATTGTATTACAATTATGCCTTCTCTAATCTGCTTAATGCTGAACTACTATGGACACCACTTGACTTCTTTGGATGTTAATTACTGTTTATAGGAATTTCTTACACTCCATAAATCCCAGGGTCAAAAACATAATCAGCAAGCTACTTCTGAGCCACCAAGAGTATTAGGTTCACTTCATATATTAAGTGTTTATCCACAATATTAGATATGTAGTTGTGGTAATTTGAAAATAACATTTCTTAAACCTTAATGTTATGTAAAATAACTAAGAATTTCACATCTTTCTGATGATTCTTCTCTATATTTTAAACACCTTTTAAAATGGCAGTTCCATCCTTGAAATTAGTATTAATTATATTTGTAGAACTTAAGTCAGTGAAAAAAAGACAGATTTAGGTTGTTCAATAATTTTGTCCACAATCACCAATACATGATGTTTTTAGTCTATTATTGCTTTGTGTATCCTTCAATATATGTGACTTCAAGCTTGCTCTGAAAACTGTAACTTTGCAGATCACTTTGCAAATCACACAGGACCTCGTACATGGCAGAACTGTAGTAATGAATTGAGAAATTGAATAAAATAGCCTAGTTGCTCCAAGTTACACATGCAAATGCAAGGAATTTCTAGAAATCCTTGTAAAAATGTATTTTTGAAATTTGATGAGTTAAAAATTAGTCATCAGAATTGACAAATATTTATGAGATTTTTAGGCTTTTATTGTTATTGGTTTGTTTTGACTATAAAGAAAAAAAATACTGTATCAGCTTGACAATGATGAAATGAAAGTATTTCTGGTGAATGTACTTGAAATGCAGAAAAATAAATCCTGGGGATTTAAAGAACAGTAGGAAAGCAAACAGCTTGAAAGCTTCTGGGTAGAGATGGTCACAGTATTTAAAAGGTAAAATCAGAATTATTTTTACTCATTTCTTCTTCAGAGAACAATTTAAAAGTTTAAACTAAAAATATGTGTCTTGGTTAAAAGGCCCAGCTAGAAAAAAAAACTCCTCTTTCTCAAAATTTGTTTGAAATCATTTTCTTTAATCTGCTTTACTCTACTGAGCTCTATAAGAACACAATATGCTTTCTTATTTTTCACTGTGTAGTTTCTGATTAGAAACTAGAATTTTAGTTATTTAATTTTCTAAAATAAATTTTTATTACTAGAATTTGAAACTATGTTTATATTCAAAATAAATATAAATGAATATTATTTTTATATAAACCATTTTGCTTGAAACAGTTATTCATAGTATGGTTTTGGACAATGTTTCAGGATCAATTTCACCACCAGTGATAACTAAAACTCCAATTCCACCAATGTTCCTGGAATCTGTCCCATGTCACCATGATTTCATTGTTGTTGGCTCTGGCTTGAATATTTAGTTCAGTCCTTTCTTAACACCAACAATGCACCTGAGGGCCCGGAGAGATAGCACAGCGGCGTTTATCTTGCAAGCAGCCGATCCAGGACCATAGGTGGTTGGTTCGAATCCCGGTGTCCCATATGGTCCCCCATGTCTTCTTGGAGCTATTTCTGAACAGACAGCCAGGAGTAACCCCTGAGCACCACCGGGTGTGCCCCCCCCAAAAAAAAAAAGCCAATGCACCTGAACCCCCTTTCCTCTGTCCCCATCATTTCCTATGAGTCTTTCCCATCCTCCACTCAGTTCCTTTCCTTTTCCTCATGATATTCTGGGGCTGAGAGTGTTCTCAAAGATCCCATTTAAACCATTGCATTTCTTCATGCAGTTATTCTAACTGTCACATATAAGTAATATGCTATAATCTTCTGGATTACTTAATTTAACATATTATCTTTCAGTTCCATCCATGTTGTGGTGAATTGCATGATTGTGTCATCCCTTACAGTTTTATAGTCCTTCCACTGTTGGTTCACAATTTGCAACTTGGCTTCACTCAAATCAGAGATCATCCCTACTTTCTTTTTATCTGTTTGTTTACAATTTGGTTTTACTCAAAACAGGGATTTTCTACTTACCATATTGTTTTACATGTTTCAAGCAAACCTTGAGCAGGACTGGCTCAGGCGGGATAGGTTTATCCCCAACCCAGCATTGTTCTCTGTACTCAACAAAAACTGCAGTTCTGGAAGCCAGCTCTCTCACTCAACAAGGCAGAAAACTACCGAATCATGTGTGATTCACCCTCTCAGCCTGGTTTGGATTATTTTCTGCAGCAAACGCAACTACAGTCCCGCTTTCTGCAGGTGGGATTATGGCATGTGGAGCCTTTAGATTTCATTGTATATATGGACCAAGTCTTCAAGATCTATTCATCTGTTTTAAGACATCTGGGGTGTTTCCAACTCTTAGCTATTGTAGTGAGTACTGCAATGAAAAGCAGTGTACTTAAATCCTTTCTGATTAATGTTTTTCTGTCCTGGGTATAAATACCCAGAAATTGGATTACTAGGTCAATGGCAGTTGAATTCTGAGTTTACTGAGAACCCTCCATGCTCTTTTTTACATAGGGCTTGGACCAGGCAATAGTCCCACCAGCATGGAATAGAATTTCATTTTTAACACACTCTGCCAACACAAATTCCACAAAATTTTGATATGTGCCATTCTAATTGGTATAAATTTGTATCTTATTGTCATCTAGATTTGGATTTAACTAATGATACATCATGATGATCATTTTTTATGTTCCAGTTGGTAACCTATTGGTCTTTCTCGGAAAGGTATCTGTTCATTTCTTCTACCAATTTTTATATTTCTAAGGGTCAAATTTTGTGAGTACTTTATATAACCTAGTTATCAATTCTTTACCTGATGTGGACAACAAATATTATTAAAAGTTAAATAGCAACACGACTTGAACTGTAATATAATATAATTTTATCCCAGTTGAAATTCACAAAGGGTTTTTATTTTTAACAGCCAATGTCTTTGACAAATATAAACTCTTTCAATATCAATGTAATAGTTGCAAATAAATTTGATTATACCTGAGTATAAAGCATTTCACAAGATATATAATAGTTAATATATTAAATTTGCTTTTGAGTATATAGAAAAATATTTATATGTATCTTCACTTTCTATATAAGTTAGTTTTTAAATTTATATATAAAATTATGAACTCACCCTATATTTGTATTTATAATCACATTTATATTTATTATAAACATATAAGAAATATTTCCTTGAAAAATTTTAACTTCTTTAATATTCATTATATAAATATAAGTGCATAAATAAAAATAATTTTTGCTTTGATATTCAGAACACCAAACTAATTAGAAATAATTCATAAATATTAATTTTAAGGCTTTAATTTTAAAATACTAGTAAAATAATTATGAGAGGGTGGTGAAAATTTTAAACTTTGATGATCACTTATTGGCATAAAATCAATATGAAGTATTGTAAAAACATTGTATTAATTGTACATTTTTATTTTTATTTAACATAAAACATGTTGTACATTTAGGATTCAATTACATTTTTCAAAATACTTATATTTGGAGCCTTATATCCTAAAGTGGTATGCATCAAATGTGCAAAAAAGCATGCTGACATCATATTGCAAATCTATAATTGGTGATATTATCAGGTAGATTCAGTAAAATATAATTTCCAGTAGTATTTTTAAAACAGTAATTTTGTGGCACATTCTAAACTATGTAAGATGATATCATATAAAGAAATTGAGAATATTTATATAATTGTTACTTTTCTCCTGAAATAATAATTATGAGCAATTATTTTTAAATGTACTATCATAAATTGCTGAACAGTATTTGTTTGGTTATTGAGAGGCATAAACATCATTTTCCTCAGAGAATGCTCCACAAGTTCTTGAGGTTTCAAGGATCAAACTGGGGTCCTTTGCATAAAATGCATGTATTTAGCCAGTTGAACTCTCTCTCATTTCCTGAATATTTTGTCTAAAAGAGGTTTGACTTGTGTATTTTTTGTGTAAATGTTTGTGTTTTTAACTACTTTAAGTGTGTTGATACTAAAATTAAAAAATATTAAAGTATATTATTCTGACTCCTTAGTGAGAAAATTTTTATATGACATTTCCACAGGTGGGAAAAAAAGGCATATGAATAATGCCACATTGTGAAATACAAGGCGGAAAATACTCTATGGACAGGATATTTTAAATAAACTGATCTTTCTTGATTATCAACAAGGAATATCAAAATAAATTATTGTCTATAATATTGTGAAAAGTATATGCAAATAAAATACTGTATAATATTTACTTAAATTATCTATAATATACTGAAATGAATGATATACATATTAAAGTCTTTATAAAGTTTGCTTCTGTTAGATAAGATTTGACTATATTTGACAATAATGTGAATTAAATAAGCACTAAAATGGCTAATATAATTTTAAAATAAATTTTTTTCAGTTTATGACGAGCATATGGGAATTATAAATTAATACCAACAATGCTCTTATTGCTATGTAATTAATATTTTAGTTACAGGGCCGGAGCAGTGGTGCAAGCAGTAAGTTATCTGACTTGTGCACGCTAGCATAGGACAGACTGCGGTTCTATCCCTCGGGATCCCATATGTTCTCCCAAATCAGGAGCCATTTCTCAGTGCCAGGTGTAACCCCTGAGCATCACTGGGTGTGGGAAAAAAAGAACAAAAAATATTCTTTAGTTATAATATTAGGAACAAGCATATTTTTAAGTGTAGTTCTTTTTCTCTTTTTTTAATAATAATTTCTCAAACGAAAGCTGTGCTATCTAGGAAAAGTAGATTTTTTGCATGAAACTAAATTAGTTTATGTCAAATGGCATATGTCCTATGTTCCTATTTTAAGGTAGTATTTCTATGGTTGTAATAATCAATTTTCCTTCTCTTTCTATATATTCAAACATGTAATTGTAGACATAGATGATACCTATATTGATCATTACAAAAATTTATTTATTACAAATTATTTTATATAGTAGAATAAAGTGATTCAGTATAATATGTCATGCATGAGTAAACAAAACATTTACTAATAATTTTACCAAAGAAAAATCTTTCTCAAATTATCTTCAATATGCATGTATGTGCTTTATTTATTCTTTTATTTTGAAATTTGAATGTTTTGGCAACATTTTCCTACTTTTTCTCTTAATATTTTGTGTATTTTTAATATTATTATTATCATCAAATGACATGAAAATGCTATTAGAACTTATCCACATTACAGTTTATTAGAATTTGCTTATTTCATAAATTTTTGAATCAGATTATATGAATGTGTAATAAAGTTCTTTTTAAAGTTTTAGAAGTTTGTTTAAAATTTATTTAGAATTACTCAGAGTGGCTTTTCTTTTTTAAAATTATATTTATTTAAACACCGTGATTACAAATATGATTATAGGGGCCAGGTGGTGGCGCTAAAGGTATGGTGCCTGCCTTGCCTGCGCTAGCCTTGGACAGACCGGGATTGGATCCCCCGGTGTCCCATATGGTCCCAGAAGCCAGGAGCAACTTCTGAGCGCATAGCCAGGAGTAACCCCTGAGCGTTACCGGGTGTGGCCCAAAAACCAAAAAAAAAAACAAAAACAAAAAAAACCCAAATATGATTACAGTTGTATGATTACAGTCATGTAAAGAACACTCCCCTTCACCAGTGCAACATTTCCACCACCAATTTCCCAAATCTCCCTACTCCTCACCCCACCCATACCTGTACTCGAGACTTCCCTCATTCATATTGTTATGATAGTTTTCAGTGTAGTTATTTCTCTAACTGCACTCATCACTCTATGTGGTGAGCTTCATGTCATGAGCTGCACCTACCAGCTCTCATCTTTCTTGACTCTGAGATACTGTTAAAAATGTCTTTCCTTTTTCTTAAAACCCATAGATGAGTGAAATCATTCTGCGTCTTTCTCTCTCCCTCTGACTTACTTCACTCAGCATAATAGATTCCATGTACATTCATGTATAGGAAAATCTCGTAACTTCATCTCTCCTGTCGGCTGCATAGTATTCTATTGTGTATATGTACCACAGTTTCTTTAGCCATTCATCTGTTGAAGGGCAGATTGTTGGTTGTTTCCAGAGTCTGGTTATTGTAAATAGCGCTGCAATGAATATAGGTGTGAGGAAGGGATTCTTGTATTGTATTTTTGTGTTCCTCGGGTATATTCTTAGGAGTGGTATAGCTGGATCACATGGGAGCTCAATTTCCAGTTTGTGAAGGAATCTCCATATCGCTTTCCATAAAGGTTGGACTAGATGGCATTCCTACCAGCAGTGAAAAAGAGTTCCTTTCTCTCCACATCCCCACAAGCACTGCTTGTTTTCCTTCTTTGTGATGTGTGCCAATCTCAGTGGCATGAGGCGGTACCTCATAGTAGTTTTGATTTGCATCTCCCTGATGATTAATGATGTTGAGCATCTTTTCATGTGCCTTTTGGCCATTTGCCTTTCTTCTTTTACAAAGTGTCTGTTTATTTCTTCTCCCCATTTTTTGATGGAGTTAGATGTTTATTTGTTTGTGTGTTTTTGATATAGTTATGACAGTACCTTGTATATTTTGGATATTAGTCTATTATCTGATGAGTATTGGTTGAATAATTTCTCCCACTCAGTGGGTGGCTTTTGTATTCTGGGCAGACGCAGAATCTTCTCAGCTTAATATAGTCCCATTTGTTTCTATCTCTTATTCCACTTGTTTGAAGAGTGCTGTTTCCTCCTTAAAGATGCCTTTTAGTCTCAATGTCATAGAGTATTTTGCCTACATGTTGTTCTATATACCTTATAGTTTCAGATCTGATATCAAGGTCTTTAATCCATTTGGATTTTACCTTTGTACATAGTGTTAACTGGGGGTCTAAGTTAGCTTTTTTGCAAGGGGCTAACCAGTTGTGCCAACACCACTTGAATAGGCGTTCCTTGCTCCATTTAGGATTTCTTGCTTCTTTATCAAAAACTAGGTGGTTATATGTCTGAGGAACATTCTCTGACTACTCAAGCCTATTCCACTGATCTGATGGTCTTTCTTTATTCCAATACCTTGCTGTTTTTATAACTATTGTTTTGTAGTACAGCTTAAAATTGGGGAAAGTAATGCCTCCCATATTCCTATTCCCAAGGAGTGCTTTAGCTATTCAAGGGTGTTTATTGTTCCAAATGAATTTCAGAAGTGTTTGATTTACTTCTTTGAATACTGCCATGGGTATCTTTAGAGGAATCACATTAAATCTATACAATGCTTTTGGAAGTATTGCCATTTTAATGATGTTGATCCTTCCAATCCATGAGAAGGGTATGTGTTTCCATTTCTGCGTGTCTTCTCTTATTTCTTGGACCAGCGTTTTATAGTTTTCTTTGTATAGATCCTTCACATCTTTAGTCAGGTTGACTCCAAGGTATTTGAGTTTGTGTGGCACTAATGTGCATGGGATTGTTCTCTTAATATCCATTTCTTCCCTATCATTATTGGTGTATAAAAAGGCCATTGATTTTTGTGTGTGAATTCTGTAGCCTGCCACTTTGCTATATGAATCTATTATTTCTAGAAGCTTTTTGGTAGAGTCTTTAGGGTTTTCTAAGTAGAGTATCATGTCATCTGCAAACAGTGAGAGCTTGACTTCTACCTTTCCTATCTGGATTCCCTTGATATCTTTTTCTTGCCTAATCTCTATAGTACTATGTTGAATAGGAGTGGTGAGAGAGGACAGCCTTGTACTGGAATTTAGAGGGAAGGCTTTTAGTTTTTCTCCATTGAGGATAATATTTGCCATTGGCTTGTGGTATATGTCCTTAACTATATTGAGAAAGGTTCCTTTTATTCCTATCATGCTGAGAGTTTTCATCAAGAATGGGTGTTGAACCTTATCAAATGCTTTTGCTGCGTCTATTGATATGACCCTGTGATATTTATTTTTCTTGTTGATGTTATGTATTATGTTGATAGATTTATGGATGTTAAACCATCCTTACATTCCTGGGATAAAACCTACTTGATCATAGTGAATGATCTTCTTGATGAGGCATTGGATCCTGTTTGCCACAATTTTGTGGAGTATCTTTGCATCTGTGTTCATCAGGGATATTGGTTTGTAATTTTCTTTTTTGGCAGCATCTCTATCTGGTTTTATTATTAAGGTGATGTTGGCTTTGTAAAAGCTATTTGGAAGTGTTCCTGTTTTTTCTATTTCATAAAAGAGTATTTTCAGAATTGGTAGTAGTTCCTCTTGAAAGGTTTGAAAGAATTCATTCGTGAATCCGTCAGGGCTTGGGCTTTTGTTTTTGGAGAAATTTTTGATTACTGTTTTAATTTCCTCAATAGTGATGGGGTGTCTAGATATGCTACATCTTCTTTATTCAACCATGAAAGGTTATATGAGTTCAGAAATTTATCCATTTCTTCCAGGTTCTCATATTTAGTGGATCAGAGTTTCTCAAAATATTCTCTGAATACCCTTTGAATATCTGCAGTATCTGTAGTGATCTCCCCCTTTTCATTTCTAATATGTGTTATCAAGTTTCTCTCTCTCTTTTTCTTTGTGAGTTTTGCCAATGGTTTATCAATCTTGCTTATTTTTTCAAAGAACCATCTTCTGCTTTCATTGATCTCTTGGATTTTTTTTTTTGGGTTTCCACTTCATTGATTTCTGCTCTCAGCTTTGTTATTTCCTTCTGTCTCCCTATTTTTGGTTCCTTTTATTGATCATTTTCTAATTCTATAAGCTGTGTCATTAAGCTATTCATGTATGCTCCTTCTTCCTTCCTGATGTGTGCTTCCAAAGCTATAAATTTTCCTCTCAGTACCGCTTTTGCTGTATTCCATAGGTTCTGATAGTTTGTTTTCATTGTTGTTTGTTTCCAAGAAATTTTTGATTTCTTCTTTGATTTCATCTC
Source organism: Suncus etruscus (assembly GCF_024139225.1). Lineage (NCBI taxonomy): Eukaryota > Metazoa > Chordata > Mammalia > Eulipotyphla > Soricidae > Suncus > Suncus etruscus. The sequence goes on along the minus strand of NC_064863.1, from coordinate 49,282,990 downwards.
GGACCCACTGGTTGTTCAGTAGAAGATAATTTAATTTTCAGGTGTTAAATTTTTTTCTTCTGTGTCCCTTTGTAGTTCACATCTAACTTCAGAGCCTTGTGGTCAGCAAAGGTAGCCTGCAAAATTTCTATCTTCTTGATTTTATGGAGGTATGTTTTATATGCAAGTATGTGTTCTATCCTGGAGAATGACCCATGTATGTTGGAAAAGAATGTGTATCCAGGTTTCTGAGGATGGAGTGTCCTATATATATCTACTAGGCCTCTTTCTTCCATTTCTCTTTTCAGGTCTAGTATATTCTTGTTGGGTTTCAATTTGGTTGACCTATCAAGTGTTGAGAAGCCTGTGTTGAGGTCTCCCACAATTATTGTGTTATTATCGATATCCTTTTTCAGATTTGTCAACAATTGTATTAAATACTTTGCTGGTCCTTCATTGGGTGCATATATGTTTAGGAGTGTGATTTCTTCTACTGTACATATCCCTTGATTAGTACATAATGTCCATCTTTGTCCCTTACAACTTTTTTGAGTATAAAGTTTGTGTCATCTGATATTAGTATGGCCACCCCCGCTTTTTTAAGGGTGTTGTTTGCTTGGATGATTTTCCTCCAACCTTTGATTTTGAGTCTATGTTTATTCTGACTATTCAGGTTTGTTTCTTGTAGGCTGCAGAAGGTTGGGTTCAGTTTTTTGATCCATTTTGCCACTCTGTGTCTCTTAATGGGTGCATTTTGTCCATTGACATTGAGAAAGATAATTGTCATGTGATTTATTGACACCTTTGTGTAGAAGTTTGGTGTGTTTGTTGGTCTCTTTTGTCTTTAGAATAGATCTTTCAGTTTTTCTTTTAAGGCTGGTTTTGAGTCTGTAAAATTTTTGCGCTGTTGTTTATTTTTGAAGCCATGTATACTTCCTTCAAACCTGAAAGTGAGTTTTGCTGGGTGCAGTATTCTTGACAAAGCATTTATTTCATTGAGTTTTGTCATTATATCTCACCACTGCCATCTGGCCTCGAGTGTTTCTGGTGACAAGTTTGCTGTAAATTTCAAGGATGCTCTCTTGAATGTAATTTTCCTTTTTGATCTTGCTGCTTGCACTATTCTATCTCTATTTGTGGGATTCATCATTGTGACTAGGATGTGTCTTGGGGTGCTTTTCCTGGGATCTCTTTTAGCTGGTACTCTTCATGCATGCAGGATTTGGTCACATGTTTTCTTTAGCTCTGGTAGTTTCTCTGTGATGATGTTCTTGACTGTTGATTCTTCCTGGATATTTTCTTCCTGGGTCTCTGGGACACAAATGATTCTAAGGTTATTTCTTTTGAGCTATTTTCATCTGCTCATATTCTTTGAGTAATTTTTCTATTGCCCGATCATTTGATTTAAGGCTCTTTTCCAATCTCTTCTGCTGTATGGAGTTGTTATGCATCACAACTTCCAGTGCACTAATTCTATCTTCAGCTGCTGTTAACCTATGAGAAAGCTTATCCACTATTTTCTTCAATTCATCTACTGAGTTTTTCAGACCTGTTATTTGACCTGACATTTCAGTTTGGAGTTTTCTGATTTCTACCTTTATATTCTCTGGATTCTTTTTAGTGTTCCGATCTATACTTTCTTTGAGTTCTGTGAGCATCCTCCATATTTCTTCTTAAACTCCATATTTGAAAGACTACCTAGCTGGTTGGCCATTGTTGGGTCATCAGAGTTTCCATCTTCATTCTTTATGCCTGATATCGGTCTGCATAGTTTCCCCATTGTCACGCTTTGTTGTGGGTTTTTCTACGCGTTGTGATGGTATTGATTGGCTAGGTGGAATGGGCTAGGTGAACTCTGCTTAAGGGGCCCAGCAGAGTCAGCTTTATCCACAAGTTCAGCCCGGAAAGACTCACCTCAGTGGAGGCAAGCCATCAGGGGATGAATTCCAGAGAAGACCAAAGTTCCTAGTTTGAAGCAAGCTAGGGGAAGCCTCAAAATGTCTGCCGAGCTTAAGGGGTCCAGCAGAGTCATCCTTATCCACAACTCCAGCCTAGAAAGACACACCTCAGTCAAGGCATGCCCTCAGGGGATTAATGCTAGAGAAGATCAAAGTTCCCAGGTTGAAGCAAGCCAGGGGAAGCCTCAAAATGTCTGCCAAGCTTTGAATGTGTAATAAAGTTAAACCATTAAAATATACCTACCTATAGAATGAACTACTAGTACATTTTTATGAAACTATGAACAAAGAGAGAAATTATATATATATATATTATAAAAAGTAGTCATATGATATTTTTGTCAATAAAATGAAGGTTTACATGCAATCTCATTTAAAATTCAAAAGTCTTACCTTTCCTAAATTTACTTTTTTATCTTTTACTGATCTCTGAAATCAAACTCTCTTGTTTAGGGGCTGAAGTGATAGCACATCGGAAAGGCATTTGCCTTGCACACGACAGATACAGGATGGACCTGGTTCTATCCCCAGAGTCCCATATGATCCCCTGAGGCAGGAGTGATTTCTGAGCGCATAGCCAGGAGTAACCCCTGAGCATGACTGTGTGTGGCCCACCCAAGAAACTCCCCCCAAAACCTAAAAAAATATCATGTCTAATAATTGTATATTTATATTTTATATATGTATATTTTATATATTTTATATATGTATATTTATATGTTTAGTTTTTATATTTTAATTTACATTGATTATAAGATAATCTGTAGTACAATTGATATTTTACTCAATTTTAAATTTATATTTTTACAATTTTATTTTACTTTTTAAAATATCTTTATTTAAATACTATGATCACAAACATGACTGTAGTTGGATTTCAGTCACCTTAAGAACACCCACCTTCACATTCCCACCACCAATACCCCCATCTTCCTCATTAAATCGCTTTGGCCCCAGATTAACAAAATTTTAAGTCAAAATTCAATAAAAGTGTTGTGATTTTCCTCATGAATTGAGGGGAAAAATAAAAATGAATGGTATCAGGAACAAACAGTCTTATGAACATTGAGAGGAAACAAAAAAAATGATCAGACTTAAACACCAAGCTCAAAGTCAACAACAACAGATTCAAATTCCCTATCTACAACAAACTATACACAGAGGGGAACAGTTACACTATCACTCTGGGGCCAAAGGGGGGTGATATGGGACACATGCTGGGAAAAGGGGTGAATGGAGGACAACCCTGGTGATGGGAATGGCCCTGATTCATTATCACTATGTATCTTAAATATTACTGTGAATGATTTGTTATTCACTTTTGGTCAAATAAAAATTATTTAAAAAATAAATAAAAATAAACTAAGGATTAAATTAAAGATATGTAAAAAGAAACTTTAAGGGTATATCTTTGACCATTTTTAGCATTAAAAGTGTATTTTCTCACAATCTTTATGAATCTATTAAATTTAGTTTTGCATTTATTTCGAGGAATTTGTAAGAGTATAGCAGATCTATATTATGCTGGTAACTAATTGTTAATGATATTCATTGAACAAACTGTATTTTAAGCTGAGAAGTTGCTGAAGTAAAATATGTGACCTTGTCATGTTTCAAAAAAGGGCACAGAAATCTATTCTGGATATAATAAATGATATTCTTTCAGAGTAGTTTCTTGAGTCAAAACTGTCCATACCAAATATTTGTCATGATTCTGAGCACCTTTATGGCTCAAGTGGGTTTTAGGTGATAATGCTAGAATTTGTCTTATGTGTGTCCTCCATTATCCATCTTATATCCTAAAACCAAAACTTAAAGCATCATAAAGCCAAGCGTTCCTCTATCTTTGAGTATTGATCTGAAACCAGAGCTACTGCTGTTGGTCAAACAAAACAAGAACCACAAAAACTCTCTTGTCAGGTTGGCAAAATAGTGAAGCAGTGAAAATATTAATATTATAATTAAAAATATAAACTAGTTAAAAAGATTATTTTATTTCTGAAATAGTATTAGCAAAAACTGCAAGAGGTGAATATAAACATGCTCTGGTGACTTAGTAATTCTATTTATTTCTAAATAAGCATCCCAATGGCTAAAATATTTAGAAGAATTACTGGTTATATTATTTATAATAAATTGTTCAATTAATTGAAAGAACAACTGGGTATCAATTGAAGAACAATCAAAAGTGATGAAGTTGTCATACATTGAAAATTATAATCAATGGTAATACTATCAACTACAGTTGATAATATGAATAAATTTCATTAAAATTTATTTTAGGGTCCAGAGAGATAGCACAGTGGTAAGGTGTTTGCCTTGCACGCAGGCAACCAACCCAGAATAAACTCCAGTTTGATTTCTGGAATCCCATATGGTCCCCAGAGCCTGCCAGGAGCTATTTTTGAGCGCAAAACCAGGAGTAACCACAGAGTGCTGCAGGGTATGACCAAAAAAAGAGAGAGAAATTTATTTTAAATCACACAAAAACATGTGCTGAACAATTCAACATATATATCAAAAGTATCAAGCTAATGCATGGACGTACAATTGAGGTAAGTCCTGATATTGGAACTAGCACACAGAAGAAACAAAGGAATAAGGGTAAAGTGTGTATGTTGTGGTTTTTTTTTTTTTACTTCCAGTACTGGGGATTACACCCAGGGGTTTCATATGTACATATCAAACACTCCATCACTTAACTACATCCCTAGGCAAAATTATAATTATTGATTGATAAAGAGTAATAGCTTCTGAACAACAGAATAGAAATAGCAAAGTATATACAATGCTCATTAAATTATAAGTTAATGTAAACTGAATCCAGATAAATAGCATACTTTCATTGTGTAACAGTAATTTGATATATATGTATTGAAATAATAGTTATGTAATAGTAAATATATATGTTTATGTAAATATATAGTTACATATTCACCATGTGTCTGTTTAGTTTTTGTTACCCTACATTATTACAATAGTTTTCTGATGATAATTACTTTAAGACTTATCAACTTTCAAATTTTCAATTAGGTAGTTTTTTAATTAAGTATGTATCATGTTACATAGCCATGACTTATTTTATCATTAGTTAAACATTTTAATTTATTTAACCCATATAGCTTTTAGTTTGAGATGTCTTTGAAATGTCCTAATAATTAAATAAAATAATTATATTATTTTGATTTAATTTAAATAAATAAAATAATAATTAAAATGTCTTTTAATGCCCTAATAATGTTTCATCTTAAATCATTTCAAACATTTTTCAGTGTCAACTTATTTTCACACTCAGAATTTAAATATATTTGATACATTTGCATTTATGTGTGTAAATATATTTATATAGATATTCAATTGTGAGACACCCATATGACTGTGTTAAAACATTTACCCTTATTTATAAAACAAATTTGGGAAAAATCTATCTAGCCTCTGATTCGCTTGGGAATGTCTTGTTTTAAAAGGGTGTCTGCTTTTTCATTTTTATATTTTATGCTAATGTGTTTGTAGATTGAGTTCCTACTATTTCTAGCAAATCCTTAAAATCATTTTTAAAAAATTCTTACTTATCACTTAGTTATTTCTAACGAAGTATTTGTTACCATTAGGTATGTTTCTTTTTACCATAATCACTTGCAAGATAATTTATACTTAATGTTAATATCATAAATTAAAAATATCTCTCAAATAGTTTTCTTGTCATTATGCATGCATGGTTTTGAGGAAATAACTTTCCTCAAATTAAATGAATCAGTAGCATTTTTCTATTTTATAGTCAACAGGATACTAGTCAAAATTACTCTCTTTCCTAGAGTGCATTCCATGAATTCACAGGATTACTAAAAGAAGGCTATAATGTAAAATAGTCTTGTGATGAAGCTTGCAAAACTTTCTCATCTAAACTTGTTGCTCCACTTTTATACACAATTTCATCCTGAATGATATAACTATAATATAATTCTGATGTCATTGGATTACTTTCTTAACTTTATTTATTGCATAATTTAACACTTTGCAATAACTAATTGAGGAAGGTGAGAAGATACATTCCAAAGAGAGAAAAGCATGCCACAATTTGTCTTATAGTCATATATCTTATATCTACGCTTTCCTCAATTTTTGGTAAAGATATCACCATCAATAAGATGATAGAAACAGATTAATTAATCGATAACTACTAGGGATTTTGGCTAAAAGGTTAATGCAGAGGACAAGCGCTGTCATTATCACTATGTGTTTGCTTATGGTGATTATGTAATATAGAAGTAAAAGTCAAAGGAGAGAAACTCCCATGAAATTTCATGTCAATATAAGCATTGACAGCAAAAAGAATCTTGCGCATCTGAATGAAGCCTTCCCCAATTAAAGCCAGCTGTCCCATAGATTAATATATTCAATTAAGCTAAATTGCCACAGCCAGAATCTTTATTGTCAATCTATACAAACATTAAATGTCCATTACCATAGAGCAAATATCTTTATAGGAAAGTACTACAAATGTATCACTATACTAAATAATAAATAAGCTAATGGTCACTAATGAATAAAAATATTTACAAACATGAAAGCATATGCAAGAAAAACTTTATGTATAAACACAATAAAATATATTAAATAGGTCCAATACACAAATTTGCTCCTCTTCTTTTAGCAGGAAATAAAATTCCCACTCAGCAGTGTTCTAGGCTTACTCCTCTTTATGCTCAGTGATGATGCCTGGTGAGGATTGGGAGATAATATACAGTGCTGAGTACTGAATCTGGATCTGCAGCATGAGCATCAATTATCTTCCCCAATTGATTCTCTCCAGCGTAGGAGAGAATAGGCTGGTGAAACTATAGAATTCCATAATAGTTGAACCATAATATTAGACATTGAATTTAGTTAAAAATAAAATTTTGTGAAAACTAAAATTTAGTTAAAATTATCAGAATCATTTCATAAACTTCACTATATATGACATCCATGTGGCACTTATGCAAGATATCTATAATAGCAGAAAGAACAGAAAGAGAGATAATTTGGTTTGTTGTTGGTTAGTTAGTTTGGGGGTCACATTCAACACTGTACTCCTAACTTTGCATTCAGAGCTTTCTCCAAGAGGGTTCTTAGAACATATAGGTAGGGTATCATATCAAACCATTTTGACTCTGTGCAAGGCAATCACCCTACCTTTAGGCTTTTGCCCTAAAGAAAATATTCTGGAAGTCTATAATTTCTGCTTATTTTCTCCATAATATATAATAGCTCTAGAGAAAAAATGCATTATTATTGGGGGGGGGGCACACCTGGTGACACTCAGGGATTACTCCTGGTTATGCACTCAGAAATCCCTCCTGGCTTGGGGGACCATATGGGACTCTGGGGATCTAACCAAGTCAGTCCTGGACCTGCCATGTGCAAGGCAAACGCCCAAACCACTGCATTATCATTCCGGCCCAAACAAATGCATTACTTTTATCTAAAATTAAGATCACAAAATAAACTTTTTAATTACAAAATTATATATATTATAACCTATATTATAATATTAATGGTAATGTTAATTTCATCAGGTTATGTTATGTAAACTCATATATATTGATACTATACAAAATATTGATATTAATAATATTGCATTAGTTATTTTGAATTAAAACTTATAAAATCTTTTCCTGTTTATATGATTTATTTCTCTAGATTTTCATATAATTTTTACTTCCGTGCCAGCATCAGAAGTTGTATATTTGTCAATTACATACTGAAATTCTTAAATGAATAATCATTGATGATACTTACTATTGCCAAAATTATGCAAGAAATAAATATGGCTTAAATCTTGTATCTATGACTGGCATAAAAGTTTCAGTATTTGCTGTCAAGGTTTGCTAATTAACCACAACATAGATGACAGCATTCTTAGGAGACATAAATCATTATCTCTCAAAAGCAGTATCAAAGTTGAATTGCAAGTAATTTCCAATCAGTCTACTTTTTTCTTATTTGCAAAAGAAGCCCCCAAATTATCAGTAATCCTGCATTAATCAGACAATACAAGTATAAGATAATAAGCAGATCAGGGAATATTTTAGGATAGTATTAGCAAGCACAAAATGACCAATTTATTAAGGTACAACTGCACTTTAATTCTCTATGAATTTTTGTGATTTGGAATAAATATTTGGGGGCTGGAGAAATAGTGCAGTGGGTAGCATGTGTGTCTTGCATGTAGCCAAACTGAGTTCAATCTCTGGCATTTAATATGTTCCCATAAGAACCACTAAGAGTGGTTCCTGAATGTAGAGTCAGCAGTCACTCCCAAGTATTTCTGAGTGACTCAAAATATGAAACAAAAATTAATTATATGGGGCTTGAGAGATAGCATGGAGGCAGTGTGTTTGCCTTGTACTCAGAAGAACGGTGGTTCAAATCCTGGCATCCCATGTGGTACCCCAAGCCAGTCAGGAGCGATTTCTGAGCATAGAGCCAGGAGTAACCTCTGAGCGCTGCCGGGTGTGATCCAAAAACCAAACATATATATATATATATATATATATAATATTATAATATATAATGTATAGTATACATTATATATTATAATATTATATTATAATTATAATAATTTTCTTTGATATAATTATAGAATGTTAATTTAAGTAACCTTTTATTATTTCCACTAATCTCTTCTTCCTCCCAGACACTTCTAGAATAGCTATTACCTTCTTATTTTCTCAGTCATATTTAACCTTTCTTCATAATAGTATATGAATTCTAAATTTCATAATAATATTAATATTATCTAATATCTAATACTATCTAATATTATGTTTTGAAAATGCAGGAATAAAAAGTACCTGAAATATTTGTAAACCAGATCATTTCAGAGTTTTAGATTTCTAAATTAAAAGAATTAGAATTGTCACATGTGTTGCCTAAGTACATATAGCTGAGCACCTATCACTCACATCTCTCTCCCGCCTTGGGATGTGATGTTCCTACTTTCTTGCTGAGTTGTGTGTCAGGCTGTCTAAACCACTGGAGAAGCCCATTCTCTCTCATGAGCACATTACTTGTTACTCTATTTCTTATCCCCTCCCTCCCCTTCCTCTGAAACTCACAATAAGAACTTTTTTAAAAAAACTTTAAAGTTATATTTGTGGACATTTAATTTGTGAAGCTATATAAGACCCCTGCTTAGAAAAGACTTGGAGAAGTGTAATTATCTGTTGTTACTAGTTATATGCTTCTAACAACTTCTAAGAAACACCTCTGCACTTGTTATTGTACTAGTGTCACCAAATTAGGTAGCTTGTCTAACATTCACAGATCATTCATAATACTATTGACAGATTAAAATAATTATAGACATTTTATTATTGAATTCCTCTTAGGCTATGTAATTAGAATTATTTCAGTTATTGTTTTAATATTTCTTTGGACCACTAGATTTATTAAAGAATAAGAATTGCAGGATTGGGCCCGGAGAGATAACACAGGCGTTTGCCTTGCAAGCAGCCTATCCAGGACATAAGGTGGTTGGTTCGAATCCCGGTGTCCCATATGGTCCCCCATGACTGCCAGGAGCTATTTCTGAGCAGACAGCCAGGAGTAACCCCTGAGCACTGCCGGGTGTGGCCCAAAAACCAAAACCAAAACAAAACAAAACAAAACAAAAAAAGAATTGCAAGATTTCCATGTGGTTAAACAAATAAAAATATGAGATAGCATTTAAATTAAATGATATTTTTGTTTTGTTTTGTTGGGTCACACCCGGAGGCGTTCAGGGTTACTCCTGGCTCTATGCTCAGAAATCGCTCCTGGCAGGCTTGGGGGACGATATGGGATGAAGGGATTCGAACCACCGACCTTCTGCATGAAAGGCAAACGCCTTATCTCCATGCTATCTCTCCAGCCCCTAAATTAAATGATTCGATTTTGCCTTATCTAACATATTTAAAAAGTTATAGTTTAGGCTGTGTGTTTTGAATAGTGTTGACATTTACAGCCTTTGTTTAGAGTTACTTGACTCACTATCATCCAAATATCAGCAAAACACCATCTATCTCTTCATGTTTTGTCCAGTACACTTAATCCCCCCAATTGGCTGTACACCAGTATATAAGGGCTGTAATAAGTCGATATCGTCTATAACCTTGTTCTGTTCCTCATGTATTCTAAAGAAATGTGATAATACACATGCAGTGCTTTTTCTTCTCCCTATGGCTTACTTTGCTCTTATTATACTCTCCAGCTCCATTTAAGTTGTAGAAAACTAAATGCTTTTTCTTAGGAATCAAAGTTCTATTGAAACATCTGTTATTTTGATCTTCATTCTTACTTTACAAAAACTCTTCCTAATCACCCTCAGAGGAGTGAGATATAGCAGGAAATTATTTTAAGAAAGAAATATTTTTTCATTTATTTTCTATTCTAAATGGTATATATGATAGACATTGATTTTTAATTATGTTTATTTTTATATGAATTTAAAGAAATTATTTTAAAGTCAGTATATTAAACATAATAAGCATTGTGACAGAAAATGTGAATAATTCACTTTAATCATTCATTTGAATACGAAGCTTAAAACAGTAATATAAGAGAAGAATAAAATAATTCTCAGTTTCTGAAAATAGCAATCATAATATGTGACCTCTATTATTCTCATTATTTAAATCATCACAAAATTAAGAAGAATTTTAATATTAATATTCAATTAATCTATCATTAATTATTATTAATTATTAACATTAATGTCATTAATAATTATCGTGTAAATATATAATATTATGAAATATTGTTATATAAATATATAAAATTATTACTAATATTATTGATTAATATTAATAATGTTTGTTGTTAATTATTAATTTAATTAATATTAAGAAGAATTTTTAATATTAAGAAGAATATTAATATTTCAGATCCATGCATTACTATACATCATTATACAGTTTTGGGCAAATAAGTTCAAAATTTTGAACTTAAATTTCTTCATTTTAAGGTGGGAGTGAGCTGAGAGAATTTAATGAGATAAAATATGTAATAAAATTAGTTAACTTTTTAAAACTTCAAAAATAGGAACAACTATCACTATTTGACAACTATTACTACCACAATGAGAGAGTCAACAACTATCAATATATATTGATGATAAAAAATTCTGCTCAGAAAATTATAAGACATCATAATATGACAAAGATACTTTAGGAGAAACATCTCCAAAGTCTATCATTAGACTTAGAACAAAGTACCAATGCACCCCAAAAACATGGTTATGATGAAAACTGGTAATTAAGTGCTCACTTCATCAGCACATATACTCAAATTGGAACAAAACAAAGATTAGCATGACCCCTGTGCAAGAATGACATGCAAATTCTTGAAGCGTTCCATACTTTTAAAAGAGAAGAAAAACTCATAGTCATATGTTATTACTAGGGAGTACTCCCAATAAATTAAAATGAATATTCTAAGTAGAGAGAGTTTTATAGTTAGTCCTTTAAAGCTGCTTATTAAACTTAAAAATTAAGATATAGGACTGAATGAGGTAATGGGAGAATGCAACTTCTATTGCCATATGATCTCCCAATATCCTTACAATAACAAATAACTTAGTTTTAATAACAGAGCATGAAAGAAAGAAAGAAAGAAAGAAAGAAAGAAAGAAAGAAAGAAAGAAAGAAAGAAAGAAAGAAGAAAGAAAGAAAGAAAGAAAGAAAGAAAGAAAGAAAGAAAGAAAGAAAGAAAGAAAGAAAGAAAGAAAGAAAGAAAGAAAGAAAGAAAGAAAGAAGGAAAGAAGGAAAGAAGGAAGGAAGGAAGGAAGGAACGAAAGAAGAAAGAAAGAAAGAAAGAAAGAAAGAAAGAAAGAAAGAAAGAAAGAAAGAAAGAAAGAAAGAAAGAAAGAAAGAAAGAAAGAAAGAAAGAAAGAAAGAAAGAAAGAAAGAAAGAAAGAAAGAAAGAAAGAAAGAAGGAAGGAAGGAAGGAAGGAAGGAAGGAAGGAAGGAAGGAAGGAAGGAAGGAAGGAAGGAAGGAAGGAAGGAAGGAAGGAAGGAAGGAAGGAAGGAAGGAAGGAAGGAAGGAAGGAAGGAAGGAAAAAGAACGAGAAAGAAAAAGAATGTCAGAGGGTATGCAGGCAGGAGAGAGGAGGAGAGCAGTGAGGGAAGAAGTGAAACTAAAGACTGGTAGTGAAACATGTGCACTGACTAAGTAATGGGTGTTGTCTATTTTATTACTGAATCTCAATCATGAACAATTTCATAAATGTATGCAAAGTGATCAAATCGAAAAAATAACAGAATTAAAAGCTCTGAGAAAAGAAAATTAAATTGTATTATAGGTAGATATTAAGAGGTATTGTATTAGATTAGAAGAGAATACTGTTAATACTATGAAATTTGTAATTAAAAATAAAGCCCATTAATGTAGTAATTTTACCTTTAAAAGAAATACCTCTTCCTAGTTTGCAGTCAGTCACTTTATTTCTGTGTCATCATCTGAGATAAAAAACTGAGATTTCTCTCTTATTATAAAGACACTAATCCCATGATGGAATGCTACTCTAATCACTTATTTTGAGCTTTTTACATCCTAAAATCTCTATCTCTAATAGTAGGATTTTGAAGATTAGGCGCTCCAAAAAAAGGAATTTTCAGTGGAGCTCAAACATTTGGCACACAACAGGTAGAGAAATAAAATAAACCTTATCTTATCTAGGGAAAGAAAATTTACATTTAAGATAAATACATAGGGGCTGGAGAGATAGCATGGAGGTAAGGCATTTGCCTTTCATGCAAGAGGTCATCGGTTCGAATCCCAGCGTCCCATATGGTCCCCCGTGCCTGCCAGGAGCAATTTCTGAGCATGGAGCCAGGAGTAACCCCTGAGCACTGCCGGGTGTGACCCAAAAACCACAAAAAAAAAAAAAAGATAAATACATAGAGAAACTTTCTTTAAGTGTGCTTTTATTTTTTATTTTTTATTTTCTGGGTTTTGGAGGACATCAGCCATCCACAGTGAATACTCATGTCTTTTAATCAAAGGTGGTGTTTTGAGATCCATAAGAAGTGCTGGAATTAAATGGGGTTAACAGCATAAAAATCAAGTGATTTAACCCCTCTACTATCTCTCTAGCTTAGAAAACATTATTTTTACAAAGTAGTTATAGGTATGTAATGTCAATGTAACAGGTACTTTAAAGAAAGACAATTGGAAAGGTTTAGATTAAATGATGTTGAAAAGAAGCAGATTATCTAGGAAAGCAGATAAACTGCAATGAATGAGAGGATAAATATGCAACCAGATTTTTTTTTATAAAGGAAACTTATTTTGTGTCTTTAACATTTTTAAATCATGCAAATAGAAAAAATTCTGAATTATATCCAATGAGACTATAGGTAGAGCAAAAATTTCTAAAGAGTCCTCTATTACCAAAAAATAAAATTTATATGTACTTTACTCTAGGTAAAATAATACTTAATGAGATATAATTATATTAAAATAATATTATTGTCATAAATAAATACTATGACTCACTAAAAATTCTTTAAACCAATAAAATTAAAAATATTTGGTTGCAATAGGAGAATAAAAGAATATATCAGGTAAATCATGTGGCTAATTCACATGATTTAATTTAATAATGATGTATGAGTCTTGATATTTTTATGCTTAACCTTTATGAATTTACCTAGTCACAGTATTAGTTTTCCTTTACACATTTGCTTCCTCACAGAAAATAGAAAACTTCAATATTTGTTACAGCTCTTTATCTCAGAATCCATAATAGGCACAATATAGCTTATTCCCAGAAATGGGTCAAGTTAGAAAGTAGAAAAGTGAGCATTAAATATTCAACCAGACAAAAGAAAATAAAAGTATTGAGTTTTCCAGTGATGCTCTCTACATAAATTTCTATGAATTTCTTCAAATCACAATCTCAAAAACGAAACAACAATGCCTATTACATCCATTCTAGATAAACGTAGATAAATATAGATTAATACTGAGTAGAACACTGAGTAGAACACTGACTGCTTGCTGTCAGACTAGGTATAAAGTCCAAAAACAAAACAGCACACATTTTTTGTTAGAATAGTTACAGATTGCTAATTATATATATTGCCAGGTGTGACCCAAAGCCCAATATTTATATTGGGCTTTGGGTCACACCCGGCAGCACTCGGGGACTACTCCTGGTTCTGTGCTCAGAAATTGCCCCCGGCAGTCTCAAGGGACCATATGGGATGCCGGGATTCGAACCACCATCCTTCCGCATGCAAGGCAAACGCCTTACCTCTGTGCTATCTCTCCAGCCCCTATATAATTTAAATAATAATATCTAGGGGCCGGAGCCATGGCACAGTGGTAGGGCATTTGCCTGGCACATGGTTGTCCCAGGATGGACTTGATTCAATCCCCAGGCATCCCATATGGTCCCCCAAGTCAGGGATGATTTTTGACTGCATAGCCAGGAGTAATCCCTGAGAGTCACCATGTGTGGCTCAAAAACCAAAATAAATAAATAAACAAATACATTTTGTTTAAATTGAAGTTTAATTTATTTTAAGCAAATTATATTAACTTTATGAAACAACATTCCATTCTAACATTTTACATATCTCATATGCAACATCAAAGTTATGCATATAAATGGTTATACATTAAATTCACCACTTTGGCTGATGAATAGTACAGTGGGTGGGGAGCTTGTCTGGCATACAGTTAACTTGGGTTCAATCCCTTGCATATCCCAAGCACCACCAGGAATAAATTCTGAGTGCCCAGCCAGATATGACCCAAATCATACATATATAGAACATATATAGAACATATGTATATGTTACATATATAATAAATCCACAAAACAAATTTCTATTCTATAAGAAAGATTGTCTGACCAAAGCTATAGGTATGCCAGTATTTGGGCTGACTTCTCCAAACCATTTTTAAGTAAGTATGGGCACTCTCTCTTCCCTTTTTATTCTTGAAACCCAACAATGGAAAACATGGTCCCCAGAAAAGTAGTAACCATATTTAATGTGGCCAGCTTTTGTTTGTTTGTTTGTTTGTTTGTTTGTTTTGGGGACACACCAAAACATTTCTGGTACTTGGGGGTTCATATGGGATTCCGGGAATCAAACCTAGGTTGGCTGCATACAAGCCAAATGACCTATCCACTATATCCACTATCACTCTAGTCTAGTCCCTCCATGTGGCCTGCTCTATAGATTTATAGATTTATAGATTTTATAGATTTATAGATGGCCTGCTTTATAGATTCACTGAAACAAGCCATGAAAAATCACTGGTACAGCTAGCCAATGACTAAAAAAATGAAATGTTTGTTTAGGGGACTAGATGGGTACCTGTCCTGCCAAAGTCACACCTGATGCACCCACCTTCCACAACCACCACTTTAGAATGGCCCAGCTTCAACAATTAACCACCAATCTCTGCAGAGATGACAAACCAACCAAAATTTCAGATATGGTGGTATTTAAGCTGACTTTTTGGAATGAATGTGGGCACCTCTCCTTCCTTTTGTACTCCAAAAGCCTTGGAAGCTGAAATCACACCCCAAATAGCTGCAATATCAGCAACAGAGCTTAAAATTCCTAAACTGTCTGACAATGGCCAATTATTTTAGTACTTGCATTCCAATAGGATCACACCCATTTAGATCAACATAGATTCAAAGCAGAAATAAAACAAATATCACAAAGCAGAAATAAAACAAATAAAATAAATAATAATAATAAATAATAAAATAATAAAAACAAATAAAATAAAACAAATAAAACAAAACAAATATCACAATTAACTAGCAACAAATTGCTAGCAAACCTTTGATAATGATTTAATGCATCATTGAGAAATACATTAATTTCCACAAACTTTCTTATGTGACACTTTTATAAACATTAATTTATAAACATTAATTTTATCACTATTTAAATATAAACAAGTAATATTAATATATTATTTTTGTCAGTAATGAGGTAGGCAGGAGAATAGGTGTGAATTAGGGAACAATAGTGGAAGAGATTTTATATTGGTGGTGGGATTATCTTGGAACAAATGTATTATAAATATGTAATACATGGTCTATAAATAAATAATTTTAAAAAGAAAGATTTTTCCATTGTCTAAATTTGCTCACCCTTCTTCTCCCTTCCCTTTGAACTACATAAAATAATTTTTTAGTCAAAAACTGTTTTGATTTATATAGTTATCTAATCAAATTACCTTCACCTATATACTACACATAAAAGTTGCTTGAATTTTAATCAAGAAACAAGACATTTGTCTTGTAAAAGCAGAATTATACCTCAAAACATTAAGTTTATGTTTTAGTTTATCATCTGTTTGTTGTATGCCAATAATTATATAATCTCTACTTTTATGATAGTACATGAAAGTAATAGCAGCTTTTTTGTTAGATATGTTTAAAAAATTATAAATATTTGTATTTTTTATCCTGTTTGAAAACATTTATCACAATCTCATTTTCTTCTTTTAATCACTAAAAATGTCTCCTTATATAAAATGTGCACTTTTTCAGATAAAATTTAACCTAATAATAGAGCTAATCTTTTTTTGTTTTTTTGTTTATTGTTTTTGTTTTGGGGCCATACCCAGTGATGCTCCTGTGCTCAGAAATCACTCCTGGCTTGGAGGACCATATGGGATGTCGGGGTTCAACTCCAGGTCCATCCTGGGTCAGCTGCATGTAAGGCAAATGCCCTACCACTGTGTTATCACTGCAGTCCCTAAATCCAATCTTTCTAGGTTGCCACATCTCTTAAACATTGCAGAGTGATCCATACTTTGGGATGAATATTCTTCTGTCTTGGGGGTAGATAGCCAGGAGTGCAATTGCTGGGTCATATGGCAGCTCAATTCTGAGTTTACTAAGCACCCTCCATGCAGGGGTTGGACCAGACAACATTCCAATCAGCAGTGGATGAGAGTTCCTTTCTTACCACATCCCCACCAACAGAGATTGGACCCATTATTTTTGATGTGTGCCATCCTCACTGGTGTAAGATGGTACCTCATTGTTGTCTTGATTTGGATTTCCCTAATGATGAATGATGGAGAACATGTTTTCATGTATCTCTTGGCTATCTGTCAGTCTTGGAAAAGTGTCTATTCATTTTCTCTCCTCATTATTCTATGACTTTATTAGTTTTTGTGGAGCTCACCTTTCTGAGTAATTTATATATCCTAGATATCAACCCTTTATCTGATGTGCTGAGTGTGAAAAAATTTTCCCATTCTGTTAGCTGTCTTCTAGTTTTAGCCAGTGTTTCTTTTATCACAGCATTCACCACAATAGCCATCATTTGAAATCAACCTCGATGCCCAACAACAGATGAGTGGATCATGAAGATGTGGTACTTATACACAATGGAATACAACAGAGCAGTTAGAAAGGATGCAGTCATGGAATTTGCAGCAACATGGATGAATCTTAAAACTATTATGTGAAACTAAGTAAGCCAGAAGAAGAAGGATAAATACAGAATGACAGCACTTCTTTGAGATATTTAGAATATATTCCACATTTATATATATTACTCCAGCAACAAAGACAAGGGTCGAAAGGATAGAAAATCAAACATTGTAGGTGCCACCATATAAAGAGGAGAAGTGTTCAAATGAAGTGGGAGGGGCAACACAAAGACATGAATACCTATTATAAACTAAAGAAACCAGTAACAAAGAAAACAGTGGTTTACAGTGAATAGACATTAAGTCAACCTCTAACTACAAAGTCTATTATAATGTCCTAATGTATTTATTTATAAAACCAGGTGCAGAATATGACTGGAAGCCTGGACTCCCGCCATAGTGATTACTAACAATATGCTTTGATGCCCTAACTTTACCAGGTATAAAATAACCCTAAAGCTTCTTTGTCCCTAGGAGGCCTTGGAAACAAAGGGTGTGCACCCTAATATAAAACATAGATGTTCAATGATACTGGATACCATATACAGTGCTTATTATGATGATGTCTCAATAAAATGCTCTAATATTCCCAGTTACTTTTGTTTATGTCTTCTATTAGGACCCAAAGCTTATTATCATTCAGAACACTGGAACAGTAAATGGTGCACCACAGACTTATGTTACAGATCCCCCTCATCAAACATGTTTTTGCCAATTACTACTTTATTTTTTTCTCTTTTTTCATTTTGTTCTTCATTTTTCTCACTCTTTTTTATCTGTACTTCTTTCCCTCTGTCCTTTATTTTGCATAAATTCAATCTTTGTGAAATAAATCTCTTGCTGTCAGTTGCTCCATTGGAAAGGTACCTCTATACTTAAGGTGTGGCAGATGATACTACACAGGGTAGCCACATCTTATAATCCTCACTACCACAACGTGGAAGATGTGAAAACTTTGTTTATTCAATAAAGCTCCAGCCACTATATAACCCTGAAACCTTTATTTAGCAAAGTCCAACCCCTACAGTGATGAGGAATTTTGAGGTGGAAAACCCTCCAACACCAACTCAACAGCCCCCCCCAATATTTTTAACTTATTTTTACCATATTTACTTATTCTTCTTTTCTCTTCTCTCTTATCTTTTGTTTTCCCCTCCTTTTCTCTCCTAATCCATATCTTAGCCAATTATCTATATTCTCTTAACTCAATTATTTATTAAGATCTCAGACCCAGCCTATGAGGATCAGGCTTCCAACAAAAATTTAAGAATAGACCACTAATTTCTGTCTTTATGTGGGCATGGGTTTGTAGACAGTGGCCTCCTTTCTGAGTGCCAAACCTAAAATGTAAACTCTAAGTGCCTAAAGTGTATATAGCCCCACTTATATATTATAATTCTTTCCCTCTTCAGAAATCCTTCTATACTCTCATCCCACAATTCTGATCCATTATCCTTCCTTATTTAATCCTCTTTACCCTCAGTTCTTAATCCATTAGGTACCGAGACCAACCTCCTGCCCCTATAGACCACCACCCAACTCCCAAACCAAGAGGACACTCTCTCAGTCCTATATCTCATGCCTGGGCAAGAAACTACAACCATCACTCCTGCTGACTCATGCTTTGTGGGCCTTCTTCTCACCTTCCCAATCATGGACTGTTGCATGCTACCGATTCAGACCCAAAAGGACTTCCAGCGCAAGGACACTACCTACTCCTTTATGGCTGCAAATCGTTTCTCAAACTCAACAAGACATGATGTGTGATAAAAATGTACCCTGGATTTCACCCCCCACAAGAATATCTCAAAAGACTTAATGGGGAAGCCTATATTTCCTTTATATGTTTAATACCTCTAGAAAAGTACTGCCTAATCTTTTTATTTCCAAATGTAAGTTAGCCTCTAAAACAGCTTTTTAAATTTATTTTTTTATTTCTTCTATTATATAAATATATATAGATTTTTTTTTCTTTTCCCTCTTTAATTTCACTTGTTTTGGTACTGTTTCATATGAAAACCTACTAGAAAAAGTTTTGCCTGGGATAAAAGCTCAGGTCAAAACCAGGGCAAAGAGATTGTGTAGCCTATCACTCTTACCCCCAAATGCACCAGCAATATAACATGGCGCCATGCCCTTTTGCATAGGTACTTTAAATAAGGGGAAATATTATTAACAGAAAAAAAGCTCTTATTGATTAGGGATAAGAACCCTTACATTTTATAATATAGGGACACCTCCCACCCTGAGCATGTGTCATGTGGTTCCAACTTAGACTCCATGTGATTGTATAGCGACTGTCCAATTCAAAACCTCAGATTCCAGTGCAGAAACAACACAGGTCCCAACAACAGCATCAGAAAACAAAATTCCTAAAATTCCTAAATTTCTCCCTGGAAAACTCCTAATACCGCTCTGGCACCAACCTGCACCATGACATACTGACATGAGGAAACAGCAACAACTTGATCTAAGAGAGGGTTGCCCGATCTCATCAACTAATGGTATGATGAAACCAGAAGACATGTCAGCTTTTGCTATGCAAAATACAAAATTGCTAACTACAGTCTGGCAGATCCTATAGAGGGATCAATGAAAAAAGGACATAGTTTAGGACTCAGTTTAGGACTTGTACAAAAACCAAGATCTCTAATCCCAGAGGTCTGACTTTGACAACTGTGACTGAGCAGAACTTCTGGAACCACACTGAAAGACTGGATCTGCAGTGAAAGACTTTAATCTGAGGCTTTGTTCTAGGATCTGAGCAAAAATCAAGAGCACTAATTGCAGAAGACTGATTACAACAGTGATGGAACAGATCCTCCAGAACGGTAAAGAAAATCTCTCTCCTAGCCTTCGTCCTATGACCTATGCACATAACAAGCTATCTAGCTACAGAGGCCTGATGTCATCATCCACAACTGAGCAGAAAGTTTCCTGGCACCACAAAAAGAACTTGGGGTGCGAAAATGAGTGGGTATGTACCCTGTAGAAGTTCCCACGGCAGTTTGCTTCAAGGGCAGAGAATTCCTGTATCTCTTAGGCCAAGGAATTCCCTTTTTAATTGACCCAATATTTACTGCTTTTGCAAGAAGAAGAAGAAGAAGAAGAAGAAGAAGAAGAAGAAGAAGAAGAAGAAGAAGAAGAAGAAGAAGAAGAAGAAGAAGAAGAAGAAGAAGAAGGAGGAGGAGGAGGAGGAGGAGGAGGAGGAGGAGGAGGAGGAGGAGAAGGAGGAGAAGAAGGAGGAGGAGGAGGAGGAGGAGGACAAGGAGGAGGGGGAGGAGGAGAAGAGAAGAAAAGAGGAAGAAGAAGAAGAAGAAGAAGAAGAAGAAGAAGAAGAAGAAGAAGAAGAAGAAGAAGAAGAAGAAGAAGAAGAAGGAGAAGGAGGAGGAGGACGAGGAGGAGGAGGACGAGGAGGAGGAGGAGGAGGACAAGGAGGAGGAGGAGGAGGAGAAGAGAAGAAAAGAGGAAGAAGAAGAAGAAGAAGAAGAAGAAGAAGAAGAAGAAGAAGAAGAAGAAGAAGAAGAAGAAGAAGAAGAAGAAGAAGAAGAAAAGAACAACAACAACAACTAAACCTTTTTAAGTTTGGTGTTTTTTGACTGTTTTTGCTTGCGTTTTGTTGTTGTTTTGTCTTGTTTTCTTTTTTCTTATTTTTGTGTGTGGGTGTTTTTGTATTTTATTTGTCTTTCATAGTTGCTTGTTTTGTTTTTGTTTGTTCTTTCTTTGCTATTTTTTGGTATTTTTTTTGTTATGGCTTTGTTGTTTTTGTTTTTGTTTTTGTTTTTTTTTTTGTTACTTTTTTCTCATTTTTGCCCTTTCTTCCTCTAAATTGATACTTATAACACTTAGACAATTCCTTCTGGTTTTTAATTTTTTTTAATTTTTAATTTTTTTATTTTTGGGGTGTGGGTGTATGTGGGTTTGTTTGTTTTTTTTTTCTTTTTCCTTTTCATATACCTCCAACAGAATGACATTACTGGAATCATCTTGCTCAGTCTCATAATTTGAGGGAGAAAAATGGATGGTACCAGGACCACAGAGTCAAATGAACATTTAGTGGAATTACAAAATGATCAGACTTGAACACAGAACCCAAAGTCAATGCAACATAATCAACATCCTATCGACAACAGCTGTACAAGTGAGGACCTGTTATGCTAGCATCCTGGGGAGTAAAGGAGGGAGAAGTGGGATGTATGCTGGGAAAAGGCGTGAAGGGAGGACAATACTGGTGGTGGGAATGCTCCTTATTCATTGTCACTATGTACCTTAAATATTACTGTGAAAGATTTGTAACTCACTTTGGTCACAATAAAAATTTAAAACAAAACAAAACAAACAAACAAACAAAAACATTTCATAGAGAAATCTCTTAGGGATGACTGAGAGATTTTTACCATTTCTTTTAAGAAAATTTTACTTTTTAAAAAAATTTTTTACCGGGGCTGGAGAGATAGCATGGAGGTAAGGCGTTTGCCTTTCATGCAGGATGTCATCGGTTTGAATCCCGGCGTCCCATATGGTCCCCTGAGCTTGCCAGGAGCAATTTCTGAGCATGGAGCCAGGAGTAACCCCTGAGCACAGCCGGTTGAGACCCAAAAACCAAAAAAAAAAAAAAATTTTACCAGTTTTCTATCATGAGAATAATTGTTAAAAAAGGACTGTCACCAACTTGAAAATCCATACTGTAGCTATATACTGGGAACTCTAAAGGCCCAAAACCTCCTGCCAATGCCATCAACCTCCACCCCTAAGTCAGGATATGATATTTGTCTACCTTCTGAATCACAAAGCACAGAGTCTTTGAAACTAAAATGTAGAAAACTAAGTGAGTACTATTTCCATGTAGAGAAGCATCACAGCTGATGTCTGTTCTCAGGTTATAATAAAAACAGCAAAACTTGCAGTAGAGTGTTGGGGGGATTGTTTCTTTTTCAAAATTGTCAAACACACAATGTAAAAATGGTTTTGATGGAAACAAAAGACTTTTACATAGCACATTTCCTTCTCAAAAATTTAAATATAAGCCAAAGAATGGAGACAGGGTTTAGTTAAGGCAGTTGATATGTTCATAGCCAACCAAAATTTGATCCGCATAACATTCCCTTTCCCAGCATTACAAGGAATGATCCTTGAGCACAGGAGTAGCCATTACTACTGGATGTTCACACAAACACACACACACACACACACACATTTCCCAGAAACCTAATTAGATGCTTTTTAAACCTGGAAAAGCATAAACAAACATATAAAAGTAGATTACATTAGTATTTTCTTATTTGAAATAATAAACATAGTGTCAGTCACAATAATTAATACATTCAGATAAATTTTAACATTTTTGCCACATGATGCCTAACCCAACATAATTGGAGCCTAGTAAAAGTTAAATCACTGCATGACTTTGTAAAACTTGCAATAGATGAAAAGACACACTGTTCTGTCTCTAACTTGATTTTCTTATTTTCAAATTTATTTTACAAAATACCAAAAAACAATTATAATGATGTTCTATCAATTTGTCATAGTAGAAAGAAAAATTATTTTTTCTGACTAATTCTATTCACCCATTGCACCTATTGCTAGTTAAATGTCAACGTAGTTCTGCTTTGCTAATGTTCTTTGGGAATAATAATACCATATACTTCCCTAGGGTATTCTAACCTCAATAATGTATGTTATGTCTTCTTATCTCTTAATTACTGATATCTAGAACAATAGCCAGCATGATAGATTAAACTCTTCATATGTAACAACAATGCAAAAGTTATTGACATCTGTAAAAAGTAACTTGTCATTCTGGTTTTCACTTAACTATCATACACAACTTCAAGCTATTATATCTGGTAGATTGTCTTCTAAACTATGAAGCATGAACCAAGTTGTCATTTATTCTCTTATCGTTCCTAGACATAAAAATTGTAAATTTGAGGACATGTCTTAGAAAAATATTTGGGAGCACCGAGAACACACCTAAGGACTCTTATCCAATAAGCTACAAAGGCTGAAGATGCAGTGCTCTTTGGATCCTATGGTGCCAGTGAAATAGGGCCTCTTTCTTGGAACTCAGAGACTGGATCTGTAGAAATACCTCAGTGATGCTTTGGAGACTATGTGGTGCCATGGATTGAATATATATTGGGTATATACAAGGCATGCATTCAATTGCAACACTATCTCCAGGCCCTATGATTTTTTTTGTCAGAAATGACAGGGAGAATAAAATCTAAATGAAGATATATATTGAAAATACAGGAAAGAAAGTTTGTATTTCTTATTAAATACAAATGAATGAAGAATAAAGGTTAATGGTTCTTAAAAATACTAAAGTTCTTAGCTAGGAACAAAAAAATAATGCAGGGTTAATTTTCTTGCCTTGCATGTAGCTAACCTATTTGTTGTCAGGTATATTACAGTCCCTGAACACCACTAGAGGTGACCCCGAAGTGTAGAACCAGAAAGCCATTGATATAAGTTTTAAATATTAATAAATAAAATAAGTGTATTTTCTATAGCTTTGTAAGTTTTTCTTCTATTCAAATAAATTATTTGTATCATTATTTTTGTATATCACACCAATAAATATTTACATTGCCTGAATCCTCTAATCTGAAATCCAAGTTTTATTATCTACACCTAATACATAAATATTTACATAGTGTTGAAACAATAGAAACTAATATCAAATATAATATTTTAAAGATAGAAACAAAGGAATGTAATGTGAAATGAAGAAAAAATAGTTTGCAATTGACACATGGCTTTGAATGAGAGGAAAAGGCATTATGTTGGATGTATGTCAAATAAAACTCCAATTTATTGAGAATGAACCAAATGCCAGGCTCTTATTATTTCATAGGCATATGTTGAAATATTTATTATCACTTCTCATATGTATGGATAAAGTAATATTGTCAGAAAGTTTCAAATAACTGCATAAAATAAAAATAAATATATATTGATTAAATAAATAAATAATTGCTGACAGCTGTTCAACTCAGATTTTTAAAATACATTTGTTTGGAAAAAGTTTCTTTTATCTCTAGGAAAATCATCCTCTTTCAAAGCTTTCTTTCTCCAAATTTAATGATGTAATTCATGTTCTCACCTTATATTTCTGTTTTGTGTGGAGAGAGAAATAGGGTAGTATCAATCTATTATGTAGAAAAGCAAACAGCTCCTTGTGATTAAAGTCAATAAATTTTATGAATGCAGAAGGTAAATATAAAGAGGGAACAATTTGGCAATACTGCCTATTAAAGTAGTTTGAAATTTGATATAACATGCTATGCTTTAAATAATTATAAAATAATCTTCAACCCAATTATTTT
The DNA here is from genome assembly GCF_024139225.1 of Suncus etruscus. Lineage (NCBI taxonomy): Eukaryota > Metazoa > Chordata > Mammalia > Eulipotyphla > Soricidae > Suncus > Suncus etruscus. Next base: position 49,258,281 of record NC_064863.1, on the reverse strand, counting down.
ATCATCTTTGGCATATGGCTTTCATAACATTGTGAGTTAGATTATAGAAGACTTTATATTTTATCTACATTTATTTCTGAATACAATGACTAATATATCGATAAAAATGATGGTTTATGTAACTTACAGCAATCTATTTCTACTCTGCATGCCAATGATTTTGCCTTTCCTTCCCCCTCTTACTGTATTTTAATGAAGTACTATGGTTAACAATGCTGCTATTGATAATATATTATGCATACAGTGGTTCATATTATCCATCAAAGTGTCTGTTTCCTTCCACCATTGTCTCAGCAATCCTCTTCCTGCTAGACCTAGTGTTCATCAATTTATGTTGATGATTTATCATATTCTTTTATAAGGGACCGATTCCTTGCCAAATAGGAATATATTAAAAAGGTTAAATCCTGTTCTTCAAAAAAAAATAATTCTCTTACTTTGTTTCACTTTTGATACTTAGATGCTAACATTTCTACTAGGATTTCCATTTTGAAACTAAATATTGGCATATTATTTTAATATGAGTGTTAATAAGTATTTTCCATATTCTTTTAGCATGTAAATATTTTCAATGACAGAAATAAAGAAATGGAACAATCACTGATTTTACCAAATATTATTTTATTCAGAATTAGCCTAGTTCTGCATACCAAATGGATGATTCTTTATAAGACGTTCATGTTCTTTATAATGACATACAAAAAAGATTGTTTATAAGAGTTATTCCTAGGGTTTAGAGTACATTTCTGTGGCTGTCACCTGACTGCTGAAATGAGATTGTAGTTCAATCTCAAGCACTCCTCAACATGAGTGCAAGCCTGTCAACACTGCTATTTTTGTTGCTCAAAAATACTTTCCCTAAATATAACAACCAAGCCTGTGTCAGCACCACACTGATGGTGTGTAAACTTCAGTCAGCATAACAACAAAATGAAGGGAAGCAAAGGAAGGAGGGAATTACACATGAGTAGTTAACGGGCTTGAGAGATATAATAGAGTTTTAATTGTATGTTCGCATGTTGTCAACTCTTGGTTGACCTCGGAACTACCTGTGGTCCATCCCAATACAACCAGGATTGATGCCTGACTACAAAGTATAGAGTAAATCTTGAGTGTTACTGTATGTAAAACCTGATCAGTTACTGATCATGCCCTGATTACTGGGTGTATTTGATCATGGTCAGGTACAGCCCTGAATAAAAATAAATAATAATATGTGTAAGTATATGAACCTAGACACTGACAGAAGAATATGAATAATCTCAAATACTAATCTAAATATACTTACCTGCTTTGATTCATACAGAAGACATTCTAGTTAAGTTTATATAACTTCAATTAAGCAACCAAGTATCATTTCATGGGATATTTCAACCAAATCTCTCACAATCCAAAAAAATAATTAAAATTAGTAATATTTCTTTTCTAAAATGAGGTAAGATTTCAAGGACAGAGCATTAAAGTTTAGCAAACTCTATGAACTCTGATCAAACTTAAGGTAATATAAAACATTTATGTTACCTTAAATTTGATCATAGTTCACATTTATATAGAATACATGAGTAAGCATTTAGACAACAAGAGTGAAAATAAATCATGGGTAGATTCAACTGTTAAATGTCCTTCTCTGAAAATAAGTCAATAGTTGAAATTCCCTAGCCGATGAAGATTGATACATTTTTTACAACTTAAAGCAATGATTCTCCAGTTGGCCAGGCATCACAGTGAACTAAATCACCATTAAAGTACAGAAACACAGAGTACCACTGCACCAACAAATTCTGCAAATATGAAGTAGGACTTAAATGAATTTACATTTTAATAAGTCTATAGATAGCTTTTTATGATGGCTCAGAAGACCTTACTTAAAAACCATTCATTTAAAGAAACATGGCCTATGTACTAGAGAGATAATATGTGGTTAAGATGTTTATAAATGTTTGTAAATAGATCAGTTTCTTCCCTAGCATTCACCATGTCCACCTCTGAGCCTTGCCAAGAATAAACCCTGATCATAGAGCCAAGAGTAAGAACTTAACACCAACAAATGTGCAAAATAAACAAATGACAACAAAAGCTGGTTAATAACACAACATTAAGAAAAATTCAAAATTTTAATAAGAATATATAGGAGGAAAATGTTCCTAGGTTATAAATGTCAGAATTCTGATTTAGAATGAGTCATATGTAGGCATAATTAAGCTGTTAATAAATATAAATATGATGCTCATGTTGCCTAACATTGTTACTATAGGCTCAATTGTTAAAAATGTAGTACAATATTTAAAATTTAGTACAATATTCTTGTACTATACTTCAGTTCATTTATTCCCAAAATGTTTGTTCCTGAGACAGAAATGGCAATTTAAGGAAAAGGATTTTTCCTTTCATATGAGCAAGAGCAATAAAAGATTGTAAGAAGATAACACAATTACCAGTCATTTGCTTTTAGTTAGAAGTTAATTTTACAATATAAATTTAGTTGTTTTATGCCCTGAAATGCTAATGAGCAATATTCTCTCTCACCTTTCTAAGCAATATATCACATAAAACCATGGGCAGAATTTTTAAAAATATATATCCCTTTCATTCTCTTGGCCTCTGCCTTGAGATTAGTGGGTAATGAGTATAGCAAAATAGGTCACATAGTTCTGACCTTATGAGCTATAGCTCATAATACTGAAATGTCATGTCTGGGGAAAAAATAGGGATCATCATTTTCTCATTTTGACATTTTTCCACATCATAACTCACAGGTACTTCATTAAAGATCAAGAATGAAATAGAGTAATAAGACCATATTGACAACCACAGTAAATAAAATTAAAATCTATGTAATATATGTGAGGTTGGGTCTTGACATTACAGAGTAAAATTTTGACATTTGGTTATATAGATATCTGTCATGAATATATATTAAATATATTCTAGTACACACAGAGAGAAGAAAAAAAGAAATAAAACTGTAGTCTGAGCTATCATTAAAAGAAATTGGTAGTGACAGTGATGGAGAATGTTTTCACTTGAAATTTATAAAGTTTAAGTATTATAGGAAAATTATAATAACATTTGAGTATTATTTATGTAAGTATATAAACTGAGCACAAAACTATATAATATTAATATATATTATAAATAGGTGGAATTAAATATGTCATTAGATGAGAGCTGGTGTATCCAATTAAAACTTATTTTAAAAGCACTTTAAAAATATCTACAGGGGCTGGAGTGATAGCACAGTGGATAGGGTTCCATTCTCCTCGCCCCCACACACACACCTACCATCCCATATGGCCTCCCAGTCTGTGAGGAGTGATTTTTGAGCAAAGAGCCAGGTATAATCCTTGAGATCCACTGGGTGTGTCCAAAAAATAACCAAACACAAATATCTGCCACATTATAGAAAAATGAGTATATTTACATATAAAAACATTACCAGGGATGACTTCATAGAAAAAAATGATACGAATGGCAGGTAAAAATTCTAATTGAGGGGCTTATGTTTTGAAATTCTGAAAAATCATGATGCTATGAATTCATTTGTTTTTTTTTTTTTTTTTTTTTTTTTTGGTTTTTGGGTCACTCCTGGCAGCGCCCAGGGGTTACTCCTGGCTTCATGCTCAGAAATCGCTCCTGGCAGGAGGCTCGGGGGACCATATGGGACGCCGGGATTCGAACCGATGACCTTCTGCATGAAAGGCAAACGCCTTACCCTCCATGCTATCTCTCCGGCCCCTGAATTCATTTGTTTAAAAATTATTATTACATACTATATGTAAGGCATAAATCAAATAGGTTTAGTGATTTCAACATACTGGTTTTTTGAAGTTATGATTGTAATATTATCAATTGATTCCTCCCACTTTCCATTGTAGGAAAATAATAAATACAGGAAAAATGTTATTTTGCTTCACAGTTTAATACTGTATTATAGATTTAAATGATGTAGTTGTAACAAGTAGCAGCAGTAAACTTCAATTCAAATTGTAGCATCAGTATTATGTCTGAGTCTAACATATTTTGATATCTACATTGACAAAAAGTAGTTAAATTTTATCCAAGAAGGAAATATAGCAGATGGTAACATAGAAGAGGGGAAGATAACTTACTTACACATGGACAGTCCACTAACAGTCCACTAACTCATATATTCAAGAGCTCTTCTAGGAATGACCTTGAACATAGAATAGTCTCGAGAGTATCAGGTATAGCCCAAGAACCTCCTATAAGAAAAGAAAGAAATCGAAGACTTCCCATGCAGACTCCTCAGTTTTTTTTATAGTGTTACAGAATTTTTCCTTTCTTCTATTAATTTTATCGATGACGATATTAATGTCACTATATGTACGCAAACACCATTACTGAAAAATACATTCAAATTCAAATTGTCTCACCTAATAAAGACATTTATTACATCAAATATAATATATAAAATATATAAATATATATTAAAATATGTGAAGCAGGCAAACATTTTTAAAAAAATAAATTTTCAGAGTTGACAAAAGAAATGAATAGAATTTTAAAAATAGTGCAGTTGATTTGCATTGTAGTTAATCTGTATTTGATCCCAGGCACCAAATATGATTTCTTGAGTGCTACTCTGAATAACCTTTGATCAAAATCAGGAATGAGCCCTGAGCATAGATTAGTTTATCCAAAACACAAATAACAAAAAGTAAGGGGCCGGTGAGATAGCATAGCAGTAGGGAGTTTGCCTTGCAAGCAGCCAATCCAGGATGGAAGGTGATTCGAATCCAGAAATTCCATTTGGTCCCCCTTGCCTGCCAGGAGCTATTTCTGAGCACTGAGCCAAGAGGGACCTGAGCACCTCCGGGTGTGACCTAAAAACCAAAATAAACAAATAAATAAATAAATAGATAAAACAAAAAATAGAATAAAATCAACAAAATTATTTAGAAGAAAAGTGAAGGTTGCTATTTTGTTTGTTTGGTTTTGTTTTTGGGTCACACCCGGTGATGATAAGGGGTTACTCCTGGCTATATACTCAGAAATTGCCCCTGGTTTGCAGGACTATATGGGATGCCAGAGATTAAACCACTGTCCGTTCTAGGTTAGTGCATGCAAGACAAACGCCCTAACTACTGCGCCATCGCTCCAGCTGCTGAGAAGTGAAAGTTGCTTATCAATTATATGGAGTAATATAAAAATATTGAAGAATCTTGTAATATCTTTTGGGGGGGTGTTCACACCCAAAAATGCTCGGCACTTACTCCATTCAGGGATCACTATTGGCAAGATCAGGTGTCAATATGTTCCAAATATCTAAGCTATCACTCGGGTCTATATGCTTTTCTTTTTAGAACTTTGTCTTGCAAAGTGCCTGCAGGGTTTAAACATGGGGAGAAACCTCATAAAAATAATAAAAGAAAATGATAAAAATGGACTTATTAACAGAATATTTGGAATTAATTAATTGCTAATCAAATACTTAGAACTTATCTCAAAAATGCATTAACCAACTGGAGAAAATCAATTGTCTAGGGGCCAGAGTAGTGGTGCAGCAGTAGGGTGTTTGCCTTGCATGCAGCTGACCCAGGACAGACCATTGTTCGATCCTCTGGCAACCCATATGGTCCCCCAAGACAGGAGTGATATCTGAGTTCAGAGCCAGGAGTAACCTCTGAGCATCACCAGAACCCAAAAAAAAAAAAAAGAAAAGAAAAAGAAAAGAAAAAAGAAAAAAAGAAAATCAACTGCCTAAAGCAAATGCTTTTTTTAATAGTAGGCACAGATTTGATCACTAGAACCACATAGGCTTCTCACCAGCAGTGTGCTTGGGTTTAAAATTGAGCATATTCCTGATTACTATTGGGTATGCTCCCTCCCAAAATACCCCAAAATCTACATTCACAAATTATTAATTGTATTTTTAAAGTTTAAATTGAGAAATGTCTCCTCTGCTATGTTTATCCTTCAATGTATTCTGTTATTTAACTCCCCTAACAACCTGCTAGAACTAATTGAATTGGGAATTAGTGCTTTCATAACAAATTCTAAAGAAATGTGTAGGGTGGAAATGTCACTATTTACATGTCAATTCAATGGTTTGCATTGAAGTGAGAAGGGATCAATAGCATCAGAATGGTATCATGAGTATGAAAGGTGTCATGATTTTTTCTTATACATAACAGAAATATTTATTTTATTTTATTGATACCATTGTGATTTACAAAGTCCTTCATAGTTGGCTTCAGACATACAATGAATCAGGACACTACCAGTGTCCATTTTACACAACCATGTTGCCAGAGTGCATCCCCAACCAACCACCATTTGCCACCCTCCCTAGCCTGCAATTATATCAGGCCCATTTTAAGTTTTCTGTTAAAGTTTGGATCTCTTGATTTCATTGTTGTTGACTTTGGCTTAGATCTTCAGTTTTGTATTTTTTTAACTCCACCAATACACCTGTGACCTCTTTGCCCCTAGCCCCCATGACTTCATATTTGTGCTTTTTTCCTCAGTTTCTTTTCTTCTCTTTGCTATATAGTGTGCCAAAGATTGATTGAGACAACCCCCTTTTAGACCATTGTATTTCTTCATGCAGTTATTCTAAATTCCACATATAAATGATATAATTCTATATTTATCCTTCTTCTTTTGACTTACTACATTTAACATAATTGTAGTGTTTAATAATTAATGATGGTACTGGGGAGAGGTGGATGGATGGCGAGATTTTTCTCTGCCATCCCAGGCCACGTGGCTCCGCGATCCCCATTCAGCTGGAGGGTCCCAGGTTTAGGTGAACAGCGGAATCACTCATCCAGAGACAGGCATCAGGAAGCATCAACTTTATTCATGCCCTATCCACCACATGTGTGGCCTATATCATAACCTTTTAAGCATTTGCTATTCTTAGTTAGCCCTGCATCTTAACTCCTTTCAGCCATCTTCCCTTTGACCTCCATGCTGGCAAAAGACCAAAAGAGGAGCCCACACTAATCCCCTGGGTCAAAGGCTTTATCTACCTTTTCTAAGACCCCTCCCAGGAATGGGCGGGGTCTTGCACGTAAGGTCAAGTTACCTAGGGAGAATGGAGGGATGAGGCTTCACATAATATCTTCCAGTTCACAGAAATATTTTTTAAGAGTGCTTTATTTGATATATATGACTTTACTCAATTAAGATATGAAACATTTTGAATTTTGGTGAAAATAGAATTTCATAAAATATTTAGTTGACTCAAATGAAAGCAATGAGACATTAACTGTTATGAAACAACTTCATTATTTTTTCCATATCCCACTGTATTGTTCTTTTTTGTTTGTTTGTTTGTTTGTTTGTTTGTTTTGTTGGTCACATCCAGCAGTACTCAAGGGCTACTCCTAGCTCTATGCTCTATACTCAGAAATCACTCCTGGCAGACTCAGGATACCATATAGGATGCCAGGATTCAAACTTTCATCCTTCTGCATACAAGGCAAACACTCTACCTCCATACTATCTCTCCGGCCCCTGTATTGTTTATTTTTGAACATATAGCAGTGCTCAAAATGTACGCCTAATTCATTGCTCAATTTTCACTCATAAAGATATAAGAAGGACCATGTGTGATACCTGAAGCTTGAACTTGGAACAGCTACTTGTAAGGTGAGCAACTTATCTTTTCTAATATAATTCCAGCCTTTCAGGGAATATTTTATGTTTATATCTGAAAAATTGAATATTTAGTGCATTTCTCCTAAGTCATAGTATTAGGAAATGCTTATAGTTTTCCAAAAACATGTATACGAAAATAAAAATCAATATTTATCAAAATATAAATATACCAAAAAATATCAAAATATAAATATACCAAAATAAATATCAAATCTGTGTCACTAATTTTTATAGTTTATATAGATTATATAGTTGTTAATTTAAATTAGTAATTTACTAAACTTTAAAGACATTTTAAAAGATAGAAAGATTTCTGAGATCTTCCTAACATAGTACAGGAATACTTAATGATATACATATTTATTTTTCTTATGAATAATTTATGTTATATATTTTATATTCCTCCAGTTGCTACAGGTTTCTCAAGAGCCCTCTACAACAAATCAACAATTATTCCACCATATTCATTCAACAAAATTACTCAAAAAGAGGCAAAAAATTATCTTTTTTGTCAATAGAATATATGGCACACTACTTCCTAAGAGCAAATTGTAGAATAATAATAAACTATAAATAATTAACTATATATAGTAAACTATATATAAAATAATAAAGTATTCTCACTATAAATGCTAACCAAATAAATGAGAAATTAGAATATGTTTTCTTAGTATATATTATTAGATGTATTCTTTTCTCTTCAGTTTTTCTCTTTTTATTTGTCTCTTTCATTTTCTTGCTCTTATCTGCTTCTTACCTATCTATAGAGCATTTCCTGTTAATTGAGAAATTAAAGCTGCATAAAATTGCATATTTTCAATCTGAAGTAACATTATAAAGATAATTATACTCTTTACCAATTTTGTATTCAAAAGTTATTTTAGCATGTACTATTAAAACATAAAAGAACAGCACCAGCATATACATAATAATAAAAGACCAAAAATTAAAGGAACTTCAATTAGTAATAATAATAGTTAACTGAATTGAGGAATCTGCTAAATGGCATAGAGGCATTATCTATTTTAATGTACAAAATCACTCTTTGAAATAACTACAATGATTTTTTTTTCACTGCAGAGAGATTGTAGAGTCTTAGTGAGATTATTGTCCACTGTCACACAGCTAGAAAATTTGAGGTCAATTTCAGATGTCTCCTATATACAATGCACAATATCCTTAAATGAAAAGGACTTAAAAGAAAAATCCAAAATATATCATACAGCACTTCATGATAATGTTTACTTCAGTGTGGGAAAATTTCAAATGTTGATCAGTTTGATAATCCATAATTCTTTATAATTAAATGTCTTTTAAGGTAATCAAGTAAAATTATTCCTACTTTAAAATTATAGCTTTAAATTGCTACACTAATTTGCAATTGTTAAATTTTATATTGAAAAACTATTCAAAGTTATGAAAGTTATAGTTCTTTGGATGGTAAAATGTATAAATTGAAGTACATGTCTAAACAAAATCAGACGGTAAGTTATGAGCTGAAGAGTGTAAAACTGTTGAAAGTTGACATAGATATTTATGTCATGATTAATATCTATCAGTAGCCATCAGATTTGTCATTCACATTATACTTCATAGAACCAAATGAAACCCATGGTCATTAATGTATATCATGTTCAAAACCTTTTCTTTAGCTGAAGAGATAGTAAAGGGTTAAGGCACTCTCCTTGCAACCTGATGACCTCTGTTCAAGCCCCACAAATCAAAAGTTCTCTAAGTACCACTAGGAATATGCTTTATGCACAAACCCAGGAGTACTTAAATATCATCAGGCAAGACCCATATATAAAAATAAATTAATTAAAAATACATGAAATAAATAACAATAAATAAATTTTAAAAATACATGAAATATTTTTTCCTCACCCTGCTTCTAAAATTAGGTGATGTATGAAATAAATACTCTGACATATTTGATTTTACTCCTGCAAAATTCTTTTTTTGTTTTGTTTTGTTTTATGGGCCAATGCTCAGGGGTTACTCCTGGCTCTCTGCTCAGAAATCATTCCTGGCAGGCACAGAGAACCATATGGGATGCAGGGATTTGAAAAACCATTGGTCCTGGGTTAGCGCTTGCAAGGTAAACGCGCTACTGCTGTGCTATCTCTCCAGCCTCCACTCCTGTAAAATTCTTAAAATAATTTTGTTAAAATTAAAATACTGATATATCTTAAACATATGTCAAAATTAAATAACAATGTCAAAATGTGAATGCATTAATTTTGAGAAAGAAAAAATACAGAGACATCATAGTTTTATTTCAAATACGGTATAAAGTTTCATTGATCAAAACAATAAATTTGGGTCTATAGAGGTAGCAGATTGTGATGTCATTGCCTTGCAAGCAACAACAACAGCAACTTCAGCAACAATATTATTCCCAGCATCACATGTGGTCAGGTCTATAGGTTGACCCTTTTGCACAGAGTTGGAGTAGTTCCTGAGAACTTCTGGATGAGCCATAATTCTTACTTATACCCACAATATAGAAATTTAGTATAAAATAGACATATTGACCAAGTATAAAATAAAGAGTTCAAAAATCAAAATAATGTATGTATAGCTAACTGAACTTTATAAGGGTGCCAACAACATAAAAAAAAGTTGAGAGACACCCAAACATGCTTAGGGTTTACTCCTGAATTTGCACTAAGAGATTACTCCTGGAAGCTCTCTGGGAACCACATGAGTTAGGTCTGTAGCAATAGGAAAGTTGGCAAAAGGCAGTAGGAGCTGGAAGTTTGTCAAGAAGATTCTCTGGCAATTCAGCCGCCCTCATCTAGCAGGAGCAGTCTGACGGGAGAGGCAGTAGCAGAGTCATCTAGATCCCCCTACCACCTCAGTCTGGGACTTGGCCAAGGGGTATATAACCATCCAGCAGCAGATACAAGGGGTGAGCATCTAGTAACTGACATCTTCAACCGTAGACAGTAGCAGCTTACCAAGGGCCATAAGTGCCTCCTTATAGCTCCTCCCTTTTTCATAGAGGAAAACAAATTTGGGGATAGTAGGAATAAATAACAGTATCCAAGTATTTTCCCACACTGCCAATAAAATTTTAGGTAAGTCAGATCCAAAGGAATTTTAGCTGATGATGTAATCTATCAGTGCAGGACAGTCGAGAAGTCAGTAGTCTTCTGCAGGTCAAAAAAGCCACGTCCTCTACCCTGACTCCAGTGAAAGAAACCAATTCATGTAGATGATGGACTGGTTGCAAACAGCAGCTTTTTTACTCTTAGTTGGGGGTTGTCATTCCATTGGCAAGGGACCAGAAAGAACCCCCCCCCCCAAAAAAAAAAAGAAAAGAAAAGAAACTTGGCTTAGGAACAGTAAACATAGCAACATGTTATAAGAGATGCAGAATAAAAAGAAAGCTATTTAATATTTATAGAAACAACCACACCAAATAGAATCTGAAAATAGCCTAAAAGTGAAAAAAATTCAAACATCAAGGAAGTACTAGGACAAAAATTATTACTTTCAAGGTGACTTAAGGGGATTGTTTAAAACCTATACATAAAAAGCTAAAATGATAGTTATCTTCCTTCAAGATGTGACAACTCTGTTCTTTTAGGAACTGGGGAGACAAGATTGTCTGACTAATTCTTGCTAATGTAGGGCATTGTGGAGTTGCCAATATTTTCACTTTTTTATATCTACCTAAAAGAAGATAGATAAAAATGACAAAATTAAATTTTTATTGGGTCAAAAAATAAATAACTACATCCTGTTTTCTAAACAAAATTATAAATGCAATTCAACTGCTTGAAAATTAAACTATCCTTCACATGGTTTCTTAGAGTGATGCAAAAGCTAAAAGCCTTTCTGAGTGTCAGATGTCAATTTCTTATGAGGTATAATGGAACCCATAATTTCTTGGTGAGACTGTCCTCTGTAGAAATATAAGTATAGCTTTTCTCTCAAGTGATTAAGTTGTCCACTACCCATGCTCTATCAATTTTCACACAGATAGGTGAATTAATTTTTTCAGCATATTTTCTTGAAAGTGTCTTTTAGCTGATGTATGGGATTCTTTGAGGTAACTTTAAAAAAAATCAAAGAAAATAATGTTAAGGATAGGAAATCAAGTAAAGGCATTACCCTTTTCTGTTTTGTAATTATTGAGTTTTGAGAGTTCTATGAGCATGTTCAACAATGGCTTGTCCTTTCAGATTATAAGGGATACCAATGATATGTCTGATTTTCCATTCTTTGCAAAATGATTGAAAAGTTTTGCTAGTGTAGAAAGATCATTACTGATAATGATCAGTTTTGATGGTACTGGGAGCACTCAACAGAAAAGCATTGTAATAAAAAGGAACAAACAGATGTAACTCATATAAAATGAGAACAAATATTAATAACTATATAAAAATAGTTTGGAAGATGTAAACATGAGTGATACCCATTTGCAATAATTCATTTGTCTGCAGACCTCGGGGTTAGCTCAGTTCAGGCCATATTCAAAGGAACACAAATATTGCAAATATGAACGATTTGTCTGTCTTATCTCAGTGAGATGCAATAGTGTACATGAAGGTGATGAGCATTGTGTGTAGAGCATTGTGCTCTTCTACAGATGACTTAAATATTGGCATTGCTAAGTGATTAGCAGACTCATTTTCTGAAGTCATTGGACCAGGCAGATTAGAATAAGATCTTATATGAATGATGAAATATGTTTGGAGCACTTTTGTAAAATAGCTTGCAGTTGTTGAAAAAATTTTGAACCACAGTGTTGTGAACATTTATGGGAGCAATGACATTCCAGGAAAAAGTTCTTCTATATAGGCTGAACTACTTACTATATTTAATGGGCTTGACACGTGGAAGTGTAAATTAATCAATTCTAAGTTCACTCCTTGGGCTGAATTAATTTGATATACACTGTTGTGATCAGGATGGGCCAATGATCCCACTTTCATTAGATGATGAGCCATCAATATAATATACCACCGTACTGGGAAAAGGAAAGGAGCAAATGATGAAAGAGTTTACAAAGGGAGTCCTTCTAAAAAGTCCCATTTTTTTCTGCTGGATAGTGTGAGGAAAGTTCTCAGAAATCAGCCAATGCTCTTTTAAGAATATCATTATAATATTAAGTAATATTAAGTCATTTACATTTTAGTGCTAATTAGTACAATGATATGGGGTTATATTTCAGTAAAGTATGAACTTGAAGTTTTCCTTTAATAATTATAAAAATTAATTACATATATGGTATAATAGAGTGAGTTTGTGTTTTATTATAGTATGGAGTCCCTGTAATTAACTATGGGGTTGACCATGTTCAAGAGAACACCCTACCTGCTGTAGTAGCTCTCCAGTCCCTAATTATGGGAAAAAATTAAGGATCCTTCTGAGGGAATAATAAAAGTAGAGAACAGAGCCTAGGAATTTCTTAATTACCAAGAGTATGTGCCTTGCTTGATCAGAGACCATACTTTGAACACCAAAACCATGTGGCTTTGAAAATATCTCTAATGTGAAATCTAGAGGTCTCTGAAAAACACTAAGGTTTATCTAGAGGCTCCCACCCTGAGCTTGAAGAGCACTGCATAGACCAAAGCAAAGAACCACCCAGCTAAGTGAACTGAGTAGTTTCTGGCAGTGTTTCTCAGCCCTCTAAGATCTTTTCAGTGGCAGAAAGTGAAATGAGGGGAGGAAATGAGAGACAGAAGGAGAAACAGGGAAAAAGGGAAAGAGAAATACAGAATTGGAGACAGAGACTAAAATAGAGATTTGTATTTTTAAACCATATATTTTATAATAGTTTTTTATATGTATAATAACTCCTAGTATTTGAGATCAAAAATAAAAAATACATGATCAATCCAGTACAGAAAAATGAAATATATTTCCAATGAAAACTCACAACTATTTAAAAATGTGCTTAATATCCACTGATCATCACTGAAATATATACAAAAATTATAATGAAAAATCAGGTCAGAATTGTCATAATGACTATTATCAAAAGTTTATTATTGCAGTTTCAAATAGAAATACAGTAGTATCTAGTAGTTTTACTTCTAGATGGTAATAAAGAGTGAAGTAAAATGATTATATAGAAGATATAACTACACTTTTTGCTCATCACTGCTTTTGTTTCAATTATATTATTACAGAATAAATATTGTAATTGTTCACAGTATTAAACAAATGGATTAAACAAATGGGAGCAAGATACATTGCCATGAATGAAAAAATTAATAAAGTGCTATATATGCATTACTACTAAAATGTACTACTATTCAACCTTACAGAAAGTACATTTTATTCTTCATAGTTATGTATATGACCCAGAAGTGCAATTTGCTAAGGGTAATAAGACAGTAGAGTAGTGATTTCACATATTTGATAAATTCAAAATATGCAGAACAATGTACAGAGACTAAAAGGTAGAAAACTTTTAGGTATTGGTCAAAGTGTACAAATTCCTATTATCAATAGAGTTCATATGAGTAATAGTAATATAACATATGTACATAAAGGCATTTGATGGCAGATTTTCTTATGCTTTTGTCAAATAATAAAAACTAATTATTGTTTAATAATAATACATGCTGGAAATAAATTTTGAAGGTTTCTGAATCATTGAAGCAGATGATTTTATGCATAAATATATATTTTAAACATATACTATATATACATACATATTGTTGTATAAATATACAATAAATGCTTGTTATTTAATTAGCATATTCACTTAGGACCCTTGATTATTTTATCAAGCTGTTCTAAGTCACAATTATACCTTGGTGCATGATCCAATTAGTCAATAAATGTCACATTTGAATTAACTCTCCATTTGTTATAATTATTCCATTGTCTTACCAATATTAAAAATATAATCAATTTTATTATTTCTCTAAATTGAATCCTAATCTTTTTCGCCTCATCTACGTATTTTCTGACTATATTGTTACATCTAGAATGGAGACATTTTTTTTTTTTTTTTTTTTTTTTTTTTTTTTTGGTTTTTGGGCCACACCCGTTTGACGCTCAGGGGTTAGTCCTGGCTATGTGCTCAGAAATCGCCCCTGGCTTGGGGGGACCATATGGGACGCCGGGGGATCGAACTGCTGGCTGTCCGTTCCTTGGCTAGCGCTTGTAAGGCAGGCACCTTACCTCCAGCGCCACCGCCCGGCCCCTACATTTTCTTTATAATATTCCTGACTACTTAGTGGTAGGGAACTTGTCTTGTACTAGGCCAAACTGGATTCTATCCCTGGGACCCCATAGGTCTCCTGATCTTCATCAGGAGTTAACTGTAAGCATTGAGCCTTGAGTAAGCCCTAAACAGGGCTAGATGTGGCCCAAACATCAACAAGAATAAAAGCAAATAAAGTAGAAAATGTATTAGCTAGGAAATTGTGATAAATACCACTTTAAAATGTTTAACCATTTTTGTGTTCCTAGGGTATATTCCTAGGAGTGGTACCCTAGGAACACAAAAATACAATACAAAAACCCCTTCCTTACACCTATATTCATTGCAGCACTATTTACCATAGCAAGACTCTGGAAACAACCAAGATGCCCTTCAACAGACAAAGGGCTAAAGAAACTGTGGTACATATACACAATTGAATATTATGCAGCTGTCAGGAGAGATGAAGTCATGAAATTTTCCTATACATGGATGTACATGGAATCTATTATGCTGAGTGAAATAAGTCAGAGAGAGAGAGAAAAACGCAGAATGGTCTCACTCATCTATGGGTTTTAAGAAAAATAAAAGACATTCTTGCAATAATAATTTTCAGACACAAAAGAGAAAAGAGCTGGAAGTTCCAGCTCACCTCAGGAAGCTCACCACAAAGAGTGATGAGTTTAGTTAGAGAAATAACTACATTTTGAACTGTCCTAATAATGAGAATGTATGAGGGAAATGGAGAGCCTGTTTAAAGTACAGGCGGGGGTTGGGTGGGGAGGAGGGAGACTTGGAACATTGGTGATGGGAATGTTGCTCTGGTGATGAGTGGTGTTCTTTACATGACTGAAACCCAAACACAATCATGTATGTAATCAAGGTGTTTAAATAAATAAATAATAATAAATGTTTAACCATATGCTTTCCTTTAACCAGTGGATCCATTTTTATACAATGTACACATGAGTTATCCTAATATAGAAAAATCAACATTTCCAATAATCTAGAATCTCATTTTGTCTCAAAATTTAATTATGCCTTTGTCAAGTACAACATGATATAAGCCTACTATCCTAACATGGGTCCACTGTAGTTCTAGAATACTTTCTATATGTAGCTCATGCTAAGACATTGGTTAATTGTTTCTCTTTTTTAACAAGCTGTGCAAATATGATATGTCAATATATAATTTACAGAATTTTATGTATTTGTATTACAAAGATATGTCAATATATGATATACATAATTGTATGTATGCTAATATACAAAAGTTACTATTATTGCTTGTTTGTTTTTGAGACAGCTGTGTTCCTGGTTCTATTACCATGGATTGCTCCAGCTGAGGTAAGTGAGCCATATGGGTTTCTAGGTTGGTTATATGCAAGGCAAATACCCAACCCACTATACTATTTCTTCAACCCCTACACAAAATATTATTTTAATTTTTCCTGGACTCATTTGTTCTCTATATGTCCTATAACTTTTTTTCAAACTTACAATGGAGTAAATAATCTGATCATTGGTTCATATGAATTTTGGTCAATTATGCTAGACTACAGTTATGCAAGAGTTTTTTCTTTTTTTTCCAAAAGGAAAATGGAAGAGAGAAAATACTGCTAACATCAAAAAAAAATAAGAATAAGCAAAATAAAGGAAAGATAGAAAAGGGTAACTTTGACTGTTTAATGTGTTTCTGTTAATAATTATGACAAAATCAAATTTATTGATTTTAAGTAATTTGTTAGAGTATACTATATATTTTCTCATTTTTTTTGTGTTTCTAGAGCTATAACTTCTTCACTTAAATGACATAAAACTCACACATTCTTTTATTTAGAAACCAAACAATATTATAGTTTAGGAATTTTAAACTAACTTGATAAAACTACTAAATAATATATCTACTTTACTACAAACCTACTAAATAATATTTTATTCCTTAAGAACAGAAATATATTGTGATCTGATTTTACATTTAATTTCTATAATTACCAGTCATCTTTAATTAAAAAGATATAACTTTGTATTTTCGTAGTTTTATTACAATTTAGAAAATTATGAAGGAAGGAATATTGCTCAGTGTTTTGCATTTATGATATCTTGTCATTTAATCACACCCACTCATTCATATTTTATCTTTATTAATTATTCCAAATTATCAATAAAATTATTATGAATTTAGTAGAAACATTTCTTGAATAAATGAAAAAAATACTTTTAAGTAACTTATTTTTCATAATAATTATTAGTAAGAGTTTTGCTTGCAGCTGTCACACACCTTTTCTTGAAATGTAAAAGGAAAAGTAATTGCAATCTTGATTATTAACATATCAAAGAGAAAAACTAGTCAATCATGATGCATTAAAGTCTCTATGGATAATTAAAGTGGCCTGAAGAGAAACCAAGCTCTAATACATCAGAATAGCATAGTATGATAGTGATTAAATCATGTTAGTTTACATAGGTATGTGTGTAGAAGATAATTTTTTAAATGGAGAGAGTTCAGTGTGAGTGTTACACATATCATTACCTAAGTTTTAATTAAAATATATAAGGAGATTTGCTGATGACTACAATATAGAAAAACATCAATGCACACATTCATATGGGCATAAATATAAACAAGTATTAGCAGTTTACTCTGATGAGATAGAAAAATTTTAAAAGTAATAATCACTGATTTCAATATATCTTCAATTCAATTTGTATTTGTATCATTTCAGTATCTGTAAAAACCTGAGTGTTCAATAAATACACATGACAACTACCAAGAGATAACATGATTTGACATGCTGTAATTGCTTATCAAATGTCCTTAACAGTTGTATGGGTCAGAAGCTAATGTGCCCTTAGTGTCCCTGGTAAGCCTTTTTATTTCTCTAGAAAAGCTTGATTTCATACGAATTGAGGCTTTCACATTATGCAGGGCTTACACTGGTGTGATTGATAAAGTGTGAGTAAACAAGCAGTCTTCCATAATCCTATGATTTATTCTCAATTATTTGTCAGCTATGATTCTGAAATGATATCTTTACTAGTTCTTCTCAGTCTGGTTTCTTTTTTCTGTTCACTTCCTCCCTCGCTCTCTCCCTCCCTCTCTTCCCTTCTCCCTTCCTTCCTTCCATTCTTCCTCCTTCCCTTCTGTCCTCATTTCATTTGTCCTTCTTACCTTTCTTTCTTTATTTCCATCTCTCTCAATTTCTTCATTTTTTTTCTTTCACATTCATCTAATGTGAAATGCATCTAATCTTTCATTTTAAAGTTTTTAAAAGTTTAAAATATTCTATGATAAGGCCATTCTACAAAGTAATATTATCAAGACAAATGACTGTCTGATATGTTTATAGTATGAGTGTCAGAAAATATTAACACGTATCTTGGTAAATAAATTCAAAATGAGTATGTTACAGTTATATTAGTAAGGCCTAAATTGATTCTAATTTAAAATAAAAAATTACCATAATCATAGAGATCAAGTAATTTTATTATATTCTCAATAAATGAAAGAACATAGATTTTCTGTTGGGTTCAAAATGTCTGTTAAATTTTCAGAAATCAGTAATATTTTTATGTAGGTTAATATCTACATATTAACATACCAGAATTTTCAAATGTGTTAAAATTTATTAAAAGATAGCATAACATAGCAGATGCTATCTTTTATTAAATGTTCTGAAAACTAAAGAATAAGTACATCTTATTTAAGCTTCTATTGCTAAGAATGTTTATATCAATAATAAAGTCAATTATTAATTGTTAATTAAACTATTAGTTGTTGATTGGTAATTATATTAACAATTAAGTCTATTGTCTTCTGACACTAAATGAGATGATATGCATAATACATTTGAATGTTCAAATACATTTGAACATTCAAATACTGCATTAGATTAATTATTGCTTCATAACCCAAAATACAGTGTTAATAAAAGTATCTTTAATCTGGGGCGGAACAATATCATAGTGGTAGGGCGTTTGACTTTTAATCTGGGGCGGAACAATAGCATAGTGGTTGGGCATTTGCCTTGCCAGCAGCTGACCCAGAACAGACCTGGGTTCAATTCCTGGTGTCCCATAAGGTGCTCCAAGAACAGGAGCGATTTTTGAACGCATAGCCAGGAGTAACCCCTGAGCATCACTGGCCCAAAAACCAAAAAAAAAAAAAAAAGTATCTAAAACTTGTAAGATAAGGAAGATATTAGGTGAACAATTTTCCCACACAGTGGGTGGCTCTTGTATTCTGGGCACTATTTCTTTTGAGGTGCAGAAGCTTCTCAGCTTGATGTATTCCCATCTGTTTATCTCTGCTTCCACTTGTTCGGAAAGTGCAGTTTCCTCCTTGAAGATGCCTTTAGTCTCAATGTCATGGAGTGTTTTACCGACGTGTTGTTCTATATACCTTATGATATCAGGTCTGATATCAAGGTCTTTAATCAATTTGGATTTTACCTTCGTACATGATGTTAACTGGGGGTCTATGTTCACTTTTTTGTGAGTGGCTAACCAGTTCTGCCAGCACCACTTGTTGAAGAAGTTTTCCCTGCTCCACTTAGGATTTCTTGCTCCTTTGTCAAAAACTAGGTATGTCTCGGGAACATTCTTTGAGAACTCAAGCCTATTCCACTGATCTGAGGGTCTGTCTTTATTCCAATACCATGCTGATTTGATAACTATTGCTTTGTAGTACACTTTGAAGTTGGGGAAAGTAATGCCTCCCATATTTCTTTTCCCTAGGAGTCCTTTAGCTATTAGAGGGCCTTTATTGTTCAAGATGAACTTCATAAGTGTTTGATCCACTTCTTTGAAAAATGTCATGGGTGTCTTAAGAGGGTTCGCATTAAATCTGTATAATGCATATAAGGGACTAATTTCCAAAATATACAGGGCACTGACAGAACTTTACAAAAAAAAAACATCTAATACCATCAAAAAATGGGGAGAAGAAATGAAGAGACACTTTGATAAAACAGAAATACAAATGGTCAAAAGGCACATGAGAAAATGCTCCTCATCACTAATCATCAGGGAGATGCAAATCAAAACAACGAGATATCACCTCACACCACAGAGATTGGCATACATCACAAAGAATGAGAACAAATAGTGCTGGCGGGGATGTGGAGAGAAAGGAACTCTTATCCACTGCTGGTGGGAATGCTGTCTAGTTCAACCTTTATGGAAAGCGATATGGAGATTCCTCCAAAAATTGGAAATTGAGCTTCCATTCAACCCAGCTATTCCACTCCTAGGGATATACCCTAGGAACACAAGAATACAATACAAAAATCCCTTCCTAACACCTATATTTATTGCAGCACTATTCACAATAGTGCTGTGGAAACTACCAAGATGCCCTTCAACAGATGAATGGCTAAAGAAACTGTGGTACATATACACAATGGAATATTATGCAGCCGTCAGGAGAGATAAAGTCATGAAATTTTCCTGTACATGGATGTACATGGAATCTATCATGCTGAGTGAAATAAGTCAGAGGAAGAGAGATAGACACAGAATAGTCTCACTCATCTATGGGTTTTAAGAAAAATAACAGTCACTTTTGCAACAATCCTCAGAGACAATGAGAGGAGGGCTGGAACTCTCAGCTCACTTCAAGAAGCTCACCACAAAAAGTGGTGAGTGCAGTTATAGAAATAACTACACTGAGAACTACTATAACCATGTGAATGAATGAGGGAACTAGAAAGCCTGTCTAGAGTACAGGTAGGTGTGGGGTGGGTTGGAGGGATATTTGGGACATTGGTGGTGAGAATGTTGCACTGGTGAAAGGTGGTGTTCTTTCTATGATTGAAACCTAATCACAATCATATTTGTAATTAAGATGTTTAAATAAAGATATTAATAAAATATAAGGAAGATAGGCCCTAATAAATTCTTTTTTCTTTCTTTTCTCTCTCTCTCTCTCTCTCTCTCTCTCTCTCTCTCTCTCTCTCTCTCTCTCTCTCTCTCTCTTTGGGTGCACATCCAATAGTGCTCAGGACCTGGCTCTTTCCTGCAGTTCAGAAATAACGCCTGGATCCAGAGAGATAGCATGGAGGGTAAGACGTTTGCCTTTCATGCAGAAGGTCATTGGTTTGAATCCCGGCGTCTCATATGGTCCCCGGAGCCTGCCAGGAGCAATTTCTGAACATAGAGCCAGGAGTAACCCATGAGAGATGCTGGGTGTGACCCACCCACCCCCCAAAAAAAAACCCAGAAATAACTCCTGGCAGATTCTAGGGTTCACATGAGGTGCTAGAGTTTAAACACAGTTGGTTGCTTGGAAGGTAAGCCCCCATCTCCATGTCCTACTGCCCTGGACTTCATAATGGATTAATTTTTAAATCATTATTTTAAGGTCACCAGGAGTAATACCTGATTTCCTCTGTGTGTCCTAAAATCCTAAACAAAAAAACAAAACTTCTAGATTTTTGGCTACTTTTCCTCATATTCTATTAGCCAATATTCAGATGTGCTTAAATTCTATTTTCTAATACTATACAATTAAATTTTATTAAAAATTCTATATGAGATAAATTTTTTATTTAAAAATATCAATTTTAATGCCTAATACCTATAATATAGTTTAAGCAATGTGTATTGCTAAATTTTATTCTTATATTAAACTAAATAAAACATAAACTTAGATATTTTATTAAAGATAATTATATATGATTTATATTCATTCCAAATTTGAGATCATTATCTTATGAAATACCTAGAGTTATTCTAACTAAATATTTACTAACCCTTTACTCTTTCCTTTTTTCCTTGTATCATAACCAAGTTTCAGGCATTTATATTTGAATTTGACAGTTTTTCATGGCGAACATGACAAAATACATTTGAGTGTCTGGGAAATTCATAGAAATCACTGATAGGTATAATTTATCAATATTTGGTACTATCTGCCATCAAGATATATGACTGTAGAGATAGCACTATAAAGAAAACAATTATTGAGAAGATAAATGACTTATAAGAGAACCACAGGTCTTTAAGAGCCAGGTAGAAGATACAAAATAAGCTTGGTCAAAGCTCTTATATCCATCCATATGTCCTAGAATTTTGGGATCCAAGGAAGACACATAATCTTTTATACACAACTTCTTCCACTTCCAAGCTTCACTCTTGTTTTCCAACTGGGAATATACTTTTGTTATACTAAGAAATTTACTGTAAGTTAAAATGAGCAGCATTCATTGAGCATAATTTTCTTTAATCTAGAAGCAAAGCCTCAACATTGGTTCCTAAATAATGAGTTAGTGTTATAAAGTGATGACAGAATAAATAAATACTAAAATAATATAAAATATAATAATTCCATATTTTCCTTGATAATTGCAAAAAAGGCAAATATAATGAAAAGGCAAACAATAATTATAGCCAATCATATATAACCTAATTTTTCTCCAAGTAATTTACTTTGTAAAAATGAAAATATTGTATAAAGTATCCATACAATTCCTCTAAACAAATTTAATAAATATTGCCTTGACAAAGACAGGTAAAATATTCATTACAGCTTCTTAAATAGTGGTTTGAAATCCCACATTCAGGAAGGGAGAGTGTGTATGTGTGTGTGTGTGTGTGTGTGTGTGTGTGCGCGCGCGTGCGTGCGTGCATGTGTGTGAGAGGGAGAGAGAGAGAGAGAAAAAGAGAGAGAGAGAAGGCAGACTACAGGGGAGCAGGAAGGAAAACTAGAACATTGGTGATGGGAAATGTGCACTGGTAATGGAAAATAGTGTAGGATCATTGTGTGGTTGGAAACCAGCCATCAACTGCTCAGTAGCTGTGTCTGTATTTTTCACAGTGATTCAATTAAAAATATTAGGGTGACAAGTAGGAAGTAGATAACTGGATAAATAAATCAGAAAAAAGAAAATAAACATTGGCCACTTCATCTTTAATAATAGTATACTTCATTAACTCCAGAATTCTACCAATTCTCTTTATTATATGTTCACTTTTACTTAAAAAATATAACTGTTATGTATATTATCCTAATTTATCATACATATGATTGTTAAATCAGGACAACATATAAACTTTAAAAATATATGTATATGAAAATATATATGTATATATAAACTTTAAAACAATCACTTTGTTTTTGGCTGTCTCTGATCTGAGCCCTTCTCTGTTCTAGCCATTATACTCCTTTTTTATTCATAACTTAATTCTGATTATTCTGATTGTCCAATTTATTCTGGAGTATTTTCATTTGCATATACATTGGCATTACCAACCGGAGTCCTCCTAATCAAATACCAGACCCCTGATTTTATTCTGTTTAAAATGTACTCTGTTGTATTACCTGATTATGCTCAGGACTTCCTCATAGCTCTGCACCCAGATATCACTCCTAGATGTGCTCAGGGGACCAAATGTGGTACCAGGAATAGAACCCAAGTTGGCCGTGAGTAAGGCAAACACGCTGCCTGCTGTTCTATCTCTATGGCTTCTCTATTATTGCTATGTGAATAAACAGCTCATACTATCCAAAGCACAGAAAATGCATTTCAAATTCAACTCTGGCTAATCTGCATGATTTTCTATGCGCTTACACCATCATTAGTTAAAACTATAGAGTTTACTTCCCTCCCAGATAATTACATATCCATCTATTTTCATGACCATTACCACAGACTAAAATTTTTACATTCATACTTAGTTAGATTGACAGACAGAAGCAAGGTAGGAGTGAGAAACAGAATTTGGCAATAAGTAGGAAATCAAATAATCACGACATAAAACTGTAAAGTATTTACTCTGGCACTGGCCCAATTGTAACAAAGGCTAGACCCTTTACAGATGATTTAACAGGAAAAAAGTCTTTAATAAACATATGAAAGAAGGTAAGAAAAGTTCAATACCTTCCCCTTCACTGCTTGGAAAAGATCTATAAAACTAGCTCTGCAAAAGCAAAGAGGGCAAACTCTATCTTGAAATCTTCCATTCCCTTCCACTCTGGATGTACAACTTCTTCCTTTTAGCTTTTTGCTTATCTCTCTAAAGAAGCCTATATAGTTTAGTGGAACTTCTTCCCTGTTTAAATATAATTTTTTATTATCTGTATTCTGAAATTCTGTTATTTGGGAATATAACAGGAGCCCTAGAAAATCTTGATGGAGATCTGCATAGACTTATATAATATTATATATTATGTAATTACATAATAATATAGTACACTCCCCTAAAACTGAGAATGAGTCCTTCCACTAATTTGCATCATAGAGGACAGTAATACCAAAACTATATAGGTCAGTTGGGTCTCAAGTACAACATCAAGGTTGTCTTTATGAGGCTGGAATGACCAGAGTGTGTCTTATAAAACGTTGTACACTAGTTATGTCTATGTTGACAATAAAACACTTATTTAAAAGTTATGTAAATTTTATCTGAATAAATAAAAAGTAACTAAGAATTATATATATATATTCTGTTTAAGCATATCTGTGACACGAGAATTTTGAGGGGATAATTATGAATATTAATTAGGGCATTGTTTCTGACAGCTAATAGAAACCTACTCTATGTTCAAATCTTGGTAGTTATATACATTTTTATGTGTAATAGATATTAGAATGATTTCTTTTTGATTATGAATATTCAATTATCTGAAAGCAGATACCTTGTAAGTATCCTCTTTTTCTAGAATCTCTTCAAATATTTATGGTATGAGATATGTTTTGTCTTTGAACACTATCCTTTTGAGCTACTATATCTATAATCAGTACTATAAATATAATCCATTGAATGAGCAAAACAAAACTGATATTATCTTAGTTTAATACATAAGAGTATATTACTTCCCTTGATCCTGTTACTGTAATTTGTATCTGGATTTATTGCATAGTCATTCAGGTAACATTTCAAATATCTGAAAAATCCATCCACATATATGTTAATAGCTTCTTTCCCTTTAGCACTGTAGATAAGTAAGCTATTACAATATGTGTGCATATGTGAAGATATGAACTGAAAGTTTTCCTTTATCATTGTCAGCGGACTACAGAGTCACAAAAACATTTTATCTTTTCTGCTACATTTTTCTACTATATATTTACTCTTTATCTCAGAGATAAGTTTATGGTATTATCAATAAAACATATTTTATGTGAGGGATTCTTTGTCACTTGCCAGTAGCAAATTCTCTTGAATTAAACCCATTAACAGGAAAAGAAGAAAATAGCCAGAGTTTAAAGTTTCTCTTGCGAAAGTCTCAGAGTATTCTAAAACTTTCCCAGTGAGTGTCCTTTTTATTAGAGGTTTTGTATTTTACTTAGGAAAGGCAACCAGTGGTTCAGGCCTTATTTTGAGATCAGTGTTCAGGGAACCTAACTGTATTAGGGTTCAAAACTAATGGTCCTGCATGAAATTCATTCATTCTGCCTTTGAGCTATTTCCCTGATCAATGGTTTATTTTTAGATAGTTATTTCCAGCTCACCCTTTTTAAAACTTTTTCTTAGAATATGATGACTTTAATTTCATAATAAAATTATTTGAAAATTAAAGGCTTTAAGGAAATTCTTGGTACATATTTTGTTATAATTTAATATAAAATGATCCTATCTATGTAAGTATGTGCATATACATATATCATTTCAATGACAACAGTTTGCATCTTTGAAATAATGTTCATGTAAAATCAATTTAGTCATTTCCAAGTAAGATTTTAATCTGGAATGTCAAGAGTGTTTTATTAAATATACTATAGTTCATCTCTAGCAAAATTATACTTGAAGATTAAAGTCTCTTAGCTTGCAAAAGAGTTGTACAATCCTTTGTAGGATGATTAAAGGAAAAACAATAAAACTGTTGATAATGACATTTGAGAGATGTATATTTAATAGTAGACAAGAATATATGAAAAAATTCAATGAATAAATAAAGCCAGATTTTAGAGAAATAGGCTTTTGGAATTTTGCAAATGCAAAATAAAAGATTAAGAAAAGAAATGTAAAAAAAAAAAAGAAAAAATGTAAAATAACTACATTAAGTAGATATAGTTTGTGATCATGCTTTTTTTTTTTGAATGTTTCCAGACTAGAAGTAGATTTTACAACACAATAATAAGAATGGAATTTCTAGAGGCATACTGCCAAGTTACAGAGCTTTATTTCATCACTTTACTATGCTGCCATTCTTTATAGTACATTTAGAATAATAACTGAACCTTCCTACTGAGTTTATTAAAAAGATAAAAAGACATAGTATATCTAAAATACTTAGGACAATGACACAGATGAATTACTCTACAAGTAAATTTATTATTATCTTTATAAGTTACTCAAAGATCACCACTCTCGGGGTTGATATTGAAATTCTTTCTAAATAGTGGAAATATATAAAAGCTCTGAACTTTTAAATATAGTTTATAATACAATGGCTTCCATATATCAGTCATATAATAAACTTTTAATGATGTAATGTATGTCTGGGCATTCTGAAATTCCAACTCTCAATTATTCTTTACTCTCTACCCTGAGTTATGTCAGGCACCCTACTAGATCTCAATTTTTGAAATATGATTATACTAGTTGCACCACATGATCATCAGTTCAAACAATTTAAGACTATTTGTAGAAGGACTAGTATAGTGTTAGAATGTGAGATCTTAAATCTGAGGGAACTTTATATACTTGTATACAATGGAAAAAAGTCCAGTGTACATATACAGTTTTAATATCATGCTTCATCATAACTGCAAGAGGGCACTGACTCTTAGTAGTCAGGCAAATTGAGGTTTTTTTGATTAATTACAGTGCAGGTCTTATTCTAATATTCAGAAAGCAATGCATGACACTTTCCACTCCTGGTCTAACTTCAGAAGGAAATGTATTTTGGAAAACACTATGATTTTAAAAATCCCATAGGCTATACAGAAAGTCAAGCAAAAACTATAGGGGGCATTAATGAGTGACATACTCAGGGATATAGTATAAGGAAATAGTTTCTGATTCGCTCATCATAATTTTGCTAATTTCTTCATCTGAATCAATAAAAAATGGTAATGCAAGGAAAATTTGGCAAACTAGTGGCAAAAGACTTGTTATTAATGAATGTTAGTATATATTTAAATCCTTCTCAATAACTTTAAAATTGATCTCAAAAAAATCTGAACCTGAAAGAGAACTTTTTTCTTTAGTAAAAAAAAAAGATGTTAAGGCCTGGGATCTAGCAATATCTTAAAATTATGCAATAATTTTGCAATAATTTGTAAGTGAACCTATAATCTGTTTTATCCTAGAGACCAGAGGAAATATAGAGGGCCTAAGGTCCTTGTTTTGCATTCAGGCACTACACATAGTGATCCATGAGCACAACGCTGGGAGGAACCTTTAAGCAGCAATAAGTGTAATCCAAACTTTCAAATGGTGTCAAGAGAGTTTTATTATTTTAATAACAAGAATGCTGACATCTGTTTCAAGAGAGGTTTTTAAAATACCATTTCAGACAGACCTAATGCAAGAGTTCTTTCTCAATACATTTCTGTCTAATTAAGTATGTTGTAAATGACAGATATTTAAAAATATTTAGAAATTATTTTACATCTCTCTCTTGGAACATATATGGAACTTTGCATATCTACTTACGGTCAAAGACAATTGCTGTGAAACTGAATAAGAAAGTAATGATATCTGCCCCCAGATGTCTGGGCCATTAGCCAAGATGACTTTGGAATATATCCTAGAGAAACATTTTTCTGGATGAGAACAGAAACATACCCAGGGATATTATCACAAACTTTTATGCATCTTCTTCTCTCCTGCTCTTTTCAAGCCTGCGTTGTACAGGGTTGCCTTCTGATTTATATTTGATCTGTATCAAAGATATTCCATGAATATTCTATGATATTCCAGTGATATTCTAGGTATCATCGATAGTCCATGAATTCCCCTAAAACACATACACACAGAGTTAAGGCATATAGATGATTGATAAATAGATAGATAGATAAAGAAAGAAAGAAAGAAAGAATGAAAGAAGAAAGAAAGAAAGAAAGAAAGAAAGAAAAAAGAAAGAAAGAAAGAAAGAAAGAAAGAAAGAAAAGAAGAAAGAAAGAAAAGAAAGAAAGAAAAGAAAAGAAAGAAAGAGATGGAGAAAGAGAAAGAAAGAAAAAGAAAAAAAGAAAGAAAAAAGAAAAGAAAGAAAGAAAAGAAAAGAAAGAAAGAAAGAAAGAAAGAAAGAAAGAAAGAGAAAGAAAGAAGAAAGAAGAAAGAAAGAAAGAAAGAAAGAAGAAAGAAAGAAAAATAAAGAAAGAGAAAGAAAGAAAGAAAGAAAGAAAAAAGTGAGAAAGAAAGAAAGAAAGAAATGGAAGAAAAGAAATGAAAGAAAAGAAAAGAAAAGAAAAGAAAAGAAAAAAAGAAAGAAAAAGAAATATATAAGAACCAGCTGGTGGCCACTGAGACTTACTGCTCCACTGGCATTTACCTCTGAAAATAAGCAAAAACCTATCTTTTATCTCTTATTTATGTGTTATTTGTTACCTCTAAGCCAGTTCAAATTTCATACTATAAATAGTATCAATTTCAATATATTCTGTTTTGTATGTTCAAAATTTAATATTTTTATCTTACATAGAAAAAATCATTCAATATTTCTTTTCCTTCTGATTATTTTGTTTCTTATAAATTAGCTCTTGTATATTGTTGCTGAGAGGAAATGCTTTTTATACTTGAATCATGTTTATTCATTCCTACTTATGAATGCAAACTCTGGTTATTTATCTTAGTTATTGTAAATAATATTCACTAAACATTGATTTGAACACACTTACTTGTTCATTATATATTTATTTAAATATATTCCTCCAAATCCAGTTATTTTTGAGTCAGAGTGATTGGTACAGCAGATATGGGGGTTGCTTAGCATGTGATCAATCCAGGTATAATCCATGACACACACACACTTCTCTAGATGCAGAGTCAGGAGTGACCTCTGAGCACAGTCAGGTGTGGCCCAAAATAAACAAGCAAAAATCCAGTTACTGCATCAGTAGTGATTTCATAGGAAGACCATGCAAAAAGAATTCAATGCATGTTATATTCATTCAAGTTAAGATATTTCCACCAGCAGTGAATAAAAGTCTCTTTCTCTCCACTTCTGCACTTGAACTGGTAATTCTTGTTCTTCTTAATGTGCAACAGTCTATCTATGTTCTTTGGAGTGATATTGCATTGTTGTTTTGATTTACATTTCCCTGGTGATTAAAAAGGTGGAGCATTTTTTTCATGTACCTTTTGGCCTTCTGTATTTCCTCTTTGATGAAGTATTTATTCTTTTCTTCTCCAAATTTTTGACATGTTTTGTTTATTAAAAGCCCTCTATCTATCTGGGAGGGGGCTTTGGTAGGTAACAAAAGGGGCAGGAAGGGGATTCAGAGAGGATTCAAGGATTCAGCAAGAAAGGTGGAGGGAGAAGCAGGATGGAGGGAGAAGAGATAGGCTTGAAGGCAGGGCTGTTTATGGAGCCAGCATAAAAGGATATGATAGAGGCTAAACCTGTTGGCTAGGGCCTTGAATAAAGTTGATGTCTCTCCTAAAACCTGACTATCTGTGGATCATGTCCTCACGGCTATCCTGAACCCTCATACCCTCTGGTTGGAGGGAGTTGCAGGCTCGTGACCCAGGCTGGCAGAGAAAGGCCTCTCCATTCATCTCACCATCATCCTAGTCATATTCAGAACTCAATAATTAACATGTTATTCAACAATAAATCTGTTGTAAATCTAAAGATATTTCTTCGTATGTAATTTCCATTTTATGTCTTGCTAATTTCAGTGATTTTCATTATTATGATTAAGATGAGCCTTAGGTGATTTTTATTTGGATCACTTTTAGCTGCATGTGGGGGGTGTTTTGAGCATATGGACTAAAGCACTCGATCACTGGGAACGTATCAACAATAATGTTTTTGACTGTTGCTTCAACAACAATTTTAGTTTTTTTCCTGGTTCTCTGGAACCTCATTGATTCTTATGTTGTTACTTTTGAATGTGTTGCAAAGGTCTATTGTTATCTGTTGGCTTATTTTATGTAATTTTTCCATCAACTGTTTTCTTAAGGTTCTTTTCCAACTCCTAATGTATGAAGGTATTATGCAGCTCATCTTCCAGCTCACTAATTCTGTCTTCAGCAGTTGTTACTCTTCTGATAAGAAATTCCGGTGAGGTATTGTGTTGTTGTTGTTGTTGTTTTGGACTTTTTTTTTTGTCTACAAAGCACTTTTGTTTTGTCACTTTTGTTTGAAATATTTTATTTGTACTTTTATATTATTTTTGTATTATTGACTTTCCCTTCCATGGATTTTTTTAAGTTCTTTGAACATCCTCAACATTTCCACTTATATGTTTACTATAGATGTTATGTAAGTGGATATAGATGGCAGTTATTTACTGGGTCTTCAGAACTACCATGTTCATTCACTAACTATGGTGGAATTTTGTGTTCCTTTTTTTGACTTTGTAGTATTGTAGTGTTTTTTTTTATTTTTATGTTTTGTGATGACGCTAATTGATTATAGAATAAATGGCTGAAGAGTGACTACTACTTCCTGACTTGTTCACTGGCCTGAGTTAAAGCATACCTTCTTCTCAGTGACTATCAGTTAAAGTTGACTTCCTGTGTCCTAGGAATTCCCACCACTGCAGCAGGTGCCATCTTGTTACTTCACAGCCATGTTCTTCTCAGGCACACTTATTAATCCTGAAAGTGTTACTAATCCTCAAAGTGTTCCTTCGTGTTGGTGTTAAATAAAATGGCTTTTTGAAAAAAATGTAAAATTATATCGTTTTTATGTAATTCTTAATTAATATTTATAAAATCTGGCTGAAATCTTTCTCGTATTCTAATGAGCATCATATATTAGAGATTTTAAAAATACCTCACAAATTTCAAGCCAGCTTTGTAAAATTTTGTTTACATTGTATCTATCTTGACTATCAATGTGTAAGTTATAATGTACATGAATTAAGAGTTTCTTATTACTTAATTGTAAAGGACTTGTAATTTAGCAGTTTGGTTACAGAATATTTATGATTTTGTAACAGATTAATGTAATTTATTCTCCTATCAACAGAATAGGGTCATATTTTCTCCAAGACACTTTAATTTGAATATGATTTTAAGCCTTTAAATTTATTTTCTAAGTATAATTATATTTTTATTATTTAATACTGTAAAAGGTTGATGCAATCTAATAGAAGGTATTATGAAGGTCAGCTGCTTTTCTGCATACCACATAGCTCTAAGTATTTAACATTTATTTTGAAGTAAGCCATAATATCTCTGTCATATGCAAATAATAATCAAACGCCTTTATTATTTTGAGATACAATTTGTTTGTTTAATTTTGGGGGTTTTAGATCACACCCTTGTGATGTTCTTGTGTTACTTCTGACTCTACACAGAGAAATTATTCCTGGCAGTTCTCAGTGGATAATATGGGTTGTCAAGATTTGAACTTGGGTTTCCCTTGTGCAAGGCAAATGTCTATTTACTTAACTATTGCTTTGGCTAAGGAAGTATAATTTTAATTTAATCGGAACAAAAATACTATCTTTAAATTGTGAGTTGTGTCAGGAACAATACAATAACTCCAAATTCACCTATATTTTCTTACTAGATAACCTTTATCTTAATCTAAGAGGGTTATTTACTGTTATAAGAATTTAGCATTAAAAACAATTTGTATGGGGCCAGAGCAGTGGCGCAAGCAGTAAGGCATATGCCTTTCCAGTGCTAGACTAGGACAGATCGCCGTTTGAACCCCAAGATAATCCCATATGGTCCCCTAAGCCAGGAGCGATTTCTTTTTTTGTTTTGTGTGTGTGTGTGTGTGTGTGTGTGTGTGTGTGTGTGTGTGTGTGTGTGTGTGTGTATGTGTGTGCTTTTTTTGTGTGGGTTTTGTTTTGTTTGGTTTGGTTTTGGTTTTGGTTTTTGGTTTTTGGGTCATACCTGGCAGTGCACAGGGGTTACTCCTGACTCCATGTTCAGAAATCGCCCCTGGCAGGCACAGGGGACCATATGAAATGCCGGGATTCAAACCACCGTCCTTCTGCATGAAAGGCAAATGCCTTACGACCATACTATCTCTCAGGCTCCCAGGAGCGATTTGTGAGCGCCTAGCCAGGAATAAACCCTGAGCGTCACCGGGTGTGGTCCTAAAAGTAAATAAATAAATAAATAAATAAAACAATTTTTATATGATAATAAAACTTGTAAGCCTCCAAACCTCTTTCCATGTGTAATACTGAGAGTTTGAACTCTGTTTATTCCATCTCTAAAACAATATAATTCCATGTAAAAAATTGAAAAATAGTTATTTTAAATGACATTAAACACAGGGTTCTAGATCAATCATGTGTTTGGTTATTACTTATTTATAATTATAAAGATGATATTTCCACAATCTGTATTAGAATGTCTCTTCAAGAATAATTCTTTGTTTTTTTTTTGTTTGTTTTTGGGTCACACCCAGCAGCGCTCAGGAGTTACTCCTGGCTCTACACTCAGAAATCACTCCTGGCAGGCTCAGAGGACCATATGGGATACGGGGATTTGAACCACTGTCCTTCTGCATGCAAGGCAAATGCCCTACCTCCACATTATATCTCTGGCCCCAATCTTCATTTTTATATGGCTCACTAATCTTAATTTCTTGTTTGAGTAAATTTCAATGAAGTATACATAAATGGTTGAGTAAGAAAATATTTTTTCTAAGCACTTGTCATTCAGGATTGGCTAAATACTTAAATTAACATTTTTTAAACTATAATATCTTGCCAAATTTTAACCTTTAACTTTGTAAGTTTAGAAAAGTTTTATATCTATAATAGATCTTGTTTTGCTAATATATATTCATGAATCTGAGTAAAATATGCAGTAAAAGAAACTATACTTTTTAAATAAAAAATAATGATTTTATTTGAACTTATATTTATTTTTAAAAGATCAAAAATAAAGATCCATTATAAAAATATAAAGAAATGTGAAAATATGACAAATAGGGAACACTAATTTGCTCTTAATGACTCTAAACTATTTGGTGATATAATAAACATAAAATTTTAATTATTGTCTGTCAAGGAAATAATACTACTCTTTAAAAAACTATTTTTAAATAGTTAACTAAGGTCAGGAAAAATGATAAACTGATAAAAAATAAGGAACATAGATGAAGAAGCCACACTCCTTTATAAAATAAGAAAACTAAAGAAATAAGAATGATCTTATCTCATGAGAATCTCTTTTTTTTAATCAAAAAGTCATTTGACACTTGTTGGAGCTTAGATTTACAGCTGATAATTATTGTTCTATCTCATTGATTTTCAGACCTCTTAAGCCTTCAATCTAGTTCACCACACAGTACATGCTAGAAGTTGAATAACTGCCATTTACAATCCAACATAAAGTCCCATCTAAAAGTCCCACTACTGGTGGTGTTTCTACATCCAATGTTAAATATAATTGGGAGTTATTGAAGGCATATGGTATCAAAAAACGAGCTTAGGGCATATTCTACTACTTTAGCCATCTCCCTAGTTTTTCATCATAAAGCTTTAAAGACGACAGCAGGCCTGTGAATAAAATTTTCTAAAAACAAACAAACAAAAAAAACCACTGGTTTAATGAGTTATTATTAAATTTTAATTTTTCAAATTCTACTCCCTAATTTTGGAATATTTTTCCATATTTGACCCATGAAAACATTTATTGGAAAAGGACTAAACTAGAATCAGTGCAAACATGACAAGGAAAGACAGAATGTCAAATCAAGATTCAAAAATGTTATTTTAGAAAATAATTGCACAGAGGATATTTTGCAAACTATCAAATAAATGCATAGCATGGAATTATTTTGGTTAAAAATTCTCAAATGATAGTTATAAATATTAGAAATGCTTTTAAGTAAAGTAGGCATAATGAAGATTGTTGTTTGAGATCTAGAAACTAAATGTGAAGAGATGTTCTACATAGTGATTGATTAAAACATTTCAAGGAAAAGATAACCAAAGAAAGTAAACAGAAAAGTTAAATAAGATACTGAGATAGAAACAAAGCATACACTTGCAGGTGGAAGGAGTCAAAAGATCAGTAAAATAAATCCTAGTTATCTAAATAATGGCTCAGTAAATTCATTGAAATTGTCTTTGTGTTTATGTTAATTTATAAAAGCAGTTTTGAGCCAAGATTTTAAATACAGATATCTTATTTTTGATGGCAATACCCAGAAAGAATTGCAGGATGAGCAGAGAAATGAAACCTGCAAATGAAGATAGAAAACATGGAACTTTAGCATATATATTTCTAATGTAAACACCAGAGTGTAAGAATGCTAGGGATCAGCTGTCTTCTTTAGTCACTTTACACATTTAAAAAATAAAACACAATCTTTTATAAAATCTCCAACAAAGACAAAAAGAAGAAATAATTCTTTTGAATTCTAATGTTTCCAATATAATCAAACAATGTGTTACTTTATGGCTCGTTGTATATAATGTTCAATAATATGTAAATATTATTACATAGTGTTAGTAGTCAACTTTGGTGGTAAAGGCTATGATTTTGTGAAGACCAGGAAACTTTATTTTGCATCAGTAAATGAATGTGTTCACTTTATTATCAATTGGATAATTCAATGTAATGTCCTGAGAGGAATGATATGATCTGTAGACAGAACTTTTATTTAGTTGTTCCTTTTTTTAATAGCAGGTCAGGGATATCTGAGAGAGTTTAAATTTCATTTTTCTGCAAAATCCTTTATGTAAATTAAATCCCAAATAAACTTAACTATTATCTAAACATTTTCTTTGAAATTAGGGGGCCACTTATACTACCAGCCTGGAGGGACAAAAGAGGGGGATATGGGATGCATGCTGGGAATAGAGTGGACGGAGGACAACATTATTTGTGGAAATGCCCCTCATTCAATGCTGCTATGTACCTAAAATATTACTGTGAAATATTTGTAATCCACTTTGGTCAAAATAAAAATTAATAATAATAAAAAATTACTTTGAGGCACCAAGTTTTACAGTATTGCAAATAATGGCTTTATGCACAATTTATTCCAACACCATAGTACCACTGGTTTCTGATTCTCCTCCACTAATGTTGCAACAATCACTCCATCAATCACTCTGGTCCCATCAGAGAAGCTATTCTGTAAATAAACATCCCAATTTTGATGTCTTTGGCAATATTGTTCCCTTACTATATTTCTTTCTATCACATATATGAGAGATTATTCTATATCTGTGCCTCTATGAATGACTTCACTATGCAAGATATTCTCTAATAATATCTACATAATTATATTTTATGATTTTATATTTTTATATTTTATTAGTTTTCCATTATATATATTATTTATTATTCGCTCAATTGTTCACTCATCTGTTCTTAGAAATTTGAAATTCAGTTGATTTGTAACAAAATACAATTGGCTATTAATAGAAATATATATTTAAGTGATGCCTCAATTTTATTTCAAAATACATGCTCACATTAATATATTATGTAAACATTTACATTGGTAAGATAGCAATAAATTTATTAATTTAAAATTCTAAAATAATCCAACCACATTAAGGGTTGCCACTTAAAACATTTAAATTTAAATTTAAATACTAAACAAAAAATCTTTATATTTTCACATATACAAACAATGTATTGGTTTTAAGACTAAGAATTTTCATATAGTGTTTTTTGGCCCAAGCCACAGTTTCTATTAAGTAATGCTCATGACAATACAAACAGTAAAGAAATAAAATTTCAAAACCCTAAGTGGATACAAAAGAGTTTTTCTGCTTAGCCTGGATCTTAATATCAAAACCAAATGATGAAACCAAATCTTTACCAACTGAACTTTTTTTCTCATACTGAGTGAGCCAGGCCCTAGGGCACCATTTCCAGGAAAGTCACCCTATTCTCTGAAACACGAGGTTTTTAATTATTGTATATAGATCTATTCATTGGACCCTCGGAAAATAAATTGAAGACTTCATCTACTTTCCTTTCAGGGAAGTTAAATATCTATATATCTATCTCTTTCACTTCAACTCTATCACAACACATTTCAAGCTACCTGACCCTGGAACCTGCCCAGGGTCTTAGTTATGAGCCCCATGGTACTATCATAGGTAATTAGAGTGTTCCATAACAGTGATTATGGTAGTGGCTTCCAATATCGTGATAAAATCTAATTGTGGTGCTCCTAGAAAGTAAAGTTGCCAATTCAGTTGATTTGTAACAAAATTACAATTGAAATTTTTCAAAATAATGGTAATCATATAAATCATACGAATATTATATAAAATATCAGACTTCTTAAAATCTAGAAACCAGAAAGCCATCTAATATAATTTTAAAGAAGGAAAAAATATCTAAGTAAAACAAAGGTTGACTAAATTTATTTTCATCTCTGTGACTCAGAAATGACTTCCTGCCATTAAGACCAAATGGACTTGGTACTTCTTTGGTACTTTCTTCCCTTAATAACTTTAATACATATAAAGACATAAGTAGAGAATGTTTAGAGAAAGTAATATTTTGAATATGAGCAAAAAAAAGTCTTATAATATGCACACAAATCTTGAATTTTAATATTCCATGGGTGTGGCTACTAAACATATTGCCTTATTTTAAGTGAGGGGCACACGTTAGCTAAGCTAAGGGTTTACTCCTGGATCTGTAGTCAGGAACCACTCCTGGTGTGGCTTCTAGGAACAAATGAGGTACTGTAAATTAAACCCAGGTCAACTGCATGCAAGCCAAGTGCTTTACCTGCTGTACTATTCCCTTAGTTCCTCAATATTTAATGCCCTGTGGAAATTATATTTTGCTAATTAATAGTTAATTGAAGCACATCAGAAATTAGACAAAGAAAATATCAGAGAATTCACAGCAATGGAAAGTTTGAATCTTGAACAACTGTGATTTGTGATATTAAAATATGTCCTAACTTAATAGGAAGGAAATATTCACAGATTCCACTGCTATTACCAGTAATGGAGCAAGATTCTTTTTCTTTATTCCCGGTGTTAAGCATTATAATTACCATAAAAATAATTCTGTATATTTTCTAATTTAAAATATATCAACCATTTTATGGTTAATATGTATATTTTTAAATAGTATACATTTTTTAATTTGATAATTACTGAATGTATTTTCTGTTTTATTGTACTTTCTATAACTCATTCCTTAGTATTCAAAAAAAAGTATCTCCTGAATTTTATAGATTCTCATGAAAGGGCATATAAATATACATTTTAATTCTGCATATTATAAAATTTCTTTTTTTACATATTTTTCTAAATATTTGTCTACTTATAAAATTAGTTAGATCTTATTTTTCTCTACATTTTTTGACTTATTTAGTGGTACAAAATGTATTACCTAATACATGAATTATAAATCGAATATTAGATGCATTTTGATCAATGTATCTTTTCCCTCTCTCTTGTGTTGTTATTTTTTTTTTTGTAGTTTTCTTTGTATAGGTCCTTCACATTTTTAGTCAAGTTGATTCCAAGATATTTGAGTTTTGTGTGGTACTATTGTGAATGGGGTTGATTTCTTAATGTCCATTTCTTCCTTATTACTATTGGTGTATAGAAAGGTCATTGATTTTTGTGTGTTAATTTTGTAGCCTGCCACCATGCTATATGAGTCTATTGTTTCTAGAAGCTTTTTGGTAGAGTCTTTAGGGTTTTCTAAGTAGAGTATCATGTCATCTGCAAACAGTGAGAGCTTGACTTCTTCCTTTCCTATCTGGATTCCCTTGATATCTTTTTCTTCCCTAATCGCTATAGCGAGTACTTCCAGTGCTATGTTGAATAGGAGTGGTGAGAGAGGACACCCTTGTCTTGTGCCAGAATTTAGAGGGAAGGCTTTTAGTTTTCCTCCATTGAGGATAATATTTGCCACTGGCTTGTGGTAGATGGCCTTAACTATATTGAGAAAGGTTCCTTCCATTCCCATCTTGCTGAGAGTTTTGATCAAGAATGGGTGTTGGACCTTATCAAATGCTTTCTCTGCATCTATTGATATGATCATGTGGTTTTTATTTTTCTTGTTCTTGATGTTGTGTATTATGTTGATAGATTTACGGATGTTAAACCATCCTTGCATTCCTGGGATAAAACCTACTTGATCATAGTCGATGATCTTCTTAATGAGGCATTGAATCCTATTTGCCAGGACTTTGTTGAGGATCTTTTATCTGCATTCATCAGCGATATTGGTCTGTAATTTTCTTTTTTCATAGCATCTCTGTCTGGTTTAGCTATCAAGGTGATGTTGGCTTCATAAAAGCTATTTGGAAGTGTTTCCGTTTGTTCAGTTTCATGAAAGAGTCTTGCCAGGATTGGTAGTAGTTCCTCTTGGAAAGTTTGAAAGAATTCATTAGTGAATCCATCTAGGCCTGGGCTTTTGTTTTTGGGCAGACATTTGATTACCATTACGAGTTATAAAGTTTCTCTCTCTCTCTTTCTTTGTTAGTTATGCCAGTGGTCTATCAATCTTGTTTATTTTTTCAAAGAACCAACTTCTGCTTTCGTTGATCTTTCAGATTGTTTTTTGGGTTTCCACTTCGTTGATTTCTGCTATCAGCTTTGTTATTTCCTTCTGTCTCCTCATTTTTGGGTCCTTTTGTTGAGCACTTTCTACTTCTATTAGCTGTGTCATTAGGCTACTCAGGTAAGCTCTCTCTTCCTTCCTGATGTGAGCTTGCAAAGCTTAAATTTTCCTCTCAGTACTGCTTTTGCTGTGTTCCATAAGTTCTGATAGTTTGTGTCTTTATTGTCATTTGTTTCCAGGAACCTTTTGATTTCCTCCTTGGAAATAACCAGACCCACTGGTTATTGAGTATGAGGCTGTTTAACTTCCAGGTGTTAAAGTTTTTCTTCTGTGTTCCTTTGGAATTCACAAATAATTACAGAGCCTTGTGGTCAGCGAAGGTAGTCTGCAAAATTTCTATCCTCTGATATTATGGAGGTATGTTTTGTGTGCCAGCACAGTTCTTAGTGTGATTTTTTCTTCTTGTTGCGATGGTGTTCTTTTCTTAGAAAGAGCGCACGGCCGCGTATCGAAGTGGAGCCAAAGTGCTCTGCTGGAGTCTCTTTTTGGCCCACTCCCAAGAGGTGTCAAATACTGAATCTGGGTTAATCATAAATATATGTCAAGCAACTTACCTATCATCCCATCTCTCTCGTTCCAAGATACAGAAATTCTATATCATTCTAGAAAACTTTTTATTTCCGTTTCAGTCAGTGGCTAAACCATGTGGTCTCTGTTCTTAGTTTTATTCTCATTAAGTAGTTTATATTTATTAGAAAGTTACCTAAATTGAATATTCTGTAGTATTACTTGGTCCTGAAATTCTATATCATTCTAGAAAACTTTTTATTTCTGTTTCAGTCAGTAGCTAAACCATGTGGTCTCTGTTCTTAGTTTTATTCTCATTAAGTAGTTTATATTTATTAGAAAGTTACCTAAATTGATTATTCTGTAGTATTACTTGGTCCTGATTTATTTAGGTAATATGTTATTCCTCATGCTTCTACACATTTAAATTGTATGAAAAATATTAACAATAACGAAATTTTATTCTCTCATTAACACATAAATTATGTGTCCAGAATTCCTCATTAATAAACTCTAAAATTTATATTTCTTTAGGTATCTAGACTCTACTTAAGTTTCTTTAATTCTACACACTATTTAGTGTATGTTCAAATATTACATAAAGTAAATTACTTATATCTAAACAATATTTCCACATATGATAATCTTCATTAATTTCTTCAGATAATGTAAGATATAACTAGTAAGATATGACTTGTATGATATAAATAAAAGATATAAGATTTATTGCCATACTAGCTTTTGCCAAAAACATTACAATGTTTAACAAAGATGTTTGATTACATATATTTTTATATGTACATATAGATATATATAAGTACACATACATACGTCTTCATTATAGCTTTATGTGTATATATATCTTCTCTTGGAAAAGAGTCTGATTTTAATAATGAGAAGCATATTTTATTTAAACATTTTATTGTTGATATTATATCACATATTGCTAAAATATTTGTCACATTAAAATTTTTCACCTTTTACAGTTGGATAACCCTCAAATATTATGTGGAAGTTTATTGTTTTCTAGATGATCTGAGAAACTTGTCACTATCATCTATAATTGTACACTTATTTTTAAGTCCTCTTTGTAGTTAGATGATTATTTAAGACCAAATTGATAATTATGATCAAGGAGAATATAAGGCCAATTCAAAGAATAATGAACCTTGATTGTCATTTAAACATTATGATAACAGGTCTTTTGTCATTTATATATCATTCCTTATTTTATAATTAATTTGCTTTGATAAATATAGTTCATTTCAATGACATTTTGAAAATAAATGTTCTTAAATGTGAACCAATTTCAATGTGAGAGAATGCAAGCAAATATAAGAAATGTATTATAATATGTAATAAGATAGCTTCCATATTTATATAAATATATGGAATTAATATAATTTATATGTTCATTATATATTATCATCAGTATGTCCAATATACTAAATGTTACCTAATTTACACATATATAAAACTATTTTTCTAGTTTGAAATAATTCTAGACTTTACTATTTGAAAATGAACTACTTGTTAAAGAAATAGTAATACAGAAATAAATGTCAAAAGAGACAAATAACTGGCTATTATTATCTTTAGACGAATATAGTTTCTGTACTTTGTGACTAGAATTTGCGAAACACGAAAGATTTATTAAATATGTCTGTCCTTGTTTTGTAGAGATAGTAAAAGAAGAGTAAAAGAGATAATTGCATGAAGTCAACTAATTTTCAATCACCAGCACCATTTATAGTTCCCTGAGTAACCCCAAAAATATTACCTGAGCTCAGATTCAGTAGGAAATCCTGGACACAGCATGTGTGACTATGAAAACAACTAAAACAGAAAAAAAAACATTCATGCTTATATCTTAGTTAAGATATATTAGGGAAAATAATATTCAATTTGTTGCCACTTTATTAATAAATAAATCAAAGGTATCATGTAATAAAATAAATATAAGAAATATGTTAATCTAAAAGCCTAATTATTTTAAATAATGAAAGACCATTGGACAGGGAAAACAATAAATAACAGATCTAAAAGAAAGCAATATGGGACTGGATATAAAAGTCATTTATTTTGAAGCCATAATATATTTTAGGCATAGTTAAATAGAAATCCTACTGATTTGTATCAAAATAAAAATTTTATGTGTATATTTGGGATAAAGGAGGTGAGGCTTACTATATATAATTAATTATACAGTAGATAACTACAATATATAACAAACATGTTATTCATATTAGTATAATATAATATTATCATATTATTACCCAGTTATTCAAACTTAATATTAATACCTTCTAAAAGAATTTTCCCTTAGTTTTTTTAGTTTTTAATCATATTATTCTCATATTAAGGCAAATATAGCCACTTGTTTTTACAAACCCTTCAAAAATTAGTAGAAAGAAAATATCTTTTGTTTAGCATATATATTTTCAAGCTCTTTTAATTCACCAAATGTATGTAATAAATCACTTCAAATTTATAAGCAAACACAGGAATGAATTGCATTAGTAAGTAAGTTCAGTTAGATGACCCAACATGAAAATTAGAATCTTCACCAGAAATTAAAATTAGATGAGGAAAGAAAAAACTTTAAGTTGTAATATGAAGAAAAAAAAACCTGTATTGTGATTTAAGTTAGAGAAACAGTTATTAAAGGTCATCTGAGTTATATATATAGATTTTTAATATGGAACACTTCATGAATTTGCGTGTCATCCTTGTGCAGGGGCCATGCTAATCTTTTCTGTATAGATCCAATTTTATTTTATATGCTGCCTAAGTGAGCATGTGAGTTATATTTATATAGAAAAAAGGTAACTTCTACACTGAGAAGATCGGACTATGAAATAAAAGCATAAAATATAAATATTCAAATAATGGAAAATAAACAAAAATGATGGACATGAAGACTATCTGATAAGTAGAACATTTATTGGTATGTAATTTATAAAAATGCATACACATTTATTAATATATATACTTGTTTTAAAATAATGGCATGATACTATATACCTACATATGTCTATCTACATTCATCTATATATGCATGAATATCTATTTTATAATACATATGTGTATCTAAATATAACCAATGGGAAAATTGCTAATTAAATGTATGTCATACATGTGGTCATAAATGATGTAACACATCTACATTTACAAATAATACATAAATTTATTTTTAAAACTAGTGGTGCATTTAATATAGAAATTATATTCAAAGGATCAGAGGTAGTACAGTGAGTAAAGTGCTTACCTTGCATGAAGCTAATCTAGGATTGTTTCCCAGTACATCACGTTGTCCAAAAATGCCACCACAATTAATCATTGAGCACAGAGT
The DNA here is from genome assembly GCF_024139225.1 of Suncus etruscus. Lineage (NCBI taxonomy): Eukaryota > Metazoa > Chordata > Mammalia > Eulipotyphla > Soricidae > Suncus > Suncus etruscus. The sequence goes on along the minus strand of NC_064863.1, from coordinate 49,215,973 downwards.
TCGGAATAAGCCCTGAGCACAACTGATGTGGTCCCATCAAAAACAAACAATATAAGAAATGAATGATTAAGAATTAAACCTCTAAAGCATAGTATGTAATCATCAAATTTTTGTTTTTTTGTCAAGTAGTTATATTAGATACAACAATAACAAAACAAATAGCTTATGAGCTAGCTTCTTTCTAAAATATGAATTTTCTCTCTCATCTACTAGGTAATATACATTAACTGAGAGTGTATATATAATAAATATTTAACTGTGCACATATATTAAGAATACATTGGCATGACATGACTACATCCCTTTAGAAATTCTGACTTGGAAACAGTAGTATTAAAAAAATAACAGATTTATGCATGACTGCATATGGATGCCCTTTTATTATATATAAAACACTGCAAACTGTTTTACAGTGAAAGAAGGCTAAAGGTTGAGTGGTTGTAATGAAGCAAAATTGCAGATTCCCAAGGGCAGGGTGGAAAGCAAATAACTGTGTTTTCAGTTCCTTAGAAATTACTTTGGCAATTAAGAGTTGTTCATATATGTGGTTTGACTGCAATCAGGGCACCCAATGGAATACCCAGACATTTCTTAATGTATGTTGGCCATTATTTCAGCAATTATAAAAGGGATATAAATGCTAACATGCACATTTCCAGTAATATGGCTTTCAGTCCCTATACCATCATTGTAGAAATGTATTATGTGGCTTCTTTAAACCCAGCTTGCACTGCAAGGTCAAAGCAACCAGCAATTCATTCCTTGCAGAGTAACCATTTTATTAGGTAGCGTGGAAGTCAGAACTCCCTGTTTCATTAAATGGCAATTAAGTAATTTAAAAATAATACTAAGCCCTTAATCAGCTTGTTTTGCCATGTGTTCCACAAGGGACTTTGGCATTCTCGAACTATAAAAAAAAGAAAAGTGCTTCATGAATGCAACTTATGCTTTTAAGCTTTGAAGTTTCCTGCCAAACTAGATGTTTTAAAATTTCTGTTATGAAAATACTAAATTTAAAATTGGTTCACTCTCAACCAATAAAATAAATTAATAAGGCAAATGTCCCCTATCATGGTATTTTTATTTTACAGTTTATACTGAATAATTGTTCCATCTTAGGTAAGGTGTGATGAGAATAAGTAAAAAAAAAATCTTTACAAATATCTATTAAATCATTTTAATCTTTATTATTCAGAATTTGAAACTGTTCTTTAAAATTTGTATATTGTGCTCGCTTTGGCAGCACATAAACTAAAATTGGAACAATACAGAGAAGACTAGCATGGCAAATTTATGAAGCATTCCATATTTTTTAAATAATTGTATATTATATAACTGTTGAATGATCTATTACTGTATAACCAAATCCCACAGAACATTGTAACTGAAAAAATATTATTTTATTCACAAAAATATTAAAGGGATTAAGGATCAACATGAAAACTTTTCACTCTATATAGATATCATTTGGTGTGACTAAACTGGGGAATAGAGGTTTCACTTCCAAAAAAGCACATTAATATGGACAGCAAATTAATCATGGCTTTTAACTAGGAGTTATGTGGATTCCCAGTGTAAATGCTCTTCCTCAGAGTGAGGCAAGATTGGAAAAGAAACAACTGGAAGTGGAAAATATTGTTATAAAAATAGAAAAACATCTATTTTTTTGTTGGTAGGTGATGATACTAGATTAGAAAGCAATACAGCAGAATTGCCAGTCATAACCTCTCTGAATCAAAGAGAAAATTGTCAGTCAAATATGAGAATTTTAAAAGAGATAAAAATATGCAAGTCCACATAATAAAAATATTCATGTTTTACTTATTGAAAGTACTATGGAAATTAACTGTTTATAGCCTTTTTTATATATTGACTATTCTAATCTGCTTATTATGCAATGTATTAATGTGAAAGGGAACATATTAATATTATAGTTGGTGTGCTAATTCATTTGTGGATCATTGTGTTTTAAATTCTATGATTATTAACTAGAAGATCATCAGAAAGTCACATGTCTCTGAATACAGTGGTTTTCCTCATTAAATTTATAGCATAGTACAGGGTAAGGCACTTACTTGCCTTCCCCCTGGTCTTAAACAATGCCATGCTGCCAAATGAGTGAAAAAATGTGTTAATTTTCTAACAAATCTATTCAAAATAATTAAAAGTAATTAATTCAAAATAAAAGTAAATAATTCAAAATAATTTAAAATAATTAAAATAAATTAAATAATCCTTCAAAGAGAATTTATCTGAAGCTTGATGGTAGTTTGAGGCCAGAAGAGATGGATCAATGGTTTGAAGCACAAGCTTTGCACGTAATGTTCAGGTTCAATCCATGTCACTGCATGGTTGCTTAAGCACTTCTGGGAATGACACCCACAAAGAGTTGGAAATAGCTCCAGCCTTTTGTAAACTCCGAATGCAAACAAAAAAAAGCAATTAATCTTAAACATAACATTGCAAATATACCTATTTTGTTGTATATATTAAGTTTAATGAGGTAAACAAGTTTATTATGAAAGCAAAGAGTAAGAAGTAAAGAAAGATATATACTATTTTAGTTTTGGATTTTGGGTTGCACACAGCTGCACTCAGGATTACTCCTGGCTTTGTGCTCAGAAATTACTTCTGACTTGCTAGGGAGATCTTATGGGATGCCAGAGATTGAACCTGCGTCAGTTGCATGCAAGGCAAACACCCTACCCACTCTGCTACCTCTTCAGTACCAAGATATATAATTATGGGCTTCTCTATTGTGAGAAAAAAGACAGAGTAATCATCCAAAGCAAGGATTGAAGAATATATTTCCAGAATTTTGGAAATGTGCCCTAAACTAAGTACTTAGCTCAGTCAGATAAGAGTAGAAGATACTAATTTTACTATCTTTTACCTTTATACCAAATTCTGCTGTCCCTTTGTTAGATACAAGGAATCAGCATACTTAGATTTTGTTCCCTAACAAAGTGAAAACAAATTCCCTATTTTTAAATTTATATTAAAATTCTGTTGTTTTGATTATAGAAGTTAATTCATAATGAAAAAGCATTATTAAATACATAAAAATACATAGCCATAATAGAAATGGCATGCCTCACTGTACCATCTTCAACCAATTTGTCAACTAATATTTATTATTTTTGAATATTTTACTATCAAATTTTATATATACATATATATCCTGTGTTATGTAGCTATGGATGATTATGCTTAAAAACAAAGTGTAAAAATTCTCTCTTTTTTTTTTTTACAAAAATCAGTCTACTTTTATGTCACATGGTGATCTGTCCAAGTCATTTGGCTTCATCAAATCTTAACAAATGAGACAATGAATGCATAACTTTTATACAAAAGTCTTTAAAGAGTCTTTAAAAGTCTTTAAAGAGTAAATGATGATGAAGAATGTAGTTCAAACAGTAAATGTACTGCTTGCCATGTGTATGTAAGGGCCTACATTTAATCACTAAAATCACATAGCTCCAAGCAAGCTGTGTGATCTTTGAGAAAGGTCCTATGACGACCAACACCACAATAATCAAAAGAAAATGTATATAATTAGACACATAACCTTAACCTATCATGAAAATATAAGAACCATGAAAACAGAAGTGAATTGCTATTCACATTTATTTATACATGTGCAATTCCTAAGAGCTGAGTAATGGTTCAAAAAGTTTTTTCTTTTTCATTTATTTTTGAGGGTGTTAGGGGTATTGAGACACACCTAGCAGTGCTCAGGGGTTACTCCTGGTTCTGCTCTCAGAGATCTCTCCTGGCATTTTCTGGATACCATAGGAGGATGCCAGGGATTGAACTTGGGTTTGTCCCAGGTTGGCCATGTGCAAGGCAAATGCCCTACAGCTGTGCTATTGCTATGGCCCGAAGAATTCTGTGTTTTATGATATTAAAAAGTATGGATGTTTACCAAACTATAAAAAAAACAATTTCAGTTGCTAAACAGCCTAAAACATCTGCCATACAATGTATTAAAGTATCTATTGGGTTGCATATATGATAAATACAATTTTGATGAAACATCCACTAGTGAAGTTGGATTGACATACAAATTTACAATGACACTGAATGTATAAACCAATATAAAACCACAGAATCAGTTATCACTGATTTCTTATTGATTTTTTGGCTATACTTTGTGTACTTAAAACTTACTCCTGACTCCACAGTAGGGATCAATCATAGTGTGGAATGTACAATATGGGGTCCAGGAATAAAACCCTAGTCCCTCATGGGCAAGGTAAGTATCCTGCCTTTAGTGCTATCTTATTAGCCTGTGATCTTATATTTTAAGTTAAAGACAAGTTAATTAGTTTTTTTTTTTTATCTTTTTTTTTTTTTGGTTTTGGTTTTTCGGGCCTCATCTGTTTGATTCTCAGGTATTACTCCTGGCTAAGCGCTCAGAAATTGCCCCTGGCATGGGGGAACCATATAGGATGCGGGGGGGATCGAATCATGGTCCTTCCTTGGCTAGTGCTTGCAAGGCAAACACCTTACCTCTAGCGCCACCTCTCCGGCCCCAAATTAGTTTTTTAACTAATTTTGTTTACTTTTTTGAGGGCTCATTAGTGATCAGGACTAATTCCTGCTTCTGTACTCAGGCAACATTCCTGGTAGACTAGAGGTTCATATGGATTGCCAGGGATGGAAACCATGTTCGTCATAATGAAGGCAATGCCCTACCCTGTTGTGCTAAAAAAATTTGTTTTTTAACATACATTTATTTTAAATTTTATATTATTGAAAGCATTGTGATTTACAAATCCTTCATAGTTGGATTTTAGACATACAATGATCAGGGCCAATCTCAAAAACTCAAATTGTAACATTCCTCCAAAAATAAATGTTTCCAGAGTACAGCATATACCACCAGCCTTTGCCCCTGGTCTATCAGTATAACAGGCCCACTTTAAGTTTTTATTTTTATAGTTTAGTTCTCTTGATTCTATTGTTTTTATCTTTGGCTTGAATATTTAGCTCTTTGTTTAATAATATTTTTATTTAAGCACCATTATTAAAAACATGTTTGTAGTGGGGTTTCAGTTATAAAAAAGGACACTCCCCTTCACCATTGCAACCTTCCCACCACTAATGATCCCCAACTCCCTCCTCTCCCAGCCCCTGTGTGTATTCAAGACAGACATTCTATTTCTCTCACTCATTACCATTGTCATGATAGTTTTTAATGTAGTTATTTCTCTAACTGCACTCACCATTCTTTGTGGTATCTTTCTTCCCATGGGCTGGTCCTTCCAGCCCTCATCTCTATTGTCTCTGTGTATTATTAAAATAATGCTTTTTATTTTTAAATGTCATAGATGAGTTATACTATTCTGTATTGATCTCTTTCCCTCTGACCTATTTCACTTAGCTTAATAGTTTCCATTTCAATCCATGTCTGTCCTTTTCATTTTTATTTTCATCAGTGTACCTGGAACACTTGGCCCAGGCTCCATCCTTTTATTCACTCCTTAATTTTATAGAAAATTTCAGATATAAGAGCTAAAAAAACATAGGTTCTAAGAAAAAGGTAGGATTCCTATCTAAAAGATAAAAAGGGATGGAAGTTTTTGTATAGGTTAAACAAAAGTTTGGGAAAATAGAAAGTAAAAACCCTTGGCCTAACCTATAAAGCATTACCATAATACCAAACATAGGTTCTGGGCATGCTAAATTGTCTACCCCCAAAGTCTTTTCGCATGGTTTTAGGTAAAGTCCTCCTTAATCATATTTGCCACAGTCAGGCTTCAGTAATTAAAAATATTGGTTTTTGTTCCAATCCTATGTGTAAATCAAGGTGTCACATAGTGTCTTCTGTTTTCAACTTACTGCTAGGTGGTGAGGTAGGGAAACCAGCTCTAATAGCAAATTGTTGTTGTTTTCAAGTCAAGTCCTCAGGGTATTATATAAATACACCCTGGAGTAAGTCAGTGCCACGGCAGCATTAGGGCTTTCTCCAATAGCAGTTTAATTCCTTGATCTGATATAGAAAATCCTTCTGGTTCCAAAGATAAAATCCAAAGTTTAATGGTAATCACTGTCTGAACTACTGAAGCCTAAGTCAAGCCTCTACCATAAATAATCAGGGTAAATATCCTACCCCTGCATTAAAAATTTAGAAGTTCCTATTCCTACTAAATAAGAATTTCTTTATATACATAAGTTTTCTCCACTTTAATGTGACTGTTAAAAAAAGGAACAATGACACAGGATGCTATTGTTTCATATGGGGCTAGAAATAATAAGCTAAACAATTCCTATAACTGATTCTAATATGAACTCAGAACTCAAGAGAAACGTCTACTAGAATCTCCTACTAAACAATTTCAGAAAAGGGGTTTGGAAAACTACATCTACATAAGAAAATACATGATAAGAATTATACCATTTTAGGAAGCCTGGTAAAAGTAGCTGAAAAGGAGACATTGGCTGAAAGAGCCAGAAGGAGTAGAGAAGTAGCTGCTAGAAAAAGGCTTAGTATGGAGGCCATGTGAGGAGGTATACATAGCGGTAGGGGCTGTGAAATAAAGCTGGCTGACTCCTGAAAAATAATTAAAGAAAACGAATTATATCATTTTAAAAATATGTCTATGGAAATATACAAAAAGATATATATGTATATGTATATATATGTATAATATATATATATATGTATAATATATCCTTTATGCCTGGTGAAGGAAATAAAATCTGGAGTACAGCTTCAGCCTATGGCATTGTCTTACGGAAACTGAAAAATAGCTCTCACCAGTCATGGATCAGGAAATATCCTCAAGCCAAGGGTCTCTCAAAAGGCCAAATCCAGTAGCAAGCAACAATCCACAGCTAAAGGAGGTGAGAGAAAATGGGCCGCCAAGATCAAATCAGCAGCAGCAGTGATGGCAGCTTCTTCCCAGACTGAGGCTAGGAAGGCTGATAAGCCTTCATTTCACTTTGGGAGCTGGATGTCAGCAGTTTGAGTTAGGAGAAATTTCCTATTCTTGAGGAGTTAAAAAGGGTTTTTTTAAAAAGGTTTTTTTAAAACCCTTTTTATAAAAAGGGTTAAGTTGCAAGAAATAGCAAATAAGAAATGAGAGAACAAGAAGATAGAAAAGGTTTTGTTATTTTTAATTGTATTATCTTCAATTCTCTGTACATAAAATGTATGGAAATTCAGTAATGAGCGAATGGTATTAATAACAGAGAAAACATTATAAATTAAGACACAGCATATTATAAACATTATTTTATTAAAAAGATGAAGTTCTCACTCATGTATAGTGCCATAATTTTGATTCATCAATATTACTGAAATTCATGTTAAAATATCTCATATAAGGCAAGGACAAAGTTTTGCACAGAAATTATTTATATAATTCTATTAAGCTGAAATATCTCCCTCATTTTCTAGGGATGCTAACTCACAATCAGTTTAGATAACCAAAGATTTTTAACATATAAATACTAAATACTGGTGACATTATTTCAGCAATTGTCCACTCCTTAAAAAGAACTGAGAAATGTTTGTGTTTTGCATTTGAATTGAACCCAAATTTTATTTTTCTGACATCTTCTTTCTGTAATATAATTCATTATTTATAAAAAGTCAATAAAGTAGATGAAACCAAATTAAAAAAATTATTAAAAAATATTCCTGAAAAAGAAAAATAAATTATCCCAAATTTAAGAGATTAAGAAGGCAAGAGCAGAAAGGAAGTAAAACAGAGAGGAAGACAGTGGCATCAATTGAAAGCAAACTCAGGGACTACCTCATTGAAAAAATTCTAATTCTATTCATGGTTAGAACAGTAATTCAAAGCCAAAAGAAAATATGTTTTATTACATAAGAGTGGTTTTATCAATTTTTATCTATTTCATTTCATTATAATATTTAAAGAACCATATTTACTCATTTTAATTGGTTTATGTAGAATCTCATTCTTGAAGTGGTAAAATCTTTTAATCAAACTTATATTGTAATATACTTTATATAAAAATAAAAATGACTGAAAATGAAATTTTCTTTTAGTATCAGATCAGATTTACTTCTAAGGAAAAATATTTGCTATGAATCTGTATTTTATATGTCCCCACATATTATTGCAACAAGATTTTAAAGGCACAGTTATACTTTCTGATGCTGAGATAGCTCTCTAAACACCAATAAAGTCACCTCCAAGCCTATATTCTCATAATTAGTGCTAGTATAGCTATAACTCAATGCCTTTGTATTGTGTGCTTTTATTTTATGAAGTTGTTTTACTTGAACATAATAATCCTACGACTAAAAGGAACTGAGGGAAGGCTTAAAAACTGCACTTTTGTCAATGTAGGAGATGGACTGCTTTGGAGAATATGCAGAAACCAGAAATGTGCAGATTTGAAATTCTCAAGTCTTTAGTGAAATAACTGTAGAACAATTAACTTTAGCTTTGGAGAGAAACATTTTCAATGTTCATGAATTTATTTTGACCCTCCTATTTTCTTCCTATTTCTAATTGCAAAATTCACACATTGCTGATATCGGATGAAAATGTTAAATGAGAAACTTTGTCTAACAAAGTATTTATTTTTCTTTTAAATTTATACAAAGGTACAGAGAAATAGTATCATGTATAAGATGTTTGCCTTGCAAAGTATAAGGTTCACTCTCTGGTATCCCATAGGGTCTACGATCCTCACCCAGGAGTGATTTCTGAGTGCAGAAATAACACCTCAATATATCAGAATATGACCAAAATAAAAATTGCACAATGCGGGGCCAGAGAGATAACATGGAGGTAAGGAGTTTGCCTTGCATGCAGAAGGTTGATGGTTTGAATCCCGGCATCCCATATGGTCCCCTAAGCCTGCCAGGAGTGATTTCTGAGCATAGAGCCAGGAGTAATGCCTGAGTGCTGCCAGGTATAAACCAAAAACAAAAACAAAAACAAAAAAATTGCACAATACAAGACTAGCCATGGAATTTATGATATATAATATCTAATAATTAATTCACATGAGGCAATTAAGTATTAGATTTAGCTTATGGTTTTATTTATATAGAGAAAATATATTTTGGTTAAGATTACAAAATTGAATGAATTAGAATTTTCAGTAGTACTTAAGTTAATTTTAATATTAGTATTCAGTTCTAATTTGAGCCATTTGAATATGTTATTTTTTAAATTTAGAAATAACTTACTTTTGAAATATACAAAATTCCTTATACAACCATGATACACATATGTTCAGTAGGTGTTCATGTTGTAGATGACATAAATGAGATTATATTGTAACATCACATCCTTCAGAGTGAGTAAAAGGGGCCGGGAGATAGCATGGAGGTAAGGCATTTGCCTTTCATGCAGAAGACCAGCGGTTCAAATCCCGCCAACTCATAGGGTTCCCATGCCTGCCAGGAGCAATTTCTGAGCACGGAGCCAGGAGTGACCCCTGAGTGCTTCTAGGTGTGACCCAAAAAACCAACCAAACAAACAAAAAACAGAGTGAGTAAAGTAAAAATTATATTAAACCTAGATAAAAGCTATTCAATTTAATCAAAATTAAGTTAATATAAGTCTAACCCTTCAAAGAAGCTGTTTGCCTGTGTTTATTTTTTCTTTAAAGAGAATTTTTCGCATAGTTAATCATAATGCATATTTTGAGGTAAGTGGAATGGCATTATTTTAAAAATTAAAAGAAAAACTAGAATAAAGGGGAAAAAGAAGTGCAGTGACCCAGAAAATTTGTGAAACATACTGTATCTCCAATGAGGTAATTAGTTGTCAAAAGGTTTAATAAGTTCTTGTTACTAGTTGACCATTTTGTTACTTCATTTGTTTCTGAACACCAGGTGGCTTCAGATACACATTGATATCTAAATTGCTGTATTCCTGTAGGGATGACAGTATTAAAGAAAAGTGGAGTTGTCACATGGTCCAGTAATTCCAAGCATTACTGATTATATTGTGGATTTTGTGGGGTATATTTTTAGCTGTAATGGCTTCTGGAAAAAACAAGAAGGAGTCAGAAGGGTATCTATACTCACTCCAAAAAAAGTGTCCTGGTGATTTCAGCTCAAATACCAGCATACCTGGTGTTTTGGTCTGATTGGTTTCTACAGAGAGCTCTAGAGAAGTGGTGAAGGAGGGTAATTGGCAAAGCAGTGATTGTGGATGATGGGTGCAGCCGGCATGGCTTTAGCCTGCCCTCTCCTCCCAAGATTGCCAGGTCAGTGATCTGTGACCACTTAACACCAGAAGTGATTTCCAGCCACACTGTTGTACCTGTGTGCAAGTGGTATTTGTGTGTGTGTGCGTGTGTGTGTGTGTGTGTGTGTGTGTGTGTGTGTGTGTGTGTATGAGCTTCACACTTAAAAGGAGGCACCTCTCTTGACTGTGGCAAGCACTTTAAAAGATATGTGAATGCCACAGTGAGGCTGTGTGTAAATGAGTGAGATCCACAATGAAAAAAGAAATATGTGCAAGTATATATGCAAGGATTGTGTATATGTTAATGGGTGCAGTAGGCATGACTTCGGTAGGGTGGAGACTTGGCCCTCCCTCTGTTCAAGATTGCTAGTTTCCAGCAGATGGCCAATGTACCAATGTACCAATGGCTTGGTTTGCATTTGAGAACAGAGTGCTGTCTATTTAAATTTTTAAAGCAGGAAATAGTATAAATGAGGACATTTCTAACATAGCCCACATAATATTCACAATCAGGTTATTACAAATGCTTTATTTAATGAAGATTAAATTCCTGATCAAAACAATGAAAATTGACAAAAAGAATCTCATCAAGCTCACAGTTTAAGCAGGCTATGTAAAATTCCTACAGCTAGAAATTTTATTATTTTTTAATTTTATTTTTAGGGCCTTACCCAGTGATGCTCAGGGGTTACTCCTGGCTCTGCACTCAAAAATCACTCTTGGCAGGCTTGGGGGTCAAAGATCAAACCTGGGTCAACTGAGTGCAAGTTAAATGCCCTATTTGTTGTGCTATCACTCCAGCCCCTCCAAAATTTTTATAAAAGTAAAATTTAATTGTTGATCATGAAATATTGCTTGCACACAAATAAGGACATATAGTTTTAAAAATGAGAAAATATTGGTATTAATTCCAAGCAAGCCAAAATATTCAACAAAGAAAAAGAAATCCTAGTAAAGATTACAATCAGTTTTCTTTCAAAATTACCATTTCCTTTTTACTTATACATCTAATAATATTATTTATCACTAGTTTATAATATTACAGAATTAGGGGATTTAGCTTTATAATATATGTGTAGAATTGTCAGCACAATTATATACCACAAATTTCTTTACTTAGTAATATGTTTGGCCATTTGAGATTTTGCTAACTCCTGAATACTGAAAATATTACTAAATGAATATAGGGGCACATATGACTTTTTGAAATGCTACCTGGGATCTTTGAAGATATATAATGGTAAATTAAAATGGTATGTCACATGGAAACACAAGTCTTCGATATGTATACAAATTATTTTCCAAAGCAGCTAATCCAGTCATTGTTACTGATAAGATATGAGGCTTTATTATTTTTCCCACAAAATAAATGTTTTATAATTACTAATTTAAGTTCATTTTCTAATGTATAAAAAGTAGTTCTTCATTCAGGGGCCTTCATTTGCACTTTTGTCCTGTGTTCTCTCCCTGAAAATAATAAGCCAAGATTCTCTTAATAAAAACAAGTTTATTTTCTATAGTTAGAAATTTTATGCTTAACTAGAACATTATATGCCCTAGTAATGTCAAATTATTTAAGTGGTTGTGAGTTCTTTTTGCATGAATTCTTTTTAGTAATTATAATCTAGTTGAGTAAAGCATGGCAGATCTGACAAAGTAATTATGAATAATATCAGTCAGTTGCATGAAGTAGAACTTGATGTGGAGACTGGCATTGATACTCTTGTAGAAGTATGTATGAAAATCACATAATTAGGTTGTATCTACAGTAATTGGTTGCATATTTATCCATTATGACATGAAATTTTGAAACAAAGAATGACAATCTTTGGTTAGTTTTAAAGTATTTTCTAACTAGAATATAATAGGTTCTGTCCCTATATACTACAAGTAATTAGAATACTCATGAATAGTGAACACATACCTTTATATAATTTATCAAACTTTTCAAGTCAATATTTTATTCATCATTCCTATTTTATACCTATTCGTATATACATATAAAACAAACTGTTTTAATGACAATTATTATTAAACCCCATCATTGGTTTGGATGGGCAGTCCATTATAGTAAACAAGCTTATATCTAATTATATCATATCGTAAGTTAATTATCTAGAATGTCTAATTCTCAAACCTGGAAAGTACAGTAAAAGATCCAGTAAAAGTAAAATAGATCCAGTAAAAAGTAAAACTTAATTGTTGATCATGAAATATTGCTTGCACACAAATAAGGACATACAATTTTAAAAATGAGAAAAATATGGTATTAATTCCAAGCAAGCCATAATATTGAACAAAGAAAAAGCAATCCTATAAAGATTATAATCAGGTTTCTTTCAAAACTACCATTTCCTTTTAATTTATACATCTAAATATTTTATCAGTAATTCATGAGGGGCATATTAAATTTTTCTCCAAGTATTATAAAGACAAATATAAATATCCTTGTTCAACATTTCACTATCTATATTATTACTGTAATGCATATGCTCATTAATCTAAGAAACTGTTCATAAGATTCATAGGATTGGAATATAACTAGTCACCTAGTCACGTAGAAGAATAGTCTTTATGTCTGAGATACCTAAAGCTGCTACAATGTCGCAGTATTAAATTACATATTTTTATTTAAATGTTATTAAAACATAATATATATAACTTTTTTTAGGATGTTTAATTCTTTTTACAAATGAGTTAAGTTCCTAAATACATAAATTTCTTATATGAGAACATAAATTAGATATTGATTCCAGAATCTAAAGAAAAGAATTAAAGGCTATTTGACAGCAAAATATACTGCATTTAATCAATAGTTAAGTATCAATATTGTATAAATGTCACATGAGCCATATTTTCAACTCCAGGTGAGTGGGTCTGAAGCAGAGTGTCTGCACAAAATATTCCAAACCAGGCTGAGGGTTAATCGCATGTAGTTTGGCAATCTCCTACCTCATATAGAGTGCAAGTTGCTTGCCAGAACTGTCATTTTTATTGAGTACAGAGACTACCCCTAGATGGGGAAGAAGAACAGAGTAAGGACAAATATCTCAGGCTATCCTGAGACAGTCCTGCCCAGGTTTTCTTGAGATATAAAAGATAATCTCTGTTTTGGGGTAAAACCAAGTTTTAAACAAACTGATACAAGGCAACCAGGGTTGTTGTAGGTGAAAACAAGTTGTAAATAAAGATACAAAGAAACCATGGGTGTTTTTTGTTTGGGATAAAACAAGGTATAATCTAACAAATATAACTAAATCAAAATAATAAAAGCACAAAACAAAAGAGCTAATAAATGATAGCATGATGATAATTCTCAAAGGCAATAATAGCGCAGAGGGCCAGGTGGAACCTGTCCGTGGTAGGAAGCTTGCCACATAAAAGTATGTGTGTGCAGTTAGGGGAGAAAGAAGAAACCACCATGACAATGATAGCTGGAAATGAGTATAGACAAAAACTGAATGTTAAAAGGGTGTAGAGTAAAAATGCAAACTACAGTATCTAAAAGGGGTAAAACACAAAGATAGGAAAGAGAGAAAGAGAGGTATGGAGAGGAAAGAGATAGGAAAGAGGGGGAGGGAAGGAGAGAGAAAATGTCTCTATAGATGCAGGCAAGGACGATGGAGAACAAGGAAGAAAGGAAGAAAATGTGGACATTGGTGGCAAGGAATGTTCACTGCTGAAGGAATGGTTGTTGGATATTTTATGACTGAAATCTAATCATGATCATCTCTCAAACTGTGTATTTCATAATGATTCAGTTCAATAATTTATTTTATCAAAAATGTTTATCTATGCCACAATTTCTGTTTCATTCTATTGAGACTCAAAATTGATCTGTGATATATTAATTACAAATGGTGATATATTGTAGTGCAAAATGTTTAGTATTTTAAAACAGAACTGATACTTTGGCTCTGGATTCTTTCCAAATATAAATGGTGTCTCTATGAGGGAATTCAGTGGAGTTTAAGCAAAAGTGTTAATTGAAGCAAATAAAAACTTATATGGGGATGGATAATCACTTTCTAAGATTTGTTGTCAGGAATTCCCTCCTCCTGTCTAGATTTCTCCAAAGGGATGCTTGAATATCTATATGACATGACTATATATTTCCCCCAGATCAATGAGCCAAGATAAAGGATGCATAACAAATGTCTTCAGTATTCTTATCTGAGAAAATATGTCATCAGTTCTCAAATATAACATAATGCTGTGAATGCCAAAGTATGAAATCATGAGCGTTACTTTATAAGTGGAACATTATGCTATTAAATTGTACAATTTCTTTATATGAACTTCATAACTCTTATAATCAAATAAATAGAAGGCATCCTTTTACTTTAATCACACAAGTTTAATGTTTTAAAACTGCTCTTTGAACTACAAAGCTGAAAACGTTTATTGTTTCATTATTAGGGTATTATCCATTTAATCATTTTCTTTATAAAAGTATTTCCAATTGAGAAATTTCTATTATAATTTATATTTTGTTTTTCAGACATGCTAAGTAAGAATGATAGGTAATGATCACTTTATTCCATTACATTTTTATTGCCTAGAAGTTTGGAAATAAATGAGAACTTCAATTCCATTAATTATTTTGACAGATAACTTTGAATAGTTATTGCACCTATTTTTATTTTTTTTGTCTTTTTTTTTGTTTTTTTGGGCCACACCCTTTTGACACTCAGGGTTTACTCCTGCTATGCGCTCAGAAATTGCTCCTGGCTTGGGAGGACCATAAGGGATGCCTGGGGATCGAACCGTGATTCGTCCTACGTTAGCACTTGCAAGGCAGACACCTTACCTCTAGCGTCACCTTTTTTTTGTCTTTTAAACATGTTTTACTTAATTTTGCTTTAAATTATTTAAATCTGAGTATGTCATATTTTTGTATACAATAGAATTTAAATCAGTTATATCTTTATCAAAGACAGTTAATAAATAAGATAAAAATTAAAATACTCCTCAGTTTAGAAGAGTAAAAATTTGGGGAAGCATTATTAACATCTTTAGAATAAAATCTACAGGAATAAAACAGAAAAAGTGTCTATTTTCATACATTTGTGAAGTAACAACAGAGAATTCCACCAATCTGCAATCTGAATAGACAGATTTCTTAAGGGAAACACAAGATCTAAGTGGTCTCATATATGGAAGAAGTTATAAGTAATAAAACCCAATAGAAACAATAAGTCTAAATGCTTAACTACTTTTTTAGTATAAATTTGTGATGTGGGCCTGGAGAGATAGCACAGCAGCATTTGCTTTGGAAGCAGCCGATCCAGGACCAAAGGTGGTTGGTTCGAATCCCGGTGTCCCATATGGTCCCCTGTGCCTGCCAGGAGCTATTTCTGAGCAGACAGCCAGGAGTAACCCCTGAGCAATGCCGGGTGTGGCCCAAAAATTAAAAAAAAAAATTGTTATGTAGTGAGAACCAAATTATAAGAATGGGTGTTTTTGTAGGGCAAAAGACACAATTTTGTATATTTTCCCCAAGTATATCACCAGTAGTTAGGGAAAATTTAGAAAATTATGGAGAAATAGTTTCTTCTTCGATCCAGGCTTAAATAGTGGAAGGAAAGAGTATCATGAAAATATAAACATGATTATTTCTCTAGTTTCAAGACATTCTCAAGGGTCTTATACCACCAGAGAAAACAAGAGCAATTCTATCCAACTATGGACCAAAATCAAATAAACCAAAATTTAATCTAAACAATCTCTTTGTCTAATACAGCATTGCCTAATTTAATGAACAAATGTTAAAGTACATAAATTAACATAACAGACATACTTTGTGAAATAAGGGAAGAAAAAAAAACAACAAAAGCTCAAGCTTGAACTACAAGAGATTTGTAAAGATTTCTCTCTCAAGGCAAATCCTTTGTGTACTAGAGATTGAGATGTAATTTAAGTTTTTTAAAATATTTTATTCTGACTATTACCCTTGAAAATAATAACAAATAAACAATCAGGACTTTATAGATATAATCAAGTTACAATAATATTGCTAAGAGATTAATTCAAATACTAATTTTTATTTTATTGGCATTTTTAAGTAAAATAAAACATAACTAGGAATCACATATAGGAAGAAAGATGATACATAGATAGCATTAAAGATTGACATTGTAAGTGAGAAATAAGGAATACTAATATTTGCCTGAAACTTTAGAAGGTAGGACAAGAAAGCTCTCTTCTCTAGAGAATTTAGCAAAAGCAGAAACTGGCTAAAAATATAATTTCAAAATTTTTGCCTCCAGAACCAAAAGACATATATATTTCTGTAGTTATAAATCATTTATGTAGTAATCCAATATAGAATTCCTAGAAAAATGACAACTGAAACACCAAAAAAAAACAAAAAACTAAGGGTAAATAATAAATAAAATCAAAAGAGGGAAAGGATATAGAAATAAATGCAATAAAAATCCAAAAATTAATTTAACTAATACCAGTTTATTATCACAATTCTAAAACCAAGATGTTAAGAAGATATTCTATGTAAATACAAAAACAAATCCAAAGTAGGTTATAAGAAAATTATTTTAAAATAATAGCTATTAAAAGCAAAGAATTCAAATAAAAATTCCTTTAACACATATAAAAGGAAAGTGGGAAGTGGCAATTTAATTTTGTAAAAGTTAGATCAAAATGATAATGATAAAATATAAAGAATCATTATTAGCATATGAATCAATGATCCAAGATATAACAACCATAAACATTTACACAACAATAATGTAAATAATATCTGAGATAAAACTGAGAAATGAGGAGGCAAAAAAAAATCAATAGTATTGTTAAACACCCATACCTCAGTAATCTACAGATCAAATAGACAGGAAAATTAATATGAAAATAAATAATCTTAACAGCATGATCAGACCACTAAATTCAGTTATCCTACTTACAATCTTTATATATAATATATCTCTTGAAATAGTCATAGAAACTGCAAATGTAGCTAAAGATGCATACTTAAAACATGCATAATAGTGCTAGAGAAAAAATGCACCTAATGAGAGGGTTGGAGAGATAGCATAGAGGTAGGGCATTTTCCTTGCAAGCTGAAGGATGGTGGTTCGAATCCCAACATCTCATATGGTTCCCCAAGTCTGCCAGGAGCGATTTCTAAGCATGGAGCCAGGAGTAACCCCTGAAAGCTTCCAGGTATGAATCAAAATAAATAAATAAATAATAAATAAATAAATAATGTGCAGCTAATGAGGTGCTTACCTTGCACACAGTAGACCAGGGTTTGGTACATGACACTTCTTATGGTTTCCTGAGGTCTACAATAATGACCCTTGAGCACATTGAAAAGACTTGAATGCAGACAGATGTGGGCTCTCCAAAAACAAAACAAAAAATGCTATTTTTTATTGTTGTTGTAGACACACTCTTATTTTCTTTCTATCCATTAGTGGGCTGGATTAACTTATAATTTCTTAAAAGCATAGAGCCTTCATTTCTAGGAAGCACTGATGCTTCATTTTAGAGATTATGTCAAATTGCCAACATTCCAATATTTGTAAAAGTTATTTTGAGTATTTTTATTTATTTAAATCTGTGCACATAAATAGATGACTTAGACTCTGTCTTAGAGGCATGCATTCATTCTCTAAAAAAACTTTTTAAATTTTTCTTAATTTCAACTTGACAATAAGTAAACATGTGCATAAAATAGATTTGAGACTATTTTTAAAATTTTTGACTATTTTATGTGTTGTTTTCTCACCATGATACTAAAATCTTTTTCTTCAAATAAATTTTTATATTTTAGCTAGGCATATTAATGTGAATTAAGTATTTGTCTTATTTTGGACCACATCTCTGATGCTCAGGGGTTATTTCTGCTCTGCACTCAGAAATCGCTCCTGGCTTGGGGGACCTTATGGGACGTCAGGGATTGAGCCACCATCCATCCTAGGTCAGCTGCACGCAAGCAAATGCCCTACCACTGTGCCACCGATCCAAGCTCTGAATTAAGATATTTTTAATGATCCCTATGACCATGTTCTAATGGCTTGAAAATAAGTCAAAATGTTTTGTTCAACAAGTATTTTAAGGGAGGGTCATAGCAATGCCATAGCTGGAAGGCCATTTGCTTTGCACAAAGCTTACCTATGTTGAACTGTGGCATTTTATATGATCCCTTGAGTCTGTCAGAAGTGATTTCTGAGCACAAAGTCAGGAGTCACCCGTGAGTGCTGCTGTTTATGGCAAAAAATAATATTTTAAAGGAAGTAGAAAATACCTCAGATTTTATATGCCACTTTTACAAGTTTTGGGCCCACATTTAATAATTGGCATTCTGATTTCCCACTGTGTCCTCTCAGAACTGATCCCTGAGAGAATAGACAGCAGTATTCCCTGAGCATGTGAATTATGACCTCAAAATAAAAAAGAATCAAAGTACTCATATAGAATGATGGGGTAGGAAGATAGAGCAATAGCTTGTAATAAAAACTTTGAAAGCAGGATATCCAGAACTATTTCCAGAAGTGCACAGTATTTAAACACCACAGGTTTTTTGCATCCCCACGCATGCAATTCCCAAGTATGGAACTATAAATAGTTCCAAAGATCTATTGGTATGAGAAGACAACAAGAAGGATAAAGATGAGGAGGAGGAGAAAGAAGAAGAAGAAGGAGGAGGAGGAGGAAAAGGAGAAAAGAAGAAGAAGAAGAAGAAGAAGAAGACGAAGAAGAAGAAGAAAAGAAGAAGAAAAGAAGAAAAAGAAGAGAAAAAAGCAAAAGAAGAAGAGGAGGTGGAGTAAGAAGAAGAAAACTGTGATTATGAGGAGGATGAGTATGAGAAGGAAGAAATATTCTTAATGGATGGAACCACAACTTTATTTAGGGTAAACATGAAAAGAAAAAATTTAAAATAAAAATTAATCTTTTAATAGAAAATTTAGCCAACATTCTTAGGCCTATAAGAAACAAATTTGAGCAGTATTGCAAACACAGATTCAAGTCAAAGATTGAAAGACAATTATTCAAGCAACAACCCCTCAAAAAAGCTGAGGTGACCATACTAGCATTAGATGACATAGAGAATAGTTCAAATAGGCTAATGAGACAGTGAAGGTAATTTTTTAATTACACCTGGTAATGCCCCAGGTTACTCCTAGCTCTTTGCTCAGGAATTATTCCTGGGAAAGTACAGTGTGCCATATGGGATTCTGAGGATACTGCCATATTTGTGTTATAAATCCAGCCCTGAAGGACATTTCTAATGATCAAGGAACATGTAAAGCATGAAAAACTCAGACTCCTAAACATATATGTATCTAATGAACAAACAGCATAATACTTAAAACAATTGCTAATAGACTTGAAGTAAAGCATTGATAGCAACACAATTGTAGCAGGAGATTTTATTCCTCCTCTCTCTTTTCAATAGATTAACTAAACAAAAGCTCAGTAAAGAAATACTTTCTCTGAATAAAGAAATGAGAGGGCCTTCCTCTCTAGTGTACATGGGAAATGGGAAATATTCTCCAGAATAAAACACACACTGAGAAACAAAGCATAGTTCCACAAAGTTTAGAGGACAGAAAACATACTAACTACTCAGACCATAAAACCACCAAAAATACACACTCATCACAAAGAGAAAGGAAGAATCATTGCAAAGATCTGGGGAGCAAATAGTTCATTATCAAACAAAGAATGGGTCAGAGAAGAAATTAAAAGATCCCTGGAAATAAGAGCATAAGGTTGCAAGCTGCCAAAGATTGTGGAAGGCAGAAAATGCAGTGTTATGAAGAAAAATCGTATCATTGCAAGTATTTATCAAAAAGAAAGAGAGGGTTCACATAAGCACCTTAACTTCACAACGTAAGAATGGAAAATGATCAGCAAAAGACCACAACACATGTAGGAGAAAGGAAGAAATAAATCTTAGAGCAGAAATTAATGAACTGGAAATCCAAAACGAATTCGAACAATTAATTAAAAAGAGTTATTTCTTTAAACAAATTAACAAGATCAGTATAAAACTGATAATACTCACAAAGCAAGAGAGAGAAAAACCTAAAATGTTGATTCAGAGAGAAGATGGAGAGAAACACAACAGATAACACAGAAATTCAAAGTCTCATAAAAGATAACTTCGTTTCGTAAAACAAGAGACACTAGAATAAAGGCCATAAAACAAGAGAAACTATAAGTTATAGAAACATTGTTGGACTCATATAACCTCCCAAGTTTGAAACAACTTGAGTTGGAATACCTGAACAGACCAATTACTACTACTATATTTCAATGTTTCAAGCAATCACATGTCTCCCACAAAGCCCAAACTCAGAGGAATTCACATGTGAATTCTTTTAAACCTTTAAGGAATGACTACTGCCAATTCTTTTCAGGTTTTTCCAGGAGTCAAAAAAATCAGAAACATTCAAAAGTAGTTTTTACAAAGAAAATGTCACCCTGTTACAAAAAAACACACAAAACACCACCAAAAAAAGAGAGAATTATGGAGTCAGGGGTTGATCCCATGATGGTATGTTTCAAGGATGGAGAAACCCTGAATCTCTTAGGCCACAGGAATTCCCTTTCTTCCCCAATTCTTATGGTGCCTATGCAAAAAAAAAAAAAAAAAAAGTGGGGGAACGCCAAACCCTACCACTCCAGCACCCATATTTTTTCTTGTTTTGTTTTGATTTGTTAGTTTTTACTTTATTTTTCTTCTCTTTTTTCTTCCACTTTTTCTTTTTCACTCTTGTGCTTATTATTTAGAGATTTATTTTTATTTTTATTTGCCAGACCCATTTTTTTTCTTTTTCTTTTTTTTCTTTCTTTTTTTCTTTTTCTTTTTTTTTCTTTCTTTTTTTTTTTTTTTGCTTTTTTTTTCTCTCTCTCTCTCTTCTTTCGTTTTTTGGTAGTTGTCACCATATTTTTTCTCTCTTTTTTCTTATCCTTTTTATCTCCAATGATCAATGATGGTGGAATAGATGAGCATCTATCTACAACAAGCTGTAAAGTGGAGACCCAGTTTCACTAGCATTCTGGGGGGTAGAGGAGGGAGATATGGGATGCATACTGGGAACAGGGGCCGAGAGAGGACAGCACTGGTGGTGGGAATGCCCCTCATTCATTGTCACTATGTACCATAAATGATGCAGTGAAAGATTTGTAATGCACTTTGGTCACAATAAAAATTACAAAAAAAAAGAATTATATCCAATATCCTCAATGAAAACAGATGCAAAGATTCTTAACAATGTAGCAGTCAATAGATTACAACAAAGAATAAAAGATTATGCATCATGACCAATTACAATTCATCCCAGATATGCAAAAATAATAAAAACTTTCAACAAAAATAGAAATCAAGAAAATTTTTCTTAATATAGTCAAATCCATTTATTACAAACTATATTAATACAATATTGTTGACAATAATCATAACAATAAAGGGGGAGAATAAAAAGCCTTCCTTCTAAAATTAAGCCTAAAACAAGTTTGCCTATCCCTACCACTTCTACTTAATTTAATACTGGAAGAACTTGCCATAGAAATTAAGAAAGAAAAATTTGTAAAGGACAAATAGATAAGAAGGGAAGAAATCAAGCTCTCACTAATCACAGGTGATGTATTATTACATTAAGAAAATCCTGAAAACTCTACAAAACAGATTCTAAAAAAATTTATTGTTTATAATAAAGTGAAAGAAAAAATAGCATGTAAAATTCCATGACTTTCTTATTCCAAATAATGAAAGGAAAGTGCTATTAAAAAAAAAGCAATTCACAACTGAGTTACAGAAAATCACATACCTCAGAATCAACTTAACTACACAGGTAAAATGCTAAACAAAATAATAATTCAAAAAATAAAAGTATGTGTGTAGAAGTGGACTTAGAGGTGGCCAGAGTTTGGATTGAAAAAGTGCCAGTTTCAATCTAACTGAGATATGTGGACCCAGATGCACCAGCCTATTGGTTATGGTGAAGCTTGGGAAAGAAAAGCCCCAGTTTCAATCCAGCTGACATGTCTGAGATCAGCAGGAACACAGTCATTCTACTCTGTTCTGCAGCTGCACATTTCTTCCACTCAAAGATTGTTGTAACTGCACTACAAGACATAATAACAGTACCACTCAATGATTGTCACAATGGAAAAACTATGAAGAACACCACCACACCTCATGACTGAAGATGTTTATTCTGGAGATTCAACCAATAACAGTCACCTACAGGACCTTAAAGAGGAAATATTAAGTATGTTCAAAGAGCTTAAAAAATGAACAGCCCATAAGACTCAAGAGAGCATGAGAGTAGAAGTGAAAAAAAAAAACTTCGAACAGAAAAATCAGAGCTGAAAAAACATGGCAGGCAAAATGAAAACCTCACTGCAAAGCCTTATCAGTCACTAAAGAAAGAGTCAGCAAAGTCAAATCTGAGCTGCATAAAACCTCCATATAATAGAAGAGGCAGGAAAATAATATTCAAAGAAAGCAAAGTAGACAATAGAAGTCTGGGATAAACTCAATAGAAACAATATAAGGATCATTAGAGTCTCTCCATAAAAAGCCAACAGTCAAAGACATTATTGCTGAGAAATTCCAAGAACTAAAAGTACATGCAACTAGATCCTGGATGCCCAAAGAGTACCAGCTAAAAGAGATCCAAAGAAAAGCATCCCAAGGCACAGACTAGTCACAATGATGAAAAACCACAAAGCGCCGGCGAGGTGGCGCTAGAGGTAAGGTGTCTGCCTTGCAAGTGCTAGCCAAGGAAAGGACCACGGTTCGATCCCCCGGCGTCCCATATGGTCCCCCCAAGCCAGGGGCAATTTCTGAGCGCGTAGCCAGGAGTAACCCCTGAGCATCTAACGGGTGTGGCCCGAAAAACAAAAAAAAAAAAACAAACAAACAAAAAAAAAAAAGAAAAACCACAAAGCAGCAAAAAATAATAAGAAAAATTATATACAAAGAGGCATCCTTAAGATTTATAGCAGATTTATTACAAGCAATTCTAAAGGCCTAAAGGCAGTGGTGGGATATAGTGACAAAACCCAACAAAATGAATGCTTCCCCAAAGAAAATTCACCGAGTCAGACTTTCATTCAGGTTTGAAGAAAATATATAGATAAACATATTAATAAATTATTTATGGATAATCAGGCAACACAGACTTTAAGCTTATGAAAAAAAAGTTTATGAAACAGAGATGGACATTTCTTAGTAATCAAGTGATATGTACAACAGGAAAAAAATCATCCTCTTAAGCTTATATGCACCAAATAAAGTGACAGAAAAGCAGAGCAGATTAGGTGTGTTCATCTGGTTTTGTCTCTTTGGGGGATGCTGCACTCAACTAAGTGACTGGTCCATGACAAGTTCAAGACTGCACTGGTGTCATTCCTTTGGGTAGCACCATCCTCACCTGGTGGCTGCTCCGTCACTGAGTAATAGACACTGCTGGTTTCTTCACTAAGCTTTTATTATGTATATTTTGTTATACTATTAGGTGAACTGTAAAAAATAAAAAGCTATAGAGCAAATTTGAATTTCCAAAGGAAAAAATCATATTATTTTTCACATATGAGCCTTGAGTTTACTAGATTTATTTTCATTAACTGAAACAGTGAGATATTCTAATATTTTTGGAAAGGGATTAAATCACCTAAAATATCTAAATTATTTTAGGAACAACTTTATGCTTAAAGTACCAGAAAAATAAATTAAGCATAAAATAAATTAAGAAAAAGCAAATATTTCTTCAAAGAACAATTCATTTTGTTTTTGTTTTTGAGGCTCATACTCTCCAGTTCTCAGGATTACACATTATTCCTTGCTTTACTAATCACTACTAATGGTGCTCAAAAAATGACAGGTGGTGCTATAAATAGAACCATGGCCAGATATGCAAGTTCTTGTGTGCAAAGCAAGTACCATTTCAAAGCACATTTATCCAAGTAATATCATGACTCTATTTTATGGCAAGAGTAGTTGCTCAAATGGCGTATTAATTTTTATTATTTTAAATCTGATTTTTATTGAGGTATGAGCATTTATTTTAATATTTAATATTGAAATATATTTTTAATATTTTTAGTGCTGCTACAACAATCTCTACACCAGTGATTTTGTCCTTATCTTCACATAAAAATACCCTTTGAAGCTTAATTTTCCAGTTCCTTTGCTCAAAAAGCAACAGATTTTTTTCCACTGGAGGTATTTTATTCCATTCTACATTTTATTGTATTCTATATATGAGTTTTGTTTGTATTTCTATCATCTAGTATTTATCTTTTATTCTATGAATCACTTATTTACCATAATTCCCTTTAATTCAATCCAAGTTGTTGAAAACTACAATATTTAGTCTTGAGTAGTATTCCATTGTGCATATATATATTTGCCACAATTTATTTATAAGACTTACACAAATCACAAATTTGCCCCTAGGTATAATGACATTGCATTAAGATATGAAAAACATGGTGTTGATGTAGTTATATTTTTTACCTGAAGACATAGCTTTCATTTTTCTCTTATATGTTATAACTAAAGTTATATCACTATATTTTAAGTCATTCTTATAAATAAAGCCTCTTGTATCACACCTTAGTTGATCTTTCATGTTTTTTGGATATCTCTGAGAAACTACATAAATAATTGTCGCAACTGAAAAGTCAATAATTATATAGGATTTTAGACAGGATACGAAAGCAACTCTCATCTATACTTCCTAATAAACATGTTATGTAATATCTTACATAAGAAATAAGGTTGGGAGTTGAAGTAACATCAATAATTATGTGTATGAACTTATGCACAAATATGCGTTATATTTAAAAGTAATTTACAATTTTGGAATGTGAATTTAAGAAGATATGTGAAAAATAATTAGTTGCACATTTTCAAATATATTGGTATTCTATAGAACCATAAATTCATACTTACTGGATTGGGAGATACGTTAATGGTCATTTTATAATTTAAGTTTTTCTCTAGTAATCATAATTATTCTAATCAAGTGAATGCAGAATGCAGTTGAAGTTGAATAGCATCCAAGACACATAAGTCACTTTTATGAGGCTTCAAGGGAAACTGAGTGTGATCAAATCTGTTTTGTGCAACAACAGCAAAACACTTTGAGAAACCAATCTAGGGTAATGATAATGAATTCTCAAACCCAATATAATATTCTTCTTCGAGAATATGGAGTAATTATAGTATGACACATGAGAACTTTGCTCATTTATTTTGTCTCTTAATAATTATATACACACATTTTCTTAAATTGAGCATTGGCAAACCTAATCTTAGATGTTTTGGATACTTCAGTTAACCAGCTTCCATTATCCTTAACATGAATAAGTGTTCCACTGGGTATTGTAATCTTTTTCTATTACAAGAATTTAGGATCATATAATTCCAGTTATTTTTGAGATATCTACTTTAACTTCTAATTTATTTTGAGCTAATTATATTTTGAAACACCTGCGATTTTTTGTCCTGTCCTATTATATTCTAAAAGGATTATTTCATAATATTAACAAAATGCTTGGCTCAAGAGTATAAAACAGGATGACTAAAAACACCAACTTAAAATATTTGTATCAGCATTGTAAAAATGAGTGACTCTAATGGGTGAAGAACAAATCACTGTAAATTATGAGGCTTTCAATTTAATACTTTCAAGAAAATTGAGGAATATTAAATTGTCAGCTAATAAATCACTAAAACTATTTTAATGATAGCACACTTTGATTTTTAGGATATAATTCATCATAAAGTAACTAGAATAATTGAGTTAGGTCACACTAACATTTCATCACTATAAAATTTCTTCAGATCCCAACTACTCCTGTTATGTGGACAACCTCAAAAATAATATTTAATTAATTTATTTATTTATTTATCTTGTTTTGAAGCCACACCCAGTAGTTCTCAGGGATTACTCCAGGCTCTGCATTCATATATCACTCTTGGCAGGCCAGGAGACCATAGGGGAATCAGGGGATTGAATCCGGGTCAGCCTCATTGAAGGTAAATGCCCTACCTGCTGTGCTACCACTTCGACCCCAAAATAGATATTTTTCCAATAAAAATGGACGATAATTTAATTAATATTTACATATGTATCAATTTAATTAATAAAATTTTAACATTATGCTATATATGTAACTGACAAAATCTGATTACAATAAAATAAACCAATTAAAAACACATCAAATTACAAATTTTGTTCACATTCATGTTTAAATAAATAATGTAGTGTCAATTGTATATCATAGCTATGATACTTACTTAATCTGAAAAACTGTGGAATAAATATCAGAAAATATAATTTTAGTAGAAGTATTCAAAATATTAATATTCTATCAAAAATAAGTAAATTAGAAGAGAAGGATATAGACTGGATTATATCATGTATCTGTGGTATAAAATAATAGGACAAGGGAAAGTGGGGATAGTTAGATTACCCTGAATCCTAAAGAAGTGAAGGATCTATAAGGAAGGAAATTAAGATGGGGGATTAAAAAAGTGGACAGGAAGTAACAGAGGCAGGTTTCAGGGGTCTTTGGCACATAAATAATGTAGAGATGTGATATATATCCTTGAGAGTATAGCCAGGAGTAAGTTATGAGCATGTCCCAATTTGAAAAATAACTTATTTTGATATTTCCACATATGTACTTATATAGTTTTATATACTAATTTAAACTTTATAATTTTTTCATTTTTTGAGGCAGGTTAAAATTTTCCAAATTTAGAGTTTGCACTTGATTTAGAGTTTGTACATGATATATTAATACAGGTTTTCCAAATAGAGCAAATGATGTTTATATAGAGATAAATGTATAAATACACAAAGATACATATATGAGAATAATTTGGATATGATTATCAAGACTGTAGAAAGTAACATGTCCAAAATAGTTAGGGGGAGTGGACAGGTGGAATACTCAGATAGTTTTACATGAAATCCAAAGCATTTTTCTGGATCATTTAGATAAGTTAATAGACGAGATGTAGTTGAAAAGTAGCCTGTTGGAGAAATAACTCCTTCTAGTAGGATTAATTTGCCTATTTTTTTGCTAATTGTCTTGATCAACTCACATTTTAGAGAGCAACAAACTATAAAAATTAAAAGATAAGTATTATTTAAAGTTTTAAAAAGGAAAACATTAAGAGGGCTGGAGAGGTGGCGCTAGAGTTAAGGCATCTGCCTTGTGTGTGCTAGCCTAGGACGGACTGCGATTGGATCCTCCTGTATCCCATATGGTCCCCCCCAAGCCGGGGGCGACTTCTGAGCGCATAGCCAGGAGTAACCCCTGAGCTTCAAACGGATGTGCCCCCCCCCAAAATAAAATAAAACAAAAACACACACAAAATAAAACAGAAACATTAAGAATATTTGGGGGCAGAGATATACTGCAGGGGGCTAAAGTTCTTTTAATATGCACAGCCATATTCAGTCCTTGGCACATATATGGATTCTTAAGCCTTTTGGGACTGATCATTGAATGCAGAATCAGGAGTAAGTCTTGAGCTCCACCAGGTGTGGGCTCAAAGCAAAACCAAACTAAAATAATACAACAACAAAACCCACACAGCTCCCATTTACAAGAATAAAAAAATTTTAATGGTAGTTACCAATTTTTTAAAACTTCAAACTTTAACAAAATTCAGGTTTATTTTTATTATCAATCTTTTCAACATTATGGTTTGAAAGCTGCTTATCATCTAATTATTACTAATTTAACTTCAAAATTTCATTCAAAAAATGCTCTGGTTTCTTTCTGTTTTTCTTTTCTTGATGTTAGCAGTTTCACATCTGGTGTTGCTCAGAATTTAACCTGGTTTTGTGCTCAGAGATTACTCTTAAAGAACCACTGTAGTAATGAGAATAAATCAGGTTTGTCAAGTGCAAAGCAAGTGTCATACCCCTTGTCCTATAATTTTACCCTTTGTTTCCTTTTTAAAGCCTTGTTTTGACACCAATTCAGCTGCATAATGAAGGCTATAATTCAACATAATAAAATTTTTTAGTCTGCTTATGCTGATATAACTAAATACCATAAATTGAAGTATACATCTAACTGTTTATCAGAAGTCAGAAAGCCCAAGAGCCTAGGCCCATTCATGTAGGGTGCTGCTGAAGTCCTCTAGCTGCTTTGTAGACTGCGGCCATTTAGATAGATATGAGGATGCCCTCACATGTCAGGATCAAAATACATTTTTCTCTGTTTTGTTTTTGTTTGGTTTTAGTTTGAGTCCATACCGAACACTCCTAATTATCATGAACTACTCCCAACTAATAGGATCAAAGGCAATCAGGCTTTCCACCAACAAAATATGAACATTTCCTCATCTCTTCTCTCATTTTTCTTCACTTGATCTTAGCCAAAAGTCCGAGAAGCGATCTCTCACTTTTCTTGTGATGTATATTATCATCAATATTTCCATCCTATATAACATAGAGAGAGCTTCAAAATAGGAATTTTGCAAAGCTGCAATCAAGGTCACATTGACAAATATATTTACCGGTAAAGTCTGAATTCAAATAAAAAAATAAATAGACCAGCAACAAAATTTTTTTCTAATAATATAAATTCAAGTATTTATGTTGCTATTTGTCTGATAGGACTGATTACATATATGATAAAGATGTATTATACTGTAGCACATTAATAGATATATTGTTAAACAAATTTACTTTAAAATTCTCTTTTTAAGTTTCTTACCTTCCCCATTTCATATTGTTTTTAGATCAAATTTACTATCTTCCTAATTTTAGCATCAATGAGCATAACAAAAACTTGGCATGCTTATTAATTTATTTTTTTTGTATGTGTGTGTCAAAGGGAGCTAGTGAGGTACATTTGGTGGTGCTCAGGAGCTGGCCTTGATTCTTTGATCAAGGACCACCCCTGGTTGTGCCTTGTGACCATATCAGTACTAGCAATAAAATTGGGGTCTTCCACATGCAACTCTAACACTTTATCTCATATCTCTGGCACCACAACTTTTACTATTTTAGAGAAAAATCTATAGCAATTGATTCTACATAGTTATATTATAAATATGTACAAAACATTGTGGTTAACAGAGAAATAGATGCTTTCCAACCACTCCTGTTTCATTTTGAAAGAATGAAGTTAGGGACTCATTCTTTCCTAGGGAATATAACAAAGGGATGTCATATCACTTTCATGACTGGGCTACAAAATACAGTATTTTTTGTACTGTTAGCAGATTTTATTGCTCTCACATATCACATACTATTATAAAGCAAGCTGTCATATTTTATAGCACTCTGTGGCAAGCAAATGAGGTTAACTTCTGGCCAAAATACTGAAAATAATCGATTCCTGCCACAGGTACTTTAAAATAGATTATTTTCCAATTGAGCCTTGATCTGATATAGCCCATATTCCAGTGAGGACAATCTTAGGAACAGTAAGATAGGAAATACATCTAAATTGTCTCTGGATGCCTAATCTACAGATCTGGAATATAATGAGGATGTTCTATTTTGAGCTATTAAATTTTGAAGGGCATTAAACATCCACTTCAAATTATACTTAAAATGCTAACCTTTATTTTGGCCCTCACTCTATGATTAGTTACTTAAATAGTTGCCTTTTAAATAAATAAATAAATGTTTATTTATTTAGATATAAATAAATATAAATACACAGGAAGGACCCTAGTTTGATACCTACTATCCCATATGGTCCCCCGAACCAACCAGGAGTGATCTCAGTGCAGAGCCAGGAGTGACCCCTGGTTACTGGTTGTGATCCCCAAAAATTAAAAAAATAAAAAAATATATAAATCATATTTGCTTTTAATCTTAAAAATCTTACCCATTCTATGTTTAATAATTATTTTATCAATATACAAATTACTATTGTGAGGATTATGTTTTTTTGACCCAGCTATATGCTCTGCATATATGTATATACTATCTCTCCATATAGTTAATAGCATGATTATATGTATCTTTTTTAAATTATAGAAACACATGCTTGTATATTGGAGAGGCTTGCTCTGAGGAATAGAACATATTTTACTAGCATAGGTGAAATCAGATCTAAGTATAAATGAACTCAAATTTCTCAAGAGGTGGGAGATAGACAAAATAGTCTTACCTCCAGTCATTTATTTCTTTATATTTTTAAGATCTTTCTATATATTTTTGAAATTGACCACGACAGTCTTAAAAGATAACATATATTTTTTTTAAAAAAAATAGGTGCAATTCAGAAACAAATCAATATATGTTATCAAATTTATACCAACCAGTTACGATAGAGAATATAAGATTCACTCCTTATTATAACCATTATAACTCAAGAACTTAATTATGTCTTTTGAGAGTACCTACCACAAAGTAGGAATTTAAAAGTAATTGGAATCTGGATATTCAATATAATACTATACCTTTATTTGAATCAAATCGAATGTCATGGTTAATGTTGCTTAATCAATAAAATTTATATTAAGCTGCTTTCTTAATTTTATATTTATCTTTCACACAATATATCTAATGAATAGAATAATTTTTAAGTACCATAAATTTTTGGATAAAAGCAATGTAATACCCACACAATAGACTCAGCATAGAATCCTATTTCAGAACGATTTATTAAAGTAATTTGATTTTACATATATTGTTTTGAGCCTAGAATTTTAACCTTCCTCAAAATATATATTACTAGGCCACAATTTCTTCCAAAGTTACAATATTTTTTCCACAAACTATTGATTGTTCAAACAGTCTTCAATTCCCTACCCTCTTTAGTACACTAAACATTGTGGTCTAAATGTAGGGCTTTATTTTCCCTTAGTTATGTTCCCTTGTTTTGCTTCTCATTATCTCACATATGTATATCATCAAATATTTGTTTTAGTGTTTTGCTGAATAAGATAAAATTTTGGGGGGTTGTTTTTTGGTTTTGGGGCCACACTCGGTGATACTCAGGGGTTACTTCTGGCTCTATTGTCAGAAATTGCTCCTAGCTTGGGGACCATCTGGGAAGCTAGGGGATCAAACCGTGGTCCTTCCTAGGTCAGCCACGTGCAAGGCAAATGTCCTATCACTGTGCCACCACTCTGACACCTAGGTAAAATAGAATTTATAATATTTAGTTATATTTAGTCTTTCTAATATTTATCTCAATTTGTTAGTTTTTCAAATCATTTCAATTTTTCTTAAAATCTTTTTTAAAATAATATTTTATATAAAACACCTTGATTACAAATATGATTTTGGTAACATCGTTTGTATTTAATTAATATCTATCCAGAAGTTGTTAGATACTCACATATTTGTTCCTTTTTGTTGTTTTTTTTGGTGTGTGTGTGTGTGTGTATCTATGTCTGTGTGTATTTGAGTGCGTGTACTTGTCTGTGAGAAACCAAGTAACAAATATTGAAGAACATGTATAAGTTTAATTCTCTATGTTGGAAAAATATATCTATAGATTATGACATACATCACTATAAAAACCCTTGTTAGTAACAAGTATAAAAATGCTTTTATAAAGTTGCTGTGGTGCATGAAGTCTTGGCTTTCACTAATAATATAAAAATAGAATTATGATTTCTATCTATCTTCTTTTTTCTTTCTACTTAATTCTCAATGTCATTTGTAAAGGTGAAACTACAATTGCATATATTGATATTTTTTAAGTGATGGGTTGAATAAATTGCTTTCTCAGAAGAACATAGACAAGTAACACTATAAAATAGAGCAGTTGTCATCCACAATATTCTCATATATCTACTTCATTTTTATTCATGTCTCAGTCATTTTACTAAAAAAATAAATAAAAGCAAAACACAAAACTTTAAGTATATGCAGTGAGTCAAAATATACCTTTTCTTTTTTTTGGGGGGGCCACACCCGTTTGATGCTCAGGGGTTACTCCTGGCTAAGGGCTCAGACATCACTCCTGGCTTGTGGGGACCATATGGGACACCAGGGGATCGAACCGCGGTCCTTCCTTGGCTAATGCTTGCAAGGCAGACACCTTACCTCTAGCGCCACCTCTCAGGCCCCTCATCTGTTTCTTTATTGGTAATGTCTAAACATTCCTTCAGATATAATTCATATAATAGTTGCTATTAAAATTGCTTCCCTAACATTTTAACAATACTTACTACTTTACAAATCACTATAAGTAGTTCTTTAAATATAGTTTTATATATGATTATCTTTCATCATTTACTCATAATTATCATTTTAGAACCATAATATTCTTATTTTACTTTATCTCTTGGTATTTAACAAAAATAAAGTAGGCAGCTAATCTAGTGAATAAATTATATTAATCATAAAAAAATTATTTCTGATTGCTAGGTTTTTGAAAATTCTTGTTAAAAATTAAAATAAATAATTTAAATTTTACATTTGCCATATTTTGAGATATATAAACTTAGAGTAGTGGAAGTTGCATTGTTTTGTTTTATTATTTAAAGGTTACATATAATTCTCTTCATAGTGCTTAATTGTATACTTTATCGACTTATTATCACATAAAAGAAATATAGGTCTCTCCTCTGATGATAAATTGTGTGGTCTAGTCATTGCCTCTAATTTTATTTTCAATTAAATAGTCAAAAGAGCAATTAGATTTAAGGGATTTCTTTCTTGATTAGACCATTTTGTTCCATATATCTCTTCATTGGAAGCACTGATACAGACTTAGATTAGTTAGGAAAATTGATAATGAACTATGCTCCTTGAGGCTGTTGTTAATTAAATTGGCTACCCTTTTGTCTTCAGTTTGGGCAGCTGGGGCACTGGACAACAAAGGACTAATGAAGCCTACTTAAGGTAAGGCCTCAAGGGAGTTGAATCCCTGCTGTCATGAATAAATATGATTCAGATCACAATGTTCTCCAATAGAAGTAGGTCAAATCTGTAAAGGAGAAATAAAGCATTTTGGGGCTTGTTCAAATATGAAAATAATAGAATTTAAAATAGTGCAGCATGAATAAAGCTTTAAAAATACTTTATATAAAAAGGGGAAACTTTTGGAACAAAAAGTACTTTTGTTAGAAGTCTCAAATCCCATAGTTTTTTAGAAAAGAACATACTAAAATGTCATAAGCATTTCAGAAAAAGTGTGAATACATCAAGGTATTATAAGTCCCACATCCAATAAAATAGTAATTAAATCATAAGTATTTGCTTTATATTATGTGCCTATCAATTGTGTTTTAGAGATAATAAATATGATATGATTATAATTTTTATTCATGTTAAATTTAGTGTAATCCCATATAAACCATTAAAATATTAGCAATTTATCTGTATCTCACTATTATAAAAATATCTTATAATTTCATAAATTCACTATTAGAACTAGTGTAATGTAGGTAGTCCTAGAGAGTAGTTTACAGTAGTAATATTAGAAACAACAGTTAGTTATTAAATTGGCAATAAAAGGTAATATAATAATTTTAATTAATCATTTTATTAACAATTTAAAAAGTTATATATAGAAGTTGTCACTGATTGTACATTTTAAAAATAAATAATAGCACAGAAGAAATAGGAAATATATTCGTTTAAATAATCCAATGCAAAGCAATATTACTACTATCAACAAATGCAAAGACTTCAGATAACTCTATCTTTGGGGAATTTTGTCATAGTAAAGATCATAAAATACTTTACCATTTGGTATGCCTCATAGACCTGCGATGTCAGCATTGTCTGGTATATTATAGTAATTGCAGAATCAGCCTCAGTGAGACATATTGAAACAGAATAACATTTTATCAAGATCCCCAGGTACTTTAAAAACACATTAAATATAAGAAGCACTGATCTATTACAGTGTTTCTCAACCTTAAATATACATTTTGAATTCCCTGGGAAACATAGCTATATACTGTTTCTACTTTCAGAACAAGCATTACAAATCACATTTCAATTAGATTCAGGGTAATTTTAATAAGAGGCTAGAGTTGGGAAACATTTTGTAAAAATGCTAAAAAATTTATTGTCAACTATTTGTGTGTAGCAAATAAAATTAAATTGTATTAAATGAAAGTCAAAAACACTAATTGCTGGACCTACTTATAAAGTTTTAAAATTTATATGCCTGGTATGTGCCCTAATGATTTGTATTTCTAAGTTTCCCTAGCTATTATTGGCCCTGGTACCACAGTTGGGAAAATGTTATTTTTAATAATAGTACTGATGTTAGAGAAGATATAAGTAATTAAATCTAGATAGCAATAGATAAAATTAACAAGGTTTAGAGAATCTGATTCTGATCAGAAAAATCAAAATTTTCTTCTTGTCACCTGTATTTGTAAACCTGTGTGCAGATGAAAGAAATGTAATAATGTACATAAAAGGGGAAATTTTATTTATATATTCTATGAAATGTTTATATAATAAAATATAATAAAAGTCCTGATTTCTGTTTCTGACTAATATTCCTTATGTCATAGTTATTAATAATGAAATAATAAAAATGAGTTTCAGGGAAATTTTTCTTCTATATTTTTATCATATAAACTACTGTTAATAGAACCTATACATGAACCAGAGAGACAGTACAGTGAATAAAGGACTTGCCTTGCACATGACTGATAGGGTTTTGAATTCTAGCACCACATTTGACCTTTTAAGTCCTGACAGGGTGATTCCTGAGCACAGAGTCAGAATTAAGACCTAAAAAAAAAAGAAAAAATATTAAGACCTGAGCACCACCAGGTGTGTTCCCACCTCCCTCAAAATAAATAAATAAATATATATATACATATATATGTATATATATACAAGATCCCAAAGAACATAAAATAAGCTATTAGATCAGCAGTAGTATGCCTCAAATCTCAAATATGAAAAGTTCAAGTCCTGAATTCCAGTCTCATCACAGCTAAAATGTTATATCTGAGTTAGAGAAAATAAAGACACTTAATATACTTGCTTTACATATACTTGGTTGCTTCTTGCCATTTCATGATTCCTCAAGCACTACCAAAGAAGTAGACTCTGAATACCAACTGGGTGTAAACAAAAAACCTACATTCAAAGTATGTTAATAATAAAGATAAATTAAATTAAGTGATCTTTATTTTCTAATTACTGGTATATCTTGCCAGGTGGTAGAAAAGTTTTAAATCATCTGATAAATTAACTGTACAAAACTATTAGAAATTCATGTAATAAAAGCATAGATATAAGATGCAGATGACCAGCATTGTTAAGCAGAACCTTTGTGGGGTCCGGGAACCTTTCACAGGGAGAGAAGCGGGAGCACGAGTGGACAAATATGAAATATGAAAATGAAATAATTGAGACCACACAAAATGCATTGTATGGGGACCCTTGTCCAAGGGACGAAAGACAAATTCACTTTTCAGCTGATGACATTTATAAGCACAAACTCTGGTATGCAAGGTGTTGTCAGGGAGAACAAAGAGCAGGAGAGCAGTACAATGGGGAAACAGGCCTAGAATTTACATATCAAAACTACTATCCTATAGATGAGAAAGACCCCTGCTAGAGGGCTGTGAAACAAGAGCTTAGAGATGTTTTTGGTTTAGCAAAAAGCAGGTTTTTCAAGAAACCAGGAGGAGAGAGACAGTGATATTTATGATGTTTATGTAGTAGCCGGAAAATAGATTTAAGGGGGGACGGAAATAATTGTTTACCATCATAGAGCTAGACTTAGAAAAACAAGCTGTTGGCACCAGGTTATACAAACTAGCCAGCAGGGAACTTTTGGCGGGTTTTTGGTACTGACATTTCTTTGTCTGTAGGAAAGCTGAGGCTGGATTTCTATCGTGGCCAAATAAAGAGAAAAATGTAATGTTACAGCCATGTTGGAATTACCACCAATGTTCCACGCAAAGGGTCAAATGATTGACTTCGCTAAGTGGGCCTTTTGGCAAATAATTCTTTTGGAGGAAGGCACTGCACCAGGGAAGGAAAAAAAACACATCTGGTGCATGCTTTCCTTAAGTGGGAGGTAACAAATATATCCTTTTACCTAAAATCTTTCCCCAGTTTTTCATGCATAAAAATTAAAATAATTGGGTCCCAGAGAGATAGCACAGCGCGACGAAAGGTGGTTGGTTCGAATCCCGGTGTCCCATATGGTCCCCTGTGCCTGTCAGGAGCTGTTTCTGAGCAGACAGCCAGGAGTAACCCCTGAGCACCGCTGGGTGTGGCCCAAAAACCAAAAAAAAAATTTAAAATAATTTACAAAGAATACTAAAACATTATTTTTACTTTTGTAAAATTTAAAATTCTTTTAGTTTTGGTTTTAGAGCTATAAACTTTTGAATGCCTATGCAAATTCTACTCTTGCTCTATTTTAAAGAAAGAAGTTGCACATTTTTTATATCAAAACTCTTATTTTAGACTTCTGATCATATACACTTGAAATTCATTCCTGATGAATCTATAAACCTGCCGATTCGTGTACAATAATCTGAAATAAATTCAACACTACATTGCATTGAATATTTGATGTACTTTTTTTTCTTCACTGTAAGTTTTAAGAAGATAGGTCTTCACTATTGGCTTTACAACCCTGAAGTATCACACAAAGTTTCCTTTTCCATTGAAATAAATAGTTTAACAAATATTTGCTGAATAGACAAGGAAACAGTGCCTTCCAAAATATAATAGATGTACTTCACCTCCATTACAATTAAAATAAAAGAGAAAAACCACAAGTAAAAAGTACCTGCTATAATGGATTCTGATTGAAAGGTCTATTTTATTTTACATAAGTATAAGACTAATAAAAACAGTGAATAGTTCTTGAAGCCAAAAATTTACTATATAATAGTTCTTAATAATAATAATTAGAATAACTTTTCCTTTAAGACCAAACACAAGGTAAGTCTTTTCACACTATTTCTACTATTCAACATAGTTGTTATTGGAAGCTCTTGCCATAGTTAATTGAACAAGAAATATTAATTTTCCCATATTAAAAAGGAAGAAGTCACACGATGAAAATTTTCAGATGGCATGACACTATATATCAAAAACCCTGATGAATCTAAATACAAGTCAAAAATCAACAAAAGTGTGTCAACCAATTTCTGAAAATAATAACCTTATGTAGCACATAATAACAAAAGGTGACATTAATAAAAGCACAAACAATATTATAGGAAAATGATAAGCAGATGTGATTAGGCACTTCCAAAAAGAAGTTATAAAAATGACCAGACTTCTTAAAAAGTGCTCTTTATCACTTATCTTAAAATACAAATCAAAACAACACTGATTTATCTTTACCTTATACTAGTGAAATTTGGGCATATCAAAAATAATATATAGAACCAGTGCTAGAGGAAAGAAGGAGGAAAAAGAAACCCTAATCTACTACGGGAGGGAATGTCCTATATTTTTCAGCCTCTATATGAAACAATATGGAAACTTCTAAAATTAAAATAAATAAGCATTGGACTTCCATATGATTTGGTAATATCATGTCTTGGCATCTAGTAAAAAGATACAAATCTACCATTTTGACAGAACATTTGTATTCCTATGTTCATTGCAGCACTACATACAATAGCCAAAATCTGAAAATGACCCAAATGTCCAATAAAGAAATAAAGAATAAAGAAATTAATAATTTCTGAATAAAAAATGTGGTATACATATGCATACATATACATGTGCACACACACAGCACATATACCCTGGTCATGTTCTCACTGAAGGTGTCCTATGCTCTGTCTGTACACACACAAACACACACAAACACACACACACACACACTTCTTGAATATGATAAATAATGAAATCGTGCAATTCACCTCTATATGGAGAGAGCTAAATAGTAAAAAGTAGAATTAAATTAGTCTGGTGTGGAAAAATATCACAAAATAAATTTTCTCATATGTGGAATATGTTAAAAAATGTAAAAAAATAACACATTCTCAAGGGTGACATAAGTAAAGAATTAAATTGTGTTATTGAGCATACCAAGGTGACATGAAAGTAGGAGAAATATTTGGAACATTGCTAGAGAGACAGTTGGGTGGTGGATTTGATATCGGTACATTATAGGCATGAAACTATCCTGACATATATTTGAAATTATGGTTCCTTGATAAATTTTAAAAAATCATTGAAATAATAGAGGAAGATTAAGAAAAGTGTGTATTGTATCCACAATTGCCCTGTGTTCCATGTGAGGTTGAAGTGCATTAAGTAAAATAAAAAATAGTAAAATAAGCAAAACACTTTGAAAGTATTTAAAGGATTCAAAAATCACTATGTTAAAGAAACACTGCAATTAGGACACCCAAAAAGGTTATGAGAAAAAAGGCATTTCATGAAATTGCAAAGGAAGCTGTGCAATTTTCTTGTCCCAAAATAAATAAGTAGCATCCTAAAAATAACTCAAAATTAGAACAAGCCAGAGAAATTGTACCATTAGCAACTAACTTTGACAATTAATTTTCCTAGGTAAAGCAGTGAAAATGTTTGCAAATATATGATAGGACATTAAGCAAATAATTTATAATATGTGTTAGGAATTTTAACGAAGTATTCAAGTGAAATTTGGTCATGTTTATTATTCTGTTTTAGGTCAATAATGATGTAGCTATAGGCCAAGAGGCCTTTAAGTATTAGTTATAGGCCAAATCTGAAGACTTGATTTTATTTCTTTTATTGTTTGTTTGGGGGGCACACTCAGGGTTTACTCCTGTCTATGCACTCAGAAATTGTTCCTGGCTTGGGGGAACATATGGGACTTCGGGGGATCGAACCACAGTCTGTCCTAGGCTAGCATCGGCAAGGCAGACACCTTACTGCTCTGTGCACCACTCCAGCCCTGAAGATTTAATTTTAAAACATTTTGAAATTTACTGATTTTTATGACCATGAGTATTGTTACAAACTTGACTTTTGAGTTTCAATCTTTTCTCTCTAATATATGTGTATTTAAAAAAGTTAATAGACATTAACCTAATATATCGCTTACTTATTATTTTTGACATGCAAGTATGTAATAAATTTTCATCTGTATATTTTTAGTTTAGTAAAAGCCAATTTAAAATATTTTAAATCATAACATTAAGCTAATATATTACTTATATATTGCTTACTTATTATTTTTGACATGCAAGTATGTAATAAATTTTCACCTGTATATTGTTTATTTTAGTGAAAGACAATTTAAAATATTTTAAATCATAACATCTGAACAAAAGTATGACAAATCCCTGAATATTTACAAAATGGATAGATCTTTAAATAATATCCCATTTAATTATTTTTCTTTTCCTTTAAAGGTTTAAGGAACATACCAAATTTATCCTTTACTCTTTTAGCTCTCTTTCCTAATAGCAGACATACATTTTCAAGATACTAATATTCTGAATCTTAGAGAAATGTAGTACCACATTAATAATCTAGCGTCATTCCCTTGGGAGAAATTAAATAAAAGTCACAACCCCTTATATCTATTTTCAGCACTTCCGAGCTGTAGCTAGTAAGACTAAAGGCAAAAGCTGTCATTCATAAAAAATCATAATTAATTATTGATTATTCTAAATTTTATTTTATGGTATCTTAATCTTTATTAAACAGAAGTTTAGAAAGAAATTGTTAAATTAACTCTAACCAATATCATTAATAATTAAAATTTAAAAAATGGGGTGCCACTGAGACTGTTCAATTGGCCAAGCATATTCTTTACATGGTTAGTCCCTAGCAACATATGTTTCAGCAAATAACTTTAGTGTGAACCCTAAGGAGTGCTGGGAGAGTTACTAAGCAAGGATCAATGGCTGTGGAACAAAGTAAGCTTTGGTGAGACTAAATATATTAAAATAAATTGGAAATCATAATCATAACAAAATGTTTTTCATAATTCTTTTTTTTTTTGTCCAACCTACAGTAATTTTTTGGGGGGGGCAACAACTGTCAGTGCTCAGGTTTTACTCCTGGAGCTAGCCTCAGGATCACTCCTAGTGGGCTTGAGAGACCAGATAGATCATATATAGTGCTGGAGATCAAAGTTGCATGCAAACCAAGCACTTTACCCCCTGTACTTCAGCCTCCCAGCCTCCCACTGTACACATATATGCACAGTGAGATTTGCCTACTTCTTATGACTCTGATGCTTTGAATATATTTCAATAATGCCATAGGAATCATAATGAGCCCTGGAACACAACATAGAGCTCCAAATCAAAGCATGAACTTCACATCAAAGTATACACTTGATCTTTCCAGCTCTATTATATGAATTATTATTAAAGGTACACTCCAATGTATTCAAGTGCATTAAAAGCCATAAAATATTAAATTTATTTAAATGTATTACAAAGTATGCTGAAAACATCCCAAGTGAAAGTTTAATATTTTTAAAGAAAAATCTATCCTTTTTTAAAATTCTGAATTTCTGAAAATGTTTTGCTTTGGACAGACTAAGTTTACCATGACAGTAAGATTCGCAATCTATCAATTATAAGTTCCTGTTAGATGACAGTTCTTTTCTTAGTTCAAAAAAGTTTTATTTACCAAAATGTATTAGACTAGATTCCTAGAAAAAATATCTACCAGAAAACATATTCACCATCTCTTCTCCAACTATATTTTTGTCATTTATTAAAAAGAAAAGAAAAAGTTTCCTCTTAGTACTTATGTATAAAATAGATTGTACCCCTTCCTAAAAGTTTACACCTGAAAAGTTAAATAAATATAGAAAGTTTCCTTTAGTACAATAATTTAAATAATTAATAACTTTATACACATTTAATACATACTTGTGATTAGAAACTCTCTCAGGTATTTGAAATATAAACTTTAAAAGTAAACTAAGTCTTGGGGACAGAGAGATAGAACAGCAAATAGGGCATTTGTGTTGCATGCATCTAACCCAAAACCAACCAGTTTTTAATCTCAGGCATCCCATTTGTTCTCCTGAGCCTGCCAGGAACAATTTGTTGAACAGAGCAAGGAATAATCCCTGAGGGCTGCAAGGTGTGGCCCAAAATATTAACAAAAACAAATAAACAAAAAACCATGTCTTTGGAATCACTAAAGATGTAGTGTAAAGCCAAGAGTGGGAATCAGAGGACGCTGTAGAAAAATAAGTAAACATATGTTATAGCATGATAAATTCAAAGAAAGAATTAAGTTTAGAAATAAAACAAAAGTGTCATTGGATGAGTAATAGTATAGGTGTAGGGCTCTGGTCTTGCCTGTGGCCTATGCAGTTTGATTTCCTGAAACTTATGCTCCACTGAACCCACCAGGAGTGATTCTGAGTATAGAACCAGAAATAATCCTGAACTCTGCTATATCAGACCAAACCAAAACAAACCAAAATAAAATTAAAAGTGCCTAATGGTATTGCTGATGCTATTTCTGAGGCTTCTGAATGGAGATTTCAATAAATTATAGAGAAACTGGAAATTTAGAGATCATATAGGCAAATGGAACAGGTAAATAAATCTTGGAGTAATAAGATTTAGTTAATTTTAATATTTAGACTTATCAATTACATTGAATTTTGATTGATACAGTATTGTTACAACACAAATATTTGTTTTATGAATTCCCATTTACCTGAAATATTTGTGTATGTTTTTATGACAGAGTAATTTTATACTTTATGTTTAATAATGTGAACAAACCATATACAAGTATTAGCATCTTTAATAATCAAATAACTATCATATGTTTTCTGTATTTCTTTGATAATTATTTAATGAAGTCTTAAGATAAATAAGTCTATCAAGTGCACAAAATGTTTCATGAGCTATAATAAGAATATTACATAAATTAATTCATTAAGTTCCATAAAGGAGTTCCCAAAATCAAGTACAAGTCAAGGTTTCCCGCCCTCTTCACTTTCATTTAATAGAATACTAAAAGTACTAGCTGAGCAATTAGGCAAGTAGTCATATTCAAGGATGAAATAGCACTGATCAATCAAATGAAGCAAAGATAAACAAATGGGATTACATTAAATTAAGCATCTGAACCTAAGAGAAACAATGGACAGCATACAAAACATCTCATGGATTGGGAGAAATTATTTACACTCATCTGATAAGAGGTTAATAAGAAAGATATGTAAGGCAATGGTAAAACTATACCAGAAAAAAGGATCCAGCCCTATCAAAAAATGAGGAAAATAGATGAACAGAAATTTCCACTAGGAAATACAGGGGCCTGCGAAGAGGTGCTAGAGGTAAGGTGTCTGCCTTGCAAGTGCTAGCTAAGGATGGACCGTGGTTCTATCCCCCGGGGTCCCATATGGTCCCCCCAAACCAGGGGCAATTCCTGAGTGCTTAGCCAGGAATAACCCCTGAGCATCAAACGGGTGTGGCTTGAAAAACCAAAAAAAAAAAAAAAGAAAAAAGAAAGAAAGAAAAGAAATACAAATGGATAAAATGGTCATAAAATGAACTACATTACTAATAATCATGAAAATGCATATCTAAACAACAATAGGATATTAACTCACACCAAAGACACTGGCACACTTCAAAAAGAACAAGAACAACCAATTCTAGCATGTATATAGTTAGAAAGCAATTCCCACTCATTGCTGGTGGAAATGTAGAATGGTTGAGTATTTTAGGAAAACGATATGAACATTCCTCAAAAATTATAAAAATTGATGGGGCTGGAGTGATATTACAGTGGGTAGAGTGTTTGCCTTGCCCAGGGCAAACCCAGTTTCGATCACTGACAAACCACTAGTTTCATGAACCTATCAGGAGTGATTACTGAGTCCAGAACCAGGAGCAAAGCTGAGTACTGCCATGTGTGACCCCAACCTCAGCCAAAAAATATATATATTTGTATACATAAATATGCAAATTTAAATATAAAAATTGTATTTAATTATATATTTGTGCATAATTTGTGCATATATAATTTGTGCATAATTATTATGTATAATATTTATATGATTGTTGTTATAAATATATACATATAAAATAAATATAAGTATAAAATATTACATATTTATATAATTATATATTATATTGTTACATTATATATTTAACTATAAATTGAGCAACCATATGACTCAGCAATATTGCTGTATACTATGCATCCATTAGTGAAAGTGAACTCATAAAATTTGCCTATACATAAATGGATATGAAGAGTATCATGCTGTGAGGAATGAGTAAAGGGATAGACATAGAATGACAACAGTCAGTTGTGTGAAAATTAAAAAAAGAGCAATCAAATATAAATGGATAATACCCTAAGTTAATAAGGAAGAGAGCCAAGAGGACTGGTCCATAATAGAATGTTGCCACAATATGGGGGCTAAGATAGAAAAAAGAAGGGACCACTGTGACAATGGTAGTTGGAAATTATCATTCTGGACAAGATCTGGGTATTGAAAGGAGGTAAAGTATATAAAGATATATTTTATATCTAGTTTATATAAGGTACATAAAGATATCCAATATATCTATTCAATAACAATATTTCAGACTATAGTGCCTAAAATAGAAAAATAAAGTAGAGAGAGAGAGAGGGAAAAATAGAGAGAAGAAAAATGTCATAGAGGTAGTCTACAGGGATACTGGAGAGAAACTGGGGACATTAATGGTGGGAAATGTGCACTGGCGAAGGAATGGATGTTGGAACGTTATATAACTGAAACAATCTTCAACAACTTTGTATATCTCACAGTAATTCAATTAAAAATTTTAAATAAAATTTGGGGACAGGGGATGGCTCCATGGTAGGGC
This sequence comes from Suncus etruscus, assembly GCF_024139225.1. Lineage (NCBI taxonomy): Eukaryota > Metazoa > Chordata > Mammalia > Eulipotyphla > Soricidae > Suncus > Suncus etruscus. The sequence goes on along the minus strand of NC_064863.1, from coordinate 49,172,071 downwards.
GTTTGCCTTGCAAGCAGCTGACCCAGGACCAACCACAATTCAATCCTCCAGTATCCCATATGGAAGCTAGGGGCGATTTCTGAGGGCTTATCTAGGAGTAACCCCTGAGTGTCACTGGGTGTGACCCCCCCAAAAAATAAATAAGATTTAAATTAAAAGAGTATTTCAGTGGCTAAATTGAAAATTTATGTCTTCAACCAAAGAATGGTCTATCTCTATTCAGGGAGATATTATATAATTTATCATGTTACTGTGCATCTTTCTGGGTAAAATGAGGAAGAAAGGGGAAACCAGCCTATCCTACTAAAACAGCTAAGTTAATTATGATAAATGACAGATGTAATAAACAGATCACCTACTCACTGGCTAATTGTTTAAATGATTTTATCTTTTATATAAACCAAGCTATATAAATGCTTTTTGTGGTTCACTTAAAACTGGACCCAAGATGGGGCCGGAGAGATAGCATAGAGGTAAGGCATTTGCCTTGCACGAGAAGGACAGTGGTTGGAATCCCGGCATCCCATATGGTCCCCCAAGCCTGCCAGGAGTGAGTGTACAGCCAGGAGTAACCCCTGAGTGTTGCCGAGTGTGACCAAAAACAACAAACAAACAAACAAAAAAACTGGGCCCAAGATAATTGACAGCAATTATAAAGGACAGCAGGACAAGGACCTTTCCCTAAATGCTTACAGATAAGTTCAGACTTCCCCAGTTTTCTTTACAGATAAGATATTGTTTACAGATAAGATAGTGTTCTTCAGGAAATTAGGTCAAAGAAGAATTTTATTGTTGCCACTTCTCTGGAATCTATCTTTCTTAAAATGTGTTTGTTGTGAACATGAAAACAACATGGCTACTTCCAACCTACTTGCTTATTGCCAATAAAGCTCATTTTCTTTTCAATTATTTTTTCCAATCAATTTTTCTAATTGTGTCTCTTTTTCTACTTCCATTAGGTAGAAGTAAAACTGGAACTCTAAGGTTACAACTAGTAAGTCCATATATTATTGTCAGATATATCTCTCAATATCTCTCATATATCTTCACAATGGTATGGATGCTATGTTGCTCTAAGAAAGGGAGGGCAAAGAACAAAAATATTGTAATCTAGAATGACTCTATTCCACTCTGCAGCATTAAAAAGAGTTAAACATGCCCTGAAAATTGGGCAGCAACATAACATTAGATAATCAGAAGCAGCAGTCAACTGTAAATTGAGGTATATTTATTAACTTCACATTAATAATTAACCAACTGATAATCAGTTTATTTTTGCATTTAAATTTAGCACTAGTTTAAGATATTGCTATGTAGTTTGATATTTATATGATAATTTACAATACCTCGTTTGTATTTATAATCACGGTTAGGATTAGCTGTAAATTCATTATGCATACAAAGTTTAAATAAATAGTTAGAAAATCACCAGAACAAATCAGCAGAACAACCAGGCATTTTGTATGTTGCAATTAATGGTAAATTTTTTAAAATCAGGTTTTCTTTGCACCATGGGTGGTGTGGGTGTGGGGAAGCATGTATTAATAAGCACTCTTGTCAACTATTTAAATCATGATTGGCAATTTAGTATTCTGGATAATGTTAGATCTGGTTTACTTTTCATATGCTGTCAAATAAATATACAAGGAATTCCTTTCCTAGGCAACTAAAATGAAAGAAAGAAATCATAAAAGAAAGAATAGCCTTAAATCTCAGGAAAAGATTATGAGATCTTGCACCAGAGTGCTTTGAACTCTCAGCCTTGAATAGGTATGAGTGTTGTATTGAAAAGATTGTGCATAACTTACTGAGAAAAACTCTGTGAGATGGCAACAGTCTGTTTGAGACACTTTATATTACTCTCCCTATGATCTCAGTAATCTCTCCTGAAGACATCCCTATGATATAAAACTTCTAAGAACCAAGATGTAATACAAGATTAGTAACAAATGTTAAAAAAATAATGATGGAAAGACTCTATCCCAGGTTCCATCATAGGAGCAATGTGATGATCAAGACCACCAACGACAGAAGATGGATTAAAATGACACCGAAGAAGCAGAACTGCTAGAACCACAAAGAAAGACTTCATCATAAGCTCCATTCCTTGAGCTGTACAGACACCAAGATCTCTAGATACAGATATCCGATTTTACCATCCATGACGAAGCAGAAGTCTTCTATGCACCAAAAAAGCACTGAGGGAAGAGTAAATGATCATGCAAGGAGTCTATAGTTAATCCCATGACAGTATACTTCAGGGGTGGAAAACCCTGTATCTCCTAGGCCAAGGGAATTCCCTCTATAATATCCCCAATAGTTACTGTGCCTATGCAGGGAGAAAAAGAAAAAAAAGCACAAAATAATCATTTTTCTACATATAAATTTATCGATTGATTAATTTTTATTGACGTCTTTATTTTGGTGTAGATATTGAAGTTGATGTCTCCAATTTTATTTTATTTTATTTTATTTTATTTTATTTTATTTTATTTTATCTTTCTTTCTCTTTTTGTAATTCGGCATGCTTTTTTTTTTTTTTCCAGAACAGAGACTATTGAGTGGTGCTTGTCTTTATTACTGTAGTGCTCACTGGATATTTAATTTGATATTTCTTTCTATACTGATGTGGTGTTTCAATTACCTTTTTCATGTCCTCACTCAAACTGAGGTTAAAAGCCTACAGTGGTCCTCAAACTATGGCCTGCGGGCCACATATTGTATTTGTATCTGTTTTGTTTCTTCATTGCAAAATAAGATATATGCAGTGTGCATAAGAATTCGTTCATAAGTTTTGTTTTTACTATGGTCAGAGCCTCCAATGGTCTGAGGGACAGTGAACTGGCCCCCTGTTTAAAAAGTTTGAGGACCCCTGTGTCTAGAAGGGGTTCAGCTTATTTGATTTATTTTATTTTATTTTATTTTATTATTTTTTTATTTTTTCTTATTTTTTACCCCATTCTATTGCTTTTCTTTCCTTCAAACAAAACCACATAACTCGAATTATCGAGCTCCACCTCTCAAATCAAGGGGAAACAAAGGAGGGTACCAGGACCAAACAGATATATGATCACTAATAGTAAGCTAGACAAAGAGGGAACCACCTACTCTAGCAGCCCAGGGGGTGATGGTGGGGGATATGGTTGCAGGAAGGGAACGGGGAGGGGAGGAGGACAAATTTGGTGATGGGTATTCCCCTGATTCAATATTAATATGTACCTAAAATACTACTGTGAAAGATATGTAAGCCAATATGATCAAAATAAAAATTTAAAAAATTAGGCAAAATATCAAAAATAAAATGATGATAATCATGTCTTCTAACGTATTCCACTTTATCTTAATAACATTGTTATTAACAGTTATAATAGCTTAATACCTCTCGGAATTTAATGATTTTCCCATTAAGCTTATGTTAGATCATTCTTTTTTTTTTTTTTGGTCTTTAGAGCCACACCCGGCAGTGCTCAAGGTTACTACTGGCTCTGCTCTCAGAAATTGCTCTTGGTTCAGAGGACTATATGGGATGCCAGGAATCAAAGCCACATTCATCCTGAGTCAGCAGTGTGCAAGGTAAATGCCCTACCACTGTGCTACTACCCTAGTTAGATCATTCTTTGATAAATGCTTATATTATATTAAACAGGATTAACCACACTTCTTTCTCAAAGAAGAACTAGGGTTTTCTATAGTATCCGTTTTAATCTTTATTGAAAGGAAAAACTCTGAAATTAAAAATATATGCATTTGTGTATTTATACAATCAACATAACCATATATGTGTATAAATAAATTGAGAGGAAAGTTTTACATATTATAAAATTAAGACATGAATAGCAGAAAAATATATTGTAAAATGTATATATAATATAGCTTAACTATAAAGCTTTAGATTTAAATAAGACAAATTAAATTGAGATATTTTATTCAGAGAATCACATTATTATTTTACTTGATGTATATATATAGATATATATACACACAGACACATATTTAATGTATACCACTATGTACATAATTGATAAGCACTCGAAATAGTACAGCAATATAGATAAATATAGCAATATAAATAATCTTTTAACTGCAATTACAGCCATTACATTTAATCATGTGTCGATTATTACCTAGAAAACAGAAAGATTCAGGATAAATATAGGAGTGGGAGAGCAGAATAGACACACTTTAAAGGGTCACATTAAGCAGTGAAAACATGCTTTTGTGAAGCACTCAAAGCATAAGCACTCCAGAGATTCTGGGTATAGATCTAGGACAAAGAAAGATATTTTAATAATAAAAAGATGATGGATGATACATATTTTAAGTTTATTAGAACTGAAACAGTTACTTTATGTCTGATGTAATAATATAAGCACAAAGTTCAGAAAACAGCATTATAGTGTTGAAAGTCTAAACATCAATCAGGCTATTAAGATTATAGTACAAGTTACAATTCTCAAAACAAACATACTCACAGCACCAAGCCTACATATAAAAGTAGAAGAGATTCATTAATCATATCAGTGTTATCACATGAGCTTCTAAAATTTAATAAAAACATTTGATTTACTTTATTGGCTATGTTGTCTGTTGCATATCCATTTTTACCTCTACCTTTCTAAGGCAGAGTGACTCATCATACACCAAATTCAATGTGTATTTCTCAATTGTCTAGACTTGTCTTGCTGCTTCACACTTACAATTTTCTTAGACATTACTACTAATTTTCAAACATGAAAACACATACGCATATGCATACATAGACACAAGCTCTAATCCTTCCTCATTTATGCTGATTCTTTTGTTCCATAAATCTGGTTCTATTGAGTCACCATTTTTAATGATAGTACTAAAATCAATATTTTAGTAGCAGTGAGGATAGTACAAGGGTTGCATGAGACTGACTATAGATAGATCCCTGGAACCACTTAGTCCCTCAGTACAAAACAGTGAGTAATCTAAAACACAGTTGAATGTGGTTCAAATTTGCCACCTCACAGAAAATGAATATTTAAGAGTACAGTGCCACTGTACTGCAACTGTCATACACATTGTTTAGCATTTCCTTTACCTTCATTCAAGTGTGGTGACTTTCTAATCTCCTTTGCCTCACAGTTTGCTGGATTTTTTTTAATATGTTTTATGCCGACTATCTGTAATACTTATGAACATTATACAACTAAATGCAAAATTCTAAATACAGCATGTAGCATCAAAGCCTCATTTCTCACCGTAAACTTTACTAACATCACTATTATAGAAGGGAAAAAAGGAAAAAGTTTGGATAAAAAATTAAGCATTAAAATTAATTTTGTTTATTATTGTTTATATTATTTTTGTAACACTCAATTGTGTAACACGATTATTGGTAAAAAAGTAAATGTAATTATATGGTTCAATGTTGGGATTTCAAAATATTTGGTGAAATATATACATATATAACTGTATATATACAGATATATACAGATATATATACAGATATATACGATATATATATATATATACGATATATATATATATATATATATATATATATATATATATTTGGATTTTGGGTCACACCCAGCAGGGGTTACTCCTGGCTCTATGCTCAGAAATCACTCCTGGCAGGCTCGGGGAACCATATGGGATGCCAGGATTAGAACCACCATCCTTCTGCATGCAAGGCAAACGCCCTACCTTCATGCTATCTCTCCGGCCCCTATTTGGTGAAATATTAAAATGAGTTTAAGAGTAAACAAACAGTGGTATAAAATAGTGCCTTCATTGTTTATAGAATCAGAATTAGTAAAATATAGTTATGGTTTAAAAACATTTACTTCAAATAATACTGCAAACCAAGATTCTTTATTTTTTTCCCATGGAAAGTATGAATTACAGTGATTTCTTATTACAGTGGGGCTTTTTGCTGTCACTGTGACACTAAAATTAAAACATATGATTTGATTTTAATTTTGAACAATATGTTTACTGATTCTTTGTACATTTTGCAACTCTGTTACTATGGTAAATATTATAAGGTTTTTAAAATATGCTTTTGTTTTATTTTCAAAAAGATACATAATCTACGTCATGAAACATAAAATAAGGCAAATACTGTGTACAGCTGAATGGAAATGATGATATTCATAAATAGAGTATATAGTGATGACTAGGTTTTACAGATAGTAGAAAACTATTTCCTTTCAATAGTCAGTTTCAGAGACTCACAAAAATATTACTTTCAGGTTCATGTTACAATGTTCTAGTTTTATTTAACATCATAGAACAATGAAAAATGCCACTTTTGTCATAACATATTAGTTGTTTTTAAAAAAATAAAAAACTGAAAAGAGCAATTTAATCTGAGACAAAAGAATATATTTGAGTGGGGCCGGGCGGTGGTGCTAAAGGTAAGGTGCCTGCCTTGCCTGCGCTGGCCTTGGACGGACCGCGGTTCGATCCCCCGGTGTCCCATATGGTCCCCCAAGCCAGGAGCAACTTCTGAGCACATAGCCAGGAGTAACCCCTGAGCGTTACCAGGTGTGGCCCAAAAACCAAAAAAAAAAAAAAAAAAAAAAAAAAAAAGAATATATTTGAGTGTTTATCATCACATCATAGCTGTTGCCTATTTTAAGTTAAAAAATTTCAAAAGTAAAAATTCAGTATTTGAAGCATAATCAACATGTGTTTTGAACATTTGGCATTGCCTATTCACAGAAATATTAAATTAATTTTAAAATTAGAATTATCAAGTTCATAAATTAAGAATTAGACAACTAAATACTTTATTTGTAATTATATTTATATCATCATCAACATTATATTGGTAATTTATTTTTTCACTTGGGCATATAGCTGGAATGAAAGAGAAATTTATTTGTAGAATAAAGTGTATAGAACTAAAATACATAAACTACTAATATCTCATGGCCTTAGAATAGCACCTAAAAATTAAAAATTATTTATACTCCAGGCTGAAGAAATAACATAACTAGTTTGAAGTTTTCCTTGCTCCTGGCCAACCCAGGTTCAATCTTCAGCGACCCATATGGTCCCATTACACAGCCTAAGCCTGTCAAGAGTATTTCTAAGCTCCGAGCCAGTTAGTTACACCTGTGCACCAGCCACCTGAGAGCTGCTAGGTGTGGCCAACAAACACACAATTCTTTATATCCTTGGGGCCTGAATGACACTATAGTAGGGCACAAGGCCTACCTGAGTTTAATCCTCAGTATCTCATGTAGTCTCCTGTGCCCTACCAGGTATGATCCTTAAGCAAGGCATAGCCCTAAACACTGCCATGTATGCTCCCCAAAAAGAATTATTTGTGTTTCTTATTTTATAGTCATGTACTGTTGTGTATGTAAACATTTTAATGGAGTAATTTTGTTACTGACCCTTCCCTGATCGGTGATTGTGCCCTACCCTAGGGTGTGATCTGGCATTCTGCTCCCACCCTAGGGTGGTACCTGATTCTGCTCCCACCATTGGGTGGTACGTGATTCTGGGGCATTAAAACAAGGGTCTGTGGAAGGCGAGAGGCTTTTTGTCCTGGACCTATGCTTAGGGCTTTTGGCTTCGGCCTCTTAACCGAATAAAGAGCTGTTTTCTTCGGAAGCCTGACTGCCTGTTGGCTTTCTTCCCTCTGCATTCACCTCAGAATCGCCGACTGAACAGGGTAACAGACATGTGGTCGGAGCTGGAGGAGAAAGGCCTCATCCTCCATCCCTCCATCAGTCAACCTCTCCAGGGGCTGGCTTGCAACAATGTACATGTGTTAGAAGATACTATCTTGCTTGGATGGCAAGTAACTTATTTTGAATGACTAATTGATGATAATTCACTATTTAATTTAGATACAAAATATTAAAAGTTTTCAGGTATTAAACACCCTCTGGTATTCGATACTTATTCCTCTCTTTGTGTTCAGTGATTATTCTTGGCAGGGTGGTCCATATGTGGTACCAGTTACATAAATGGGGTAACCACTTGCAAGGCAAGTAACTGTTCTATTTAGTTGGCTGATCCTGGGAAATTTAATGATATATTTTATTTTATATATTTTTATTTGCTGAGTTTTTACATTTTTTAATATTCGACATTTGTATTTTAAGAAATACTTTTTTATTAATAAATAATACCCTGTGAATACAAATTCCTTGGGATAAATTAAAATTCTAGAATATTTTTTTAAATTTTATTTAAACACCTTGATTACATACATGATTGTGTTTGGGGTTCAATCATGTAAAGAACACCACCCATCACCAGTGCAACATTCCCATCACCAATGTCCCAAATCTCCCTCCTCCCCACCCGGCCCCCGCCTGTACTCTAAACAGGCTCTCCATTTCCCTCATACATTCTCATTATTAGGACAGTTCAAAATGTAGTTATTAAGAAATACTTTTTACATTGGGCTCAAAGTGGGGCCGGCAAGGTGGCGCTAGAGGTCAGGTGTCTGCCTTGCAAGCGCTAACCAAGGAAGGACCGTGGTTCGATCCCCCAGCGTCCCATATGGTCCCCCCAAGCCAGGGGCAATTTCTGAATGCTTAGCCAGGAGTAACTCCTGAGCATCAAACGGGTGTGGCCTGAAAAACAAACAAACAAACAAACAAACAAAAACATTGGGCTCAAAGTTTTATTACAAAAAAAAACATATGCCAGTTTATTACACTGACAGAGTATATTATTTTATCCTCATTGATGAGAAATATTTCTTTACGTTTGGCTCAAAGTTTTTATATAAAGAAAAGATATGCAAATTTATTACACTGACAGAATATTATTTTATCTTCAGTGATGCTTATAATATTTTTCATTTAATATACTTAAAATCTTATTTCAAATAATAATATTTTAATATCACTTAGAAGTCTACATCTGGCAGTTTTCAGGACATACTCCTGTTTCTATGCTTTCGATCACACTACATGACTTAATAGCTGAAAACAGGTTGATCACATGTAAATCTGCACATGTTCTACCCACTCTACTATCTTGCAAGCCCTTAAAATAACATATTAAAAGATATATCTTATAAACATTTAAAATTTTAATTATTTTTGTTAAGTAGCATGCTTTATTTTTTTAATTGTTTTATTTTAGCGCTGTTGTTACCAAATTGTTCTTTGTTGGGTTTGTCATACAATGTACACCATCTTTCACCAGTGCACCCTTCCTGTCACTATCACCAAGGTCTCACATTTTCCTTCCTCCCCCATACCCCCACCCCTGTCCTGCTCTATGGCAGGCAAATTTCTTCTCTAGATCTCTCTTTATGTTTCTCTTTATGTCTCTCTTTATGTCTCTCTCTCTTCTTTACCCCCCCCCATTAACATTTTAAAAACAGTTAATACTTTTAAAGACTTTATTTTAAAGATATATCTTGTGAATTAGAAAATAGCCCAAAGTGCTGGCATACTTGCCAGGATCTTGGGCTTATTATACCTCAATACTCCTGAGAGTCAGTCAGTTCTATACACTTCGTCAGGAATAGCTCCAAGCACAACTTCTTGTGGATGCAATTTTAAACAAAGCCAAAGTACTTTATACATAATATTTTATTTACCTTATTTGTTTGTAATGTTCCTTCCCTTTTTATGTTTTTTTCCATTAATTTCTACTAAGCAACTGTGATATTTTATCTTCTAATGACTGAAAACATCATCTGTTCATTTGTTTTCATAACTTTTGTGAAGGGTAAACATTTTCAGCTTATAGACTATAAAATGCTTGTTACCAACCCAATTTAATGATTTGCTGTTTTGTGTAATATACTGTGATTCTTCTACTGAACAAGGTCATTTTATTGAAGTATTTTAAGAGAAGAAAGATGCTGTTGAGAAATTTTTCTCTTCCATGATTCACATTTGTTAAGTATTATTTTATGCATTTTGTTTTTAGTTTCTCACTATTGAGCTTCTTTAACTTCTTAAATGCATTTCATAGAGAATAAGATTTCTGTATTAAGGTTTTTATTATTTTATAAAACATTACCTTACTATGTGCTTTGTAAAATAGGGAACTATAGAAAGCCAGATATTTAGGATAATATATACTATATATATTTAGGATTATATATATATATATTTAGGATAATATATATATTCCATATATATTCCATATATATATTCCATATATATATATATATATTCCATATATATGGAATACCTACCTTGCTCACCACCCCAGGATCAACCTATGGTCACTATAGCCTCTGCATCAGTGCTCCCTGAACACAGAGAAAGCAGTAATTCCTGAGTATCACAATATAGTCCCCCCAAAATAAATAAATGAATAGGTAAATAAATAATAAGAAACTTCAATTTGTTTTACATTTTATGGTTTATTTTAAAATAATACAAAAGCAAAAAATTACTTATATGACGTGAAGACACAATTGATTTTCTCATTCTTATCTTATCATTTGTTGATTTTCTTTTCATGGAATCATTTGTCATGGAATTTGAAACCTTAAAAACTAATATGTGTATCTTTATTATTTAAAATCATAACTGAATTTTCATAACTAAATGATTATTGAAAAACATTTCAGCTTTCATCTAAGTGTGACTTTAAATTTTCAAAGAGCATTCACATATAAACATAACTCAAAAGCAAATACTTCAGAACTTCAAACATATTCAATAATTAATGTTTTCAAGAACAGTAAAATCAAAACTAATTACCCACCAACTCTGCAAAGTGATCTTGCATACATATGTTGAAAGAATCAAGGTCATTGTATGCATTTGCTTGTATTACTGGTACTAACCATTATTTTCTACAACATTTAGTATGTGTTATCAGACCAGAAACAAGTTATGTGAAACAAACCACTATTGAATAAAATTTTTCCAAATTATGAAAATGTGGTTACATTGCCTAAAGAAAGCTAAAAGGTACTCTAGAGCATATATATTGCTCATCAATGTCCCAGGTCACCCTCTGAGACCATTTGGTTCCCAACCATCAAGGTATCCTAAGCCCTCAACTCCTGGACTTCCAAAAAGAAATAAGATCCAAGGTAAATTAACATCATGTTTTTCAAAGTATTGCGGGGATAAAAAAAAAATTGTAAAATGCAGATTTCCCCTACTGCCTCTGGGGCCATGTAGACTTCTCCTACTGCCTCAGGGGCCCCATCTCATGACTGTTTTTTTCTTCCTCACTGCAGTCAAGCTTCCAATTAATTATTGTCTAAGGAATGCAGGAGACCACATAGCTTCCTGAATGTTGTTTTTGTTTCCCTCAAACTTAAAACTGTCACAAGATATTTTCTGTAATACACCCTATAAAAGCTTTGTTCAAGTCTGTGAAGGGGTCTTTGCTCTTAGCCTTGTGTTGAGCAGGAGGGAGTATTGACCCTGGCATGCCAGCAATAAAATCTCACCTTTGTTCTTTGCATGGTCTTCTTGGAGCACCCAAGGACCCTAAGGAAGGAGCTGTTTTCCTACCCTAACAGTATCCATTTTATTATTCCTTAATTTGATTGAATTGTTGTGTTTGTTTTTTTTTAATTTGGATCAAATCAGCTAGGCTTGGGTTTATTCCTGGTTTAGGAAAATTAGAGATTACTTCAGGCAGTGCTCATGGGACTGATGCCAGGCGTCCTACCAGGTATATTGCATCTATATGCAAGGCAAGTGAGTGCTCTATCCATGGTGCTCTCTCTAAAGAAACCCCCAGTTGTCTCTTTGTTGTTGTTTTTTTAAGTAGTTGAACAGTAACTTAAAGCATTTCACTAGCTTTGCCACTCACTGTTCTATATATGTTGGATATTAAAAGTTAGCCTAGGATTCTGAGATTGCCTTCACTGATGAGATTTTAAGATACCCTTAAGTCGGGACAGAAAGATAGTATGGCAAATAAAGCTTTGACTTACACACACCTTAACAGACTTAAATCCTTGGCAAAGTGGCCCAGATGTCCCTTTTATCAAATTTTTTTTATAAATTTTCTTCTTTTTTTCTTTTATTCTTAATTGTGCTTTCTAATTAAGACTCCTTACATTTTAGGGGGGTGTTTTCCTTAAATTGTTTGACCACTAATTTCTACTCACAACCTATGTTGCTTTTTTCTGTTATCAATTTTACACTACATCTAAAATTAATTGGTGTTTTTCCTTTATTTTACTTTGCAAAAGGATGTGTTAAGGAAATTAGAAAAACATAACTCCAATTAAAATATTTCCCCTACTAAGGCAATGAGTTTAAAATAAGAATTTGGTAAAAAAGAAAGTTATTCTTAAATAATATGGTTACATAATCTGTTGAATACTTACTAAATCTATTTTGACAGTCAAACTCCATGACATTCACAATTCCACCTGGTCTCCAATTATAAAAAAATTCTCATTGATCAAATGAAATTATTCTATGTTACTGTGATAGTAACCAAGCACATGCAAATATTACAGCAGATAAGGACTTAGCCTAACATGCAGCTGACCACATTTCAGTGCCTATTGTCTCATATAGTCCCCCAAGACCACTAAGAGTAATTTCTAAGTGAAAAACCAGTAATAATCTCTGAGTACCATTGGGAATAGCCCATAATACAAACAAAAATTTTATTTCAAAAACACTTATATTTATTGACCCAATCACTTTAATAAAACAAAAATTCTAAAACTAGAACATAATTTCATGACATTTGCTAAAATAACTGCTCCTAATTTATTTTAACTTTTAGCATATATGGTTATTTTTGATGAATAAATTTTCATATTATAAAAACTGTATTTCAAAAAAAATAAGAAGTTTCTAAATAGCCAAAACCGAATAATGCACATTTTAAAATTTATTTAACTATAATGATTAACAATTATAATTTACAGCTTGAAAATTTTAATTTTAAATATTTTATAACAATCACTATTTCAGTTCATCTAAAAATAGAGTTTTATAAGAAAATGATTATTTAAGAATTTTCACTATGGGGCCAGAGAGGTGGCACAGGGATAAGATATTTGCCTTGCACACTGATGACCTCAGATGAATATGGTTTGATCCCCCAGCATCACAAATGTTCCCCTGAGTCAGGAACAATTACTGAGCGCATAGCCAGGAGTGACTCCTGAGAGTCACTGGGTGTGGCCCCAAAACATAACATAACAAAAAAAAAAAAAAAAAAGAATTTTTACTAGAAAGATTTGAAGACAATCTTTGTGTGTTTTCTTTTGCTCAGTGGACAAATAAAAACATGTTGATTACACATTTATATAAATTTTTCATTGAATGAAAAATGTATGTGTTTCCAAACTCATTAAATAATTAACAATTTCCAACAACAATAAAATCAGAGCTAATAAGCAATATTTTGCTCACTGAACCTTGCACCTCTACTCTGGAAATCAAAGTAATTGTTAACTTTTGTTTATTGCACAAGCACTAGTGGTTATTTTATAAAGCTCTGAGCTTTTACCCTGAGCTAGATACTGACGAAAAAAGAAAATGAATCTATTATTTTAAAGTTTATTCTTGATTGTATCAAACACAACTAAGCAAATGGTCATTTAAAAGGATATTTACTTTATAATTTATAACAATATATACACAAGCACACACACTCACATTTATATATATAATATTTAATATATATTCATATAGAATCTATATATAATTTTAAATATATAAAGATATTTACATATATATTTATATTATATTATATGAAGTTCTTCTAGTCCTTCTTTCAGTCATGTGAAAGTGCTTTGATTAATAGCCCAGATATGCTAAAGTTAGATTCTCTGAAGAAACAAAAAATCTGATTTTATGAGACTACTTTGGCAAAAGTGTATAAGTACAACTATTATGAGCAAAGTGATTTTTATATGCATTAATAATATTTGTTGCATTTTTATTTTTATAAAAAATGTATCTAAGTAATGATTCATCAGTGATGGTTCATTTAGCAAGAAAAAAATAGACCTAGTTTGCAGGCATGAGGCAGGGTCAAACACATATCCTAAAAGGGATTACTAAAGTCTGCTCTTTAGTAACAGAAAGTGTGATCACAGATGCATAGCCATATATGTAAAAGTATAATGGCCAGGAATACAACTTATAGTGGGCACATGAGTGAACAACATAGCAAGCCAGAGTCAGCACTACAGCCTAATGTACATGAGTATTACGACTAAAAATTTGTGACTCCCTCTGAGTATGTGTGCTACCACCACAAGTAGTGTTTGACTACACTTTCTGCACCACAAAGAAGTGTAAGATAGTCATCACAACAACGAAAGAGGGAGACACATAAAATTATCAAATTTATCTTATATTTATAGAACTAACAAAAAAGTATTACTGTTTTGTAGAGGAACTTGAGCACTGTTGCTGAAAGATAAAAACATCAGATATAAATAAGTGCATTCTTTAGATAACATGTAAAACTAATATGTAAAAAATAGTTTAAGACTGAATCAAAGTTTTACAACTTTTAGGCAAAATTTAACTTCCTTTTGAGAATTGAATTATTCTTCAGAAACCAGGGAGGTATCTGAATATACTGGAACATATTCAATCTATATAGGGGCATAGATGCAAGTCCTACAACACTTGGTCCACCAACCACCACCAGAAATGATCACTGAGCACTAAGTTGAGAGGTCTGAAGCACTATAAATGGTGGGAAAAATTAAATAACAATATTCCCTAGAAAATTAATAGAAAAACGTATGCATAGAATTCTAAGACATATAAATTACCCTAAAGCCTACTCACTCAATCACTTGCATGTTGTAGCTATTCTATACCAAAATATAGCAATGCTTTATTTTTTAACATTTAAATTTTATTGACAATTCATGCTAGTTAATTTTCTCTATGTAAATAAATTTAGATTACTAGAATAAAAATAGTTTAAAGAATTTATCTACTGTTCTTAAAACAGCAATTATTATATCAATAAGAAATGTTGTCACATCTTGAAATGCTACACTCTCAAAAAACAAGGAATTCTCAACCAAAGTATAATTGTTTTCTTTACATTATAAATGTTTTTAGGGATATAATACTCCTTTCCAACTCCTAATAAGTAATAGATTGTGCTAGCTAATGAAAATGAGAGAAAAAAGATTTTGAGAATAGATTGGTGTGTATGTGTCCACGCATGCACATGCACACATACATGCATGTGTTCAGTTGCATGCATTAGGTTTTTCAGTAACACTATTATGTGACATCCATTAGTTGCAAGGCTGATAAAAAAAAAATGCAATTCACATAGAAGGAAAAATGTTCGAGGACTTTACTTTTAAATCCTGTATTTTTAAATCCTTTCCAGGAGTGAGAGAATTCAAGTAGAAAATAGCACATGCTTGCATGTGTGAGATTCTGAGTTTATTTTCCCAAACCTCAGGGTCCCCTGATCAGCACCATGTATAGATGTAATGGCCCTGGAACACCACAGGGCTAATCACCAAGTTGTCAGGAATACAGCACTTGGAGGAACTTCATTGAAAATGACTCCAATAGCCACACTCTGCCTATTTGTGCTGTGAATGTCTTCTAAAAAGAAAAAAAAATTGTCAGGGTTCCCTATTAGTGACATTCAGTAAGGGCTTGTTGTACACAGTACACCAGAGTGCATAAAATAGAGTTTCAAGAAAGTATAGCTTCACGTCAAATTCTCTATAGTTGGTGGTTATCTATAGATTTTTGTTAAGATTCTAAGAAAACTGCTCTCTAGAATTTTGAGGCAGGGCTTAATATTAAACAGAAATAAGCAAAAATTTAACTGACAGAATATTTGTGTGGCTATACATTCAAAACCATCTAAATACTAGGATCATTGTATTAAGAGTCCTGAAACATTAAGACTACAAGAGGGGTAATTTTCCTTGACATGGAGAGGTGGCTTGTTTTCCTCTGAATAAGTGTATCAGATAGAAAAGACATGTCCCCAGAATAATCTGTTTCTTTATGATGTCACTCACCTCTTCAAACTATATCTTAGTCATTAAAAAAAAAAAGATTGTTTTCCCATTAAGAAAATGGCCGGCGAGGTGGCGCTAGAGGTAAGCGCCTTGCAAGCTCTAGCCAAGGAAAGATCACTACCGCGGTTTGATCCCCCATATAGTCCCCCCAAGCCAGGGGCAATTTCTGAGCGCTTAGCCAGGAGAAACCCCTGAGCATCAAATGGGTATGGCCCGAAAAACCAAAAAAAAAAAAAAAAAGAAAATGGCAGGACAAAGGTTTGTCTTTGGCCCATCTTGCCTTTTATCTTATCTTAAAAAAATTGTGTATTCTAAGTTAAGGTATTTATTATAACAAACTTAAAAGAACCTTTAATTGATCTTAAGTTCCCAAACCAAGGCAACTTTTCTTGAAAAGGCCTTACTTACACATATTGAGAAAAAAAACACCACTTCTGGGGAGAAAATTCCATATATTTATATATGAAATATATATAAATTATATATAACATATATATAAATATATATTTTTTTAAATACACACTTGGAGTTGTAGATAATTGAGGCATTGATTTAAAAGACAAAATGGAAGCATTCTAAAAAACAGTAAGTAGATTTAGGAAGAAGATGAAGTCTTGGGCAGATATATTGGGTACCAGTGACAAGCTTTTAGGAAATAATTAAAAGAAAAAAATATATTATCCCTGAAATAGCCCAAAGGTATGAAAATCACATCTTCTGAGATGCATATGTTGAACTTTCTGGATGCAGAGTCTGAGACCCAGATTCAGAAACAAAGGCCCCTTACAGTGAAAGGCAAAGCCCTCCTAAAAGAAGCAACTGGGAAGTCTAAAAGGTTCTGACAGGATTATAAAAAGGCCTTCAAGAACATATTTTTCTCTATTACAACACCCAGGTAAACTTTGCTGTACCCAGAGCACTCCAGAAAAAAACATTTGAATAAATACTATAACTCTTCTTCATTCTCTACCTTCTTACTCTGGAGAAGTCATGTTCTCTCTCTCTCTCTCTCTCTCTCTCTCTCTCTCTCTCTCTCTCTCTCTCTCTCTCTCTCTCTCTCTCTCACTCATTCAATCCCTCTCTCCACTCTCTTTCTCCCCTTCTCTCTCACCCTCTCTTTCTCTCTCTCCACTCTCTTTCTCCCCTTCTCTCTCACCCTCTCTCTCTCACCCTTGCTCTCCTTTTTTTCTATCTCAACTTCTTTCCTCTCTCTCTTACCCCTCTTGTCTTTGCCACTGTCTCGTTCTCTCTGCCCCTAAATTTATTTGAATAAGCTATTTTGCTTTATTACTTCACCTCCCTCTAAAATACTTTCTGTAAAGAAAGTCATGTGCGGGCCCGGAGAGATAGCACAGCGGCGTTTGCCTTGCAAGCAGCCGATCCAGGAAAAAAGGTAGTTGGTTCAAATCCCAATGTCCCATCTGGTCCCCGGTGCCTGCCAGTAGCTATTTCTGAGCAGACAGCCAGGAGTAACCCCTGAGCACCGCCAGGTGCGGCCCAAAAACCAAAAAAAAAAAAAAAAAAAAAAAAGAAAGTCATGTGCATGTAGAGACCATGTTCATAAATCTAGGGAGTACATGTGGTGTTTCCTTGATTCCAAATTCTTTTATATAGAGTTTCAACTAACCTGCCCACCTGGGGCTTTCTACAAGATAAGAGTGCTAGAGAGTACCTGGGAGGTTAGGAATCAATTAATCTTTTTTGACCTTTTTTCCCTGTCCCTTATTCCAGATAGAGCTTCTCTTATCAGGTTAGTTGCCACAAGGTGTGTCCTGGAAGCCTTATGATTAGTGATAAGAATAACTTCTTCAAATTAACCTCTTGATTTTTATTATGTTCCAAGAACTTTTTCATCCAATGACTCACTTGCTTGAGGGCTCATTCCCTATCTACCTTCCAGCTTCAGGATTCCAAGGGAAAAAAATCACCTTTTCTTCTGTACCAACTTTATGCCCACAGTGCTAAATGTTCCTTAAAAATAAATTGAAGGGGGGCCAGAAAGATAGCATGAAGGTAGGCCATTTGCATTGCATGCAGGACAGTGCTTCGAATCCCAGAATCCCATATAGTCCCCTGAACCTGCCAGGAGCGATTTTCAGAGCTTAGAGCCAGGAGTAACCCCTGAGCACTGCTGGGTGAGGCCCAAGAATCAAAAAATAATGAATAAATAAAAATAAATAAATAAACTGTTGGGACCTGAGTTCTGAAAAAGGAGGGACATCATTTTGTAAAGGTCACATGGCTGGATTCTTAGGTTCTGAGTAGGGAGAGACACCATTTTGTAATAATCACATGGTGTAAGTCTTCACAAGCCTATTTCCATATACACTTTCCACAGACACATTCCCAAACTACCGGTAATACCAGGTAGCCTATCAGAGAAGGACAAGGGAGCAGTAGGAAGATACCCCTAGAAAATATCCAATTATTTTAAAGATCATCAGAAAGATCATCATCCTTTTTCTATATAATCATCCTCATGACCTTGCGTGGGACTCTGCTCCTTCAGGGGATAGCCCTGGCTGGCCACAGTGGGTGCCTTTTTGGCAGATAGATTTAAGTATTAAACTTTATTCCAGTTGTGTGGTCTCATCCTTCGACTCTAGAACTGAGCAAAATGATTTCTAAATGCCAGGAAAAAAATATAAAGAGCACATAATTTCCACACCCCAAAATATTTCTAAAGTCAAGGTGTTGTTTTCTATAAAGTACCCAGGGAAACTAAAAGGTTAGTGACTTTCTTTGTGTGAGAAGATTTCCATACATGGGGAAAATCTTGATGGAGCAAAATCCCTCTCATGTTACTAAAAAGGCCAACTTGCAATAAAAAGGCTGAACTTAAATTTGCATAATGGGTATGCCCCACCTAGCTCTGCTTTTATTATCCATAAATGACTGACTTTCCGTATTCTAATG
Organism: Suncus etruscus; assembly: GCF_024139225.1. Taxonomy (NCBI): domain Eukaryota; kingdom Metazoa; phylum Chordata; class Mammalia; order Eulipotyphla; family Soricidae; genus Suncus; species Suncus etruscus. Next base: position 49,153,236 of record NC_064863.1, on the reverse strand, counting down.
TCATATGTAGCTGAAGATATTTAAGGTAGAGAGTAGAGTTATCAAGTTGAGTTGTAGAGTTTCTCCTGGATATTTGAAACTGGGCCACTTATATTAGGAACAGCAAACTCCAAATAAGGATACTATTCTTGATTCATTCTCTGCTCTTCAACCTACCTAAATATTGGAAAATATTCCTTATTTTGTCTTTTGTTTATATTTGTAGATAAGATGAGTTTTACTCAGGAAACCAGTCCAAAGTATTGTTCATTCTATGAATGAAAGGATTGCAACCTACTCTTCACTGCTCACTTCTCTATCAAAACAATTCTTGGGAATATCCAGGCAATGATTGCTTTGAGGGCATTATCCTTTCATCTTTCATTCTGTTATCAATGAAGTTCTTTCTATCTTGATTGATTAGACTTCACATAATAGTATTAGTGAATTTACTCTGTTACTTATTTGGTTTGTCTGCCTGTAAGTTCCCAAATAATTTTCCCCTTTTGCCAAAATATTTAATATTGATCATATGACTTACCAGTATTGAAGAATCTAGAGATTTTAAAAAAAAACAAGTACCTTAGAATTCCTACAAAATAGTATCTTAATAAGAAGAGAAATGTTTTCTGTCTTTAAATAACTATTGGTAAAAAAAAATAGTGAATATAAATTATGCTGAGAACACAGAAAACAAGGATCAAACAAAAAGAGATACTTTTCCTGCAGTGTTTTGTGACAGAGACAAGGTAATTTTTAATATATAAATTTGTTTTTAATTGTAAAGAATAATTTACTATTCAAATAATGCATCTAATAACTTTCATATATGAAGACATCATTTGTAAAATATGCACAGATTCAATGATGATAGTATTACAATATGTATTTGTATGTATATATTTATTTATGTGAGACCTCTCAGTCAACACAATATACCTCAACAGATTGGGATGGATTATACAATACTTGAATGGAAATTGGATGCTACTCAAAATGAAATGTGTGAAGTCACAAGGACCACACTAGAAGAAGAGTGGTGTATAATATATATTATATTATATATATATATTAATCTGATATGACTTTTTTCTTCATATAGGATAGGAAATGAACTACTAGAAGAAGTGTACAAAGACTACTCCTGATTGCTTGGGAATACCTTTGGTGTGCTCAAGAAATCATTCAATAACAGGAAGAGACTCAGGGAAGGAAGCATGTACACCAAACACTTCAATCCTTTGCTATATTCTGATATCCATTATGAAATTTTTCAGTTTCTTGCCATAATAAAAAAATATAAATTGCCTGCCTTTGATATACACATCCTGCAAGAAGAGCATTAAAATAGATGCAAATATTCCTAGATAATAACAGTAGATTTTCAAATGTATTTTACATAATTTTATAACTCTCAAGTTTTTTTGTATCCATATTGTTTTCAATTTTTTTTGTTTCATTTTATTTTTTGGGGGGAGCTACACCTGCATCTTTTCAGCATTTACTCCTGACTCTGCTCAGGGACCAAAGGTTGTGCCTGGAAGGAAATCCAGGTCAGCACGTGCATTGCAAGCACCTTATCTGTTATCTGTTAAATTATCTTTCCAACTCAACTATTGAAATTTAACAAATAAAAACAAAGTGGTTAAAATAATTTTGTTAAATATATACTAATGGCCAGAGAGATAGCATAGAGGTAAGGCATTTGCCTTGCATGCAAAAGCATCCCTTATGGTCCCCTGTGCCTGCCAGGTGCAATTTCTGAGCACAGAGCCAGGAGTAACCCCTGAGTGCTGCCGGGTGTGACATATATATATATATATATATATATATATATATATATATATATATATACACTATCAATTTAAACATGAATATCTAGTTTCAGTACTACTGAGTGCCAATCAATGAGTGACAAGACATGATAACAACCAAGAATTAGTTTTATGGGCAACAATGGCAGATAAAAAAACAAACTCAAAGCAACTCTCTCAATAAGCATTTTAATAGGGAAAGAATATGGAAGAGAAGTTTGCAGACCAATTGGTGTTTGAATGAGTAATAAAATTACATCAAGGCTGATACCCTGAAGCACACTTTGTCAAATCTGCATACCTAAACATCATTTTGGTGAAGAACAAAATGAGTACCAGTGCTTTTACCCTTAGGACAGGACCATTGTTTTGAATAATATTTATCTTTGATGCCATTTTATAAGTAGGTACTAAATATTATATAAGTATATGTACACTAGTGCTAAACTTGAATTTTAGAGCAGCAATAATTTTTTACTATACACTAAAATGGCATATTACAATATAATTATAATACTATGCAGTATATGTCAAATAAAATTATCATCATATGGTTATCATATTAATCAACAAAAGAAAAATATATACTCTTTTTATTTAGAAAATATAAATTCATTTTGGATTTATATTAGAATTGAAAACATTAGATCATAAGAAAAAATAATCCCACCTTCTGAGATTTTCTAAGTGAGGATAAATTAGTAGTTATAAAACGATCTACTTTTTTTTTTACATTCATATGGAAGATACATACATGTGCAAATTCTAAAATAAATGTAATAAAGTTAAAGTAAATAAAAAGAAAACAGAGTTTTTATATCCTGTGCAGGATTTAAGTTGGATTTGGATAAAGAAGTAAAGGTTTCACATGACTTCACTCACAGGACATCTTGCCTTTAGCTATTGACTCTGCCTTATGAAAGATTCCTCAGAGAAAAAAATTTATCTCTGGAGATGTTCCTAAATAAATGTAATCTACAGATTTTATATATATATGCTATATATGTATGTTTATGTATATATGTGTGTGTTTGTGCATATATATGTGTGTTATATATGTATATATATGTTATATATGTTATATATGTATGTATGGAAAAATTTCTTGAAAGTCCTGAATATTTGATTGATGTTAGATACACAAACCAAGATAACATATTGACTGAACAAACTTATTAACAAAACATGTTCGAAAACCCCTGTTTGAACATTTAAGGGAAGCTTACTCTTTCTTAAAAACAAATGGTACTGTTGTTTCTTCTTTAGGTATCAAGTCACGTGCCTCATATACTTGTTTTACTTTTTTTAATAATACATTTTATAAAAAAATTTGTATTTGTAACAAAATATTTTTGTGACTAAGTAATTTATAATTATAATAAAGGTTATCAAAATATAAAATGTACAGAGCACATCAATGAACCAAATGTAAAAAAGAGATAATTAAAACAAACAATTTCATAGTAAAATAATCAGCACAACTTTCTTCTAATTTGTCTCATATAATAGCTTGAATCAACCCACATGTAGTTTATAATGTTTGGTTTAAAACTTCTCCAGGAAAGTGGGGGGAAATTGCTATCCTATAATAGTAAAATATTGTTTAGCTGATTTACATCTTTATCATTGCCTATCCTTTCCCCTAATATTTCCCATAACATATGAATTTATGAATCTAGTTTTGTGTTTCTCACTAAAGAAATTATAGATATATGTAGGTGATAATAGAAAACATGTCATATATATTTTTATTGATTTCATTCTTTTCCTTTTTTATTTCTGGTGGATTTAACAGTTAAATGAGAAAAATCTGACTAGCATTCCAGGGAGCAATGGAAACCTCTGAACATCACAGTTGGACAGGCCAGTTTCCCAAAAGGTAAATACTAGATTTTATATCACAACTTAAAGCATTCTATAGAGAAAAGACATGATTTCTTTTAAAACTTCAGCACGGCTGCTCTACTCAGATATGTGCACTCTAAAGAATTCCTTCTAAATTTAACAGAATGTCCATAATATCATTGCATATCTATGAAGTGTGATATACTGACATTTCAAAAATGAATGCTACATAAATTGATGAAAACAATGGTAAATATCCTGAGATTAAAATATATGGAATAAAATTCATCCAGACTATTTAGAATTATAAAGCAATCAATTACATATAGTTTATCAAATTTAAATAAATTTGAGATAACGTTAAAGTTAAAAAATAAAACTGATTTCCATTTTGAATTGTAAATGTCTAGAAGCAAATACAACTTTTTATTTAAATTGGATAAATTAATGAGTTCATAAGCTTGATATATGACAAAATAAAAAGAACGGAAAATCAATGAAAGCAAAAGTTGGTTCTTTTAATAAGAAACAAGATCAATATACCACTAGAAAAACTCACAAAGAAAAGATGAGAGAGAGAGATAATAAAATAAATTAGAAATGTGAAGGGGGAGATCAGTACATATGCTGTAGAAATTCAAAAGACAATCAGAGACTATTTTGAGAAACTTTATGCCACAAGACAAGAGAACATGAAAGAAATGGATAAATTATTAGGCTCTTATAATCTCCCAAGGTTGTACTTATGTGATCCAGCATATATGATCCGATCCATCACTATTGTGGAAATTAAAATGATAATCAAATGTCTTCTGAGAAATGAAAGCTCAGGTCCTGGTGGGCTCTATAATAAATTTTTTCAAATCTTCCAAGATGACCTACTATTTATACTTTTCAGGTTCTTCCAGAAATTTGATGAAACAGAAATAATCTCATATAGTTTTTAAGAAGATAACTTCATCCTATGATAAAGATATCACCAAAAAAAAGAGAATCACAGAGCAATATCCCTAATGAATACAGATGCAAAGATCCTCAACAAAATCCTAAAGAATAGCATCTGACACCTCATCAAGAAAGTCATACACCATGGCCAAGTAAGATTCATTCATGAGATGCAAGGATGGTTCAACATATGCAAGTCAATCTACTTAATACACCAAATAAACAAAAGGAAAAAGAAAAAAAAACATGATTGTATCAATAGATGCAGAGAAAGTATTTGATAAGATAGAGCACCTGTTTATGAAAAAAAATCTCAATAGATTAGAATGGAAGGAACTTTTCTTAATATACTCAAGCTCATCGTGAATATTATGCTCAATGCAGAAAAAGTGAAAGCCTTTACGTTAAGATCTGGCCAAGACAATGCTAGCCCCTCATGTCACTCCTATTCAACATAGTATTGGAAGAACTTGACATCACAATTAGGAACAAAAACTATATCAAGGGCATCCAAACAGGAAAGGAAGAAATAAAGCATTTATTTGAAAATCTTGAAGACACTACCAAAAAGCTCCTAGAAATTATAAATTTGTATAGCAAGGTGTCATGCTACAAAATTAGTACAGAATAATCAATGGTGTTAATATACACAAATAATGATAGAGAAGAAATAGACATTTAAAATCCCACTACAATAGCACCAGAAATAGCACAGAAATAATAGAAATTCAAATAGCTTGGCATTAACTTAACTAAAAGAGTTAAAAATCTATACCAAAAAATATACATACACATACACACACACACACACACACACACACACACACACACACACACACATATATATATATATATATAAAACACTACTTTAAGGATTAAAATAGGACACAAGAAAATGGAGACATGTACCTTGTTCATGATTTGGGAAGATTAGCATAATTAAAATGGCAATACTAACCAAAGCATTATTGAGATTCAATCCAATTCCTCTAAGGAGACACATGATATTTTAAAGAATTGCATTTAATAGTCCTGAAATTTATTTTGTGCAACAAATGCCCAAGAATAACTAAAAGAACACTGAGAAAAAATGATGGAAGACATTACTTTCCCCAACTTTAAAACTGTACTATGAAAGCAATAATCATTAAAAAAGCATGGTTCTGAAATAAAGAAAAACTCTCAGATCAATAGAATACACCTGAATTTTTAGGGAATGAACTCAGACATACTATCAATTAATATTTGACAAAGGTGCAAAAAAAAAAAAACCCACAAAATGGAGCAAGGAAAACCTATTCAACAAGTGGTACTGGAAAACTGGTCTGCCACGTGCGAAAAAGTGAACTCAGACCTCTATTAACATCATGCACAAAGGTCAAATCAAAATGGATTAAAGACCTTGATATAGTATATATAAAAAAAACATGGACAAAACTCTCCACAACTTTGAGACTAAAGGTATCTTCATGGAGAAAAAAACACACAGTGGAAGTTGAGAAAAACAAATGGGATTATATTAAACAGGGAAGCTTCTACACTTCAAAGAAAATAGTGACTAGGGTAAAAAGATCACCCATGAAATGGGAGAAAACATTCATCTAATACCCATCAGATAAGGGGCTAATACTAAGATATACAAAGGCACTGATAGAACTTAACAAGAAAAAAAAAATCTAAATCACAAAAAAGGAGAAGAAATGAACAGACATTCCCTCATAGAAGAAATACACATGGCTGAGAGGCACATAAAAAATGCTCCACATCACTAATCATCAAGGAAATGCCAATCAATACAGAATTGAGATGGCATCTAATGCCTCATTGACTGGCACACATGACAAAGGCCAAGAACAACCAATGCTGGCATAGATGTGGAAAATAAGGAACGTTCATTCACTGCTAGTGGGAATGCCTTTCTGGAAAAGAACATGGATGTTCTTCAAAAACCTGAAAATTGAGCTTCTATGATTCAGCAATATGACTATTAGGAATTTACTCTAGTACCACAAAACACAATAAAACAATGCCATCTGCACTCTTATGCTCATTGCAGTGCTATTTACAATAGCTAAAATCTGGAATCAATGCAAATGCCTGACAGCAGATGAGTAGATAAACTAACTGTGGTACATCTACAGAGTGAAATACTATGCAATTATTGGGAAAAATGAAATCATGAAATTTGCATATATATGGATGGACATGGAGATTATTATGAGATTATTATGCTGAGTGAAATAAGTCAGAGAGAGAAAAGTAAACACTGAATAGACTCACATATTTGTGGTATTTAAGAAAAATAAGACAGTAGGGCCGAAGTGGTGTTGCTAGAGGTAAGGCATCTGCCTTGCAAGCACTAGCCTGGGCATCCCATATGGTTCCCCCCAACCCAGGAGTGATTTATAAGTGCCTAGCCAGGAGTAACTCCTGAGTGTCAAATGGATGTAACTCAAAAAAAGAAAAAAGAAAAAGAAAAAAAAAACAGTAGAGTAATAATGTCCAGAGAAAATAGAGATGAGGGCTATAAATACAAGTCTATGATATGAAGTTTATCTCAGGGTAGTAAGCACAGTTAGAGAAATATAACACTAACAACTACCATGACAATGATAGACAGAGAAATACACTGCATATCTCAAAGATAGGCAGGGAATGGGGAAAGAGAAATGGGGACATTGGTGTCAGGAAAGTTGCATAGGTGAATGTGGGTGTGAATTTTAAGGCTGAAACACAATTATGAACATGATCATAACCATGATGCTTAAATAAAGTATTAGAAAAAATATCAACAAAATTAAGCTTTTAATAACTGCTATTATAGTCTTATAAGATTGAATGGCTGAAGAGGCAGACAAACCCCCATCACACCAGGACATGAACTCTTAACTTTAATGAGATTACTGTCCCATTTCCCTAAGAGTCAGTATACCAGGTTTCACATTATAGTCCGAAGTGTTTTGAGTTAGAGATGCAGCTTCCAATTTTTGTTTTAAACTGCATTTAAACTGTCTTCGTATTTAACTTGCTTAAACTGTATTTGTTTTGAACTTCAAAGTTTTAAGCTGTAGTCAATTCATTCATAGTTTATTCGGCATATTATTTTTCACTACAAAATAGATTAAAAAACATGGACTGAAGAGATAGTATAGAGGATAGGGCCTTACCCTGAACATGGATCCAATATTACCTTCTGTGCCTCACTAAGAGTGATCCCAATTGAAGAGTATTCTTCGAATTCTTCAAATACAAAACTGTATTTGTTTTGAACTTCAAAGTTTTAAGCTGTAGTCAATTCATTCATAGTTTATTCGGCATATTATTTTTCACTACAAAATAGATTAAAAAACATGGACTGAAGAGATAGTATAGAGGATAGGGCCTTACCCTGAACATGGATCCAATATTACCTTCTGTGCCTCACTAAGAGTGATCCCAATTGAAGAGTCAGTAGCACTCTGAATACTGCTGGATGGAAATCCAAATCAACAGAAAATTAAAATCAAAATAGGCATTTTTTGGGGGTTTTTTTGGCCACACCCGTTTGATGCTCAGGGATTACTCCTGGCTAAGCGCTCAAAAATTGCCCCTGGCTTGGGGGGATTATATGGGATGCCGGGGGATCGAACCCCGGTCCTTCCTTGGCTAGCGCTTGCAAGGCAAACACCTTACCGCTAGTGCCACCTTGCCGGCCCCCAAAATAGGCATTTAATTAGCTATTCTTCATTGCTGTTTTTTTTAATCTATCAAAAAATACATAAACCAAGAATAAAAGAAAAAGAAAAAAAGGGGGATGGCGAAGAGATAGCATGGAGGCAAGGTGTTTGCCTTGCATGCAGAAAGACGGTGGTTCAAAGCCGGGCATTCCACCAAGATCTCTAGAAACAAAGGTCTGATTTTACCATCCAAGACAAGCAAAAGTCTTCCACACACCACGAAAGCAGCAAGGGGAGAGTAAATGATCATGAAGGAGTCTAGAGTTAATCCCATGACAGTATATTTCAGGGGTGGAGAAACCCTGTATCTAGTCAAGGGAATTCCTTCTACAATATCCCTGATAGTTGCTGTGCCTATGCAGGGGGATAAAGAAAAGGAGAAAGGAAAAAAAAAAAGCAAAGCACAAAACAATCATTTTCCACATGTTCATTTATCGATTGATCGATCTTTTTTGACGTGTTTATTTTGGTGTGGAGACTACGGTTGATGTCTCCAATATTATTTTATTTTGTCTTGTCTTTTTCTTTTTGCACTTGAGCATGATTTGATTTCAGAACTGAGACTATTGTGTGGTGCCTGTCTTTATTACTGTAGTGCTCACCAGTTATTTAATTCGATATTTTTTTTGTATTGTTGTGGTATCTCAATTACCTTTTTCATGTCCCCTCTCAAACTGTGGTTGGAAGCCTAGAGGGACTCTGCCCATTTTCAGTGTATGTGACTTTAGACTTCTTTTTTTTCCCTCTTATATGTACCCCAATCTATTGCTTTCCTTTCCTTCAAACAAAAACACATACCTCGATTCTTCTAGCTCTGCCTCTTAAATAGAGGGGGAAACAAAGGAGGGTTCCAGGACCATACAGATATGTGATCACTAATAGTAAGCCAGACAAAGAGGGGTCCACCTACTCTAGCAGCCCGGGGGGTGATGGTGGGGTATATGGATTGTAGAAAGGGAACTGGAATGGGGGGAGGACATAGTTGGTGATGGGTATTCCCCTGATTCAATGTTAATATGTACCTAAAATACCACTGTGAAAGATATGTAAACCATTATGGAAAAAAATAGTGTTTTTAATCAGAAAAACAAAAACAAAAACAAAGCCCGGCATTCCATATGGTCCCCAGAGCCTGCGGGGAGCGATTTCTGAGTATAGAGCCAAAAGTAATCCATGAGTGCTACTGAGTGTGACCCAAAAAACAACAACAAAAAGTAATATCAAAGATGATCTATACTGAGGAATAAATTGTGAAAGGGATCATTTTACTTTTCAACATTTTCCTTTATGGTGTTATTGTAAGCAAAGGGAAGCTAGTCTAATCCAAAGAACAACTTTGATATGAAAAAGTCATTACCTATAAGGTATACAGCATTGTTTATATAAATCTAGGAATTGTATTTGCAAAATATTTATAGGAAATTTGTTATAGAACTCTCTTGTACATTCTATCAACTCATAGAACTACTGAGTAAGTGAATGAAGGAATGTCCACTACAGGAAACACATTTGAACTTAAAGTTTGGGAAGAACAGAGGCAGTTATTTCAAGATGTTTTTATATAAGAAGGAGATATAGGCCATGCTTAACTAAAAAGCATAATTTATCATCCATTCTTTATTTTCACTTTATTCTCTGTATTTGGTAGAAAGAATAGAGATTATTTTGATTTTTACCATAATAGTGTTTATGTTTTTGGTAAATAAAAGTCTTCTCCCCTGTTTTGTAATAGACCATTTAGCCTTCATCTACATATTAGGAAGTGGGCATTCAGCCAGTATAGGAAATCTCTTCATGAAATTTACTCCATTATAATGGGACTCTGGCAACTGTACCTGGCTACTGCAAAATGGATAGTGTGTTTCTAGGGAAGGAAGAATCAATAAAGACTACAGAAAAGGAAAAAAGGGAAAGTACTGTAGGTTTTTAAATGAAAATTGATTTCCACCATTGACCATGGAATGAGCTCATCAGTAACATCACATTTAGAAGGAATTTAATTGTTTCTTTTTATGGTAGAGTTTGAACTTAGAAGGAAGTATAAGAGGGAAATCAATTCTCTGTTATCACAAGTAGCTTAGTCACAGCAAAGTGATTCAAGAAAATACAATTGTTTAAGAAGCTATTGTTACTGTTCAATGGATTGACTCAGTAAGCCATGTTGCATTCCTCAAAAACAAACAGGCACCATTTTTAATTCTCTCATTTTTTCCCTTGTATATGTCTAACTCCTAGAGATATCCTCAATCTTTATCTCTCACAATGTCAATGCAACACACAGAATATGAAATAGATGTCTGCCACTGGCACTGATCTCCCTGCTCTCCAGAGCCTACTTTCTCGTCTGTGTGTGTGCAGAGAGAATTACCTTCTGGTCCCTCCCTTCAAATATGGCCTGTGCTGCTTGCAGTGTCTTCCACAGCCTGCTTCTGAGAGCCATCACTTGCACTGATTCCCAGCCATGTCATCTCAGGTCAGTGTGTGCAGAAAGGGACCAAAGGCTCTCTCATCATACACAGCCAGTGCTGCCTTCAGCGTCTCCCCCAGACTGCTTCAGAATCCTAGCAGTCCTGAAATCCCTGCCATCCTGCACTGCATCTCAGATCTGTGTGTGTACAGCGTAAGGGACCCTTGGGTCCCTCCCATCAAATGCTTCCAGTTTTGCTTGCTGCGTCTTCCCCAAACATTCTTTCAAGTCCTGTCACTGGCATTAATCCTCCTGCCATATAATGCCACATCTCAGGTTTGTGTGTGTATAAAGAAAAGGAGCCTCTGGTGCTTCCCATCAACCCTCCTCTTCTCAAACTGTGCAGATGCTAGCGCATCCACACTAAGAGATTTCAATTTATAACATATATCCAGGCAGATTGGACCTAGCACTCGTTTTTCTCAAATAGCTCAAAATTCAGTTGAACAAACCAATGAATCACTGTACAATATTTTATCATACTTAGATGATCTCACTTGTTTAAGAAAATAATCTCTAAAGCAGATATACCTCTAGCCACCTTTCATACAACCAGTTTAATAGATTACTTCCTAAAACACGCTGAAACTCCAGCATTCCAACACACCAAATGCAAAGGATCATGGGGAAATTAACAAAGACACCTGCAGTTGTCCATATAGAGAGAAATCCCAGCAAGATTCAAGTTGAAATGCTTGAACCTTATAGGTGAGGACCTAAAATCAACATTAAATGTTTTAGAAAAAAAATCAAGGAGTCACTAGCCTAAAAATTTAAGCAATCAATAGATGAACACTTTAACCAAATCAAAGAAATACTCTTCCAGAATTTGAGAAAATCCATAAAAATTGGAAATGAGGAACTAGTACATGTGTTAGCAAGCCATACACATACACAGGTGAAAAATAATAAGTCAAAAAAGAAAGATGAGACAAAACAATAGTAGAAAACAAGGTACTTAATAAACAAAGACAAAAGAAATCATCTCCGAATAATAAGAATACAGGCATATTCAAGGAGGAAACTGCACTCTCCAAGCAAGTGAAAGCAGAGATTAACAGATGGGAATATATTAAACTGAGAAGCTTCTGCACCTCAAAGGAAATAGCGCCCAGGATACAAGAGCCCCCCACAGAGTGGAAGAAACCATTCACCCAATACCCATCAGACAAGGGGCTAATCTCCAAAATATACAAGGCACTGACAAAAATTTACAAGAAAAAAAACATCTAATCCCATCAAAAAATGGGGAGAAGAAATGGACAGACACTTTGACAAAGAAGAAATACAAATGGCCAAAAGACACATGAAAAAATGCTCCACATCACTAATCATCAGAGAGATGCAAGTCAAAACAACTTTGAAGTACCACCTCACACCCCAGAGGTGGCAAACATCACAAAGAATGAGAATAAACAGTTTTGGCGGGGATGTGGAGAGAAAGGAACTCTTATCCACTGCTGGTGGGAATGCCATTTAGTTCAACCTTTATGGAAAGCGATATGGAGATTCCTCCAAAAACTGGAAATCAAGCTCCCATATGATCCAGCTATACCACTTCTAGGAATATACCCTAGGAACACAAAAATACAATACAAAAACCTCTTCCTTACACCTATATTCATTGCAGCACTATTTACCATAGCCAGACTCTGGAAACAACCAAGATGCCCTTCAACAGACGAATGGCTAAAGAAACGGTGGTACATATACACAATGGAATATTATGCAGCTGTCGGGAGAGATGAAGTCATGAAATTTTCCTATACATGGATGTACACGGAATCTATTATGCTGAGTGAAATAAGTCAGAGAGAGAGAGAAAAACGCAGAATGGTCTCACTCATCTATGGGTTTTAAGAAAAATGAAAGACATTCTTGCAATAATAATTTTCAGACACAAAAGAGAAAAGAGCTGGAAGTTCCAGCTCACCTCAGGAAGCTCACCACAAAGAGTGATGAGTTTAGTTAGAGAAATAACTACATTTTGAACTGTCCTAATAATGAGAATGTATGAGGGAAATGGAAAACCTGTCTAGAGTACAGGCGGGGTTGGGTGGGGAGGAGGGAGATTTGGGACATTGGTGATGGGAATGTTGCACTGGTGATGGGTGGTGTTCTTTACATGACTGAAACCCAAACACAATCATATATGTAATCAAGGTGTTTAAATAAAATATATATAAAAAAGATAAAGAAGTGGAGAATTGGAGCGAAGTTGAGTAATATGCCAAGGATTATGGAGCTAGAAAGAGATCGACCTGTGTTTGAACCAATCTGCTAGATCTCAAATCCTAAATTACCATTTACCCTGACATTGATTTTTCTTGTTTGTCTTGTATCTTGGTAAGATTTTTTTAATTTTTCTTATTAAAGAAAAGTATTCTTTGAATAATAGTAATGAAAGTTCTTACTTATTGTAATTTAAAAAAAAGGAAGGGGAGAAAAAAGGAAAAGAAGGGTAAGAGAAGTGGTGAGGGAGATAATAGAAGAGAACTTTACCACTCTTTGGAAAGAAGCTGTTCTACAAAAACAAGAGATAAAAATTGTGCAAAACAAAATATGCCCTAATAGCACACAACCAATATATATATATATATATATATATATATATATATATATATATATATATATATATATATATCCAAATGGTAAATACCAGAGAGATATGGACTCTTTAAAGCAATAAGGGAGAGAAAAAGCCTTAAGTATAAAGGAATGAACATAGAATCAAACCAAAATCTTTCATCTTCCATTCCAAATAATCCAGGGAAGAAAAGTGTGGACTGTCATATTTAAACTATTGAATGAAACTTTCAATCTAGTGTCCAGTAGCCAGCAAATATTTAATTTATGCTGGAGGGAAGGTAACATTCTCAGACAAAAAAAGAATTTGCAATATTCATGCTAACCATACAGACAATAAATGTATGCAAAGACTATATAAATCATATTATAAAATTTTAAATTATATATAAATATAATATAAATCATAATGTTATTATATTTATATTATAAAATCATATAAATTGTATAAACCAAATACTCAATTATAACAGCAACAACCCTATACAATATAATGACACAAGAGCCCTTTCTGTCAATAATGTCCTAAAATGCCAATGGAATAAATTCAAACTTTAAAATATAAAGAGAAGTGAGTTGGAAACAAAACCCAGCCACCTGTTGCCAGAAGGAAACACATTTAAAAGTTCTGGCTGGACACAGGCTTAAAGTTAAAGTATTGAAAACAATTTTACAAGCTACTGGAAAAAAACATCCCTTGTAAGCCATAATTATATAAGCTCATAGAAACTTACAAAAATGCCTATCCATTCCATCCTCTGTAAAAACTTGAGAAGGGTTGTAATAGCTCCTCATGTATAGATTTATCAGGACCATGGCTATTTTTATGAGGAGATTTTTTATTAGTAGTTAAATATTCTTACTAGTACATTTAAAATCAAATTTTCTATTTTCATTTGAATAGAAATTCAGAAATAATGCCCCACAAATTTATTCTTGGTAGGGATATGAATCTAAAAATCCATTTGTCTTCTATAACTCAATGGCATACAGTATATTTATAACAATATCTATTATGACCTTTTACATTTATTTTGTATTCATTGTAACTTCTCCTTTACTGATCCTGTTTATTAGTCTTCTCTCAACTCTCTTTTTGTCCTCTGTGATTATACCAAGGTGTCAATTTTCTTTTTTCTTAAAAATACATGCACACACATGTGCATGTACATAAACACACATGTGAGTGCACATAAACACACACAAACACAATCCCTGCTCCTAGGCAGCAGAGATAATACAAAGGGCAAGGCAAACCCTGGCCATTCTTCATTTCTCAGCATCACATATGGTTCCATAAACTTTTCTAGAGTGACCCCAGAGTTAAGATATAGGAATAAACTATTGAGCATGACCAAAACAGAAAAATTAATTAATAAATAGGAAAAATAAAAAAATAGATTCCTTCCATACGATCCAGCAATTTTATATCTTGGCATTTATTCTGAGGCACAAATTCTTATTCAGAAACGACATTTGTATTCCTAAATTCATTGCAACACTACAGACTATTGTCAAAAATTGGAAACAGTGTAGCTCACCAAGAACAGAGGATAAGGAAACAGCTAAGACTGGCCACAAAGCCTAATACATGTCATAGAAACATCTTTGTTACTTCAGTTTGTTTACTTCTAAGAAATTCCTTTCAAGTTATGATTCCAACAATTATTGAGTGGAATTGAAAACTAAATAACTGATAAGTCATGCAACTACTGATTCTCAGAAATTTTATTTGATTAAGCCTATTACTTATTTAGAATCATTTGCCGGTATCAAAGCTAAAAATTTAATAAAACCAGTATATTTATTAATAATAAGTATTTATTAAGAATACACAACAACTAAATAAATATTTTATTCTTAGGAAAAAATGGTACTAAAGGATAATTTGTATTAGTTACCAATTAATAACAAGGCAATGCTTTTGAGACTCAATAAACCCTATCATAGTAGTCCTCTGAAAAAGTTATTAATATAGCATTAATTTGATATTTTATAAATTATGTATTCTTGTGATAGTGATCTGGCAGTGTTACTAATTTTCCATTATGTTATAGCTGCTTGTGTTATTTGTACTTCCTATCTTCATTCTAGGGATTTACATCTTCTCAAGATAAATACTTGAGCATTGTAGTGTTGAGATATATATACTTATAGTAAGGCAATCCAATACAATTATTCAAAAACAGTTTATACAGAACGCTAAACTGAAAATCACAAAGAGGAAATTCTGGACATATAATGTGACACTTTACCTTAAAAAGTATAATTCAATAGTTTCTCTAAAAACTTCAACTCATCACTCCCTTCTCCTCCCTTCCTCTTCTTTCCCCTTCCCTTCCCCTCTCGTCTCCCACTCCCTTTCTCTTTCTCCCTTCCTCCCCTCTCTCCTTTTCTCCCCTCTTCTCTCCTCCCCTCTGTTCTCTTCCCCTCCCCTAAAGAATAAAAAAAAAAAACTTCAACTCATAATAACGTTACAGACCTAGTTAACATTATGATGCAACAGCATGTTGATTGAATTTCCAGGAAAATGATATTTAATTCTTGTTTTTTAATTTCTATTTTAAATTGTGTCTGGCTATCAACAGTCATAGGAACAATGACAACTTATTGTAAAAATGGCAAGTACCAAAGAGAGTATAAATTTAAAGAAATTTTCTACTATCAAAAGTAATTAAACAATTATAGTCAATTTAGAAGCACAAATTTCTTGTACAAATACACTAATCTTTTAATACCCAAGACCTAAATAGAAGAAAGAAAATATAAAATATGCCATTTCTAAAATTATAAGCATCAGAAAACCTACACTTTTTAAAGACCTATACAAAATAGGAATTTGATATGCAATAGTTGTATCCAAGATATCTTATGAGAGATGCTATATTAAGCAGAACTTTGTAGGATATGTAGTGTCAACATAATTTTAAAAGGATCCATCTGTGATTTTTCAGTACCCTAGCCACGAAGTAGAAACATAAGATTCTATCTTTGGGGAACAGTGACTAGCCATACCAAAGATAAAAGCCACATTTACAGTTCATCACAATTAAGAAAAGATATTTCAGTTTTATATCCCCTACATATTATGGTTGTCATTTTTTATTCTGAGACATTAAGAGGAGGAAAGTCACACAAACATGTAAAAACATGTCTTTGAACAATTTCCTCTCATATGACTCTGTGTGTGTATGTGTATGTGTGTGTGGTGTGGCCACACTGGCTGTGCTATGGGTTGTTATCCTGAATCTGCAGTAAGAACTCACTTCTGTCAGGCTTTTGAACCATATGGGATGTGAGGGATCGAATCTGGGTCTTTCCTGGGTCTGCTATGTGCAAGGCAAAAGCTCTATTTCTGTGCTATCACTTTTGTGCCACCATTAATATTTTTATAAAATGCATGTGATAAAAGAAATTCTGGAAGAAATTGATGGAAATAAATATATCCCAGACATGATTTCATTTTGCATGCCTTCACTTAAAAATTACAATTTTCAAAAATCTGATAACAATATTTTATGAAGATATACTAAATTTTTAAGTACAGGATCATCTATAAATTCCAATTTACTCTCCTGGCTGATAATGTGAGCAAAGGGATGCAAGTCATGATTCAAGTTAATTGAACATTGATTTCTATGAAATCAATTGGTCATGATCTTCTTTGAAATTCTTATCTTTAAGCTGAAGACATCTCTAAGCTTCACTATGAATTGGTACATCATTAGGATACTTAATTTACTTTATTCTTGATATCTTCATTTTGTATTTTTATGAATAGAAAGATTCTTTAAAAGGAGTATATAGAAATGCTGAGGAGGATAAAATATATTAAAACTTTTAAGAAAATGAATATTTTTAATTTGAAGATACTCAGGTGAGTCATATTACATTAAACAAATATTCAAAAATTATAATTTCTTATAGATTTATTAAAGATTTTTCTTATAAGAAAACATTTTAAGGGATTATAGTTTCTTTTTTTTTCTTTTTTTTTTGCGGGGGGGGGGCACACCCGGCGGTGCTCAGGGGTTGCTCCTGGCTGTCTGCTCAAAAATAGCTCCTGGCAGGCACGGGGGACCATATGGGACACCTGGATTCGAACCAACCACCTTTGGTCCTGGATCGGCTGCTTGCAAGGCAAACGCCACTGTGCTATCTCTCCGGACTGGGATTATAGTTTCTTATAAATAGATTATTTTACTTTTTTGAATAGCATTTAAAGAATACATGATTGAAAAATTAAAGATCTCAGGTTAGGAGAAACAATTTAAGGGTTTTGTTCCCTTTCATCAGGCCTTATATAGTTTGACCCCTGACACTACGAATTCCAGAGCATAGAGTCAAAAGTAAACCCTAGGCACTTACAAAGTGTATCATTATCCCCAAATTCAAGACTTTGCTTAGATATTAATTGTTCTTTGGAGAAGAAAGACACTTCTGAATAAGAGAACATATATAAATTACCAATATTTAAATTACTTCACAATGTTTTAAAAGTGATTTCTACTAAAATATTAAAATAGCATAGGATAGCTTAAGAAAAATATCTATAAAAAAAGAAAAAATCTATGTACTGTAAAATTAATGTAGGACTTTAATGAAAAAAATATAGTGATACTACTATTAGCACAAATGCATAGTAGACACAGAAGACACAGAGATGGATCTCTTTCCCACATTTATTTGTGATGTCTAGTTCTGCATGCTTTTATAGTTGAATTTTATGTCAGTTATGAATAACATGTACTATCATGTTATGTCCACTGAAAAAAGTAAAAAGTCCTTAGTAATTGGTCAGTTTAGTGCATTTGCACAATCTGCAAAACTTTCGATAATTTACTTAGTTTTTCTAGAAAAAAAATTATTTACTAATTTCTTAAACACAACAAAAATCCTATGTATTTTTTATTTCCATTTTCTGGAATAAGTAATTAATAAGAAGACAAAGAATCTCTCTGAAAACTATTTGAAGACTGAAATTCTAAACCTGAAATTAAAAAAAATTACTGTTGCTGAACTGTGTTGCAAGCCAATCTTTCCAGGAGAAGCATATATGGTATACATGATGTCCCGCAGTAGTTGTGTTGAATGTATAGTGACATGACTAAACCAAATAACAACAAATACTTAATTATATATGTTCATATTAGATATAAACATATATTACATATAAAAATATTACATATAAACATATATAATTGGAGGACAATACATATTTTGGTTATTTTTTATTTTACTTAGTTATAAGAATGCAATATCTTCCATATAATCTTTTGTCCTATATAATTTTTTGGCTCAAATATATTTTAAAAAGCAAAAGTAGCAACATATTTTCAGTGTTCAATTACTTGTCATATGACAATGCCAGAAAGCCCTCAGATGTTTCTAGTTGAAGCAACAAAATAGAGTTCCCCTGGACATTGTGGAAAACAAGAAATTTGAATAAAAGAAAAAAAATGAATATAAAATGCAAGGATACAAAACCCAACAGATGAGAAACTTTCAAAGTATCAGAATATAAGAGAGATTAAAATTTCAATTACAGAGAGTAATCTATGAGTGAAACCTTGTGTTTATGACTTTTTTTATCCAATTTTAGGACCAAAATTAGTCTCATGGAATGATTAAAGATAATTGGGCTAGGAATAATTAATATTCAATACATTTAAATTACTCTACCATATGTTGTCTTTGAATACTACAGTATATCGAACATAGACTTCTGTGAGATTTTAAAGTATTTTTCTTTTAAAATGTCAGCTGATGAATTTTGTTATTTCTGATTTAAATTTTAACATAAAGAACCTCCATCAGCAAATTTCAGAAATTACACACTTTGTGTCTTTTATTTTTCATAAAAAGTTATACAAATTCAAGCTTCGTATGAGGAAGATGTTCAATTTTAATTACTATTTTCAATTGCTAGAGATTGTTTTCCCCTAACACTCAGGTAAATTTCCTTTTTATGAACATCTATTAATATGCACTAGCATGTGAATTAGTAATGCTTTTTGCTGCATCATCATAAAGTCTAATTACTGAACCATGCCAATTCTAAACATCCAAATCATAGCATATTTTTTAAGATAGTTCAGAACTATGAGGAAATATATATTGAGTACCTGAGAGGTTAAATGTGTTCTAAATCATATCCTAAATTTTCAAGGCTGACTGATTTTAATTTGTTCATTTAGTAAGTGCCTTGGAATTTAAAATGTGCTTTGAACAAGCTAAGTTTGAGAATATACATTTAATAGTGTGATTAAATATGACATTTTCATCTATTGCCATTTAGGCCAGTCTTGCTCCATGACTCACAGGTGAGAAATGAGGAAACTGAATGTGCATATCAATGAATATATATTTACAGGTTGGTCACCCATCATTGGCATATATTTTATATTTGTCAATATATTGATAATAAATCTTCACATAGGGAGGAATTAAAGAGGAGGAAATTAAACTGAGTCAAACATTATTTGCTACTCTATAAGATACTTTAAAATTATGAAAGGTATATTTCTTTAAATTTCATTCTAAAATAGTTATCCATATTTTGAAAACTACTGTAACCTTTCTCAAATTACCCAAATTCCAATGCATCACAATTTCCTCTTTCATTAAAGATAAGGAGTTTTGAAGAATTAAATCTGGCTTCATCGATTAGGTAATACTACTAACACTAAGTAAAATATTTAATGCCAAAGAAACAGAGAATACGTTTATTGTCAATTAAAAAGTAAGATATCTTTGAAATATCTTTCTGTGGAAGGAGGGGATTTATGTCACAAGTAAAAGTGCTTAGGAGATATTCCTGGCTTTATGCCTCTATACTCAGGAGGGAACCCTGGTGATGCCCAGGGAACCAAATTAGTGCAGGAAATACAGAAAGTTGAGCTAAAGAGACCACATGTAAACCAATTGTCTTAGCTTCTGTATTATCTTTCAAGGCAAAATATATGTTTAATTTATTTAAATAAATATTTCAAATAATATAGTTAAAGAAAAATTGTATGGAAAGTGGAAGTTATCAGTACTTGAACTGCACGATGAATTTCTGATAATCTGATACACTGATTAATGTATAGTATTCATCTACCTTTATTTACATTCAGCTTTCCAGAAACTATAGTGAAATATCAAAACAATCTTCCTTTTCTTGAAAACTCCTTCTAGTAATTGATTATACAGGTGTATAGGATATCACTCATATCACTATTCTTTATTTTCTCTTACTGTTGCTCACTCCTTTGTTTGTATGAACCTTTGTCTGTAATCCCTACTTACTATTCCAAGACTACTACATTTTCCTCCAAATATTCTAACTTGAATTATATCATAAATTCACCTGATTAAATGACCTATATGCTGTTGATTTCAATATGCTTGATGTATATTCATATTTTTGCATGCCATCTCCTTTTCCCAAAGATATTCAATCAATTGAATTCAATGCATATGACTTTATGCATAAAATAAATCTTGCATTTGATCTTATTTATCTTGAAATTCTAACTTCTAACTTTTTTGTTTGTTTATTTTTGGGCCACACCAGGTGATGTTCAGGGGTTACTCCTGGCTATGCGCTCAGAAAACGCTTCTGGCTTGGAGGACCATATGGGACGCCAGGGAATGGAACCATGGTCTATTCTAGGCTAGCGAGGGCAAGGCAAAATCTTTATTGCTTGTGCCACCGCTCTAGCCCCTGAAATTTTAACGTTTTCATATGACACCATCATCTGTGACCAATACTTTACCTACAGTATTCAATTGTTTATCAATCTCTATTAGTCATACATCATATTGCATCTTTTAAGCTGCAAACAAAACCTTAAAATATTCATCTTAAAGTAGTTAACTATAGTATTTCTACTATATTTAAATATTCTGAATATTTAATATTTTTCCACTATATTATAATGCTCTTTATACTTTAAGAAATTTAAATTTAGGGGTTAGCGATAGCAAAGAAAGTATGCACAGAGAAATGATACAGACACTATACATATTTAATATAATTTGTGACTAAATATACCTCAAATTTTTTTAGTTTTTTTCCCTTTATTTAAACATCTTGATTACATATATGATTGTGATTAGGTTTCAGTAATGTAAAGAACACCCCCTTCACCAGTGCAACATTCCCACCACCAATGTCCCAAATCTCCGTCCATCCCACCACACCCCCACTTGTACTCCAGACAGACTTTCCAGTTCCCTCATTCATTCACATAATTACGGTAGTTCTCTGTGTAGTTATTTCTATAACTGCACTCATCACTCTTAAAGTTTCTTTTACTAAACTTTATTTAATTATCAGAAATATTATTTGGGGGAATGTAAAATTAAATTTTAGTTATTTTGTGTATGGATTAATACAGATTCTGTGTCTTTTCTATTTAAAACAATTTCCTTGCCTGTCTTTGGCTGTCTATGTTCTCAGCACCACATATAGTCTCGCAAGCAGTAAGGATTGATCTCTAAGTACAGAGCTTTAAGTAGCACATAAACACCTTCAGTTGCAGACAATACTATTCTTTCCCCACCTCCCCAAAAAAGAAAATATTTGAGGACAATAGTTATTGCAATAAAATTAAAGTTTTAAAAATTATTCATGAGATATTCTTTTAAGTTATGTTAATAAATTTATAAATAGTCATGGTCTACATAAAATAAAACAATACAATTTACTACATTCTTACTTCTTTTTAGCTTATAGGAAAAATTATATAGTGTAAAGGAAGTATGTGAAACTATCATGATTTTCTATATGTCTAAACCATAAATTCTAATATTTTATAATTAGGTACTTTTATATTACATTAGTGTTTGATTAAAATATGCAAATATATCTTTTTGAATAAGTATGTATTTAAAATATATAATAATTTTAGCAAAATAATATGTAGAATATTTCCAAAATCAAATAAATAACTTTTGTCTTCATTCCTAAAGTTGCGATTTTGATCACTTACATTTCTATGCAAATTTTCTCTTTCCCAAATATAAGCATCCTTATCAAATTATGTTTAATTTTTATCAACTAGATACATTTCAATTGAAAATGTTTTGATTTGGACTAAGAAACAGTTAAACTTTTCAGAAATCAGTGGTTATTCCATTTTTTCATATGCTCTAATAAAGAAAAATTATATAGCATATTTTTGTAAATTTTTTCCATTTCCTCTCTGGAAAATCAGAATGAATTTTAATTAAATTAAGAAATAGAAAAACAAAGAAGAGGGTTAAAGGTGAAAATAAATATTTCATAGTTTAGGAAAAATTATACATAAAACCAAATTTACCTTTGTAACTAATATAAACATTAAATATGTTTTCTTATTTGATAATTATTCAACAACTGCTCCAATAGTTATTTGCTTTAGCTATCTGGGATTAATATAAAAGCAATGTTAACATTTTTGTCAAACTAGATTCTTGTAGCAAAGAATAAATTTTAAGTAATGCAATTAAATTTGTCAGTTCCTTACTATATTAAAAGTTGAAAGTGTTTTAAAATGCATAGGGAGATAAGTGATATAGATTAATATCATCAGGAAATGTTCTAGTCTATGATAGGCAGAATAGTTCATTTAAGAATAAGGATACAAATACTTGAAGGAAACAGTATCTAATAATGCAAATCTTTCTATGAAAATAAATACTATAAAGGCAAGTGTAGAAGTTGAAAACTCACTTGACTATGGAAAGTAGAGGAAGCCTGGGGTACAGAATTGTATGGCATTTCTATAAACAAATAATGAAAGAGAAGAGTTATAAGAAAAATATCCGATTCAAAGTTATGCCTCAGAAAATCAAGTACCTTGGAGTCAATTAAACTAATGAAAACTACAGAAAGCTACTTGAATATACAAGGTACTGACAGAACTTAACAAGACAAAAAAAATATAACCCCATCAAAAAATGAGAAGAAATGAAAAGACACTTCCTCAAAGAAGAAATACAAATGGCCAAAAGACACATGAAAAAATGCTCCGCATCACTTATCATCAGGGAGATGCAAAGCAAATCAACAATGAGGTACCATCTCACACCACAGAGACTGGCACACATCACAAATAACAAGAACAAGCAGTGCTGGCGGGGATGTGGAGAGAAAGGAACTCTTATTAACTGCTGGTGGCAACGCCATCCAGTCCAGCTTTTATGAAAAACAATATGGAGATTCCTCAAAAAGCTGGAAATTGAACTCCCATATGAGCCAGCTATATATATATATATATATATATATATATATATATATATATATATATATATATATATCACTATATCCTAGTGATATACCCTAAGAACAGTACAATTCAAAAATCCCTTTCTCTCACCTATATTCATTGCAGCACTGTTTACAATAGCCAGACTCTGGAAACAACCAAGATGCCCTTCAGCAGACGAATGGCTAAGGAAACTGGGGCACACATACACAATGGAGTATTATGCAGCCATCAGGAGAGAGGAAGTCATGAAATTGTCATATATGTGGATGTACATGGAAATTATTATGCTGAGGGAAATAAATCAGAGGGAGAGAGACAGACAGAATAGTCTCACTCATCTATGGGTTTTAAAAAAATTAAAGACATTATTGTAATAAGGCCAAGAAACAATAGAGTTAAGGGCCAGAACTGCTGAAAGGGCCTGAAGGGCTGGAAGGACTGGCTCACAATATGAAGCTCACCACAGAGTGGTGAATGCTTTAGGGAAATAACTATACTAACAACTAGCATGACAATGTTAAAGAATGAGAGAAGTAGAATGTCTTCCAGAGAGATAGCACAGGAATTTACAGTACTTCCCTCTACAAATATAATCTATTTGATCCCTGGCACCAATTATGGTATCCCAGGCACTTCTAGGAGAGATCCCTGAGTACAGAGGCAGGAGTAAGTCCAAGCACTTACTGACGTGTTGATGTAGTCCAAATCCAAATTCCCTCAAGAGATGATATTTACCTATTTATGTAAACTTTCAAAGTTGTTAATTCATAATATTCCATGTTTTATTGAATATATTTGTATATTTTAAAGTATTATTTCCAGAGTTTTTACTAGAGAAAATAATTTTCACTGATTCAATGACAAATAGTATTATTGAAATCTGTTTGTACACTGTATTAGATAAGAAAAATAATAGCATTTGATCATTAAAAAAAGATGAATGAGAAATAATACATAAGTTATATGCAAGCACTTCCACAAATTAAAACGTTCATTATGAATTATTTTCTTAAGCATTTGTCTATGTTCATAATAATTAAATGACCTAGTTCTGAATGGATAAATAAATAACTAAATATTAGAGCAAATAAGCATATCTTATATTAAAGAGCACATGTAATTGCATTAATATAAGTTCTACAAAATATTTGATATTATAATATCACAATCTCTGTTTTCCAACACATTAAATATAAATAAATCAAATAATAATCTTTTAAAAATACACATTATCTGTACTATATATATCCTTTGCCACACACATATCCTTCATCATATTAGTATGTCCACTATGTTGAAATATGGACAATCCGGGGCTGGTGAGGTGGCGCTAGAGGTAAAGTGTCTGCCTTGTAAGCGCTAGCCAAGGAAGGACCATGGTTCAATCCCCCAGCATCCCATATGGTCCCCCCAAGCCAGGGGCAATTGCTAAGCGCTTAGCCAGGAGTAACCCTTGAGCATCAAACGAGTGTGGCCCGGAAAAACAAAAACAAACAAACAAACAAACAAACAAAAAAGAAATATGTACAATCCAGAATCAATACTTTTAATTAGAGTTAATTCCTGATATACATTCTCTAGATTTTGTCATTTGTAAGTGTATATATTCACTGATTTAGGATTACACAGAATACTTTTTGTTTGTTGAGGACACACTCAACAATATTCAGGTACTCCTTCTGGCTCTGCACTAGGAATTTATCCTAGTATTTGGTATTTGGGGCAACATATGAGATGTCAGGAACTAAACTTGGATCTGCAACATGTAAGATAAGTACCCTACCAGCTGTACTATTGATCCAGCTCAATAAAAAATATCTTGACTACTTTAAAACTACTTTTTGTCAACACTACCTGCAAAATAAAATTGTGCTTTAGATATGCAACAAAATGTATGATTTCTTTAAGATTTCCAATACATTTGTATTTGATACAAATATTCTCCTTTAAGCATATTTTTTATCTCTTCAGATATTTGACATTAAAATCTAAAACAAGTGTTTAAGACGTTAGATATTGTAACAATTTAGATGTAAAAATAATACATGAAAATAAAAATACAGACATTTTATTTTATTTAATCCATAATGTCATTCATTAACTTTATATATATACACACATATATACATATATACATATACAGTCTGGCTTGGGCTAGATAATTTTGTGATTACTAAAAGAGCTACCATACAAATAAAATTATTTTGCTTGGGGGGAAAACCTATCGAGAAAGCTTTTCATATTCTACAACAAAATTCAAAGTATTGGAAGGTTTCTTTCTTTCTTTCTTTCTTTCTTTCTTTCTTTCTTTCTTTCTTTCTTTCTTTCTTTCTTTCTTTCTCTTTTCTTTCATTCATTCATTCTCTTTCTTTCCTTTCTTTTTCTTTTTCTTTCTCTCCTTTCTTTCTTCTTTTATTTATCTCTTTCTTTCTTTCTTTCTTTCTTTCTTTCTTTCTTTCTTTCTTTCTTTCTTTCTTTCTTTCTTTCTTTCTTTCTTTCTTTCTTTCTTTCTTTCTCTTTTCTTTCATTCATTCATTCTCTTTCTTTCCTTTCTTTTTCTTTCTTTCTTTCTCTCCTTTCTTTCTTCTTTTATTTATCTCTTTCTTTCTTCTTTCTTTTTTCTTCTTTCTTGCATTCTTTCTTTTTTCTTTCCTTCTTTCTTTTTCTTTTTTTAATATAATATTTATTTTAATCATAGTGGCTTACATATCATTGACGATATTTTAGGTACATATTAACATAAAAACAGAGGAGTTCCCATCACCGAATTGGCCTCCCTCCACCTCTGCTCCTGACCTACCACCCATATCCTCCTCCCCTCTGTGCCTAGCTTACTACTTAGATGTCCTACACCTGTTTGGTCTTGGTATCTCCCTTATTTTCCGCTCTAATTGGGAGGCCGGACTAAATAGTTCAAGTTATGTGGTTTTGTTTGAAGAAGAGAAAGGTACTAAACTGGGGGAAATGTCAAATACGCCAAAAATGGACAGAGTCCTTCTGGAGTCTCTCATCCTAGGTTTGAGAAACGAAGGGGAAAAGGAGGGTGAAACATCGCAACAGTACAAAAAGAAGTGTCAAGTAAACTATCCAGTGAGCACTCCAACAATAAAGATAAGCATCACATAAAGGCCATGGTCTTGAGATAAAAAAACATGGCAGAGCACATAAAGGAAGAAAAGAAAAGAAGAAAGAAAACAAATATAAATGGAGACAACAACTTCAATAACCACACCAAAACAAAGAAATCGACAAAAACTAGATAAATAACAAAAAAAAAATTGTTTTGATGTGTTTGTTGGCCATCTTTCAGTCTTTGTAAAAAAATGTCTATTCATTTTTATCTCCCCATTTTTCTATGGCTTTATTTGGTTTGGGGGGGCTTCACCTTTCTGAGTGCTTTGTGTTCCATGTGGACTTGAGATGTGTTACTCCACCCTGGATTTACGTGTAGCGACCTGAGACCCATCCATTTCTGGGAGGGGTCTTGGGAACCGGATAATAGGTGTGACCTTAATTGCAAGACCCGGCCCATTCCTGGGAGGGGTTTTGGAATAGGTAGATAAACCCGGAAGCCAGGGGATTAAGGGTCTTTTCCTTTTGGCCCTGCTGGGCGCTCTGAGGAAGATGGCTGAAAGAGTTTAGACGCAGGGTAGCCTGGAATGGCTGAATGCTTAAAAGGTTATGAGTAGGCCACACACATGTGGTGGCTAGGGCCTGAATAAAGATGATTCTTCCTGAAGCCTGCATGTGAGTAAGTAATTTCACCTGGGCCTGGAACTCGCCGGCTTCATGGGGGATGAAGCCACGTGGCTGGGGCCTAAGCACAAAGGCCTCCATCCATCGCCATCCAGCCCCATCTTTAATTATGTAATACAACAGAGATGAATGTGTACTCTGCTTCCTGGGGGTGGAGGGCCCTATACAGGTCTATTAGCCCTAGTTCTTCTAATTTTTCATTTAGGACTCATTTCTTTGTTATTTTTCTATCTGGTGTATCTGTCCAGTGGTGATAGTGGAGTATTAAGATCTCCTACTGCTATCACATTTCCTTTCATGTGTTTCTCCAGTTTTGCAAGCAGTTGCCATATGTATTTTGCTGGCTCTGCATTAGGTGCGTAGATATTAACCAGTGTTAGCACTTCTTAGTCTAGTGTTCCCCTGATCAGTAAGTAGTGACCCTCTTTGTCTCTGATCACTTTCTTGAGGTTGAATGCAATTTGGTCTGATATAAGAATGGCAGTCCCTGTTTTGTTTTGTTTTGTTTTTTATTTCCATTGGCCTGGGTAATTGATTTCCATCTTTTTATTCTAAGCCTGTGCCTATCTTGTACTTGTAGGTGTGTTTCTTGTAGGCAGCTAAAATCTGGTTTATGTTTTCTAATCCAGTGCTCTATTATGTGTCTTTTGATGGGAGAGTTTAGTCCAATAACATTTAAAGAGATTATTGACAGAGAGGGCTGTTTGTGCGGTTGTGTTGTTTAGCGTGGTTGTTGTTACAATCAGGGATTTGGATTGTGTAAATCGCCTCTGAGTAGGTCATTTAGGGTCAGTTTTGTTTGCGCAAATAATGCAAGTTCATTTTTATTTGAGAATGATTTTAGTCTTCCCTCTCATATGAATAAGAGTTTTGCTAAATAGTGGACTCTAGGTTGAAATTTTCTTTCATTCAGTCATTTAAATATGTCATTCCACTGTCTTCTTGCTTGAAGTATTTCATATGGGAGATCTGGTTTGATTCTAATGTTCCTTCCTTTGTATGTGAGGGTTTTATTCTCCCTTATTGCTTTAAGTAGGTCGCCCTTCTATTTGTTTCTTGCCATTTGAATTACTATGTGTCTTGGAGTTGGTTTGCTGGGGTTTATTTTGATGGGGACTCTTTTCATCTCTTGGATTTGCTCAGAATCGTCTTTCCAGAGGGTGGGAAAATCTTCCACTATTATTTCCCTGACCAATTATTCTTCCCCTTTCCCTGTTTTTTCTATTTCTTTGTTGGCTTCTTTGTTGTCCTTTGTTTGCAGTTTATCTTTGAGTTGTTCTATGTGATTCTCGAGCTGTGCTATTCTGCTCTTCTGGCTTTCTACGGTTTTATGTATTTCTTTTAACTGTATGGAGTCTTGCATATTTTGTAGCAATTTTTGTTTAATTTGGTTCATTTGCTTATCTATTATTTCTTATCATCTCTGGCCAGTGTATCTTTCATTTCTTGATGCATGGCTTGATTCTATTCTCATGGCTGCTTTTAAGTCTTCCTCTCTTGGGTCTGTGCATTTTGGTGGACTTGGAAACTTGTTCTGATTTCTTTCCATCTCCCTGTTGTTAATGTTTTCCTTGGTTTACCCATCTTTCTTTGCATTTATTGGCTTGGCTTGGAGTGCAGTGCCTTCAGGTTTCAGCCTGCTTTTGCCTTCTGTGGCGTGGGGCTGGGTCTTCTCGGGGTGAGGCTCCACGTGAGTATGTTGGGTGATGTCGCTGAGTTTTGGTCCTTCCCTCATCCTCCAGACAAGCCTGGTCAATCTCCACCCACTTCCTGCCGGACAGTGCAGGTTCACTCCTGGCCAAAATGGTAGAGGGCGCCGTTGCACCGTTGAGCCTAGATCACTAGCCCTCCCCAACTGGGAGCCAGCCTGAGCTTCCTTCTTGCCCCTCTAGTTGCTGGTCCTCCTGACTCTGTCTCCCTGGGCTGTGTATGATAGATTGATGTGTTTGGCGATTGCACAAGTGCGCCCACGTGGCCTTTCTCCACCAGTCTCATGGACCTAGGGTCCCCTGAGCTGCCCGTGCTATGTCGAAAAGTGGGCTCCTTTGGGTGGGCGCTCACGATTCCCTTGAATAGGCGCCTTCCACCTGTTCTGGTCTGCGACTTTCAGCCCTCACTCTGGCCTGTCCCAGGAACTGACATTCCCTTGGAAAGGCCCCTTCCACTCGTTCCAGTGGGCGACCTCCAGCACTCCCTCTGGCCTGTCCCTGGAACTCACAGCTCCCTTGAATGGTGCGTTTTCAACCCGCTCTGGTCAGTGACCTCCACACACTCCCTCTGGCCTGTCCGGGGACTCAGGTTCCTTGAATGGGCGACCCTCTACACACTCCCTCTCTTCTTTTTCTTTCTTCTTTCTTTTTTCTTGCATTACTTTCTTCTGTTCTTTCTTTCTCTTTCTTTCCTTTCTTTCTGTCTTTCTTTCTTTTCTTTCTTTCTTTGTCTTTCTTTCTTTCTTTCTTTCTTTCTTTCTTTCTTTCTTCTTTCTTTTCTTTTCTTTCGTCTTCCTTCCTTCCTTCTTTCCTTCTTTCCTTCCTTCCTTCCGTCCGTCTTTCTTTCTTTCTTTCTTTTCTTTCTTTCTTTCTTTCATTTCTTCTTTCTTTCTTTCTTTCTTTCTTTCTATCTTCTTTCTTTCTTTCCTTTCTTTTACTTTCTTTCTTTCTTTCTTTCTTTCTTTCTTCTTTCTCTTCTCTCTCTCTCTCTCTCTCTTTTCTTGCTTTCTTTCTTTCTTTCTTTTCTTTCTTCCTTTCTTTCTTTCTTTCTTTTCTTTCTTTCTTCTTCTTTCTTTTCTTTCTTTCTTTCTTTCTTCCTTCCTTTCTTTCTTCTTGTTTGCTTGCTGTCACTTTCCTTCCATTTTTCTTTTCTGCTTTCTTACTTTCTCTTCCTTGCTTTCTTTCTTGATTTCTTCTTTCCAGACTGGTTGTTTTAAAAAGTCCTCCAGAGCACGTCTGCAATTGTCAAATTAACTGAGTAAGATAGTGTGTTTTCAGTAGAATAAATGATCAAAGATTTGGGCCTATATAAGAGAACAAGGACAAATAATGTTGGGCTTTTATGAAATTAAGTAAATACAATGAATACTTGATTAAGCATATGATAGACTTTTAATTATCATGTTCTAAAATATCATTGTGTTTCATAGGGAATTAACAGAATTAAAAATTGTCAGTGTAATGTGTTATTGTACTCTTGATCAGAAGAGATGTTATATTAGATCACAGTGTTTCTCCTTTAAGTTTTAAAATATTGCTGAATGTAATGATTAATTTTACAACTTATATTTAACTTATTTGATAACAAATAATTTATAAAAAATAAGCATTTATATATAGTATTAGAATATCATATATCATTGAATGTGATATGCTGATGCATTATGATGTTATATACTTGTACAATATAGCATTATATATTTATAATATTATGACATATTATAAATATAAATAGCAATGTATTAATATGCAACAAGGTTATATTCAATTTCAGTAATATAATGTTTTATTACATTTGCCTATGAGTTTTGACAAACTCATAAAATTATTTTTTATATTATTCTTCTTTCCTGAAAATATTTGTAGAGATAATGTAGGGATTAAAACACTTATCTTTCATGGAATCACCCTGATTTGAACTCAGACATCACATACAGTTTCCCAAGTACTACTTGAAGTTGTTCCTGAGCACAAAGTCATGAGAAATTCCTCAGAGCTTTGGCTCAAACCTGCAAAGAAAATTGAAAGATAAAAGTGTAGTTAATACCTTAAGGATTCTCATGTTCTTTATTTATCCTAAAGAAAATTTGAGGTTGCTTAATATTATTTAAGATAAACAATAAAAATATTGATTGGCAAGAGGGTGGAATGATAGTATGGAATAGTATGGCAATAGGAAACTTTCTATGTATGTAGCAACACAGGTTTGAGTCTAAAACAACACATAATGATCCTGAGCCCTGTCAGGTTGTGATTTTCTGGGCACAACCAGATATACCCTAAAAAATACAACAAAAAAATTGTAAGAGTTTAAATGTTAGTCTGGAGCAATAGCACAGAGGTAGGGCATGTGTCCTTTCAGTGCTAGCTGACCCAGGATAGTCCCTAGGTTAGATGCTACTATCCCATATGGTCCCCCAGAGTCTTCTAGGAGTGATTACTGAATGCAAAGTGACCCCATATGGTCCCCAGAGTCTTCCAGGTAGGTGAGTACTGAATGCAGGAGGTGACCCCTGAGCACAGCTTGGTGTAGCTCAAAAACAAAACAGAGCAAACAAAATTACATTTTTAGAATAATTTGAAATGTTATTTCTGAAATAATAGGCAGTGTTTTTATGTGCTGAAATTAGATTTTTTTCTTTTAAAATGATAAGCTTGTATCCTAATACTGTAAGCCTATATTCCAACATCACTATAGCACTCAAGGGCCCTAAAATAACCATGTGGTTGATTCGAGGGCTTCGATGCACCATCGGGATATGTAGCACCACAGTTCCTGATCAACATTATGTCCTTGAGTCCCAGCTCATCTACCTGAATATCATCAAGAGTAGTTTCCTGAGTCCACTGAACATAACTAAGGAAGCTCCATACCTACACACTAAATATGACATTAAAGTTAATGAAATGTTACTATGAAGAGTCAAGAAAAAAATTAAAATCAGTAGAAATACTAGATAGTATATATTCTTTATTTCAGGTCCCTTCAATTCTATGGTCTTTGCATTTTTGTTTGTAACAATTATCTTTCCTGATTTATGGGTGAATTTTACATGTGATATAACCAGTTTTTAATTTTCTGATTTTATGAATCTTTTCCTCTATTATTGATTTCTGAATTTATTTACTAGCAACAGGAATTTTATTTGTAATAATGAGCAGAATAAAAATCAAAATTATTATTTATCCTTATAATTATATGAAGATAATTGTTTAAATGTTAATCATGCTATTTTTGACCCCATAATAAGCAGTGCTCAGAGCTTGCTCCTGGATCTATGCTCCAGGATTAATCATGATGGTACTTAGGGGTACCATATGCGATGATGGAGATTGAACTATGGTAGGGCTGCATACAATGTAAGTGCCTTGACTTCTATTATATCTGTAGCTTGAAAACAATTTTTAAAATCACATCTTTCTAAAAAATTTTATAAAACCCTTAACCTTAGAGAATATTATTTGTTTATAACAAATTCTACATAAAAAACTGAAATTGTCAGTCCACTGTTTTGGGATATCCAACATTTGTGATTATTTAGGTAACATTTTTTTTTTTTGGTTTAGGGGGCCACACCCATTTTGACGCTCAGGGGTTACACCTGGCTATGCGCTCAGGAAATCCCTGGCTTGGGGGGGGGGGCGACCATATGGGACCCGGGGGATCAAACTGCAGTCCATCCTACACTAGCACTTGCAAGGCAGACACCTTACCTCTAGTGCCACCTCTAACGGGCCTAATCTTTTTTTGTTTGTTTTGTTATGTTTTTGTTTTTTTTGGGCTACACCCAGCGGTGGCTCAGGGTTACTCCTGGCTATCTACTCAGAAATAACTCCTGGCAGGCACTGGGGACCGTATGGGATCCGGGATTTCGAACCAACCACCTTAGGTTCTGGATCAAGTTGCTTACAAGGCAAATGCTGCTGTGCTATCTCTCTCCGGCCCCTATTTAGGTAAATTTTTAATTGTTTTTATGTAGAGCTTCATATACTTTCTTGGGTGTGAGGACCGAGCAGGTAAGCACCAAATATATCAGTCCCTATTTCCCTTAGCTCATCCAGAGCTGTGTTTCAGAACCTGATCCTTACAGCATCTACAAGTATAGAGCTGGCAATCTGATAACAGAGACCAAGCATCTTTGTGTCCTTCTGACCTCACATTGAGCTGTCTGTTATGGTTGTTGGCCTAGTATTTCTTTAAATGGACCTTCCTGAAGACTGCTTGGGAATAAGCCTTCACAATCCTCCTCAATGAGAAAATTAAAATTTCTTTGTTTTCAATTTTCAGCACATTGACTACAATGTGCCTAACTTTGTGACACTTTGTTATTCTCTGAATGTATGCATATTGCCTCTAATTTAATTTGAAAACTTTTACCTCAGGATTTTTCAATTTTCCATTATTTTTATTTATATTCTAAATTTTCAGGTATATATAAAATAATATATGACAGTTTAATATGTCAAACTTATTTTAAAATACTTATTTTTTATTTGTCACTCAAAAGCTTTGATTGATTTCTATGCATAATATACCAATTAAACTACTATGCTTCTTTTATATTTCTTGTCTGTTTATAAATTTAAAAAAAATAATGCTTAAGTTTTAGCATTGAATTTTTTACTATCACAAGTTTTAATTTGAATTTTTATATAGTGTTTGTTTTCTGTCAAAATTTCTTCTTTTTTGATTTTTTTATTTAAAACAGATTATTACATACCTGATTGTTTTGGGTTTCAGTCATGTAAAGAACACCACCCATCACCAGTGCAACATTCCCATCACCAATGTCCCAAATCTCCCTCCTCCCCACCCAAATCCCGCATGTAATCTAGACAGGATTTCTATTTCCCTCATACATTCTCATTATTAGGATAGTTTGAAACTTAGTTATTTCTCTAACTAAAACTAATCCCTGGTTTGTGGTGAGCTTCATGAGGTGAGCTGTAAATTCAGGCTTTCTCCTTTTGTGTCCTAAAGTTATTTATTATTGCAAGAATGTTTTTCATTTTTCTTAAAACCAATAGATGAGTGTGAACATTCTGGGCTGCGTTTTTCTCTCTCTTTCTGACTTTATTTCACTCAGCATAATAGAAACCATGTACATCCACGTATAGGGAAAATTTCATGACTTAATCTCTCCTGACAGCTGCATAATTATTCCATTGTGTATTATGTACCAACAGTTTTCTTTAGACATTCATCTGTTGAAGGGTATCTTGGCTGTTTCCAGAGGTCTTTCTATGGTAAATAGTGCTGAAGATGAATATAGGTGTAAGGAAGGGATTTTTGTGTTCCTAGGGTATATTCCTAGGGAGTGGATATAGCTGGGTCCGTAGGGGAGCTTGATTAATCAGTTTTTAGAGGAATCTCCATATTGCTTTCCATAAAAGATTGAACTAGATGGCGTGTCCCCACCGAGCAGTGTATAAGAGTTCCTTTCTCTCCAACATCCCCGTCAACACTGCTTGTTCTCATTCTTTGTGATGTGTGCCAATCTCTGTGGCATGAGGTGGTATCTCATTGTTGTTTTGAATTGCATATCCCAATGATTAGTGATGTGGAGCATTTTTCATGTGTCTTTTGCCATTTATATTTCTTATTTGTCAAAGTGTCCTGTCCATTTCTTCTCCCAATTTATTGAGTGGATTAGATGTTTTATATTTGTAAATTTCTCAGTGATTTATATATTTTGGAGATTAGCCCCTTGTCTGATGGGTGTTTGGGTGAATAATTTCTCCCACTCAATGGGGGCTCTTTTATCCTGGGCGTTATTTCATTTGAGGTGCAGAAGCTTCTCAGTTTAATATATTCCCATCTGTTAATCTCTGCTTTCATTTGCTTGGAGAGTGCAGTTTTCTCTTCTGAAGATGCCTTTAGTCTCATGTCCTGGGAGTGTTTTACCTATGTGTTGTTCTATATATCTTATGATTTCAGGTCTGATATTATGTCTTTCATCCATTTGGGATTTAAACCTTTGTATATGATGTTAGCTGGGGGTCTAAGTTCAACTTCTCTGCAAGTGCTAGCCAGTTGTGCCA
The DNA here is from genome assembly GCF_024139225.1 of Suncus etruscus. Lineage (NCBI taxonomy): Eukaryota > Metazoa > Chordata > Mammalia > Eulipotyphla > Soricidae > Suncus > Suncus etruscus. Next base: position 49,118,139 of record NC_064863.1, on the reverse strand, counting down.
ACACCACTATGTTGAAGAGGCTTTCTTTGCTCCATTTAGGATTTCTTGCTCCTTTATCAAAAATTAGGTGATTGTATATCTGGGGAACATTCTCTGAGTATTCCAAGCCTATTCCACTGATCTGAGGGCCTGTCCTTATTCCATACCATACCGTTTTAATAAATATTGCTTTGTTAGGTACAATTTAAAGTTGGAGAAAGGTAATTCCTCCCATTATTCTTTTTCCCAATGATTGTTTTAGCTATTCTAGGGTTTTTATTGTTCCAAATGAATTTCAAAAGTGCCTGATACACTTTTTTGAAGAATGTCATGGGTATCTTTAGAGGGATCGCATTAAATCTGTACAATGCTTTAGGGACAATTGCCATTTTAATGATGTTAATCCTGCCAATCCATGAGCAGGGTATGTGCTTCCATTTCTGCGTGCCCTCTCTTATTTCTTGGAGCAGAGTTTTATAGTTTTCTTTGTATAGGTTCTTCACATTTTTAGTCAAGTTGATTCCAAGATATTTGAGTTTGTGTGGCAATATTGTGAATGGGGTTGTTTTCTTAATGTCCATTTCTTCCTTATTACTATTGGTGTATAGAAAGGCCATTGATTTTTGTGTGTTAACTTTGTAGCCTGCCACCTTGCTATATGAGTCTATTGTTTCTAGAAGCTTTTTTGTAGAGACTTCAGGGTTTTCTAGGTAGAGTATCATGTCATCTGCAAACAGCGAGATCTGCAAACAGCGAGAGCTTGACTTCTTCCTTTCCTATCTGGATTCACTTGATATCTTTTTCTTGCCTAATTGCTATAGCAAGTACTTCCAGTGCTATGTTGAATTGGAGTGGAGAGAGAGGACAGCCTGTCTTGTGCCAGAATTTAGAGGAAAGTCTTTCAGTTTTTCTACATTGAGGACAATATTTGCCTCTGGCTTGTGGTAGATGGCCTTAACTATATTGAGAAAGGTTCCTTCCATTCCCATCTTGCTGAGAATTTTGATCAAGAATGAGTGTTGGACCTTATCAAATGCTTTCTCTGCATCTATTAATATGATCATGTGATTTCTAATTTTCTTGTTGTTGATATTGTTTATTATGTTGATAGATTTATGGATGTTAAACCATCCTTACATTCCTGGGATGAAACTTACTTGATCGTAGTGGATGATCTTCTTAATGAGGCCTTGTATCCTATATGCTAGAATTTTGTTGAGGATTATTGCATTTGCATTCATTAGCGATATTGTCTCTAATTTTCTTCTTGGTAGTATCTCTGTCTGGTTTATATATCAAGATGATGTTCGCTTCGTAAAAAGCTATTTGGAAGTGTTTTTATTTGTTCAATTTTATGAAAGCGTCTTGCCAGGATTGGTAGTAGTTCCTCTTGTAAACTTTAAAAGATTTCATTAGTGAATCCATCTGGGCCTGGGCTTTTGCTTTTGGGCAGAAACTTGATTACCATTTTAATTTCATTAATGGTGATGGGGGTGTTTAGATATGCTACATCCTCTTCCTTCAACAGTGGAAGATGATAAGAGTCCAAGAATTTGTCCATTTCTTCCAGGTTCTCATTTTTAGTTGTGTAGAGTTTCTGAAAGTAGTCTCTGATTACCCTTTGAATCTCTGCCACATCAGTAGTGATCTCTCCTTTTTCATTCCTAATAGGAGTTATCAAGTTTCTCTTTCTCTTTCTTTGTTAGTTTTGCCAGTGGTCTATCAATCTTGTTTATTTTTTTCAAAGAACCAACTTCTGCTTTCGTTGATCTTTCGGATTGTTTTTTGGGTTTCCACTTCGTTGCTTTCTGCTCTAAGCTTTGCTATTTCCTTCTGTCTCCCGATTTTTGGGTCCTTTTGTTGAGCACTTTCTAGTTCTATGAGCTGCGTCATTAAGCTACTGAGGTAAACCCCTTCTTCCTTCCTGATGTTTGCTTACAAAGCTATAAATTTTCCTCTCAGTACTTCTTTTGCTGTGTCCCATAAGTTCTGATAGTTTGTGTCTTTATTGTCATTTGTTTCCAGGAACCTTTTGATTTCCTCCTTGATTCATCCTCGGATCCACTGGTTATTCAGTATGAGGCTGTTTAACTTCTAGGTGTTAAAGTTTTTCTTCTGAGTCCCTTTGGAATTCACAAATAATTTCTGAGCCTTGTGGTCAGTGAAGGTAGTCTGCAAAATTTCTATTTTCTTGATATTATGGAGGCATGTTTTATGTGCCAGCATGTAGTCTATCCTGGAGAATGTCATGTACATTGGAGAAGAATATGTATCCAGGTTTCTTGGAATGGAGTGTCCTCTATATATCCACTAGGCCTCTTTCTTCCATTTTTCTCCTCAGGTCTAGTATATTTTTGTTGGGTTTCAGTCTGGTTGACCTATCCAGTGTTGACAAAGCTGTGTTGAGGTCCCCCACAATTATTGTGTTGTTATTGAGGTTATTTTTCAGATTTGTCAACAGTTGTTTTAAATATTTTGCTGGCCCCTAATTCAGTGCATATATGTTTAGGAGAGTTATTTCTTCCTGCTCTACATACCCCTTGATTAATATAAAATGTCCATCTTTGTCCCTTACAACCTTCCTGAGTATAAAGTTTGCATTATCTGATATTAGTATGGCCACTCCAGCTTTTTTCATGTGTGTGTTTTGCTTGGATAATTTTTCTCCAGCCTTTTATTTTGAGTCTATGTTTGTTCTGACTATTCAGGTGCGTTTCTTGTAGGCAGCAGAAGGTTGGATTCAGTTTTTTGATCCATTTAGCCACTTTGTGTCTCTTAACTGGTGCAGTTAGTCCATTGACATTGAGAGAAAGAATTGTTCTGGGATTTATTGCCATCTTTATATAGAAATTTGGTGTTTCTTTTGGTTAGTATTGTCTTAAATTAGGTCTTTCAGTTTTTCTCTTAAGACTGGTTTTGAGTCTGTAAAATTTCTGAGCTGTTTTTTGTCTGTAAAACCATGTATTCTTCCGTCAAACCAGAAAGTTTTGCTGGGTATACTATTCTAGGTGAAGCATTCATTTCCTTCAGTCTTGTCACAATATCCCACCACTGCTTTCTGGCCTTGAGTGTTTCTGGTGACAGGTCTGCTGTAAATCTCAAGCATGCTCTCTTGAATGTAATTTTCCTTTTTGATCTTGCTGTTTTAGGAATTCTGTCTTTATCTGTAGGATTCGTCATTGTGACTAGGATGTGTCTTGGGGTATTTTTGTCTTCCATAAATGTAGCCTCTCACATTATCAAATCTAAGGCTAAGCACACAGCAGAGAAGAAAGTCCAGAGTGAAATGCTGGGCTTCAGTGATCCAGCACAGTTCTTAATGTGATTTTTTTCTTCTTGTTGCGATGGTGTTCTTTCCTTAGAAAGAGCGCATGGCCGCGTAGCGAAGTGGAGCAGCCATGCTCTTCTGGAGCCTCTTTTTGGCCCACTCCCAAGAATTTCATGTGACACGACAGGAGATAGCATACAGAGGCAGCACTCACAATTTTTCAGAGTCAGGCCCTACTGGGCCCAATAATTCTTAAGTTGTTTCTGTTGAGCTTATCATGGACTTCTATTTTCATTTGTTCCCATTCTTTGAGTAATTTTTCCATTGTTTGATCATTTGCTTTAAGGCTTTTTTCCCATTTCTTCTGCTGTATGGAATTGTTATTCATCTCATCTTCCAGTATACTAATTCTATCCTAGCTGCTGTTCACCCGTGGGAAAGCTCAACCATGTTTTTCTTCAATTCATCTACTGAGTTTTTCAGACCTCTTATTTGACCTAAAATTTCAGTTTGGAATTTTCTGATTTCTATCTTCATATTCTCTTGATTCTTATTAGTGTTCTCTTCTATATTTTGAGTTCTTTGAACATCTTCCATATTTCGACTCTAAACTCCCTGTCTGAGAGACTAGTTGGTTGGTCATGTTCAAGTCATCAGAGTTGCCATTGTCATTCTCTATGTCTGGCGCTGGCCTGCGTTGTTTCCCCATTGTCACACTTGTATTGTGGGTTTTTTCTACATGTTGTGGTTGTATTCATTGGCTAAATGATGTGCATGGCTGGGAAGTGAAGCAGAGGGGTCGTGCTCCTCTGGCTCCACCCTTTCTGGGCTTGTAAACTTACCTCTAGGGAAGGCTCCACGGAAGGCGAGCCATCCGCAGATGGGCCCCACACAGGATGAAATCAGGATGAAGATGGAGCACAGCACAGAAGACAGGCAGATAGGGGTGCTGGCATCTGAGTTTCAGCAGAGTTCAGCGGCTTCCCCTTTCTGTGTGTGTAAGCTCACCTCCAGGGAAGGCACCAGGGAAGGCGAGCCATCTGTAGATGAGCCACACACAGGATGTAAAGTCAGTCAGTTTCCTCAGAAGAAGCACAGCAGGGTGGAGACTCTGCAGGTGAAGCAATCAACACTTCACCTGGCAGTCCCCACATCAGTCATTTCTTACTCACTCACTCGCTCACTGGGTAGCTTCAGAATGCAGTTTTTTTGGGGTTTGCTTCCCAGGGCTCTGAGGAGAGCTTCAAGGATTCAGAAAAGACAGAGAAGCACAGGACAGGGCTCCCTTCAGGTCCTCAGTTTCCTCAGAAGAAGCACAGCAGGGTGGAGACTCCGCAGGTGAAGCAATAAGCACTTTACCTGGCAGTCCCCACAGTCAGCCATTTCTTACTCACTCGCATGCTGGGTAGCTTCAGAATGCGGTTATTTTTGGGTTCGCTTCCCAGGGCTCTGAGGAGAGCTTCAAGGATTCAGAAAAGACAGAGAAGCATACGACAGGGCTCCCTTGAGGTCCTCTGTTTTCTCAGAAGAACCTGTTAAATTTTCTTATCTATTCAAGCATATTGTAAACATTTTTCCTTTAGTGCTATATGCATTTGTCATTGGAAAATAGCCTTGTGTGGTAAGTCAAGCATTTTGATCAGTATTATACAGTGTTAGTTCTCTTTGCTTTCAACTTTTTGACAATGTGTCAGTGCATATTTATAAGTGCATCATACTTTTATATTGTCATATGTTGTATAAGAAAAACATTTGTTATTAAGGTAAATATTGTAAAGAAATCTGAAATAATCCAACCTTTAACTGGCAGTTTGATACTTGTCTTATAATTCAGTGCCTTATTCCAGCTTTTCTCAGCTAGAAGCCATGCACCTTCTCCTCCTAACCCCTCTATTATAAGCCCCAAATATAATCCAAAGAGTCTGTAGGTTAAAATTGTATAACTAGGAATCAAAGCTATAGCACAGCAGATAGGGCATTTGTCTTGCATGCTGTAATTCCAGGTTTGATACCTGGCAATCCATATAGTCCCCTAACTTTCCAGGAGCTATTTCTGAGTGCAGAACCAGTAGCAACACCTGAACACCTGAACACCTTCTGGTGTGGTCCAAAACCAAACAAAAATTGTATAACTAAAAAGTGTAGGAGGGTGTCATGCATTGAGTTTAGGGAACAAACCATTAGGATAGGGAGCCACATTTGAAAGAATGCCATGGTTAGAAAGATTGAGAAATTATTATAGACAACTATTCAATTATCCTCATCTACATAAAAAGTGAGAAATGAATGGGGTTTCCCTTTATTCTCTCTTTCTATAATTTATGGAGCCTCATAGCCTGAATAAGCTGTACCCATGGATCTCTGTTAAATTTATAAGTTCTTTTCACATTGTTGATTTTAAGTCCACACCTGTGGTACCAGGACATACTCTTGGTTCTGTGTCAAAGAATCATTCCTATATTTGGTATTGAGGCTCAAATTCAGGTTGGCTGCATGCAGAGCAATCACTATACTTGCAGTATTAGTCTAAGCTTATTAAATTTAAATAGCTCTGGAAGTATTGGTATTTTTTTAGTATTATTAGATTTAGGTATTCTATCATTAGATTTAGGTAATACTCAATATATTGATAATTCTAAGCATTGTTTTCACTGTCTTATCTCCCAGTATGCCATTATTTGTTATTGTATATTTTCCTGTGTTCCTCTCCTAACATTACAAAACAAGAGCCATACATTATATTCATCCACACAGAAGCACGTTGCTTTGTATCATTTTTTATTTTTATCAATGCACTACAGTATGGGTCTGAAATAATAGCACAGCGATAGCATTTGCCTTGCTCAGAGCTGATCTGGGACTAAACCCGGTTTGATCCCCCTTACCCTGAACGGTCCCCTGAGCCTGCCAGGAATGATTTCTGAGCCTAGAGACAGGAGTAACCTATGAGTACTGCCGGGTGTGGGCCAAAAATCAAACAAACAAAAAAAGCCATGTAGTATTCCATTGTATATATGTATTATAATTGTGTGTGTGTGTGTGTGTGTGTGTGTGTGTGTGTACTTGTATGTGTGCTTGTTTTTGAGACATGTCCATATTGCTTTCCCAATGATCTGGACCAGTCAGCCTTTCCATCAACAGGATGTATTCTCTTTCTACCACATCAACTCCTACCCTAGTTCGTGGTTTTTTTTTTTTTTTAAAGTGTGACAATCTCTCTGGTGTGATATATCTAATTATTTTGCTTTGCATTGCCCTGATGTCAAGTGATACATAATATTTTTATCATATACATTTTGTCCATGTATTATTGGTGGTGGTAATGTTGTTCTTGTTTTGTTTGTTCAATTTTGTTTTTGGGGCTACACCTGGCAGTGTTCAGGGGTCACTCCGGGTTCTAAGCTCAGGAATCACTTCTATGGGACACAAGTTACCATACAGGATAAGTGTAATTGAATCTCATTTTGTTGCATTCAAAGCAAGCAATCTATCATCTGTACTATTGCTCAAGTCCCTGTTTTGTATTCTTTGAGGAAGTTTCCGTTCATCTCTTCATCCCATTTTTTTTTTTTACGGGATGGCTTTTCTTCTTATAAAGCTCTACTAGTGATTTTACAACACTTGTATACTAACTCTTTATAAGATAATTAATGGAAAAATATTTTCTCCCAGTTTGGGGTGTCTTTGATTACTGGTCACCTTTATTTTTTTTTTAAGAAGAAGCTTCTTAACTTCATTTAATCTCATTTATTTAGTTTTGGTTATCCAATAGTGTAAAATCTTTTAAAATGCCTCTAGCTTCAAAATCTAAAATGGTCTGCCAAAGTTTTCTTCAGCATAACTCATGAAGTCAGGCTTGATATCAAGTGTTTACAATGACCATCATGTATTTATTTGAAATATATACTGATTTAAAAAAATGGTTTGGGGCCCATACATGATTAGGCTTATTCTTGACTATATGCTCAGTGTTCACTTTCAAGAACTGCTCAGGGGACAGTATCTTCTCCAGGGAGCAACTTGGGTCACTCTTGTGCAGGACAAATGCCTCATATGCTGAATTATCTTTCTTAAAACTTGCTAACACTAATAAATTATTTGACTTAAGTTGTTAGAAATTATGATAGAATTGCTACTCTGTATTAAAAGAAGCTCTATTATGACAATTAACCTAAAGAAATTGAAAATAATAGGCTAATGTTGACATCTTCAATCAATAGTTTGGAAGAATACCATAGAAATTTAGAGGTAATTACTGTTTCAACTTTGAAAACTGGTAATAATAAAACCTTGACACACACTTTAAAAAATGCAATATAATTTTGTGACAAATATTTAACTGAAAATATTTTCTATTAAATAATTAGCACTAGATACAACATATATTGTATAAGATTAAAATAACTGACAAATAATTAATTTATAGTGATTTTATTTCTACCATTTTTGGCATGTGCTAGAAATGTTCTCATGTGTATACACTAGTTTTAGGATTCTGACATGCTAAAAATATTATCAGAAATCACTATTAGATGGGAATTTGTCAATGTAATAATTGGGTTTAAATAAAGTATAAGCATTGACTAATTTTATTTGTGTTCATAATTATAACAAAAGCTATTTGTATATACATTTAGCCCTACATAAATTAATTGTTATGTGGGGACCAAAATTTTATGATTTGCTAAAATTATTCTATAGTTAGTAAAATTTTATATTTTCTAAAATTATCGTTCTATAGTTAGTAATGATGATGTAAGTGAACCACTGAATCATATAAACGTAGCAATCTCAAAATGAAAGCAATCTCAAAGTCACCTTTTCCAACAGTGCAGAAGCAATAGAAACAAATGGAATCTCTCAGATGGCTATCTGTCTTGTCATTAAAAACTTGCCTTAAGAGAAATGTACAGATCTCCCTAGGTACTTGGCTCTGAGGTTTGGTTGGCCTAATTATCTAAAAACTGAGTCCTCTTTTGAGCAGGAAGAAAATAAAAAGCTAAAAGTATTTTGAAAAACTAAAAAATTTTGGAAAATTTAAATTGCTTACTCCTTTATATTTGCTGTAGTACTGGAATTTAAAAGAAAGCAGTAGAGATTGGCATATATTTAGAACAGTGCAAATTCACCTTTTGTGCTGATGGATCAATGTAATTTCATTATTACCTAAGCCTTAAAATGTAAAACAACAAGCAAGAATCTAAACTGCAGACTTTAGGGTACTATTGTATGTAATACAATTTCATCAGTGAGAGTTGTTTAATAATGGGGCAGACTATGCATATGTGAAGACACATGGCGTATAAATATCACAACTTTCCTTTTAATATTACTATGAAGCTGAAATGTCTCTGAAAGTACAGTTTTAAAATATAACTTAATATTTATATCCTTAATAGTATCTCCACTTTTATTATGTATCTTTATTCAGATTTTTCCTTCTCTTTTTTTTTAATCACTCTGCCTTAACAAGTTCTTGAAGATGGTAGGTATTGGGCTATATCTCAGGGCTTGCTTGAACTCTGTGCTCAGGGATCACTTTTGGCAGTGTTCAAGGAACAATATGCAGGCAGAGAATTGAACCAGGGTTTTCTTTGTACAAGCAAGCATCTTACTCCCTATATTCTCTCTAGCAAATGTCTAATTTCTTCATCCCTATTACTAATAGATGTTGGTGATTAATTTTTAGTCCCTGAAACAAATATTCCTTAACTCAAGGTAACCTTTTGAGCCACTAAATACCCATTTATGTTTTTGAACTTGTTTACTATATTTTAATTCACTATTATATACCATATTATTTTCTGTTTTTATTTTTTAACAATCATACAAATTCTAAGTTCTTTCTTATTTTTGTTAAGTATTTCTTATTTTTGTTAAGTATTACCCATTAGGCAATGGTCCTAGAATTCTATTATTTCCTAAACTGAACAATGATTAGAAAAGTGATATATTAGAAAAAATGAGTATATGATTTGCATATGTCATGATCATGTTAAATATTTGCCTTAAAAATCTTTACTTCATCTTTACAGCAGTATTTACTTCATACAAAACTAATGTCCTTTTTAAATGTCTAACATTATGTTTGACAATTCTCCATTCTTTAGTTTCTAGGAATATATACATGATTTATATAGACACAGAATTCAAAATATATATTCAAGGAATGAGTGTCCAAATACCAACTCATAAATGAATAAAACAGTAGTTAATAAAGCAAGATATTTGAGTTAAATCACTTTTCAATACTGTTTTCACATCTACATTGTATCAAATTTTAAAAAAAAGATGTTCTTTTATTTTATATAACACAGTTCTTCCCTCAAACAAGATTGTCACTTGAATCCCAAATTTTTATCTTTCATGCTTGCATAATAACCCACAACCTGACCTAGCTATATAATTTCTCTTTATATAGAAATCCATTACACGTTACCACAAAATTACCTTATGTTGAAAATAAATAGCGTATAATACACTGACTAAAATGTGAAAAGTGCTTGTATTATCTAATAATCAAATTGTGATTCATAAAATATCTTTGTTTTTGTCCAACATATATATATATATACACACACACACACACACACACACACACACATATATATATATATTTGGGCCACACCCGGTGACTCTCAGGGGTTACTCCTGGTTATGCACTCAGAAATCACTCCTGTGGGGCCCGAGAGGTGGCACTAGAGGTAAGGTGTCTGCCTTGCAAGCACTAGCCTGGAACGGACTGTGGTTCGATCCCCTGGCATCCCATATGGTCTCCCCAAGCCAGGGGCGATTTCTGAGCGCATAGCCAGGAGTAACCCCTGAGAGCCAAATGGGTATGCTTTACCCCCCCCCCCAAAAAAGAGATCACTCCTGGATTGGGGGACCATATATGATGCCGTAGATCGAAACGAGGTCCATCCTGGGTCAGTTGCATGCAAACCATATGCCCTACAGATGTGCTATCGTTTCAGCTCCCCAAAAATTTTTGTTTTAAAATATATTCTTACTACCAACAAATACAAAAGTATTTATACACACACCATTATGCATAAAATCATTACACATGAACAGAAGCTCAAAGAAGACAGACACTATTCTCAGTAGTACTCTTGCATGACATATATTATATTACTAATATGTTCTGAGTGCATGAATACCTGAATGAATAAACTATGTTATTGCATGGTACCTACAAGATTTTTGAATGATTAAACTATTTCAAAACAAATTTGGTTTGCATAAATTCTACTGTGCCACTGTATAATATTGATATTATACATATGTAGGGGAAAAACTAAAAGTAAAAGTATCTTTAAATATTTTTGAATAAAGGTCAAGTCAGATATAAATTCAATTAGAAAACCATAAATAAAACAAAATATAGATAATTTATGGAGTGAAGAAATAAAACATTGTTTTCAGAGTTCAAACTTTGAGATTTTTTTCGAAAGGATTTCTTTAGTTATGAACCATTCTAGGATTGAAGAAATGAAACTTAAGATAAAAATATTATAAGGGAGCTGGATTCATAGCTCAGTGGTTGAGCGTTTGTCTTGCTCGAAGCTGACCCAGGACAAATCTGGGTTTGATCCCCAGCTTCCCATATTGTCCCCCAAGGCAGGAGAGATTTCTAAGGGCATAGCCATGAGTAACCCCTGAGCATCACCAGGTGTGGCCCCAAAACAAGAAACAACAACAACAACAACAAAACATTATTAGATGAATTTTGTATAGAAGGACATTAGACCATTGTTTTATAGTAAATAAGGTTAGTCTATTTTCTTTATGGATTTAAAGCAGGGAATGAGATGGACAGAGGTTCAGCCTTTCACAGTCAAAGAAAGAAGATGGTATTTATTTTGTTTTGTCTTGCTTTGCTTTATGTGTTTTTGGTTTCCTTTTTAGCTTATTCAGGAAGAGCTGAAAATACACTTCTTTGTCGCTCAATTTTACTCCATACATTTTTAATATTTAACTTAGTATCACTGGTATGTTTTACATTTATTCAAGATATTCTTTCTTCCCAGCATTTCTTCCTCCATGATATTTTAAGACCAAGCACAAAATTTCTGATATTCATTGTCCTTAGATAACTCGTAAATTTTATTTTCCCTGTTATGTTGTAAGGAAAAATGCATCTTACTGGAAATGTAGAGAATATATCACAATCCCTAAAATCACTTACTAAATTTATAATTGATAGAAAAATATTTTAAATTATTTTAATCTAAAATAGGTATTTTATTTTCTGTATAACATTGAGTTCAGGTTATCTTGTCAAATGATATAGTAGAAATATGAATCATGCAATTGCAAGATAATATAAAATTATCTTTAAAATTTATTTAATATACAAATTGTAATAAAAGTATGTCAATGAACCTTCCAAATTATATCAAAGTATTCTGTTATTGATGGCAAAAATTTATGCAAGGAAGCCTTAAAAATAAAAATATTTCTGAGGCATATTCTTAACTTTCCTAACATTTAACTTTCTTATTTTATAACTTATATAATTTATATATATAACTTATATATAACTTTTATAACTTACAATCATTTATAAAACATAAAAATAATTTTATGCAATTTCTTAACAATTGGAATCATAGCAAACTCTTTGAACTAAAAACTTCTATTACTAAATCTTAACTTCACATTACTACTTTACTATAATCAAAACAAGTATAAAAATGCTAAATAAATTTTTCATTACATTATCTTCTGGAAGCTTTGATTTAGGTATCACTTTCATCACTTTCAATGATTCTTATAAATCCCATTTGTAGATTTCAACCATGTTTTCTTTGGAAAACTTGTGTACATCAATGATTTGTAGGTGTTTATAAAATAAACAGTTTAAATTCTTATTTACATGTTCCATATGTCAGCTCAAATGTAAAGTAAGGTATTTGGGAAGGAGTATTCTTGTGTGTTTTAGCACTATAAAACTAGAGGTTAAGGTAACTGACAAGATTGAATGTGCTATCTGAAATGAGACACAAAAAAGTATAAGATATGAGGTAGCATATATATTTCATTGCCATTTAATAGGTCAATGAAAAGATGAGGTGATGAGTAGGAAAAGAACTTTAATAATGATCTAGTAGTTGAAAGATGGAAGATCACCTCCCAGAGTGCTCTTGTCTGAACATTAAGAGGAATCAATCTATATAGGAATAAAAGACATAAGTATATTTTAAAGATATTTATAGACTAGTAAATTCTAGACTAATCAATAAATTGTATGTGGTCTGGTCCTCCGATGCATGCTCAGATGAGTATGTTCTGTTAAAGAAAGATTTCTGATGAATAGTTTTGCCAATTTGCTGTCTTCCTTGTATTTGATTTTTGCAGAAGGACAATATAAGGGAGTAAAAGACCATATATTCTTGTCAGTTCATTTCCAAAAAAGTGTGCTAGTTTTTACTTTGAGTTCAAAAATTAACTATTTTGAAATTTGTGTCAAATATGTTATGAATATTGTTTGTGAATGGTTTATTTAAGGATGTGCCCACTTAAATTATTTATAATGGGTAGAAGATTTAAAAACAAGCAATAATGTCTTACCTTTTATAATAATAAAATTTTAATTATAAAATAGGAAATAATACTAAAACATAATATTAAATTTTACTTTCATATGCTCTATGAACCATTTAAGTTTAACTAATTATAGATAATTTTTCAGAATCTTTCTGTTTCTTTTATTAGTTTTAATTTTTCTGTAATGTGCTTTAATTGAAGTATTATGTGTATTTAATATTATTTAATCACAACCATCACAAATATTTATTTTTTCAAACCATGCCATGAACTGCACTACTACTATTTTTGTTTTTTGAAGTGTTTTTGTTGTTGTTGTTGTTGTATGTTTATTGGAATTGTTTTTGCTTTCAAGCTGTGGCCTTTGCTCCCTTACAGAGGAAAGAAAGAAGAATTTTAACACAGATAAATATTAATACAGAATATACCTGCCTTTTTATATTAAGTTTTTAGTTCATCTGAAATTTTGTTCTGTGTATGCTATTATAATGTCACTTATACATTTCTTATGTTCAAAAGTAATTTTCATGTGCTTTTTAATTGATCTACTTTCTTTTTACCAAACATGAATATTATCTAGTTGAATATTATCTTGCTTCTGAATTTTATGATTAGGTTTTATATCTTCCTATTTTGATATGCATCATATATTTACAATTAATTATTGAAATATAATTGATTTCTTATATTGAGTGCCAATAGAAGCTACTGCTACTCTGAATTATTGTTGTAGATAAACAAATTTCTTCAATTTTTTGAATTATATTTATGACTGAAAAAAGCATATCAGTAACAAAATATAAAATTTAATATATCACTTGATCTGATTAACTAATATTTTATAATTTCTTTTATTTAGTAGAATAAGTTTACATTTGTATATTGAAATTGGTGTATCCCAATATTAAAATAATTTTAATTGCATTTCAATCATGTAGCTGCTTCTATAACCATGTTATTATTTTTGAAGCTTGCATTTACAAGATTATCTGAAAGTGTCTTTACCCTATAGAGATATTTATTTAAATCTATTTTTTGTACAGGACTTGAAGATCATTTATTTTGTTCTTGTTAATTCACACCTTCATTTTCAGGTATGTTTCTTTAAAACACACTTTACTGAGTTGGTGTGTCTGAAAGATTACAATCTCACTAAGTCAAATGTACAGAAAATACTTTTGTTTCTCCATGGAGCAAGATCTGTCTGACTTCATTTTTCTAAAGCCTGCAAACCTAGGTTAAGAACCAGTGTGAAGAGATTAACAGTTAACTGCTTAGAGTATAAAAGAATTCCAGAAAGATCCAAAGGTATGCATTTATTTTTCAAAGGGAAATCAATATAGGACCCCAGATATAACGGATATAACTCTGAGTTGTAAAAATCAGAGGCAGTGGTATATATTTCTCTTAAATAGCCTTTCTTGTAGGTTTTCACTAGGGAAATACACACACACACACACACACACACACACACACACACCATGTTTCGCATGAGAACTGGGATTATTTTCATCCTGGTTGTAAGCAGCAAAGGTATCCCTCTAACTATGAAGAACAGTTTGTTATTATTCTATATATTAGGAGGGGAAAATGTTTTCTCTTTTTTTTTGCTTATGGAATATTTTATTATAATACATCAGATAATTTCTTTTCTAATATTTTTATTGAGACCTTTGTGAATTACTTGTATTTTATAGTTGTATTTCAAGCACATAGTGACAGTAAATTAGGGTCATTCCCACCACCAGTGTTGACCTTCCTCCACCATAGTTTTCACCAAGCTCCCAGACCTCGACATTTAACCCCCCAGTGTAACAGGTCCATTTTGTGTTTAGCTTATTATAGCTTGGATCTCTTATTTCTATTGTCACTGACTTTGGCTTGGTTATTTAGTTTGGACCATTTTTTTTCTCCACTCAATTCACCTGAGACCACTTGCCTCCATGAGCTTTTTTTTTTCTTTTCTCAATTTGTAGAAAGACATAAAAATATGAGCTAAAACAAAGTGATGCATGTTCCAAGATACTATAAAATGGTAGGAGCCTCTATCTAAGAGATACGAAATATTTTTAAAAGGGGGGGGCTGGTATAATTTTTTTTTCTGCATAGACACAGTAAGCATTGGGAAAATTAGATAGGAAATACCCTTGATCTAAAAAAAAAACAGGGTGTCTCTATCCATAAAGCATACTGTCAAAAGACCAACTACAGGCTCCAAGCCTTCTACTCTGTTACAGTTGTCATAGTGAGTCTTCTGTAATTAAAAAGCTTGGTTTTTGCATAGATCCTAAATAGAGGCCAGGGTGTCTCTAAGTGTCATCTAATTTTATCTCACAGTTAGGTGGCAGGGTAGAGACACCTGTCCTTAGAGCACATTGTTGTTCTTTCCTTGTCATCAGGGTGTCATATGAACCTACCCTGGAGCAAGTTGCTGGCACAGCAGCATTAGAACATACTTTGGGGTGAGTTTGATTCCTGGTCCTGGTGCAGAAAACTGTGCCAGTTCCAATGTTTGGATCCGAGGTTTGGGGTTGGATGGTCGATGTCTGATTGAGACCTACCTAAGTCAACTCCTCTTGACAAATGTTCAGGGTGAAAAGTGGCCCTACACTATAAAATTTATGGATTGTTATTTCTATTAGATAAGAACATTTTTATATATGTAAGATTTCTCCATTTTAATGTGCCATGGTAAAATAATTCCATATCATACTACTGGTGCATCTGAAGGTAAAAATTAACAAGCTAAGCAATCTTTATAACCTGGTTTTAACTACATCAGGCTATTTCATTTGGTTATTGTTGCTCAATCTCAGGGCTAAGTTAAGGAGAAAAAAAGGTCTCAATGTCTAGTAGAAAGGTCATGATTAGAGGGTGTGTTTAAGGTAAGTATGTTTTCTCAACTTCTTGCTGGCTTAGGGACCTTGCAGGCTCAGAAGACCATATGAGATGGCAGAAACTAAACCTGGGTCTGTCCAGGATCGGCAGTATGCAAGACGAAAGCCCTACTGCTGTGCTATCACTCCGGCTCAAGATAAGTATATTTTCTCAATTTGATGAATATTGGTACCATTTTAATAAAAAAAATCTGGTTGTGATTTAATTAATTTTTATAGTCCAGAAGATAGATTCTAAATGATGATGTAAATATTCCGAACATCCCATACAGAAAATGTCATAATGTTCTTCTATGTTCCACTCTGTGGCAATATCAAAGATCTTATATAGTTTCTGATGACCAGAAACTTGAACTAATTGCTCTTCTTAGCTTACCCTTTCAGTTAATAGTATAAAAATGTGATCTCATAGGCCAGAAAAATAGTAAAGCAGGTAGGCTGTGTGTCTTGCATATTGCTCACCTGGGTCAATTCCTGGAACTCCATATGTCTTCCAAAACCCCTCCAAGAGTGATTGCTGAGCAGAGTTATGTAACCTGAGCATGTGAAAACAACAATAAATTAACTAAACAAATAAGGTTTGTATGATAGGTTAGGAGGAAGGAAATTTGGAAGAGGACTGATGCCATAAATGATGTAGAGAATGTCTTTTTCTCAAGGAAATCATCTTTCCTATTTAGGCCTTTTGTTAAATTAGATGAAACCATCTACATTATTAAGACAATCAATTCAGTTAAAGTAAAATGATTGTGGATATTAATGACATCTATAAAGTACTCCCACAAAAACAACTTTGATTTATGCATGACTGATGACAAGTATCATATCCTACCTAAGCTGACACATAAAACTAATCATTCACAATACATTTTCTTCACAATGACAAGAGAAAGGAAAGTATCTATGCAGGAAACCTTTATTCTGGTGGGGGAAGAAATAAGCATCTGGAATGTAAATCTACTGTCTTTATCATAAATAAATAATATAAAATCTATATTAAAATGATTTACTTCTTTTATTTATAAAAATTAAAAATTATAAAATGCTAACATGAAATTACTAAAGGAAATAGGTAGATTAGGGAGGTAATGAGGAGAAAAATCTAAAACAGAAATTAGAAACATTAGTCATAATTATGATAATAACAAATATTTAATTGTAGTTTTAAATAATTAGATTATCAGGGTCTCTGTCCATACTTTTATCTTCCCAAGTTTTTATGAATGACACATTTTTGATAGTTATAAATACTGTTGTTCTCAATCAGTCTAGAAAACACAAAGGAAATAAAACATTATATTTATAATATATAAATACAAATGTAAAACGATAGAAAAAGTCCCATATTCAAAACTTAATTATTCATTATTGTCAACTGCCTGCAATTTCACACACACACATATATACATACACACACACATACTTTTTCTTCAGGCTGGTGATGTTGCTGTGACTCATACTTGGGATTTTGTTGCTCATACACTCAGCTGCTGTGCTTATGGGGAATGAGACTCTTTCAGTTATGGTGTTCCTCTAAGTGTTCTCTGGTTTGCAATGTTCAAGCACATTCTGCTTGTAGTATTCATTGTTGTTCTGAGACTTTACTTACAGTGCTCACACACATTTGATGTTCTTGTGTGTGGATGACAATTTGCTGTAAGGAAACTACCAACAGATCTGCCAGTCAAATGCTAATTTGAGAGATATAATTCTCAATAACAGGAGAGCTTTCAGTATTATGCGATTTTCATGCAGCAGCAATAGCTTTTATATTATCACAACATATTTTAAAACAAGCAGGTCTTTTTGTTTGTTGTTTTGTTTTTTGGATCACACCTGGCAGTGCTCAGGACCTACTCCAGGCTCTCTACTCTCAGGGATGGAGAACCGGGGATGGCTCCTAGCAGTACTTAGGGAACTACATGGAGAGCTAAGGTTCCAATCATAGTCAGCCCCAGGGAACGCCAATGCCTTTTTCGCTGCAGGATCACTCTAGCAAACCAAAGTGGCTAATTTTTAAAAAAGGAAAAGGAAGAAAAAACCCAGCTCGGTTTGGAATGAAAAACAAACTGAAGAAAAAACGAAGTGGCAGCGACATTCCCAACAAGCACAGGAACTGAGCTTCTGATTCTCAAAGGGGGAATCTTCTGCCTCTGGCTTCGTTTTGCTATAATAGTTTTTAGATATTCCATGGGTCCTAATTTTCCACTCTCTCCTTCCTAAACAAGTGGGAATACTTGGAGTTCAGGTTCTGGCTCTACTTGACCTCTTTCATAGGTTGTCACGATAACTATACATGCTATATGATTGTAGATTGTGATTTTGATGTGTTAAATTATAATAATAAATATAGAATGAGCTAGAATTTGCTCAGTAGTCAGCTGGATAACTAATCTTTACTGTAAATTTGATCTTAAAATCACTCTGACAGACGTTAAATTAAACAGTACAGAAATTTGGCAACATTACTTTGTTTCTTTTTTTATTTTATATCCATCATAATCTCACCATACCATTACTAACACTTACAATGTAATTGAAACATATAGTGTTCATATTTTTAAAACTTTCATGGATAAAGATATTTCTTTAATCATCTAAGCATTTGACAATATCAGTGCAACATAAAACTTAAACAAAACCTGCTAATAAAGTTGGACCCCTAGGAAAAATTTATGACTTTTTTACTTTGAAATAGTCTGAAACTTGAATTAATTGTTATTTGACACAATTTATATGCCATCTTTATATTATTTGCAGATTATGAAAAAATATACAGGACAATAAAATAAATGCATTTTACTGAATCTAAGTATGCCAATTATGCTTAGAACAAAACAGAAAACATAAAAACAAATAAAATTTCTAGTCTTCTCTATATATTCTTTTTGTTTTTGTTTTTGTTTTTGTTTTTTTGCTTTTGGGCCACACCCGATGATGCTCAGGGGTTACTCCTGGCTATGTGCTCAGAAGTCGCTCCTGGCTTGGGGGACCATATGGGATGCTGGGGGATCGAACCGCGGTTCGTCCTAGGCTAGTGCAGGCAAGGCAGGCACCTTACCTCTAGCGCCACTGCTCGGCCCCATATTCTTTATTTTATATAAATTTCAATATTATTTCATAAGGGATATTGTAAATTTAGTGCTTCAAATATTTTAAGAGACAATGATTGCATTTATATTCTTTTTCCCTTTTTTGCATTCTGCATATATAATATTACAGAAGTCTTATAATTTACAGTTTATGTCATTTGAATTTTTCTTCTCTATAGGCATAATGCAAATAAAGAATGAAGAGTCATTCTCAGATCAAATATATATATATGTATATATATATATATATACACAATGTGATAAAAACATGGTATGGAACATTTGGATATGAAACTTCTCATTCATATATATATATATATATACGAATCATATATATGATTGTTTAAAAAGAAAATCATTTATTGCTTCAGTTTATTTTGCAATTATGTACTTTGTATTTTTGGGGTCACACTCAATTGACAATAAATTAGTTAATTTACTTGTGACTTTATGTTCAGGGATCACTTTTGGAGGTGATCAGGGTTCACTTGCAGTGCTGATGATCAACCCCAAGTCAAGGATTTGATCTCCTTAAGACAACCTGCTTACTTTTTTTTTCTCACTGGTCTCCTTAAGTGGCACAATTTAATTCTTAATTTTCTTCTTATTTTGTAGAGTGTGCAATTCTAAGGTAATGGCAAAATTGTTATATTTTTTCCTAGGGATGGGTAATTGGTAGTGGTTTGTCATATCTAATTTCTGATTTGCAATAGAAAATTTCAGCATAATATTTATTAGTGACATTAGAAATATTATGTAATGAATGTATAAGACTGAAGAGTTAGGAAGAGTTAATGCATTTGCTTTGCATGCTAACAGCTCTGGTTCAATACCCAGCTCTATACAGATTTCCCTAAGCAGCTTCAGAAATGACCTCTGAGCACAGAGGTCAAGCAACATCCATTGCTGAGTATGTCCCCAAAACTAAATAAATAAAAAATAAAATAAAAAGTAATGAATGCATAGATAACTTTGCTACTGTGTTTTGGAGAACAAGAACTGTATTTGACTCACAGGAAAAACTAAAAATACATATGTACACATAAATAAATGCCTTAGTTGAAATTTATCTAAAATTTGCCTTTCATTTAAGAGTCCTGATAGAATTGAAGGAATGTGATGTAGGAAAGGTAAAGTAGGTATTATATGGTGCATTATTTGAGAACCTACACAGTCACTTAAGATTGCTAACCCCACAGGGAAGACCTGGGAAAAGGTCTGAAAGGGTTTATGAAGTATATGGATAATGCCTGAGAGGCCTGGTATTTATTCACTCTGTTCCTTCAATTAGGAGACTAATTTAGAGCGGGCTTTATTGTTCTGTTATACAAAGTGAGATACAGCAGACTGAGGGAAAACTGTTGTACAAATCAGGAAAGCTTGATTTCTTTGTGGCAGTGAAAAACAAAAACAAAACAACCAAATTAAAAGCCAAGTAGAAGGCTAAATTCAGACTGAATCTCATACAATAGATTGTTAGAGTACAGAGTTGAAGGATGAGACCACACAATTGAAATAAAGCAAAGCAAAGCTTTATTTCATCTATTAACAAGTACAAACTGAAATCAGGGCCACCTCCCACAGGATAAAAACACTCCTACCCCATGTCACAAGCCAGGTTATATAGGGATAGAAATGGAAAGTCTTTTTTGGGGGGGAGGGGGGGTCACACCCGGCAGCACTCAGGGGTTAGTCCTGGCTCTATGCTCAGAAATCGCCCTTGGCAGGCATGGGGGTGAACCACCGTCCTTCTGCATGAAAGGCAAACGCCTTACCTCCATGCTATCTCTGGTCAGAAGTGGAAAGTCTTGATCTTTATATTGATTGTCTGTTGTCTAAGGTGTTTCTAGGGTGTTTCATTATGTCCTTTGTGACTAGATGTCACAGAGTAGTATTTTGTGGTTTATAAGGCCTTGGTTTCTGCATCATTATTGTTGGACTAGAAACTTAGCCTTTAAATGAAAATTTAGCCTGTTAGCCTTAAATGGAAACTTAACTTTGAGTGGACAAAATTAGTCTTTCTACTCCAGGCTTCACAGGATAATCAAGAAAGAACCTAATGAATGAATTGGAGATAATAATCAAGCAAGATTAAGTATCTAGTGTAGAAAAGCTTTTAACTAGATTTCCTTTATATTTTTGAACCAAATTAAAGATTATATTTTATAGGATTATGCCTATAATTTCTGATATAAGAGATAAGAATTTAAAATGATTTCTTAATCATTTCATTTATATTTTCTCACATATTTATGCATTTTTTAATTTAAGAAATTGTGAGTATGTAATGTTTTTATCTTAATCCTAAAGTTGGACATCATTTACTCTCTTGATTTTGCACTAAGGGATCACTACTGGTTCTTCTTGAGGAGACCACATACCCAAGAATCAAACCAGTTAACTATATAGAAAGCAATCGCCCTAGTCATTGTACTATCATTCCAACCCCTGTGCTTATGGTCCTTGAAGTGGGTATAATCAACAGATTTCTACTCCACAGTCTAGTGAAACTGAATTCTGTAATGACTAACACCTGTCAAGTCTTATCCAATCTCTAGCCAAAGGATTGATCAGTAATGTTATAGTGGAAGTGGAAGAAAAAAGAGAGGCTACAGTTAATCTATTTAGCCCTACTGGACCTTCTAAATGATGCCTGCTGAAAAGGTAGCCAATTACAATACTGAATGAAGTGACTAGCGCCATTTTAATTGTATGATATAAAGGAGGCCTTCTGCAAGTTAACTTCCCGTATAACTCCACACTAGCAGCCTAGCAGCTCTTCTACTCTCACCTGTGCCAGATGAAATACAGGAAAACAGCTTGTCTTATCCAGATAGCACCTCACTGAAGAGTAAAAAAAAAAAAAATTAAGTGAAAAATTCAAGGAGTCCCTGGGTTTACACTTGATAGGTGCAGGGACAGACAAAAGAGCTAAATTTTCTTTTTTGTTGTTGTTTTTGTTTTTGTTTTGGGTCACACCCCACAGTGCTCAGGAGTTACTCCTAGCTCTATGTTCAGAAATCACTCCTGGCAGGATCGGGGGACATATGGGATGCCGGGATTCGAACCACCATCGTTCTGAACCACCATCGTTCTGCGTCTAAGGCAAAAACCTTACCGCTGTGCTATCTCTCCAGCCCAGATTTACATTTTCAACAAGGAGAAACAAGGTTTCAGAATTTCATCCCCAGATTTCAGATCTCGCAGGTTTGAAACTAAGTACTGCTAAACTAAACACTAAGTACATCTCGGGACAGGATGGGTCAAGCCAACATTCACTGGATAGTAGTGGACAAGATTAATAGAATACAGATCTGCAAAAAGATAGGATGCACGTGTAAAATATAGCTAAGCACTGGAGAGGTGTCTAGAACCATATACCATCACTTCATAACATCAAGAGTTTTGTTTGCAAATCTTTCATACATTACTCGAGTACCACTCAGGAAGCAAACCATTTTCACAATAAGAGCGGTACATGTAATTTACTTTAAAAGACTGCTGAGATGTGAGGAATCTTAGACTTCAGAATGTAGTTTTCTGTCTTGCCTCTATTTGCCTCAAAAAATTATGATTTTACCTATTTGTTATTAACTTGTACTTTGTCAATGGTTTAGGGACAAGAAGTGCAGGAGGTTCAGTACCATTCTTGAGAACTATGTGACCTAAAATTCATTACTTAGTTTTGTTTATGCTACATTATCGCATCAGCGAAGCTGAGGGAAAAACCTACTCATAGTGAGAAATGTTTAAATTAATAAGGTAAGTGAAACATATAAAGTAGAAAGTAAATATAGTATGATTTATTAAATGGTACCTGTGTTAATTTAAAAATATGGGTTGGAAAATTATATATATACATATATATATATATATATAATTTGGTAAATTTATCTAAGATTTCTAACTTTAAGAATGATGGTGGAGGCTAAAGAAATAGCAAAACAGTTGGAACATTTTTTTTTTCATGTGGCTAACTTGGGTTTGATCCCTGCATTCCATAGTGTCTCTATAGACACCAGGAGTAATTCCTGTAGAGATAAGAGTAACCCCTGAGTACCACTGGGTGTGACCAAAAACTTAAAACAATATTATGATGAGGGTGCTAGAGAGATGGGACAGTTAGTATGGAACTTGTATTGGATGTGGCTGACTTCTATCCTCTGAGATGTGGTCTACTGAACTCTGCCAAAAGTTACCTTTAAGCAGAGAGCCAGGAGTAATCCTTGACCATTGCAGTGTATAACTTCCCAACAACAATAACAAAATTATGGAAATTTATGTAAGTGAGAAAATTTGCACCTGGTCATAACTGTACAGTTCTTTATGTTTCTGTATCCTTTGTTGCTTGTGGAGATTGCAGAATGAGCCATATAGAGAATGTCACTTCCTTCACATGGGCTGGAATAGTCATGCCACTAAAATTTCTGGGGGAGATTAGGTCCATAAACATCTGTAGAAACTCCTGGTTGGTGCAAGATTTTGTCTTTCTAGTTCTTTTAATGAATAGCTCAAACTATGTCTGAGACCCTTTTATCTAATAGCATGGGAAATTATACATATCACCTGAATTTTGGGGAATGCCATGGTTCTCTGCTAAATTTAGATATGGTTATGAAAATGAAAAGGTTGCCATGACATCTGGCAAGTTTTAGTCTGTTCAGGTCTTTATCATAGAAAATGATTTCCAAAGAAGACAGTATAGAAAAAAGCTGCATTTTGGAAGTAGGAGATGTGAAAGAAGAAGAGAGAAGAAAGGGGTTCTGTAAAAAAGAAGTAAAGGGACCAAACATCCAGTGTTGGAATATACTTGACCATGAAATGTAATGTGTCCTATTTGTTTTTTATTTATATTATTTTAAAGGCCTTTGAAGCTATACTAGTTTAAAACTTTCTTTATAGATAAAAGTCCCTTGTTAGGGTGCTTTCCAAGAAAGAATGGAGATCTCCATTCAGTCTTGTCAGAGACTATTGTCCTGTCAGCTGTAAGATCTCTCAGTAATCTTTTGATGGGTTCTCACTTTAAGAGTTTGAGCTGGTGTTCTTAATGTAATACTGGAGACCGGCAGCAGGAAATCATTTTTAGAATACTTATTGAGACTTTGATTTAACTTATTTGCTAATCTTCCAAATTGAGAGTGAATCTGATATGTTTACAATTTCTCCAGGATTTCCCTCCTTTTTACAATTAGTTAAACTTTATAATCCATAATTCAAATAATTAAAATATAATTAAGTTAAAATTTAAGAGTTAACTATTAAATTTGCACATATGTAAGTAAAATTTCTAGTAGGATAACCTGAATACATTTTAATCAACGCTATTATTCTTACGTACCAAATCATTTAAATTATGTCTACTGCATATAACATTCAAACCTTTAAAAATCAAGTTTTTAAAATAATTTATGTAAGCAATATTATTATTAAACTCCTATGCCATCAATAACCAACAAGTGAGGATGCTGATAAAATTTAGTAGAAGTGTTCTTCATATATGCTGACCCATTAGAATATAGAATATAGATTGCAATATGTCTTCAAAAAAGATTAAAAATATCTATATTAGGATTGGAATCAGAAAATAGTAACTATAGCATATTGACTCCTTGTTAATTAGTCTTACCTAGAATTTGCTTTACTATGATTCTTTTGTAATGTCTACATGATTTATGTGTCCTGAGACTTACTTTATTATTGTATTCCAAATAAATCATTGCCATTAAATCATGCCAAGACTAACGTATTAAAAATACACTGTCAATTCAATAGCACATTAAAAGGTTTATCTGTATAATACATGGTCACTAGTTGAGTTATTTTATGAATATTGATCACATCTTGGTTTTATGACTTGTTTTTGAAATTTATTGCCAAAGGTTATTCTCACATAGCATCACCTATGAACTCCTGAAGTTGCCAAGAGTGATTCATGAGCACAGAACCAAAAGTAAGCCTTGAGCACAACCATGCATGGCCCATGCATGATCCAGCTATAACACTCCTAGGAATAAACCCTAGGAACACAAAAATACAATACAAAAATCCCTTCCTTACACCTATATTCATTGCAGCACTATTTACCATAGCAAGACTCTGGAAACAACCAAGATGCCCTTCAACAAACGAATGGCTAAAGAAACTGTGGTACATATACACAATGGAATATTATGCAGCTGTCAGGAGAGATGAAGTCATGAAATTTTCCTATACATGGATGTACACGGAATCTATTATGCTGAGTGAAATGAGTCAGAGAGAGAAACGCAGAATGGTTTCACTCATTTATGAGTTTTAAGAAAAATGAAAGACATTCTTGCAATAATAATTTTTAGATACAAAAGAGAGAAGGGCTGAAAGTTACAGTTCACCTCATGAAGCTCACCATGAACAGGAATGAGTTTAGTTAGAGAAATAACTACATTTTGAACTATCCTAATAATGAGAATGTATGACGGAAATAGAAAGCCTGTCTAGAGTACAGGCGGGGGTTGGGTGAGGAGGAGGGAGATTTGGGACATTGGTGATGGGAATGTTGCACTGGTGATGATGGTGTTCTTTACATGACTGAAACCCAAACACAATCATGTATGTAACCAAGGTGTTTAAATATATATATAAAGATTTTCCATGTAAGTTTAACCCTGCTTTTTCAGCCCTCTCTTCCTACTCCATTATTCTCAGAATCATCCATATTAAAGCATGAAAGCTGATACACATTAAGAGTGTTTGATCTTCTTTAAAGACTTATTCTTTCATCCTTTCTTCTATGTTATCAACTTCATAACTGAATTCAATATTTTAGTAAACAGACATTCTCTATCACTATATATTAATGTCACAGAGTTCATTTTAACCTAAGCTATTATCATTCTAGGACATCAACAATCTTACTTTCATTATACCTATTATCCATTATAATTAAAACTAAGTATTCAATATTACTTTTTCTGTTGTGTTGTTTTGGAGTCATACTCAGAAGAATTTAGTGCTTATTTTTGGATTTGTGGTCAGGGATGAATCCAGGAAAGGATCAAGGGACCATATGTGGTAGCAGATATCAAGTTCAAAGCAAGCATCCTGTTTACCGTACTATGAATCTAACCTAAGCTTTCTATAGTCTAATGATTTTAATGCCGTTCACATTGGCTACCTAGTTCCTATGCAAAGATTTTAGTAGGAAATTTTAGACTTCTGATATAAAATTCCACTGTAAATTTTTAATAAAAAATAAACACATGATATGTGTTTTTCTCCAAAGTAAAATAAATATGCACAGTATACAGAGTATATACAAACCCAATAACAACCATTATCCTGCATACATAGATAATAGCATCCATAGGACTGAAAAATTATTTTTATTGTATTTTTTGACCTAGAAATATTCAAACCATTTTGTTTCATTATTCCAGTTGAAGAACTCTTGTAATCTGCCTTACATAGAGTTAGCAACATTGTATTTCTACCCTAAAAAATTAGGTTTATATTTATAAACTGCTTTATTTCTTCTCTGCAAATCGATGTGCATTTTGTTTATAGCCATTTCTCTATTATCTGTATCTGAGAAATAGATTGTTGACTATTGAATAGCTGACTCACCATTCTTTATCAAAGCTCCTATTATTTTATTCCTATCTTCTTAAAGCCTTTCCCTTCAGTTACTCATTCTCTTTGTTGCTCAAATAAACTTCTATTCACCTTCTCACAGGGTTTAAGGTTATCCCAATAGCATGCAAACAGAACATGAACAAACAAAACAATGAAAGGAAATATATCTCCATATATTCTATCTTTAATTTTATGTATCTTATATTCACTAGCAACTTTGAACAAATTACTTGGTGGTAGGCACTTGAATCAATTCAAGAAAACAGTAAAACTATATGTTCTATCAAAATTTTCTTGGGAAAATAAGGAAATACAGTATTCAGAAACAATCTCCAGTTTCATCACTCATTAATATGTAACATAAGAATAAATCACCAAATTTCTGGTTCATTTGTTTGTTTTTTTTTTTTTGGTTTTTGGGCACACCCGGTAACGCTCAGGGGTTACTCCTGGCTATGCGCTCAGAAGTCGCTCCTGGCTTGGGGGACCATATGGGACGCCGGGGGATCGAACCGCGGTCCGTCTCCTAGGCTAGCGCAGGTAAGGCAGGCACCTTACCTCCAGCGCCACCGCCCGGCCCCTGTTTGTTTTTAGTTTTGGGGCCACACTCGACTGTGCTCAGAGTTTACTCTGGGTTTGCACTTAGAAATCACTCCTGGCTGGCTCAGGGGACCATATGGGATGCAAGGGATGGAACCAAAGTCTGTCCCAGGTTGTGTGTCCAAGGCAAATGGCCTACCGCTGTGCTATAACTCTGGCCCCAAATCACCTAATTTCTGTAGGCATTCTTTTAGTTTTCTTACTGTAAATTTGGAAGGAAATGAGTGAGAATAAACCATTCTGTTGATTATGCATTGAGTTAATTTGTGAATGATAATGTCTTTCACAGTTCAGTAACCAATGTCATCAATCATCATCACTATTATGGTCACATAAGGAAAATATTTTTGGATACTACCACAGTCTGTGACATATCAGAAAACAATCCATGAATTTTTAAAAATAATAATTTAAAAAACAGATTGTATAAAAAGCTATTCATCTTTCTTTTCATGCTTGCATCCTGAATGAGTACTACCAATGTATTTTGAACTGGAAGACATTTTTTAAATGGTTGAATCTTTTTAAAAATATTATATACTGCATTCTATGTCCAAAATTACTTAGTGACATGATGAAGGTTATGCACTTAGATTTGATAATAAGTGACATTTACATTTTGCTCACTGAAGATGACATAAAAGCAGTTGATTTACCTGCTAATAATTTATCATTCTGAGAGAATATTCTAATGCATTTAAAATCAGAATACTTATTTACAATGACTGATAGATGAAAGAATAGGTGGAAGAAATTACCTAGAGACACTAGTTTATTTAAAATATATCATTGCAGTTGGCATGCCCTTGGAAAAATATGAACACTAGTTCCTCTGGGTGTTTAATCAACTAGGAAATAGGGGCTTAAAATTGTCATTTGGTAAATGTCAGCAGAGACATACCTTTCTAAGAAGTTTTTCATAAACTACCATAATAGGAAGAAATTGCGAACCTGAAAATATCTCTGCTCTCATCAATTGTTCATATCACAATATATGTATGTAAATACATTTTGAAGATTCAATAGAAAACTACATTGATATTTTTTGGTTTATTTAATTGTTTTAAAATGCACCATATGATGACTTTGCTTAATCACTGATAGGGAACTCATGGACAAAATGAAAAAGTATGACATGAAACTTACTATGTGAAAAAATGAAATAGATCTATCAATTTCATGTAGTAGATATTATTGCTAAAGAGTACTTTGATATAGGAATGATAGTGTTAATATATATCTAACTTTAACTAACTTTAATTTTAGTTTTGGTGTAAGAAAAAAATTCCCAGACACTTTATCTTGCCAATAGAAATATAAGAACTTTTGAAAAGTGTTACATTTATTGTTGGCAAAGTTTCTTTTTAGTTTTTCTCTCTAGCACTGGATGGATTATTTATTTTCTTGTTAATTTTTTTCTTGTATATCTTGGATATTAGTCCTGCATCAGACATACTGTGTATGGATCCTTTCTTCCATATAGAAGGATGGTTTTCATTTCAGAAATGTGTTTTCCCCCACTGTGCAGAATCTTTTGTTTGACGTAATCCTATTTACTTAATCTTGGTTTATTTCCCTTGATATAGGAGTTGAAACCAAGAAGAAAAAGCAGTAGTAAGTATCATAAAGTGTTTCACTTTATTCACCAATATATTTGGTCATTTGAGGGCCTAACATCCAAACTACTAATAAATTCTAAGTGACTTTCTGTGTGTAGAGTGAAATAGTGATACCATATTTTAACATAAACATTATACCATATTTAATATATTTAACTTTCCAGTTTTTCTAACACTATTTACTAAAGACACTTTATTTTAACCCATTATATACTTTTAGTTATTTTACCATCAATTCACTGTCCTTATGAATAAGGACTTCATGATAGAATCTCAGTCCTCTTTCATTGATATATGTATCCATTTTGATACCAATATAATTCTGTTTTCATTGCTATACATTTATTAAATAGCTTGAAGACAGGAAATGTAATGTCTTCATTGTTTGAATGAATATTTCTTAGAACATTTTGTGTCTTTGTGGTTCTATACATGTTTTAGAACTGGTATATTTGTTCTACCTTTTTTGAAAAATATTATTAAAATTTATATAGGATTTTATAGATATGTAATATGTTGGTTAGGAAGTTCATTTTTATAAGGTTAATAAGCATTTAAATCAGTACATATAGAGAAATTTGATATAATTTTCCACACCCTTTTAGTCACCTTTATTTTAAACAGCTGAAAAACCTAAAAAGACATGCTAGGATCTTGATAGATTGTATAAAGGTTAATAATATTTGCCTTGTGTATGGCAGATTCAGGCTCCAAACCTGGCACCATGAGGTCTCAGCAGCACCAGGAACAGCTACACCTTAAAAAATTACCAATCACCTAAAGGGTCTTTGATTGAAATATCCATTTGTAAATTCATTTGTGAAATTTTAGGACCCATAGGTAGAAAAATTAGCTAATACAGGCTAATTCTATTTTGAGTTTATAGCTTTATTTGTAGCTGTCCTATTCATATAGTACTTGTTAAAATAAAGAGGTATTTATAAATATGAATATATGTATATGCCTCAATCACATAATACACACATTTCTATGTACATATCATTATCGTAATGTATAGCCATATAAGAAAATAATAGTTTAAAACATAAAGAAGTGGGCAGTAAAATAATGAGGTAGTTAGCTTAATCCTGGTTTCATTCCAACATCACATATAGACCTTCAACATTGTTGAGAGGAGAATCCCAACCACTGCAAGAATGTAGCCTTAGTGAGTTTCTAAACAAGGATCTGAAGAGCATCAAGGTCTCAGACCCACATGTGTAAACATACACTTAAAATAGATAGAAAATTATATCCCTAAAATATATACAGTTGTGTAAGATAATGCAATTTCTATTATATTGCTTTTAGTTTGAAGGCATACCTGGCAGTATTCAGAGTTTACTCCTAGTCTACACTCATGTTTTGAGGCATATTTTTATGGGATACTAGGAGTCAAACCTAGATAGGCAGCATTCAAGGCAAGCATTATATTTGCTGTACTATCTCTTCAGTTCCCATAATAGTTATTTTAAGAAATGAATAGAGATATGAGAAAACTACTTAACAAGCATGGTCAAATAACTTTTTCAAAGTTATGTAAAAATAGTCAGATGAAAAAAGTGTCTATTCAACAGATGCTATTGGGAAATCTAGGCATGTTCTAGATATGTAAAATTATGAAGTTTTATCCTTAACTAAAAAATAGAAAAATTAACTCAAAACATATCAAAGATTTAATTATAGCATATAAAATTATAAAGTTCTAAAAGAGATATGTTATATAATATGCTCAGTATGTATAAATAAATTTAAAATTCACATTGATACATTTAAATATAAAGTTTTAAAATAGAATTTCAAAATTAATTCTAACATACTAAACAACCTTTACTAATGAGAGTTGTCATAATTTTTTATATTTGTGACTTGTTTTCTTTGTTTAATTTTGGAATTACACCTATTGGCACTCAGAGGTAACTCTTAGCACTGTGTGCAGAAGTATTTCCTATCAGGATCAAACCCACATTGGTTGCATGCAGGGCAAACGCTCTACCCGCTTGCTATCACACTAGTTCTATTGTATTTATGACTTTTATGTCACAAATGAATAGAAAATAAAACTACTATAAAAAGTTAAGATAATATATTAAAATTCAAGCTCAAGAAGACAAAATTTTCAAGTAACAAGTCGTGGAAGTTACCTAGATTAAGGACAATTGTACTTATCTTAACATTAACTGGAAACCTAGACTCTAGTAAAGGTGAAAATAATTTGTGCTCTTGTAAAAATTTTAATAATTAATTTATTTTTAATCATTTATTTTTATTGTATTTTTATAATTGACTTTAAATTTTTATTACCCACATCACAAAGAAAAACATTCTGATATGATGAGAGGTAACATTCTAAAAAGAAAAACTCACATTGGGGAGAGTTGAGAAGAAATTTAAAGCCAATTGACTCTAATTCTATTTACTTTTTTCTATTTCTGATATATGTCAAAAATACATAGATGTCCATTTGCTCTACTCTCTAGAAAACACTAATTTGCCAGTGATTTCTTTATGTTCGCTCTAATCCAGAAAAATAGAGTTATTCTTTCTTCTGACAGGTGGCATGCTGCCATTACTGCATCCTTTAATAAATAAACACATCTATTCAATGTCACAACAAATTAGAAAGTACTTATTTCTGTTCAGTGAACTGGATGAAATCAATAATCACCAGGGAGTTGCCACTATAATTCATTAGAGTCATTCTCTGGGCCTCAGTAATCAGCTCAGAGAATGGAGCCAAGTCTAGGTCACAGGGGAGAGAAGTTAAGATCAAATGTTTCAGCTCTAGTGAAAGTAGTATCAAATCGTCAGTTTTGCAATATTCCACACTTCAATGTACTGAATTTTCTTCTCAGCAATGAAAAAAATTATTTTATCCCATATAATTATTTGACAACGCAGCCCAACATTTAATTATGTAAGTTAAATAATGATCATGATATATCTACCTTAAATTGTTGAACTTCTATTGCAGATAGCCAATAAGACAGGACAAGTTTTCAACCAATTTAGATTACATAAACGCACTTCAAACTCTATAAATATGCCTTTAATTTCTCACTTACCTCATAAAAGTTTTCTTTCAATCCATCTTAGTTGACAGCAACTCCAAAGTTCAGCCTCTGAACTTTGAAATGATACCGCTTTCTCCTTTTCTGTAGGCCAGAAAAGTGTGAAGTCTATCTTTAAATATATTCTGAAGCCATCCACTTCTTACTCCCTCACTATAATGTCCACAAGAAACTGTCTTTTAAAAATGACCTATAGGGACCGGAGCAGTGGCGCAAGTGGTTGGGTGTCTGCCTTGCAAGCGCTAGCCTAGGACTGACCGCAGTTCAATCCGCCGGAGGAGTCCCATATGGTCCCCCAAGCCAGGAGTGATTTCTGAGAGCATAGGCAGGAGTAACCCCTGAGTGTCAACGGATGTGGCCCCAAAATAAAACAAACAAAACAAAACAAAAAATGTGCCTATATCAAGGCTGGAGAGATAGTACAGTAAGTAAAGTGCTCGCTTTGCACACAGACTGGGACCCAGCTCAATACCTATATGGTTCATTCTATGTGGTTCCCTGAGCTCCTTCAGGAATGACTACTTAGTGCTGAACCCAGAGTAACCCCTGTGATCCCAAAACAAGCAAATAAAATTATCTGCATCAATTTAATGACTGACTCTTCAGCCTATTTTCAGAAGAGAAGATGATATGATTATTGGAAAATGTAATTCAGATAACATGACTATCAATTATAAACTCTTACAAAATTTTACAAAACATAAAAGTCAAAATCCAGAAAATAATCTTTAAATACTTGCAAAATTTAGCTAGCATTCATCTTTTTGCATGCTTATATGATCATTCCATGAACATATCAAATTGTTATACATTTAGGGGCCGGCGAGGTGGCGCTAGAGGCAAGGTGTCTGCCTTGCAAGCGCTAGCCAAGGAAAGGACCACGGTTCGATCCCCCGGCGTCCCATATGGTCCCCCCAAGCCAGGGGCAATTTCTGAGCGAGCAGCCAGAAGTAACCCCTGAGCATCTAACGGGTGTGGCCTGAAATACCAAAAAAAAAAATTGTTATACATTTAAAGAATATTTTTTCCAGTACAATGTTCTTTTTTCAAATATCTAAATGGCCATGTACTTTAGATTATTCTTTTTTATTTATTTTTAATTTACTCTATGACACTTCAAAATCACTGTTGTCATTCTAGCTAACTCTTCTGCAGTTTCAATCTCATCTATAGTTTATATCTACTTCTAATCTAGTTCAAAATTTCATTATCATTATATTTAAGTATCCTATCTTTATTAAAATTTCACAAGTGATTGTATCATTTTAGATATCACTGTAGTATAGCAACATTAAAGTATTTTCCAGATAACAGACACTCAGCAATATGGTAACATTTCAACAAAATTTCTATATATAAGTGCATAATCATAAATTTTAAAATAAATCTTTTATTTATCTCTAAAGTCAATTGCCCATTTATCAGTCCAAGATTGTAATTTCATTTAAATGTTTGATTTAGAGAACATGTTTTATTTTTCCTTATTAACACTATTTTAGGCTGAGATTTCTACTAGCTATGAACTAAAAATTTAAACTCCTCTTTGATACATAACATCTTTTTTTCCTATAATGCATAAGATGTGGATGGTCAGAACTGAGGGCTGAGGGGTGACAAAAATATTTTATGATAATAAAGTAGTCTTGGGACCAAGAATGTATCAGTGATCGGGAAGCCCATTTGACTTGTAGCACTAAGCAGTGCCCAGTACTCCTGGCTATTGACCTGATAGCCCACCTAACTATAGACTAGAGTAGTACTTCCTCTTCTGGTTGCATTATTGGATTCAGTTAGCTAAGAAACAAGGAAAAGACCCTGGGTCCCTGAACACTACTTGATAGGCATCCCTCCCCCAAAGTATATGCTATTGTCTCAGTGATGACAGAAACTTACAGTTACACACTATTTGTTAATTAGGAAACATCATTAAATATTTTACATATAGCAAAAAGTACAAAGTGAAGATATGCATCAAGAAATGGAGGTAAAAGTGGGCATCTTAGAGAATGTTAAACCTCTAGTCTCTATTCACTTTTCAACATGCAAGATGCATATATTATTTCCAAGGGGGTTCCAAAAAGTATCATTTTAATATAGAAATTACTCAAAATAAAATATTATTTTAATTAAATTTCTTTGTTTTAGACACTGTAGATTACAGAATAGATCGTTAATATTGTTATATCTAGCATTCAATATTCTAACACCAATATAACCACCAATATAGCATTCCCTGCACTCTGGTCATAAGTTTACCAACATCGCAAAAACGACCTTGAGCAAGGTTGTATAATTTACTTAATATTTCTTGGATACAATTAAATGGTAGAGGCTGGAGAGGTGGTTCTACCCTTAAGGTGTCAGCCTTGTGCGTGCTAGCCTAGAACAATCCCCCGGCATCCCATATGGTCCTGAACCAGGAGAGATTTCTGAGCGCATATCCAGGAGTAATCCCTGAGAGTCACAGGTGTAGCCCCCAAACAAACAAACAAAAAACAAACAAAATTAAATGATAATGGAATTATTAAAAAAACTTCACCAAATAAAAATTTATGAACACTGCCTTATACCACAATGGGTTATTATGTCGTTATTTGTAAGTTTACTAAGCTGTATATTGCAGTTGAACACTGTTTTTTATTCTTTTTTTTTTCTTATTATGTGGCTTCTATGACAATTTCACATCTAATTTAGTGTATTTCTACTGGGAAATAAGTATTAAAATTATAAGTGTCTTAGGTGACTGCATAAGTGGATGCATAGTCCATGGATTTGAGGATCTATGGAGTTGAGCTGATGAGCTCATATAATGACATTGTGGTTCATAAGGGCCTCTGAAAGTTTCCAGTGTAATCAGCCATGAGAATGGTATGTCTGTGAGATTTTTTTTTATCATTAGGGCTCTCTTTCAAGATTTAGATGAGACTGTGGAGTTGGCCGTTTGCACAGATATGGCAGAAATATCTGGACTGTGGGCATGGCGCCAGGAATTTCTGAAGTACAGAAGTGTGGGAGTGGAAAGGTGTCCCAGCCTGGCTCCAAAGGTTCCTGGATACTCATCCAGAAAACTGGCATACTTGGAGTGTTTGGCTGCTAGGAGTCTCTCAAAATCAAGAATCTTATCTAAAGCACATTCGAATGTCAAATGTGACAATGGACTTAATTTTTAATTTTGGTTTCTGAATACCTGTCATCTTATGAACATGTGAATTGTTGTGTATGTAAATATTTCAATGGAATTATTATGTGACCTGGCATTCTGCTCCCACCCTAGGGTGGTACCTGATTCTGCTCCCAACATTGGGTGGTACCTGATCCTACCATTGGGTGATACCTGATTCTGGGGGATAAAGACAAGGGTCTGTGGAAGGCAAGGGGCTTTTTGGCTTCAGTCTTATCCTCCGAATAAAGCTGAGACTTTCACAAGCCTGATTGTCTGCTAGCCTTTTAACCGCCGCTTCACCTCAGAACTGCCAGCTGAACAGGGTGGCAGACGCGTGCTTTCAGCTGGAGGGGAAAGGCCTCATCCTCCACCCCTCCATCAGTCAACCCCATCAAGGGCTGACTTGCAACAGTGAAGCTCAAGGTACTTGACAGCAGTACTAACTCACCCAACACAACAATATAGAAGAGATTCAGCTACACTGTGTCCATTTATTTTCAAAAAGTGGGAAAGGTATAATAGTGAATTTCAAATTAGCAAATCTAAAACTTCATGGGACGAGTGTGCCAGAATAACTTCCTTTAAAACTATGTCTACAATAATTATTCTGTTGAGAATGGGCATCTACAAAAACAGCTTTCGCTACAATTATTATTTTCAACACAATTAAATAAACTGTTATATATATTCTAGAATACTTTCCTAATCAAAAAAAAAAAAAAACCCAAAAGACAAGTATAGAGCAATTGATGCTAACTAGTTATAATCAACATAATATCACTAAAGCAATAGAGCAATGTGTTGTTCTATTGACTTAAAGGCAATCAATCTAGTTAGATCCTCAGGGCTTCAAAGCAGCAAGGGAATTATTTACCTGTGGTGAGGGAATAGCTCCAAGAGTAAAGCACAATCAATCCCTGGAAACACATAGTCTCCACTCTAGGAAAAAACCCAGAGTACAAAGCTAGGTGCAGTTTCGAAGAACCACAATGTATGTCACAAAATAAATAAATAAATAAACTCATTTAAGATAGAATTATAACTTTGGAATTTGTTTTGAAGAATGATACTCTCTAAAAATGTCCATATCTTAATTTCAGTATTCTGTGCATATGTCACAGTACAGTAAAATTACATGTTAATGAGTTAAGTAAGCTAAAGATTTTAAGATGGGCTATTATCTAACTGAGGCCAATTTATTTACGGGAACTTTTTGGGAAGGAGAATGGAATATCAAAATTACAAAATAAAATGTAATATTGAAAACAATAATGATCATGTTGAACTTTCCAGTTAATTTCTATTGCAAAGCAAACTTACAAATTTGTAAAAAGAAATTAAGTTAAGGATCTTGAGATATAGTATAGCTTCTTACCCAGAATTTTGTAATTTTCAATATAATCTGATACTTCTTCCTTTATATTTTCTTTATTTAAGGTTTTACTTGGGGGGACATAAAAGTTTTAATTGATACTTGGAAAGACAGGGAAGAAATTAAATATAAACAACTGTTGGCAATGTACATGAATCTGCCCAAAAAGATTTGTCATTCCATTTATTCAAAGGGCTCTAAGTCAATAAACGAGATCAAATGGGGATTAAATAAATGAGAGGCTATTGTTTTGTTTTAGTTATTCAAATCAGATTTTTGTTCACTAAACCAAAAGATTTTCAATTTTATAGAGCAGATAACATTTTAGTTTTCTGCCCATCCTTTTCATTTTGATGATTCCATAAATAAATTAGTTAACAACAACTGTTTCTGTGGGTCAATATTCTGATTAATGCTTTCGTTTCTCTACCAATTACAGTAACTATAATCATCTTGTCTTTGACAATTAAGTGCTGAGACATGGCCTTTTCTACCTTAGCTTCCTACTATTACATTTTCATTTACTAATAGCAATTATCACTGTATTTTTGATCCACAACAAAAAATAAATACAATGCTTTTCAAGAATACTGAAATGTGCAGATTAGATTATACAAATCTGGTAAAGAGCCTATTTCTAAAGCCTTAGGCATTTTAATATCTCTAGTTTCTAAATCTTTAATTCTTTGAATTTTTTCACAAATAAAAGTCATCCTGGAAAATTTTCATTATTAGTATAGAACATACTTGGATCTTTATTTTAGTCAATTTAGCAATTAGATTATTCAATAAAGTCTAAATTAAAATAATAAATTATAATTTAAATTTATATTATTTTTATTGCAATAATATTCTCTTAATAACCATTACCACACACATTTATAAGGCTTCACATTAATATATCTTGTCAAAATCATGGCATATAAATATAAGCAAAACTAGAGAAGACTAGAATATCAAGCAAAGCTGAGAGGATAGTTATCTCAATGTGTCTGTTTGATTATAAATTGTCCAAACTATTTCATTCTGACACTGTCCCATAATATTAATTTTCAAACATTATTCTGACTATAAAAGTGATAATAACAAGACCAGAGCAAAAGTACAGCAGGTAGAGCACTTGCCTTATACAAAGTCAACTCAAGTTAGAGCCCTAAAAACCCCTATAATCTCCTGTTCTTTCCAGGAGTAATCCCTGATTACAAAGCCAAGAGTAAACTGTGAATATCTTCTGGTTTGGCCCCTAAACAAAAATGAAAAGCAAACAAAAAGCTAACATAGCAATAACATCCCAGGCAAAAATAATAGAATTCTGGAAAATGAATTTCCCCTAATCATGTAATTAAATATAAACTTTTTCTTAGTAGGGATGTAAGTTTGCATGTTCTGCTATATTTCAGGAACCTCTACCTAATAATGCAAGGCAATATAAATTTACCACATATTTGAGAACTTAATATTTTTAAATATTGTTTTTGTTGATCCAGAAAATTATTGCATATTTACATTATATAGTTTTTTATATTTATTTATATTATTATTATTATATTTCTCTTTATATGACCTGCTTCTCCCCTTCATTCCTTTTCTGTTGGTTATTATTGCAGTAAGTATAGATTACACACATAAGCTGAATTATGATGCTCACACACTCAGGTATAAAGCGTTCAGTGTGGTGATGGGAGGAGAGATCACACATTTTTTTAGTTGTGATGATAACATTGCCTTCGCTGGGGTTACACTCCTTTCAGCTGTAATTTCCAAGCACCTTCAGATTCTTGAACTTAAGGAGCACAGCTGTATTTTTCACACACAAGCTCAAAGAATTGCATGTTTTAATTTTGTTGTTTACCCACACCTGGCTTTGATACTCTGGAGGCCCACTATTTCTGAATCACTGGAACCACATTTAGCACATGCTGGTGACAGTGCTATTTGAATCAAAGTACTCACTTTTGTAAGTCAGCTGATTTACTTTGCTGGTCCTCTTAATTTGCAGATTTAAAATACAATTTTTGGTGACAAGTATATAACACTTATTCTGCCAAATTTATTAAGCTGCATGAAATGTGACTTTTTTTCTTTGACTTAATTTTTAGATGAGTTTGACTAACTTTGTAAATGTTCTGATTAGTATAAAAATAAAATGGTATAAAATTTTTTATAAAAGGAGGTTGTGTTATTAAAAACAAAGGCAGCTTTGTAAATAAAAAGTTCCAATATACAGCAGAAACCACAATATATTAAGCAACTTGGTGAATTTTTGAAAAAAAGAAGAAAAGTAAAGACTCTTACAGATTCTAAGACATTGGAAGAATAATTTTACAATGCTATTATCTAGATATTAGACCTCAAAAAAAGAACTACTTTATATCAAACTTTAGAAAGGGATTTTAATGTGTGTTGCATTTGTCAAACAAAATGTCATTTTGAATAGTCTTCAACTGAAACAATTTCAAGAAATTTTAAACATTTTTAATTTTAGGAATTTAATGAAGACATTCACAATGCTTGTAATTTTACAGAATTTTTATTTATTCTGTCATTAAAAAATAAAAAAAACCTTAATTTCAGGATATCTTGTATCTATGTTTCTTGACTAGAAACATAAAAACAACAAAAGAGTTAGTTTGAAAATCTGTAAACATTCATTATTAATAATATGTAAGAAATCTCAAAAGTAGGGCTGAAGGCGTGGCACAAGCATCTGCCTTCAACACGCTAATCTAGGATGAACTGAGGTTCCATCCTCCGGTGTCCCATATGGTCCCCCAAGCCAGAATCAATTTCTGAGCATGTAGCCAAGAGTAGCCCCTGAGTGTCACCAGGTGTGGCCCAAAAACAAAGAACAACAACAACAACAAAAAGAAATTTCAAAAGTCTTTCCCAGTTTAAATTGATGAATTACAATGATTGGTTATACAGGTAGAATTTAGGTACTATGAGGCATTTTGAGTGAGTAATAAATCATAAATTATAAGTTCAAGATGGGAAGTTAGTAACAGATATTTGAAAATACAAAGGGAAAACTGAACAAGGCAGGTTAATTCAGTAAGACATTCATTTAGTGAAATATTCAAAGAACAATTCAGTGATTTCTTACATTTTTATATCTTAAGTATTCTTTAAAAGCTATATATAAATTTTTATTAAAATCAACACATTCTAAATACTAGTGGTGACATTAGGATGACATATATATGTTGATTATAATGATTACACTTGAAAGCTATATATTGCTCAGAATCAGTGTCACTTCAATTAAAATAAAAGGTGAAAGTGATGTGTTATTATATTCAAAGCATAAGTGAAAAATGAAAAAAATGCCATTTGTTTTTAAATTGTATAAAATAAAAATGTTTGGCCATCTTGAATTGAATTATTGTGAGTCCAGGCAAGAACATTGCTTGGGGGAAAAAAAAGGACTGTAGACTAGCAAAGACCAGCTGTAGTGGCTGTGGGTTCTGGATAGAATTTAAAATAAAAACAGCATCATTTTCAACTGAACTGGCTGCTCTACTTCCTCTGTGGAGGTACATTTCTTCTATTCAAGAAGTCCCAAAGTAACACATAAAAAAAGTTCCACACTACAAAGTGATAATGGGAAAACACTCAGAACCCTACCACACCTTGTGTTTGAAGATGATAGTTCTTAAGATTTAACTAACATCAGTCACCTACATAATATCTCCAATGAGGACTTTAGAAAGGAAATGTTAAAGTTGTTCAAAAAAAATAATCCGAGAAACCATGAAATAAACAGCCCATTAGACTAAGGAGGATATAAGAGTAAAAATGAGAAAAAAATCAAACAGAAATATAAGGACTGAATCACATGGTAGGCAAAATGAATACCTTACTGAAAGCTTCACCAGCAGATAACAATTGCCGAGGACATAACAGAGCTAGAAGAGGAGCTGCCTTCATCTTCATTCAGCAGAAGAAATTGAAGTCTTAAAATAAATGAACAGAAATAAAAAAAAAAACTTTCAAAATAAATTTACAGAAAATAATAGACATTTATGATAAATTTAACAGAAAAAATATTAACAATTGATGTTCCAAAGCACAAGGAAGAAATACCCTGTGAACTAGCAACAGTCAGGAAGAGCATTACTCAGAAATTTTCAGAGCTGAAGAATGCTTGCAACAAATCCTGAATGCACTAAAATACCAGCTAAAAAGAGCCAAAGAAAAGCACTTTGAAGCACATACTAATAGCATAATGATGAAAACCATAAATAGAAATAAAATACTAAAAGCAGCAAGATCAAAAATGAAAACTACATACAAAGAAGCAAACTTATGGTTAATAGCATATTTATCACAGCAAATATTTGGGCCATAAGATTCTGATGGGATATAATGAAAAATTCAACAAAATTACTATTTTATATTAATTTATTTAAAGAATATACAATGCGTAGTTGACATATTGATAATAATACATTTTTAGGAAGATCAAAAACAACATGTTTTTTTTAAAATAGAAAATTGAAAGAAAAACTAAAGAGATAGAAGGGAAAGGAAAGAATATTTTTGAAAATTATTGACTCAATGAATTCATTAAAGCACCAACAGAAAGTTTAGTAAGCTCTTCTTTAAAAAAAAACACAATAAAAGTTACAAAAAATACAGTAATAATGGTGTGAGAGTGGCAAATGAATGTTTCATCAAGAATACTTCACCAAGCCAAACTTTCATTCAGGTTTTAAGAAAGGATACACAGTTTCACAAATAAACAGCAGCCTATAAACTTTACAGACTTAAAATTTACCTTAAAAAATAAAACCTGCATAGGGTCCAGAAATATAGCATGGAGGTAGGGCATTTACTTTGCATGCAGAGGGACAGTGGTTTGAATTCCAGCATCCGATATGGTCCCATGAGCCTGCCAGGAGTGATTTCCAAGCGTAGAGCCAGGAGTAAACTTTGAGCGCTGCTGGGTGTGACCCAAAGGCCAAAACAAAACAAACAAAAAACGAAAAAAAATAACTTGCATAATCTAATTTAAGATAAGACAGATTGCATAAGCACACCAAATATTGACAAAAAGATGACGCAAAGTCCATGACAATAATCACTCTCAAGATCAATGTTGGATAAAAATGGATAAAAATTAATATAACATTTTTCTGCCTACAAAAAGCATATACAGACTTAAGAGAATATACAAAGAGCATATACAGACTTAAAATTAAAGGTTAGAGGACAATGTTTCAAGTAAACAACTCCCTTAAAAAGGTTAAAATTGCCATAATAATAGTAGATGAGACAGACTTTAGGCTTAAAAAGTTTATTATACAGTTATAGGCAATTCTTAATAATCAAGGGAGATCTATATTAGGAAGGCATCACATTCCTAAATATATATTCACCCAATGAGGGGCCAGAAAATATTGAAAACAATGACTAATAAACTTGAAAAAAGACATCATAATAACACAATAACAGTGGGATAACTCAAGAACACCCTGTTACCTCTTGATAGATTCACATGGCTAAATCTTAACAGGAATATAATTGCTTTGAAGGCATCATTTATGGAAGAGTGTGCTTAATATAATGGAAGAGAGCGCCTTAAAATATATATGGCTTTTAAGCCCAGAAAGCTTGTCCAATGCACATGGAACATTCTCCAAGATAGATAACATACTAAGTATCAAAACATATCTCAATAAAATCAAGAAGATATAAATTATATCTACTATCTTCTCAGATATTGGAAATAAAAGTGAACTACAACAGACATAGAAAAAACTTTAACACCTGTAAATTAAACATGTCATTACTGAACAACCAGTGGGTAAGAGACAAAATCCAAAAGTAACTTCTCAGGAAGGATGGACTACATAAATAACTAAATGTCAGAACTTAAAAAATTGTAAAATGACCAATCGAATGAACACTAGGCCAGCCAAAGGAAATAAAAAATCTTAGAGCAGAAATCAATGAATTGCAAACCCTCCCCAAAATTCAAAAGATCGATTAGAGAAAAAGTTGATTTTTTGGAAAAATAAACAAGATCCGTAAAATAATAGCAAGACTCACATATAAAGAAAGAAACTTAATAAATCAAATCAGAAATGAAAAGGTGAAGCTCATTTCAAATACTGCAGAAATTCTAAGGGTAACCAGAAATTACTTTGTGAATCCATATGCCACAAAACAAGAGAGCCATAAAAAAATAAATCAATGATTTGATTCTATTACCTCCCAAATTTGAACCAAAAAGTTCTGGAATATCTGAACAGGCCTATCATGATTGAGAAAATTAAAATGGCAATCAAAAGCAAAAGCCTAAGTTGAGGTGGATTCATTCACTAGTGAACTATTTCAAACATTTAAAGAGGATCTTCTGTCAATCTTTTTCAGGCTCTTCCAGGAATTTTAAGAAACAAAAGCATACCCAAATAAGTTCTATGAAACTATTATCACCATGATACCAAAAGAAGACAGGGACACCACAAAGAAAGAAAACCACAAAAAACTACTCTGATGAACACAGATGCATAGATCTTCACAAAATGCTAGCAAATAAAATAAAACAACTCATCAAGAAAGTTGGGGTCCGCGCACTGGCGCTAGAGATAAGGTGTCTGCCTTGCCAGCGCTAGCCTAGGACGGACTGCCGTTCTATCCCCAGGCATCCCGTATGGTCTCCCAAGCCAGGAGTGACTTCTGAGTGCATAGCCAGGAGTAACCCCCCAAACCAAAAAGAACAAAACAATACAAAAGAAAGTTATGCACCATGACCAAGTAGGAGTCATTCCAGAGTGTACAGATGGTTTAATATACACAACTCATTCAACATAATATGCCATATCATTAAACAGAAAACTAAAAATCATATAATAGCATCAATAGATGCAGAGAAAACATATAATAGGGTCCAGTATACATTAATAATAATAACTCTCAAGATGACAGGAATGGAAGAAACTTTTCTCAGTAGAGTCAAGGCCATGTACCTCAAGTTTGTAAAAAATATTTTATGAAAGTCTTTCCTCTAAAATCAGGCATGAGACAAGTTTTCCACCATCTCTCAATGTTTATTCCATAGAGTAGTAGAAGTTCTTGCCATTGCAATCAGGTAAGAATAAGGTCAAGAACACCCAGATAAGAAAGGAAGAAATCAAGCTCTCATTGTTTGCAGAATATATTATAATTAGAAAATCCTAAGGACTCTACAAAAATACTTCTAGAAACAATGTATTTGTATAGAAAGTGGCAGGCTACAAAATGAATGTGTAAATATAGATAAGGCTTTTCTATATACAAATAAAAGAGAAGGAAAAGATATTAAAAATAAAAAACAATTAAAATATGTCTCAGAAAATCAAGTGCCTCAGAGCCAACTTAACTAAAGAAATAAAAGACCTAAAATAGAAAACTATAAAACACTTCAATATATAAAAGAGTACACAAGAAAATGGAGATATAAACCCTGAGCATAGATTGGGGGTATTAACATAAGTATAATGGCAATAATTTCAAAAACATTGTACAGATTTTATGAAATCCCTTTAAGAATAGACATGATAACTTTCAAATAAATGGATGAAACACTCTTGAAATTCATTTGGACCAATAAACACGAATGAATTGCTAACGCAATCCTTGGAGAAACGAAGATGGCAAGCATTACTTTTCCCACATTATAACTGTACTATAAAGCACTATTTAAAACAGCATTGTACTATAATAAAAACAGATCCTTAGATCAATGGAATAGGATTGAATATATTGATATGACTAATGATATGATCATTTAGTCTTTGATAAAGAAGCAAGAAATACAAAGAGCTAGGAAAGCTTCAAAAAAGTGGTGTTGGGAAAACTGGTTAATTATATGCAAAATATAAAAAGTGAACCCAGACCTCTCTTTAACACCATAATATAAAGTCAAAGTTGTTTAGTAGCAGGCTGTTTAATTTCCAATTGTTAAAGTTTTTCTTTTGTGTGCCTTTGTAATTCACATCTAATTTCAGAGCCTTGTGGTCAGCAAAAGTAGCCTGCAAGATTTCTATCCTCTTGATTTTATGAAGGTAAGTTTTATGCAACAGCATGTAGTCTATCCTGGAGAATGACCCATGTACATTGGAGAAGAATGTGTATCCAGGTTTTGGGGGGTAGAGTGTCCTATATATATCTACTAGTCCTCTTTCTTCCATTACTCTTTTCAGGGCTAGTATGTTTTTGTTGGGTTTCGGTCTGGTT
Organism: Suncus etruscus; assembly: GCF_024139225.1. Lineage (NCBI taxonomy): Eukaryota > Metazoa > Chordata > Mammalia > Eulipotyphla > Soricidae > Suncus > Suncus etruscus. The sequence continues at coordinate 49,073,698 of NC_064863.1, read as the reverse complement.
GACCTATCAAGTGTTGACTGGACTGTTGAGGTCTCCCACAATTATTGTGTTATTATTGATGTCTTCTTTTAGATTTATCAGTAATTGTATTAGATAATTTTCTGGTCTCTCATTGGGTACATATATGTTTAATAGGCTGATTTCTTCCTGTTGCGCATATCCCTTGATTAGTACAAAGTGTCCATCTTTGCCCCTTACAACTTTTCTGAGTATAAAGTTGGTGTCATCGGATATTAATATGGCCACCCAGCTTTTTTAAGGGTGTTGTTTGATTGGATGATTTTCCTCCAGCCTTTGATTTTGAGTCTATGTTTGTTCTGACTATTCAGGTGTGTTTCTTGTAAGCAGCAGAAGGTTGGATTTATCTTTTTGACCCACTTTGCCACTCTGTGTCTTTTAGTTAGTGAATTTAGTCCATTGACATTGAGGGAGATGATTGTCATAGGATTTAATGTCATCTTTGTAAATAAGTTTGCTGTGTTTGTTGGTCTCTCTTGTCTAAAAGGAGACCTTTCAGTTTTTCCTTTAACGCTGATTTTTCATCTGTGAAGTTTCTGAGCTGCTGATTATCGATGAAGCTATGTATCCTTCTTTAAAACCTGAACGGGAGTTGGGAGTCAGGCTGGGTGCAGTATCTTGGTGAGGCATCCATTTCATTAAGTCTTGTCACAATATCCCACCACTGTCTTCTGGCCTTGAGAGTTTCCTGTGACATGTCTGCTATAAGTCTTAGGGGTGCTCCTTTGAATGTAATTTCCCTTTTTGATTTTGCTGCTTTCAGTATTCTATCTCTATCTATGGGATTTGTCGTTGTAATGAGGATGTGTCTTGCGGTGTTTTTCTTTGAGTCTCTTTTAGTTGGTACTCTTCAGGCATGCAAGATTTGATTGCATGTAGTCTTTAACTCTGGAGTATCTCTTTGATTATGTCTTTGAAAATTGATTCTTCCTGGAGATCTCCCACCTGGGCCTCTGGGACTCCAATGATTCTTATGTTGTTTCTGTTGAGTTTATCAAAGACTTCTATTTTCATCTGTTCACATTACTTGAGTACTTTTTTCATTGCCTGATTGTTTGTCTTAAGGTTCTTTTCAATTTCTTCTGCTGTGTTGAGTTTTTCTGCATCTTATTTTCCAGCACATCGATTCTGTCCTCAGCTGCTGTTACCCTGCTGGCGAGGCCATCCACTGAGGTTTTCAGTTGAGCTACTGTGTTTTTCAGATCTGTTATTTCAGTTTGGAGTTTTCTGATTTCTGTCTTTGTGTTCTGTTCAGATCCATCTATGCTTTCTTTGAGTTCTACAAACATCTTTCATGTTTCTATTCTAAACTCCTTATCCGAGAAGTTAATCAGATGGTTGTATTTTTTTAGGTCATTCACACTATCGTCTTCATTCTCTGTGCATGGTGTTTGCCTGCAAAGTTTCCCCATTGTCATGCTTGTAGTGTGATTTTTTTTTTTTTTTGCGTGTTGTGGTGGGGTTCATTGGTTAGAAAGAGTGTGTGGCTGCGAAGCAAAGTGGAGCGGCCGTGCTCTTCTGGAGCCTCTGGGAGAGCTATTTTTCTGGGCCCTTTTCAGCCCACTCCCAAGAGGTTCAGGAGACAGGACAGTGGAAAAACATGCACAGGCAACACTTACAGTTTCTCATAGTTGAGAACCACTGGGCTGCTTAGATATTCCCAGCCTGACATCACAAACAGGGGACTTGCCTTTCTGTACATACTGTGGATAGCCGATTTTCATGTCGGACACAGTTCCTTGGCGTTCCTGCCCTTGCATGAGCCTCTGGGAGAGCTATTTTTCTGGGCTCTTTTTGGCCCACTCCCAAGAGGTTCAGGAGACAGGACAGTGGAAAAACAAGCACAGGCAACACTTACAGTTTCTCACAATCGGGAACCACTGGGCGGGAGTAGATATTCCCAGCCTGACATCACAAACAAGGGATTTGCCCTTCTGCGGAATACTGCGGATAGTCAGTTTTCATGATCTGACACAATTCCTTGGTGCTCCTGCCCTTGGATGAGCCTCTGGGAGAGTTATTTTTCTGCCCACTCCCAAGAGGTTCAGGAGACAGGACAGTGGAAAAACACGCACAGGCAACACTTATGGTTTCTCACCTATTTGTTAAATTTTTACTCCCATTTTATTTTTTTATTTTTCTCAAACAGAACCACATAACTTGAACCAACTTTTTCCACCTTTCAATTTGAGGGGGAAACAATGGAGGGCACCAAGTCCAAACAGTTGTATGATCACTAAGTTGCAATAAAAATGATCAGACGTAAATACTAAATCCAATCTAACAACAACAGAATTGATACCCTATCTACAACAAGCTAGACACAGAGGGGACCACTTATACTAGCAGCCAGGGTGTAAGAAAGGGGAATATGGGATGCATGCTAGGAACAGGGGTGGAGGGAGAACAACTTTGGTGGTGGGAATTCCTCTGATTCAATGTCAATATATACCTAAAATATTTGAGAGATATGTAATCCACTTTGGTCAAAGTAAAAATTATTATTTAAAAATCTTACCAAAAAAAGAAACTGTGATACATCTATATAATGGAATATAACACAGCCTTTAGGAAAAATGATGCCATAAAATTTGCTTATACATAGATGGATATGAATATTATTATACTGAGTAAAAGGAGTCAGAAGGAGAACATTAGAATAGTCTCACTCATTTGTGGAATATAAGACAATAAAAAGTATTATGTTAGTAATATTAGAAACAATAGAGATGGGGATCAGAAGAACCAGACCATGTTCAGAACTTTTGTACAAAGAAAAGTGAGTGAATTTAGGCTCGTAATCAAATAACTGTGACAGTGATACTTGGAATTGATCACTCTTCATTAGCAGTGATGCAAACTACAGTGTCAAAATAGAGAAAGAGAGAAAGAAATAGAGAAAAGTGAAATATCTACCCAGGGTAGGCAGAAGGGTGGAGGAAAGGGAAATTGGAGACACTAATGTGAGATATAGGCAGTTATGAAGGGTGTTGTTCATTATATTACTGAAACTCAACCATCAATAGTTTTGTAATTATGGTGCTTAATTGAAATAATTATAAAAATTAAACATAGATAAGGGAAAGGATGAAAGAAAAAAGAAAGATCCAAAAGGTGAAAAAATGGGAGAAAGAAACTGGATCTCTAACACTATATACAAAATTACCTCAAATATATAAAATACTTAGATTTTTAAGGACTAGATAATTTGTCAGCAGATAGTTAATATGCATTCCTAACCCAGATTTCATCCTGAACTTGTAATAAACTCTGAGCAAAATCATGTGTGTCCCCCAAACAAAAAGTTTATAGCATATAGTAAAAAAGATATTAAATACTAAAAATATGATTTTTGAGGGAAATTTCTTATAAACATTTTAATGGTACTGTAACCATGGCACAAATGCAATTGCCATTGTATGAACCAGGCGAGTTTCACAAATTCACTCAAAAGACATTTAAACCAGTCATGAAAAATCATGGATACTCTGACTATGCAACTGAAGTTAGCATCTTGGAAGTAGAAGGTGGGCCGAACCCAACACTACCAAAGCCTATAGTGCTGCATCCATCACTCATAATCACTGCTTTGTCTATGATCTTGCATCACCATTTCTCTATGACTCTTCAGAGACACCAATCTGGTCAAATTTAAGGCATGTTGGACATATCACACAGACTATTATTTTGAAGCAGTGCAAACATCAACCCTCCTGCCTTCTTTTACTTTCTGGAGTCCTGAGAGCTAAAAACAAGTCCCACAAAAGTTGCGGTATCATTAATATTGTTTTCAATTCCTGGACCTCTTGGCCGAATTCATGGCTGTGCAAAAACTTAATTTGTTTAAAAGTGCCATCCCTATAGCAATAGATTAATTTAGATGTCCATGTGAAACACAAGTTCTGAAACAAATGAAATAAGAAAATGGTCTGCTAGCCATAAGAGCTTACTGAACCTTCTGTCAATGACTTAGTACCTTCATTGGAGATAAAATGATTTTCACAAAATTGATTGTTGATGTACATTTTTTTCTTCTCTTTCTCTTTTTATTTCAATTATTTTTTTAAAATAATGTTGCTCTCATCCATCTGGGAATAAATGTATTATAATCAACTATATGATAGATGCTATTTAAATAAAGTAACTTTAAAAAAGGTTAAAAAAAGTTTCCTTTAATTATTTATTGATTTATTAGTTATACATCTTGCTCTATGTATGGTCTAGAATTATTCATGACAGTGCTTGAGGAACCACAAGTGCTGTTTTGTATCAGTTAGATTGGATATGTACAAGAAATGCCTGCTGTACTACTATCACATAAACAATGTTTCTTATATTATACACTTTGATTATATAAAAGTTAAAGAACTTTTTATTTAAAATTAGTATTTAAAAGATAGCTTTTGTATTTTCTTAAAAGATAGACACAGACATGTTCATTAATTACATGCAGAACATTTTTATAATCAAATTTTTTTGTATCTTATGTTTTCTTTGGGATAATGTGCATTCATCTCTTCTCATTTGGTCTTTTTAATGTGTTTAAAAGAATTACATTTTCTTTATTTTCTTATAGTTTTTTTTGTTTAAGAGCTTAAGAAATATTGCTAGTAATTGTCTTGCAGCTATGGTAGAAATGAATATTAACACTCCTTTGAACAGGGGTTTTGTTTTGTGAAATATTTAATAGCCATTTCCATTTATTATCTTGTATTTGACATGCTTAAAGTTTCCATTTTCTTCAGTTTCAGTCTTGAGAGAATTTATAAATAAAAATATTTATTTGTTCATTTCTTCTAGGTTAAGTTTTGTTGTTAATTTTGTTGTAAATGTAAAGACTTAATTTATGTGGAATATCTTATATAGAATAAATTGTTTTTATTTTTAATTTATTTACTTGGTTATTTTCTCTTAGTACAAGTAAACAAATATTTGTCAGCTGTTTCCTACATTTAACAATCAGCTTTTAACCTCTTAGATTTTTCTATTTCTTTAACTTTTACTTTAATTTCTCAAGTTTAATTTTTCTTACCTCTTCCTTTAACTGATATTGAGTTCTATTTGTCTCTTTGTTTTAGTCATAAAGCTATATCATATTTGAGATGATTTTTTATTTCTATATAAATCTGTATTACTATAAATTTGCCTCTTAGTATTACTTTTGTTGTCTCTCAATAGTCTGATAATTCATGTTTTTATTTTAATTATTCTCATAAAATTCTTTTAAAGATTCTTTGGGGTTAATAAGTAGTGTTCTAAAATTAGATCTTAATTTAAAGTAAAAACAACTATACAATACTTTATATAGACCTATTTGTTGTGGCTAGCTGAGAGAAGACTACTCAGTGAACCTTCTCATGAGATTCTCATTAGATAGTGAGAGGTGATACCTACTAGGTATTTCTTTCTGTTTCTAAATAATACCTCATTTTCTTCTATAAAGGTTTGTTCTTATTGAGATTTTTATATTTTTATTATAAAGCCACTACTTTGAATATTTCTTCATGTAATTATATATATTTTCTGTATAAGTTTTCAAATTTCTGTCTGGATCCATCAATAGGATCAGTTCCTTGTTTCCTCAAGAAGTTTGATGCTAAATAAGACTAATGAAGGGACACATTTTAATTATTAGTAGGTTGGGAAAATGTCCATAGATATGTAGTACTGACTACCAGGTTGTACCTATGGCACAAGGCTCAAGTAGGCCTAAACAGTAACTAAGGGTTTACAGTTATTAGTACCTGATAACTGCTGAGGTGCTTTGATATTGCAGACTGTGTGGATGCCTTGCTTGGGAAGATCTAGAGAGACATGGAGGACTCATTTATAGCTTGTGAGGAAGCACAAATTTTACTCTTGGCAGAGAGTCATCACTTAACAAAGACCAGTAGATATTTGGATGCCTTTTATATCTGTCTTGCATCATGATTTCAGGAGGTACTTGGTGGTTCAGGATAAAATGTTTGTTTTCTAGCAGGTATGTGGGAACTCAAAGGAATAGTGTCTGTTTTTCTGCTAGGATTAAGTACTCTGAATAACTACCTATTACCTCTCACATAACTCAGTTATCTTTTAGTGGAAGGTTAATATCTCAAGTAGATATTTAACTTTTTTATAGTTGTCATAATGATAGTATAGTGAGTAAAATATTTGCATTTTATTGCTGTTTAGAGTATGAGCCTTAGCATTTCTAGAACCTGCTAGGAGTAATTGCTAAGTGCAGAACAAGGTTACCATTGGGTAGGTCCTCCAAACAAAACAACAAACAAATAAACAATGCATTTTTTAGTGAGTAAGGTGGAAATCAATGTAGCATAAAACATGTATCAGTGTTTTCTGTATCTTGGATACCAACCTTTTGTCAATGATAGTAGAGGGCAAATATTTTTCCAAGTTTGTAGAATTGTAGAGTGTCTTCTTATTCTGGTCATCTGTTCTTCCATGATATTGGCTATTATTTGCTATGGCAGCTTTATTGAACTGATTTCAGGGTAATTCTATAAATATGCCCAGGTGTAGATACACTTACTGAAATTCTATTTAAAAGTGGAATTAAAGATGAAGATGAATTACAGAGGTTAAGGAGCTTCTCTTGCATGAGGCTTACCCTCTTTTGGGCACCAACAGTGCAGATGGCTCCCCAGAGCCCAACCAAGAGTGATCCCTGAGTAGGAAACTAGGAGTATTCTCTGAGGACATCTAGTGTGGAGCAATCTGCTAATCTCCTATAGTATGATTAATTGCTTTGGATTAATTTTAGACTCCTAAAATGTAAAATTAATTAACTAATTAATTTTAGACTCCTAAAACGTGAAAGCCAGAATGATGTTTATATTTAACTCTAAAATATCTTTAAAAGTTTATATGGATATGAAACAATTCTAATGCTGTATTGTTCTCCCAATTTATGTTTAAAAGGCAATTTATGTGAATAGCAAAATATAAAAATAAATGCATTTAGAGATGAAATATTTTATAATAGAAACTTTTTATATAAATATATGGATTTATGTGTATATAAATATATGAAATTTTATATTAGAAATATTTTACATAAATATATGCATTTATTTGTATATTGTCTTATGTTGCTATATATTTCATATACATCTCAATAAAATTTTAAACTTATTAATACTATATTATTAGTTTTCTTGTCAAATTTTATTTTACAACTTCTCAAACAGAAGTTGAGTTAGGAAATATGTTCTTCGTTTTCTTTTAGAAAAATACACAATATTTTAGGGGCTACTTGACAATCTAAACTTATATTTACAACATACCAAAACAGCTTAGAATCAATTTGTTTAATTAAAATGGCACCTATTAAATTACTTTAGTGTGTACTATCAGTCAAATTAATTACTTAAAACCATTTCTGTTCATATTTTAATGTATCTTATAGTAGAAAAATGCTTCCCCTGATGTGAAAAGCTCAATATCAACTTTGTTTAACTTTTTAAGAATTTTTACTTTTAGTTTTTTTTTTTTTTTTTTTTTTTGGTGTTTGGGCCACACCTGGTAACGCTCAGGGGTTACTCCTGGCTATGCACTCAGAAGTTGCTCCTGGCTTGGGGGGCCATATGGGAAACCGGTGGATCGAACCGGGGTCCGTCCAAGGCTAGCGCAGGCAAGGCAGGCACCTTACCTCTAGCGCCACCGCCCGGCCCCCATAAATAATGCTCTTAACTGCTAAATTTTCTTTTTTTTTTTTTTTTTTTTTTTGGGCCACACCCGGCGGTGCTCAGGGTTACTCCTGGCTGTCTGCTCAGAAATAGCTCCTGGCAGGCACGGGGGACCATATGGGACACCGGGATTCGAACCAACCACCTTTGGTCCTGGATCGGCTGCTTGCAAGGCAAACACCGCTGTGCTATCTCTCCGGGCCCTTAACTGCTAAATTTTCAATTCAATACCTTCTCCTTAAGGTGTCAGAATAAAACATTAAATATTTCTGACTCCAACAAAATTGGAATAAAGTGGCAATCTTGAGAAGCAAAGAATTGGGAGAATTGATAAAGTTCCTAAGGATGATATCATAGTACTTAAAACAGCAATATCAGCACTTTTGAGAGAATAGACATTGTATCTTTATAAAATTTATTTCTGATAATAAAATTGACACATATCTTTTACATAAAAGTCAAGGAAATGTAACAATTCAAAATGACTTAACAATAAGAAAATTATTATTTATTAAGTCCCAATAGAAATTATATCTGTGGAAGTTAGCTGCTCAAAACATGTCCCAGGTAGGAGCAGCGTTAGCTGCTGGAAGATGGAATTTTTTCTTGACTCATACTTACTAAATTGCAGTCAAAAAGAGTGGCACTGGCTCTGAGAAACAGGTCTTGGTAAAGCATTCTAAGTGTTTCTTATGTACACCATATTTTTGGAAGCACTACTGTCCTATGTCTTGTAAATGTCTTGAAACTGATCTTCATTTAATACCTTTGTATAAATCACTGACACACACACACACACACACACACACACACACATATATATATATATATATATATATATATATATATATATATATATATATATAAATTTATCACGTTAAAAAGGTTAAAAGTAGTTCCCTTCCTTCATTATCTCTCTGAAAAAGAGAAAACTATTTTTAAGGTAACTATACCCAGAGAGGTTGAAGAGTGAATATAATGTTTGGCTTGTGCCCAGCAGTTCCATATTCTCCGGAACCACTATGGTCTCAGGAGTACCACTAGGCATGATACCTGAGCACAGAAGTAAGCCCTGAGCATCACTGAGTGTGGATCAAAATAAAAGCACTATACTCCACATATCATTATAAATTATAAATAACCCATTATATTTCTACAATTAGTGACTGGGTAGATATTCTAAACATTCATGACATATATTGAAGTTGAAATACTTTTAATGAAAGAAGCAAAAATTCTGGTATATTTTATTATTTCACCTCCTTTGTTAAGGTTTCTAGCAGTTGCCTTGAAGAACAATGGTAAATGATACCTATATAAATATAAAGATTACATCATTCGATGATTGGTCACTTTTGAATTTAGAAACCAATAATTAGTTTCTTAAGGTTATTCATATCTCACACTTGGAACATAACTTGTTTTGTATGAGATCAAGATTTCTGAATTTTAACAACGACTGCTTCTGAATAAAAGCAGTGATGCGTTAAAATTGGAATGCATCATTCATATCTTAATTTAACAGCAGGTTTGAGCCACTTTTAGAGATTAAGCATCAAGCTTTCAGAAATGTGATCTGTCAGACTTGGGATAACCTTGGAGAAATGAGAGCTTGTGCTTTGTTTCACAATATTTTCATAAGGGTTCCTTCTTATGTTTCAGCATGATGTCAGTTTATGGATATACATGAGTGTACACGTGTGCATAAATAATACACTAGCAATTGATGTCCTTAGAAACTTTTAAATGAAAGTAATCTGAGATAGAGTTAAACTTTGTGAAGGGCATTCGTATGCATATTCTATCTACTTATCTCAAATCTAGACTTTGTGTGTGTGTAAATCCCAACATTCTTGAATAAGTAAAAGCATTTTCTTTATCACTTTTATTTAAAGTATAGAAAAAGTACATAGATCAATTAAAACTCCATATATACTTATGAAAAGATAAACTAGGAGTGTTTTATTTTAAGGTTTTGGATTATATTAGCTGGAAGTTAATTGAGGTGAGTGTCTGTGGTATGTGTCTCTCTGTCTTTCTCTTGTCATTAAGTCTATATCTTTTACCCATGCATAAATAAGGAAAGTTAGGGATGTTGGAAAGAAAGACAGATATAGGGACAGAGACCATGTACTAAATATATTGTCCATTTAAAGACTGAATCCCAACCACAATCATGTTTGTAATCAAGGTGTTTAAATAAAAATATTAATTTAAAAAGTCAATAAAATCTTATTGTTTCTAGGATTATTATATAATTTTAACCATTTATAGGTTCATATCCAGACGTTTATGTGTGTGCTAGATTTAAATATAAATTGGAGTAAATGTTTCCCAATTAGAGTAACATCCCTTTTAATTTAAAGCATTGAAACAGCACTAACAACCTTAAAGATAAATATTTCTCTATGCTAAACTTTGCAGATGTTATATGAAGCAACTGAATCTAGTAGTGTCAACTCAGTTTACACACCCTGTAGAATTTTATTTAAAAGGATGCATCATTTGGCCAGGATGTTAGTTCAAATTGTTCATTCTTGCATTCATGAAGTCCAATTATGATCTCAGCACCTTATGGCTAACAATCTTTCAATTAGTCTATAGTACTGTCTGGGTGGCCCTAGTGGCATCGGCACTGCTGGGCTAACAAAATTCCACTTTGTATGAAAGAGCACTGAACCATCAGGCCCACACTGATAAACCCAATATAATCTGGACAGGCTGAGGGGCACAAAAAACTCTTTGAAGTGTTATTATCTTTCCCCCAGTACTCACCCTCAAAAAGAAAATGGCTTCCATGCAGTAATATCTTAGTTAACTTTTTGATGATGTGATATATTAAAAAAAAGGATACAACTAAAATTAAACTAAACAAAGCACACATATTAGGCAGTTTACTGATAAATTTACCTTTCTCCTATTTTTTTTATTAAATTAAATAATTTTTATTTTGACCAAAGGAGATTACAAATCTTTCACAGTAATATTCTAAGACAGACTGTAGTGACATTGAATCAGGGGCATTCCCACCACCAGTGTTGTCCTCCCTCCACCCCTGTTCCCAGCATGCAACCCATATCCCCTCCTTTGACCCCCGGGTTCCCTCTGTGTCTAGCTTGTTGTAGATTGGGTTTCTATTCTGTTGTCGTTAGCTTTGGATTTGGTGTTTAAGTATAATATTTTTTTATTTCTACTTAATATTCATATACTTGTTTGGTCCATCCTTTTAAGAAAGTGACTGTTGTATAAAACAACAGAATCATGCATGGGTAAGTCAAAATAACTAAAATAAAGAATATGCACATTTACATATTTGGATGTATTTGAGCTTTGAGAGAATGATGATTCTAATAGTTTATGATGAATAGCTTTTAATAATTTAATATAAAATAATTTACCCTAAATATAATAATGTTATATTATAGAAGAGTGAGTAAACAGGATATTAATAGATGAACTCAAGGAATACAAAAATATTAATTTGTTTTATGTTCTATTGTCCATTATGCTATGTATTGATTCATTTATAAGAAGTCCATTGGGTATTAAAGATTAAAATATAAAATTATTTTCCTAATAATATATTAGCATTTGATATTCTTAAAATGTCATGCAGACTAATAAGCCACATGTCTTTTTTAGGGTGTGTGTGTGTTGGGGCCACATTCACATCCAGTAGTAAGGTACATGTCTTAAAAAGCTTTAGATAATATAAACTTTCTAAAAAATATATAAATTATATCATTAAAATCCAAAATATGAAGGTATGATATTTTCTCAATTCTAAAATATAAAAATAAAATAATAATCAATATTTTAAGACAAAATTAATTGCAGTAATAAGTAAATAAGTTTTAGAAGCATAATAAATAAAATAAATTTAATGACAGTAATTATTACCTAAATTTTGGGTATCAATTACTTAAAACAAAGTGAAGTTTTCTTTTATTGTTTTATTATCCGCTGATTTGATTATGCTTCAGAGTACATAAAACAATAAGTATTAAGACATAATATCTGCAATTGCAAACTTTATATTAATATGAAGGTTTACAATAGTTATTTAAACTGTAATTTTAAAAGATGTTGGAGGATGGGAGTCTTAAGAGAGTGCAGGGAATCAGGAACACCACTTTCAGTGATATTTGACAAAGTGAACTAGACAGATTAATTCCTAGGCCTGAATCTGCAGAATTGCTCTAGCTCAGTAGTACTTGAAGGCTAACATGACCACACTCAACAGTGTGCAGTGGCCATGCAGTTTTGGGGATTCAACTACTAACCATGTGCATGCAAATGACATGCCCCTGACCCTTGAGTTCCCAAACAGTAAGTATATATGAGTCATTTATATATAGCCCAGTTTGGGATATAGTTGCAAATTTTGGTTATATAAAATATTATACTCTAAATTGTTCTTTAAAAACACGACCAAATATTAGACTTTATTTAATTCTGGTAGTTATGTATGCAATATAAAAGAAACTCACTTTATACAAAAAATTATTTCCTCCAAATGATTGATTGATTTCGAACAAGTATTTATTATTACTAATGCATGCTTGTGTGCACATATTATTCCTAGCTCACTTTTTTCTCCATAATAATTATGCCCTTTCTGCTTTTTTTTATTTAAACACCATGGTTACAGAGTTGTTCATATACAGTTTCTTTACAGATAAAGTTGTTCATTATTAAGTTAAAAATCATACAAATTATAACAATCTTTACCAGTGTGCATTTCCTGCCACAAATGTCAACAGTTTTTCTCTCATTCTCCTTAATGCCCTTTTCCTTCCCACCCACCCTTCCTACCAGGCATTTTACTATTACTACTACTACTACTACTACTACTACTACTACTACTACTACTACTACTACTATTCTCTCTCGCTCTCTCTCTATCATTCTCTCTTTTCTTTTGTGGTATTGTGATTTGTACTACTGAAGATGAAGGAATGTCATGAATAGAATGTAATATGGACTGAAGCTCCATATTAGACCTTATCTACTCTAACTGCACTCTCCACTCTATGTGGCAAGCTACCTACTATAGAATGATCTCTGGATATCATTCCCACTTTTTTACTTTCCTTCTATCCCACTGATGAGTAGGATTATTCTATGTTTATCCCTCTCCCTCTGACTCATTTCACTCAGCATAATACTCTCCATGTTCATCCATGTATAAGAAAAATTAATTGTGCTCGCTTCGGCAGCACATATACTAAAATTGGAACGATACAGAGAAGATTAGCATGGCCCCTGCGCAAGGATGACATGCAAATTCGTGAAGCGTTCCATATTTTTTAGTTAAAAAAAAAAGAAAAATTAATTACTTCATTTTTTCTAATGAATACATAGTATTCCATTGTATAGATATATAACACAGTTTCTTTAGCCCACTCATCTCTCATTGGGTACCTGGGTTGCTTCCAGAATATGGCTACTAAAAATAGAGCTGCAATGAGAATAGGGCACAGAGGGCATTTTTGTATAGTTTTTTTTTTTTTTTTGTATTTCTAGCATATATTCCTAGGAGCGGTATTGATGGATCATACAGAAGTTCAATTTTTAAAGTAATATTTTAAAGAAATAATGTTTTTCAGAAATATTGGACTAGAAGGCATTCCCACCAGCAGTGAATGAGATTCTCTTTCTCCCCACATCAAACCAGCGCTAATTGTTCTTGTTCTTTGTGATGTGTACTAGTCTCTGTGGTGTGAGTCTCCTTGTTTCTATATTCATCTTTCTGATGATTAGTGACAAAGAACATTTTATGTACCTTTTGATTATCAGTATTTCTTCTTTAAGGAAATGTCTATTCATTTCTTCTCCCCGATTTTTGATGAGGTAATTGTGTTTGTTTTGTTCACTTCTGTAGTTATGTCTTATATATCTTAGATATTAGCTCTTTATCAGATGAATATTGGGTGAATAATTAGTCCCATTACATAAGTAGCCATTGTATACTAGTTACTATTTCCATTGAAGTTCAGAAGCTTCTCAGTTTAATGTAGTTCCATTTATTATTTCTGTTTCCACTTGTTTGGATAGTGGTGTTTCCTCTTTAATTTAAATATCAATTTCTGTTTTGCTTATGTTATGCTCTATGTACTTTATGAGTTCAAATCAAAATCAAGTTCTTTAATCCATTTTGATTTGACCTTGTGCATGGCATTAAAGAGAGGTCTTTTTTTTAAAGTTCACTTTTTTAAATTTACTTAACCAGTTTTCCCAACATCGAAAAGGCCTTTCTTGCTCCATCATATATTTCTTGCCTCTTAATCAAATATTAATTAGTTATATACTTCGGCCTCAGTATTAGAATACTCAAGTCTCTTCCATTGATATGAGGGCCTATCTTTATTCCAATACCATCATGTTTTAATTACTATTGCTTTAGAGTAAAATTTAAAGTTGGGGGAAAGTGGTGCCTACAATTTTCTTACTCCCAAGGATTCCTTTAAGTGTTCATAGGTATTTATTGTTCCAAATAAATTTCAGGAGTGTTCAGTTCACTTCTTTGAAAAATGTCCAGGATATCCTTAGAGAGATTGCATTAAATCTGTACAGTGATTTGGAAAATATTCCAATTTTAATTATGGTAGTTGTCAAAATGATGATCAGTGTATATGTTTCCATTTCTTTGTGTCTTCTTTTATTTCTTGAAGCAATGTTTTATAGTTTTCTTTGTATAGGTCTTAATTACTTTAGGTAAGTTGACTTCAAGGTACTGGGTTTTCTGAGACACATTGTGAATATGGTTGATTTTTGTTTTTGCTTTTTAGGTTTTTGGGGCCACACCCGGTGATATTCAGGGGTTACTCCTGGCTTTTTATTCAGAAATTGCTCCTGCCCTTGGACCATAAGGGATGCTGGGAGACTGAACCATGGTCTATCCTAGGTCAGCAACATCCAAGGCAAACAACCTACCTTTTGCTTGTGCCACGGCTCCAGCCCCAATATGGTTGATTTTTAATGACATTTTTTCCCCACTCAGACTGCATCCTCTCACTCTATCCCTTCCAAAGGAAGAGAAGGACGATTATCAGTGGCCAAAGGCAATCGCAGAAGGAACACCTGGAGCCTGCTTCACGCTCAGGAGAGGACACTCTGGCTCCTTAGTGGCTTCGGTTGCTCTACAATCAGAGAAACTTCTCTAGTCACATACTATAGAAATGGTTGATCCCTGAAAGTATAGTTTTTTTGTTTGTTTGTCTGTTTGTTTGTTTTTGGGTCACACCCTGCAACGCTCAGGGATTACTCTTGGTTTTATGCTCAGAAATCGCTCCTGGCAGTCTCAGGCGACCATATGGGATGCAGGGATTCCAACAGCTTCTAAAAACAATATATTTGTATAGCAAAGTGGCAGTCCACAAAATCAACACTCAAAATTCTCTGGCAATTTTATAGACAAATAATTAAAGAGAATAAAATGTCATTAAGAAAAGACTATACTGGGGCCGGAAAGATAGCATGGAGGTAATGCATTTTTAGAAGCTATTTGATAGTCTTTGGAATTTTCTAAATATAGTATTATATCATCTGTAAACAATGAGAGCTTGACTTCATTCTTTCCTATCTTGATGCCCTTGATATTTTTTTTTCTTGCCTAATAGCTATGACAAGTACTTTCAATACTATTTTGAATAGAAGTGGTGAGTAGGGCAACCTTGTCTTTTGCCAAATTTTAGAGAAAAGGCTCTTTTTTTTAGTTTTACCTATTGAGTATGATATTTGCCTTTGACTTGTCATCAATGTTCTTGACTAAAATGTTTCCTCAATTCGGATCTTGCTTATAGTCTTTTTGTTTTGTTTGTTCCTTTGTTTTGTTTTGGGGCCACACCCAGTGGCAACCAGTGTTTACTCCTGCATCTTCACTCAGAAATCGCCCCTGGCAGGCTTGGGGGACCATATGAGATCAAATCCAGGTTCGTCCTGGGTTGGCAGCATGCAAAGCTAATGCCCTACCACTATGCTATTACTCTGGCCCCTTGCTAAGAATGTTTTATCATGAACAGGTGTTGGATCTTGTCAAATGCTTTCTCTGCATCTATTGATATGATCATATGGTTTTTATTTTTTCTTTTGTTGATATAATGTATTATGTTGATTGACTTGTATATGTTAAGCAATTATGACTGCATAATATTGCATGTCTGGAATTAATTATACTTGGCCATGATGCTTGACATTTCTGATGAGGTGTTGGATCCTATTTGCTAGGATTTTGTTGAGGATCTTTGCATTTGTCTTCATCAGGAATATTGGTCTGTAGTTCTCTTTTTGGAGGACATCTTTGTCTGCTTTGGTAACAGGTTTATACTAGCTTTGTAAAAACAATTTGGGAGTGTTTATGAATTATTTAAATTTTCTAAAGACCCTGAAAAAGATTGCCAGTACGTTCTCTTAAAAGGTTTGAAAAAATTTGCTAGTGAAAACATGTAGACCCAGGCTTTTGTTTTGGGAAAGATTTTTGGTTATCATTTTAATTTCATCTATAGTTATGTCTGCTCAGATATGTCAGATCATCCTGGGATGTTATACCTTGGGAGTTATAGGGATCCAATAATTTATTCATTTATTCCAGGTTCTAATCTTTTATGGCATAAAGTTTCTCAAAGAAATAGTTCATTACCCTTTGAGTAGTTCTTTTAGTAGTCTCTTAGTCCTTGGGTAGTCTTCCATTTCTCATTTCTAATTAATTTACTCTATCTTTATTTCTTTCTTTCATTCTTTGTGAGTCTTGCTTGTGGTTTATCTATTTTGTTTACTTTTAAAACATGAAATGTGTAGCCACAGAGTGAAGTGGAGTGATTGCATTCTTGCTGATCTCCCTCCGCTGAGCTCAAGCTGGGGATTTTCCAATTTTAAGTCTCATGATATTGTCCTGGGCATTGCCAAACAGAAGCCACCTTCTGTCTCAGTCCTTGGTGGTGGGTGTCTGCTCAGACTCTTCTAAATGCTGGATCTGTGGCCATTAGCTTCTGAAACAAGGAGCCTTGTCTGCCTTTTTTAGGAGACTAGTAAGATGGTACTTGTGTCTGGAGGTGCCAAGTTGCTCATGTGGTCCCAGGATCAAATTCAGGCTTCATATATAAAGTATTAATTTCAACACTTTGACTTATTCTTTTATCATTTATTTAAAAGAATTCTTTAGGAATAGAAAGATAGTACACATAAGCAAGCCATTTAGCCTTGCACACATCCCATATAGTCCTCCAAGCCCTTCCAGGAGTGAGCTGAGAGTCCAGAAATAGTAATAAAACCTGATATATAGATAGATATTCTGACCCTCCAAAAAGAAAAAAGAAAAAAATAGAATCTAAAATTTTAGGCTTAGTTATTAAATCTTACTTTCCAATGATTGAAAACCTGTCTAAAATATTTGGGCCCTTCTTAGTTTCTATATCTTCTGATATGATACTAGGTTCTTCTGAGGTTAGCCACATTATAAAATAAATAAGTAAATGTGGATGCCCTTTTTAAAAAGTGGGGAAAATTCATTGTATTGCATACTCTGTGAACGAGATCCTTAGTTACCATGAAAATAAACCATATAATACATTATCAATTTCCTGCAAGATTTGCAATTTTAAATAAAATATGCTGTAGATAAAATCTGATCAGAAAATTGCTTCATGTTTATAGGGTTTTCAAATAGTATTCTGAAAAGTTCCAGTTACTATCTAAGAGTGGAAGAAAAAAGATCAAAATGTGTTTTTAAAATTCTTCCATACTAGGAGAAATTTCAAAAGTGATTCCTTTAGTAAAGGTAAAGTTTTTTCTTGAAGAGGGAAGTGGCAGCCCTATATTTGATTAAGATGCTTTCAAACTTATATGTCTTTGTTCCATTTATTCCCCTGGATGTTACAAGGTGAAAATAAGTGAAGTAAAATGTTTTTACTGAGGCACTTGCCTTGAAATTCTTGATATAAGACAGGCTGACATGAAAATAAAGATGAAAACACATTTAGGATACAAAGACAAAATTCTGAAGATGCACTAAAAGTATGTGATCTGGCTGGCAGACAAAAATATAAGATAAAAAGATAAAAAATTGCTGAAAAGATAAGTTGGGGGTTTGAGCTTTAAAAAGCCTTGTGTGATAAAGTCTTTCGAATATTAGATTTTGGTTACTCTTCCTTCTCCCCATCTCCACTGAAGGAGAGATTAATCCCTCAAAAAGAACATTGCTAACACTTCAAAAATCCAATTTGTGAACAATGTTCAAGTGTCTAAGAATACACATTTATAATCTTAACAACCGAGTCACTCTAAACTTGGGGAAACCTGTCATTCATTTTCAAATATCGGAGGATGTCATATTCTGAAGAAAAAATTAACATCAAAACGAAAAAGAATAAAAGAATCTTATGAAAAACAGAAGGAAGAACAGTAAAATATATAGGCAATTCTGTTTCTCTGACATTAGGAACAAATCTTTCAGACTTAATACTTTGGCTGGAAGAGGCAATGGTGACCTTTTCATGCTCTTTATTAAATAATCAAAAAATGGAGAAGGTCTGCTTCAAAGAAATAAAAAACAGGAGGAGAGACTGTCTCTGAAGAAAATTTATAATGAGCATGTTTCATGTTTTAAGAATGGTTTTCACATATTAAAATCTAGATTCTTTATAAATTAAGATTCTTAATTTAAATCCATAAACCTTATAAAATTATTAATAATGTTACCTTTCAATGATTACATTTATCATAGCTGCTATGAAAATTTCTGAGAATATCATGAATGTAGCAGAAGAGGTGCTTGTGAGGTTTCAACTCTATTTCTACTACTAGTTTTATTAGACAGTTTTTAATATTAATAATGTGTGTTCTTATTCAGGTTTTAATATATCTTAATAACATAAACTTCTGTTTGCCCATAAAATAAGAATTCTTTAGTTGATAAATTCTTTTGTTTTTTTTTTTTTCTTTTAAATCACCATCAATACCTTGTAACAAAGACCACCAAAGAAATTCTATGAAATAGGGAAAAGAATAAATGATGAATCACTTTATTTTCTTAAAATAAAAACATTACTAGAGTTTGGCAAATTATTTTTATGAAGATTGTGGTTCAAGTAAAAGGTAATATTTTTTATCTGTATCATGAATCTTTTACTTAAGTACAAAGTTTTGAGAAATCTATAAATGAAATCTACAGTTGATGTTTTCATGTAAGTCATGAACATGTGTTGTTAGTTATTAAGTTTGCTGACTTTTCTATATGGTTTAATTTACAAACCAATATTCTTAAGATACCTGGAAATACAGATGTCTTGATCTGTTCAAAAATTATAGTACACATTAAAAGTATGTAATTTATTTTTATTATGCTCATTTAATAACTAGAACAATGAAGTAAAATAGCAACTACAATTAGGAGTGGAAAAAAGAAAAATCAAAAATATTATTGCTTTTGAGTAATTGGAAGGAGCAAGGATCTAAAAAGTAAAAACAATTTTTAATATATCTTTATTTAAACACCTTGATTACAAACATGATTGTAGTTGGGTTTCAGTCATATAAAAAACACCCACCTGCATCAGTGCAACATTCCCATCACCAAAGTTCCACATCATTCACATTGTATGATAGTTCTCAGTGTAATTATTTCTCTAACTGTACTCACCACTCTTTGTAGTGAGCTGCATGTTGTGAGCTGGACCTTCCAGCCCTCCTCTCTTTGTTTCTGAGAATTATTGCAAATATGTCTTTTATTTTTCTTAAAATCCATAGATGAGAGAGGCTATTCTGCGTCTATCTCTCTCCCCTTGATTTATTTC
The DNA here is from genome assembly GCF_024139225.1 of Suncus etruscus. Taxonomy (NCBI): domain Eukaryota; kingdom Metazoa; phylum Chordata; class Mammalia; order Eulipotyphla; family Soricidae; genus Suncus; species Suncus etruscus. Next base: position 49,054,200 of record NC_064863.1, on the reverse strand, counting down.
ACTCAGCAAAATAGATTCCATGTACATCCATGTATAGGAAAATTTCATGACTTCATCTCTCCTGATGGCTGAATAATATTCCATTGTGTATATTTACCACAGTTTATTAGCAATTCATCTGCTGAAGGGCATCTTGGTTGTTTCCAAAGTCTGGCTATTGTAAATAGCACTGCAATGATTATAGGTGTGAGGAAGGGATTTTTGAATTATATTTTTGTATTCCTGGGGTATATCCCTAGGAGTTGTATAGCTGGATCATATGGGAGCTTAATTTCCATTTTTTTGAGGAATCTCCATATTGTTTTCCATAAAGGCTGGACTATATGGTATTCCCACCAGCACTGAATGAGAGTTCCATTCCCACCAGCAGTGAGTGAGAATTCCTTTCTCTTCACATATCCTCCAGCACCAATTGCTTTTTTTTTCTTTGTGATAAGTGCCTAAAGCCTTCCCACTAAAATCAGATACAAGACAAGGTTCCCTCTCTCACCACTCCTGTTTGCTGGAAGTTCTTGCCATTGTGATTAGGCAAGGAAAATATTTCAAGGGCATCAGTTAAGGCAGGAAGAAATCAAGCTCTCACTGTTTGCAGATGACATAATATTATATATAGAAAACCCTAAAAACTCTACCAAAAAGATTCTAGAAACAATAGATTCATATAGAAATGTGGCAGGCTACAAAGTTAACAAGCAAACCTCAATGGCCTTCTTATACACCAATAATGATAGAAAAGAAATTAACATAAAAAACAACCCCATTCACATTAGTATCACACAAACTCAAATACCTTAGAGTCAGCTTAACCAAAAGTAAAGGACCTATAAAAAGAAAACTATAAAACCCCGCTTCAAGAAATATAAAAAGACACAAGAAAATCGAGACACATACCATGCTCATGAACTGGAAAGATTAACATCTTTAAAATGGCAATACTCCAAAAAGCATTGTACACATTTAATGGAATACCTCTACGGTTACTGATGAATTTTTTCAAAGAAGTGGATCAAACACTCCTAAGGTTCATTTGGAACAATAAACACCCTCGAATAGCTAAAGCAATCCTTGGGAAAAGGATTATAGGAGGCATCACTTTCCCAACTTAAAATTCGGAGTGGAGGGAGGACAAATTTGGTGATGGGAATTTTCCTGATTCAATGTTAATATTTACCTAAAATACTACTGTGAAAGATATGTAAGCCAATATGGTCAAATTAAAAATTATATATATAAAAAAATAAAAGAAAAATTCTATTACAGAGCTATAGTCATTAAAACAGCATGGTACTGGAATAAAGACAGACCATCAGATCAGTGGAATAAACTTGAGATTCAGATAATGTCCCCCAGACATACAATCAATTAATCTCTGATAAAGGGGAAATAAATGCCAAATGGAGCAAGGGAAATTCTCTTCAATAAGTGATGTTGGGACAACTGATCAGCCACTTGCAAAAAAGTGAACTCAAATCTCCATCTATTACCTTGCATAAATATCAAATCCAAATAGATTAAATACCTTGATATCAGACCTAAAACTATAAGCTATATAGAACAATATGTAGGTATGACACTCCATGGCATTGAGACTAATTTATTTTTTTAACCACTCAGACTGCATCCTCTTCCTCTACCCCTTCCAAAGGAAGGGAAGAATGATCATCAATGGCCAAAGGCACTCGCAGAAGCAACACCTAGAGCTGGCTTCACGCTCAGGAGAAGATGTTCTGGCTCCTCCTCGTGGCTTCAGGTGCTCTACATGATCAGAGAAACTTCTCTAGTCACATATTAGAGAAATGATCCCTGAAAGTATAGTCTCGACTAAAGGCATTTTGTAAGGGAAAACGGCACTCTCCAAACAAGTGGAAGCAGAGATAAACAGATGAGACTATATTAAGCTCAGAAACTTCTGTCCCTCAAAGTAAATAGTGCCTAGGACTCAAAACCCACCCACAGAATGGGAGAAGCTATTCATCCAATACCCATCAGATAAGGGATTAATATTAAAGACATACAAGATACTAACAGAACTTAACAAGAATAAACATCTAACCACATCCAAAAATGGGGAGAAGAAATGAACAATTTTTCAAAGAAGAAATACAAATGGCCAAAAGGCACATGAAAAATGCTCCACATCACTAATTATCAGGGAGATGCAAATCACAACAATGAGGACCTCCTCGCACCACAAAATAAATTTTCTTAATCAGATATACCTCTTTTTAAAAATACTTTAGTTTCAATGCTCTAGATTATATTGATCCCCATTCTCATAGTGAGTTTCGGCATCCCACAGATCCTGAGTTTACACTTTATAATTCCACTTCACTAGAGACTTAGCTTCTAACCTATCATTCATATGGCATAGAAGCTGATTAGCAAGCACGATGTAGCTGAGTATCTTGTATGATTAGTAGTGGTCAAAATGACAGTATCACATTATACAACAATATTACTTAATCTTTGGAGGTTAGAAAGTTAATTCTCAGGAACAGGAGGTCACTGTAAAATAAAAAAAAATATATTCAAATGTATCTTTATCATATATTATTCTCGAAGCTGAATACCCAGTAGGTTGTGCTATACTTGCTACTTTTCAGAAACGTTTGCCCATGCCAAATGCTTTTTAGTGATAAGATAGCTTTTTGCCTAACAATTTATATGGCACATGGTAACTGTCCTCACTTTTCTCTACAATCAAATAACTGTTTACAAGTATTTTCCATTCTTCATGAATTTACTGAGTACAATCAAGTTAGAAAATGTAACTAAAATTTCCTAGGGTAGTTTTGTATTTCTCTTTGCTGAGCATGTTTTATAGATGCTGATTAACAAGCTATTTATCTTTTACAGACAAGATTTCAGTTAAGCTTCAGGCATAACAAACCATGAGATGAATTGGTTAACCTAGAAAGTCAGTTCAAGGAGTAATATAAAAGCAGTGATGCTAGTTATATGGAGACACAAATAAAAGCAATAACAGTCCAAATGATCAGCTAATTGACTGAACTTCTGTCATATGCCATGAATTAAACTGAAGTAGCAACAATTTAGATTTAGAATTAGAGCAAATCTTTATAAAGTTGAGTTTATATTCCTGGCAGTAAAAATTCTGTGGTATCTATCACAGTGGTTTCACTGTTTATTCCATAGTCTCTGTGCACCATTTTAAGCCCTACATTTGATTTTTTAGTTTGCCAACCACACCAGGGGATTCTCTGGACTTACTCTTAGTTTTGACCTCAGGAATTACTCTTAGTGGTGTTCAAGGGACCACATGGTGTGCCAGCAATTTGACTTGGGTTAGCAGCAATCAAAGCAACCATCCTCAGTACTATGGGTTTTGTACCAGGCTTGTACTTCTTTTGATCATTAGCTTCATTTGCTACAAAGATAAAAAGGAGTGAAACTAAATTGGGTAATCTGATGACCTGGGTCTTACATTGTATACCTGCAATTTGTAAATTCAGTGATAAGTTATGTATTTGCTTGTGTCTCAAAAGTAAATTATGGGAATTGAGCAAAATGGTATCAAATCAATATTGGAGCTGGAGAAATGGTATAAATTACTGGTAGAGTGTTTGCTTGCGTATATCCAGTTTAGGTTCAATCCCAAGCAATTCCTCAGATACCTAGGGCACTTCCATGAATAATCACTTAGTACAAAGCCAGGAAAAAGCCTTGATCATGACTGATGTGACCAAAAAGAAAAAAGAAAAAAAGAAAAAATATATTGCTATATAAAAATACAGGAATTTAAGAAAAAATAAGAAAAACATACAGATTTAAGAAAATTAAAATAGTTGATATTTCTAGTGTTAGGCAACATTCAATCATTCACTTAGCTTTTTGAAAAGAATCAAACTTATGGTTTCTATGAAAATTAAAATATAAGTTACTGCTTCTATACATAACAATGCCTGTATTTAAAAAGGCATATTTATTTACTTAGTGTTTTTTTCAATTCAGGGAATGATCTACCCACTGTACTATATCTCTCAAACTCCACCCACTCTGGAGACATAACAATAGTGAAATCAGATCATACATAAATTTTATAAATGGCAATATTTAAAATTAAAATATAGAGTCATACAATTAATTAATATCTGTAATTAATTGCAGATACTGCAAGTAAATGGATGATACATCACATTGTCCCAGATGTCAAATATATAAAAATGGGTTAAGTTCACATTTACATTTGTTAGATATCATAACTGGCATATTGTGAATCAAATTATTTCAACTAAAATTTTGTTGATAAGTTTATATTATAGAAATATTTGTATATTTAGTTTTATCTTAGTCTTCACATCTAATTTAAAAAATTTTTGTAATTTAAATTATTGAATATGATTAGATCACAACCATCGGTGTTCAGAGCTTATTAGTGGATCTATGCTTAAAGATTACTGATTTGTGATGTCAGGGATCAACAGGATCAGCAGTATATAAAGCAAGTATCTTTTTTAATTTTTTTTTTTTTTTTTTTGGTTTTTGGGTCACACCCAGCAGCACTCAGGGGTTAATCCTGGCTCTACACTCAGAAATCGCTCCTGGCAGGCTCGGGAGACATATGGGATGCCAGGATTTGAACCATCGTCCTTCTGCAGCTAAGGCAAATGCCCTACCACTGTGCTATATCTTCAGTCCCTTAATTTATTTTTTAAAACATTATTTTATTAAAACCATTGTGATATAAAAAGTCTTTCATAGTTAAATTCCAGATATACAGTGAATCAGGGTCATTCCCACCACCAGTGTCAACCTCCCTCCACCAAAGGTCCCAGGGCACATCTTACTCCACCACATTTTGCACACTGGACTTCCATTATAACTACTTCCATTTAAGTAGTTAAAGTTTAGGTCTCTCGATTCTATTGTTCTTGTCTTTGGCTTAGCTATTTAGTTCTGTCTGTTTTTTTTCTTCACCAATGTACCTGAGACCACTTGGCCTTTGGCCTCCATCCTTTCTTTTGTCTTGTCTTCTTAATTTCATAGAATAATTCAGAAATATAAAGTAAAACAAAATAATCAGTATCCCAATATTTAAAAGCAAGGATCTTAACTGCTGTACCTTATCTCCATCGCACCTATTCCTCTACATTTGACTTTCAGAATTAAGACATTTTTTTCTGTGATATTTTTATATAAAAATTGTAACAGTTAACAAATATATTTACCCTCAATAATAAAACTTTCTTAAAATGGTTTGTCAGTGATAGTTCTGGAACTGAATTCAATAAATATTGTTCTTCTGCTAACGAGAGCAGTATTACAGTTAATTTCTCTGTTCAAAGAAATTATTGTGGCTAACAATGCACATTTATATTTAATAAAAATATAGTTAAAGTTTAAATAACTATACTAAATATTAGATTGTAAGAAACTTGTTCATTTATATTAACATAATTGAAATTACCATTTCAAGTAGGTAGATTCTGTTTGTATCAAAGTTGGTGTTTTAGATCTCAAGGATCACTGTAGAAAGCAAAATAATATTATATTATGAAAATATGTTCAATTAAATCTTTATTTGACTCTGATTAGAAACATCATATTTATATGTAAATGGTTTATGCATTAGAAAAATTTGAGCATATTTATAGAATTATGTATAGTTATCAAATTAAATCCATTGGAGCTAGTATTGTATTAACTTCTGACATATGAAATAACAGTAACTAAAACACTTAAAATGTTAGTAATTAATATTATTGCCATGTATATAGAACTTGTAGCTAAAATCTATTAGGCTCTCTTAATTTTTATCTATTTTTGGCTTTATTTCTATTACTTTGCATTTATCATGGTATTATATAACTACATTGATAGCTTTAAATCACTGTTATTTCCACATGAAGTGAATAGCAATCTGCATACGGAGTAAAGGGAAAGCCACTTAAAGGTAATATAATAAAATACCTATACTTATCTGAAAGAGAAGTACTTAAAATTATATTTAGCAAAGCCATAGCAATCCTAAAAATGTTAAAGATCTCCAGAAAAGGTATTTCTTAGAATTTATAGCTTCACAATACTAACTGCCACTACTTCATTGTAATTCTCTTGTTCATTAAGGCACTCATACCATAACTAAATTTTGGAAAGCTACCCCTTTTTAACTACAGATGGATTTTTCATATCTATACTTGAAGATCTATATGTGGTCCTCATAATTCTCCAAAGCCTTTTCAGTTAGTTGGTTATTCACTTTGGAGAGCCTGCTTTTTAATTTTATCTCCACCATACAACTCCACCTCCTACTTATTGCAGCAGTCTTGAAATTACTCTGCTATTAATCGATGAATAAATTAAATCTTTTGAAACTAACCTTTATTATTATTCTAGTCATAGACATAGCCATAAAATATCTATGAAAATCAATTTTCTAGATTCATGACAATATCTTTCTAAAGAATGATAACAAATCAGTCTTTATTTTCATCAACAAAATGTATTGTTCAATATTTTCTGTCAACTCATATTTTCTTTATGGTATTTTTTTGGTGGTAGACATATATTACTTCCCCCAAAGTACTGAGGGCTTGATCCTGGATCTTTGTTTGATTTTGTGCTAAAATAATATCAGATCACTGGCAGAATATCTTGGGCATTTTAAAGGAGATGACGTGAGGTAACTTCGGATATAAAAACATTAACATTATTTTAATGTTAATATTACTGTAAGCATATTATTGTAAACAAATTAGCTAAAACTTATTAAAATATAAACTGAATTATATTTTATGCTTACTAAATGAGTGGCTTGGGAGATGGTATTATGGAAAGAGTCTTAGTTGAATCTGCTAATGGTGGTGAGTGTGAAACAAAAGCATTATTGTTTTAACTGAAATTCTACTATGTACAATAATATAAATTAAAATTATATATCTTTGTTTATTATATACTTTATATTAGAAAACATGGATACATATCCACAGTTAGAAACTCTGTTCATGACTACAATAAACTAGAATTTTTTGAAGGAAAATTTCATCTTCGATAATTTTATCATATATGTTTTTCAGTTTTATAAGAAACTTCATATTTCCCAGAGAGTTCACAATTTTTCTGCAGTAGCTTAACTCTCCTTCAACCTTTGACTCCTAATATCTTTCTTTTCTCAGAATATTACTTTTCCTTGACTGTATTGATAAAAGTAGAAGTTTCTATAAGATGCAAACCTTGCCAACTATCTTTCTTCAATACATAAAATAGAAGTACCTGTATACTCATATACATTATACATACATATACATATATACACTCTGATAATATAATCTGGAAAATTTTGTCTTTTCCTAGTTAAGGTTCAGGTTTTCTTAAGCCATGTACTTTGTAATTTCTAGAATTTCTTCAGCATTGAATATCCTTTCTATCTTTTAAGGAAATTTACTATCTATTAGTTTCTTACAATTGGGGTTTTAACTTACTTTAACCAGTTCTTATTGTTCTATGTAGGATATTAGCATGTTCTACATGATACTTTTTAACATATGTCACAGTTTGGCCACTGCCTCAAAATTCTACTTAATTAACCACTACTAATACATCTAAGACATTTTCCGAATATATTGTCCAGATGATATTAACCTATAGAATTAAAAGAATTCTGATCACAGCATAATTAAAACATACCCTTCCTAATATCATTTATCTTCTTCTGATATCACTGAATTGTTTTTCAATCTATTCATAGAAAATATTTGATAAAGTAATTTTTCTAGATTTCACTATTATTATTTATTACACATTTTTTTTTATTTTTGGGTCACACTCTATGACTCTTAGGGGTTACTCCTGGCTATGTGCTCAGAAATCGCTCCTGGCTTGGGGACCATATGAGATGCAGGGGAATTGAACCAAAGTCCATTCTAGGTTAGTGCTTAAAGGCAGACGCCTTACCTCTAACACCACTGCTCTGGCCTCATGATCACACTTTTTAATGCTCACAAAGTCCATCCTTATCAAGAACAAAAGTGTCCCTCTAAAACCAGTAAAGACATTTAGCTCATTTTCTTTAATTTTTTACAACATTTGATACATGTGATCATTTTTATATTCACCGTTACTTTATTGGAGGTGCAACACCTGTGACGCTCATAGGTTACTCCTGGCTATGCACTCAGAAATTGCTCCTGGCTCAGGGACCATATAGGATGTCAGGGATGGAACCACGCTCCGTCCTTGATCTCCATGTGCAAGGCAAATGCCCTACCGCTGTGCTATCATTCTCGCCCCTGATCACTGTTACTTTTTTAAAAAAATATATTTCCCCTCTAATTTGCTCTACAATTCTGTAAAAAAAATTGAAATTTTATTGTCATCATTCTTCTAAATATTCTTCATATTAGAACAAAATCATATTTTAGAAATCAACAATAGGCTAAATAAGAATGTTTTTCAATGCTCAAAAAGCATGGACTAAAACAACTGTAAGGTATTCAGATAGATTAAATCTAGCTATAAATTAAAATAGCAAACATTTGTTTTCCATTTACATTTCATGATCACCATCAGGGTTAACAAGAAAGAAATCTCTATATCAAACTGGCAGATCAGGTACTATTGGAAAGATTGCTTTTCATTTTGCTAACCAAAAATAGTAATAGCTTAAATGTACAGATATGATTTCTGTCTTCAGCTCAAGACTAAGAGGCTACACATTGTTTACCTTCGAACTGAAAATAGAAAACTTCATTAAATAGCATAGTTATTCAACAAAAAAATTGAAAAACTTTAGTATTTTATTCGTGATGTATAGAACATGTAATAGAACTCATAATATATGTGTACAATCAAGTTTAAGATTTATTCCTGATGAAGTTTATATTAAACTTCAGAGAAACACTAAAGTATCTAGGGATATATATTAGAATTATCACAATAGGATACCCAAGTATTATGACACAAGCATACACTAGTCCTAAGTAAAGTAAATTAAGTTATAGGGACACTAAACACAGAAACAGGAACAAGAAATGTTCAGGAATTTTCCTAGTACCAGATGATTTCTTTGTTCTAAGACAAAAAGAAACAAGTTTTTGATTCTAAGGGCAGTTTGCTACTTCAGAATCTCTACAAGATCCATACTTCTGTAAATATGATTTTATAATATGTAGTATTCATAATATATGCAAAATTCCTCTTTCCTTCACAGTAAATATAAATTTCCTATATTATGTAGTTAGAATGGCTAAGACCACGTTCTAAAATCATGACACAGTTTTTATTTAACTTAATTTAATTTTTGGTGTTTGGACCCCACCTGGCAGCTTCAGGGGTTACTCCAAGCTCTGCACACAGAAATCATTCCTGGCAGGCTCTGCAGACCAGGATTGAAACCCGGGTCTACCAGATGCAAGGCAAACTCCTTACTCACTGTGGTGTTGCTCCAACCCCATTTTTTATTTTAAATTCTATATCCTAGACACAAATTTGATTATTTTTGTCCAACTTATAATTTTAATTGCCATATATTCCTAAGATGGCCTTCAAATATGTTTAAAAAGATACGCTCAGAATTTCTCCTAGCAATTGTAACTATCTTAATAACATAAGGGCTATGCTGAAAATTCAGTATCATTCAAAGATTTTCCCCTATGGCATACTCTAATCTTGAAATAGCAAAATGCAATATTATTTATGTTATATATAAATTATAAAAGAAAGAAGTCTAGTTATATAATTTTTATGATTGTTATGCTATTGTATAATTGCACTTTTTCTTTCAGGTGCATGCTTTTTATTATTATATATTTTTATAGTTAGAATGATTCTAATTTAATCCTTGTGTTCTTGATAAAAGAACAAGATGTAATAAATACAATAATATAAATATTGTTCTTTTGACAATTGATTATTATAAAAAAACATGCGATGAACCCTTAAATTCAATAATCAGAAAAAAATCATGTTCCAAACATCTGAACTAACACAACACTGTAGAAGATATGCAGATGATATATTGAACTATGAAAAACTTCTCCATATCATGTCTTCTGAGAAATTAAAATTCAAAAACAACACTTCAAATTCAGACATGTACTCCAGAATGGCCATAATCTAGAACTCTAGCAATGCCAAATGCTGCTGAGAATGTGGAGCAACAGGAGATATCCCTGTGTTCCGAGTCCCAGAAGAACTGTGGCACAGATTGAACACATTTCAGCCCAAAAATTAAATGAGAGTGGTCTTGACTCTAATTAACATTGGCACTGTAATTCTGGAGAGTTTAGTATGAAGAAGTAAGAGATTTAGTTACATAGTGTGAGTTCAGTCAGGCTGGGTCAAAACCTTGCCAGCAGTATTGATGCAGTCATTAGACTGACTGTGCCTGACTGAGTTGTATTTGATTGGATTGGCTTGGAATATAGGACTCTGTAGTCTCTCCATTATTTTATTGTAATATCTTGCAGTACTATTTACAAAAAGCTGTGATTTGCAAAATGCCAAGTTACCCAAAAGCAGTACAGTGAATAAAGAAATTGTGGTATATATACTTAGTGAATTACCAATCAGCTATACTTAAAGCTGAGATATAGCAGCTTGCTGTTACTGGATGAAACCAAAAGGAATTATACTAAGTGAAATACATTATAATGAGAAAGACAAAAGCAGTTTGATCACACTTATATGTGGGATGTGAAGAAAGAATGTATGGTAATAAAAATAAATTGCCCAAGGAAAACAAACCTATTCTGAAACCCAATCCACATTTATCAAAGAGGTAAAGTCATGGATGTGAAGGGATTCTATGTATGTGAAAAACAGTGATGAAGAAATATTGTCACATTTAGGTAGTAGAGACAACTTCTTATCCCTAAAATAAATATGACTACACTCTTGTCAATGTTATATCTATTAATTATATGCATACATATTAATATTTAAAAATAAAAAATTTTATCAAAATAGTTGATTTATCTTATCTCTGTGACCTAAATAAATAATGACATTCATATTTTCATACTTTCAGATTTCTACCTAATCTATATTTATAAGATAATATTCAATGTTAGAAAAATAAATAAAAGAAGTTGGAGTACATATTCTATGTGTGGGATCTTCAAGTTCTATCTTTGGTACTGCACCATTGGAGGCGATCCATAGTACTTCCAAATATCACTTCATCTGACCCTGAAGCAAAAGCAAAAATATATTCATTATCAATTTTTAAGAACACTCAAATATTACAACTTTTCTGTATCACAATATTTATCAATAATAGTGTATATTATATTGTAAATCAACTCAAAGATATTAACTACCTTTAATTATCCAATATTATCTCATTGTATCATATGGCATATTATGAAAAACATCACAAAGAATAATAGAATATATATTATTTCTTTTTTCCTTTTTTTGGTTTTTGGGTTTATTTGGGAATCACACCTGGTGGTGCTAAGGGGTTACTCCTCGCTCTGCATTCAGAAATAGCTCCTAGCAGGCAAAGGGGACCATACCATGATCCATCCTGAATTGGCAAATGCCCTACCCCTGTGCTATCCCTGCTGCTCAAGATATATTATTTCTATAAAATATTCAGCACACTTTGTTATATATCTTATATTTTTGTGTTTGTATAGATTTCTCATATGAGATTTGTTTTCATGATAGATAAGTAATTTGAAATTTTGATATATTTTAGTTTTTCACATTATTCATATTTTCAAGTTTTACAGCAAGATACATATTATCTCACCTTTCCAGCTATCAAAGTTATTTTATAAAAACTTTTTCTTATCTGATGCATATAAATCTCCATAAACTACTTACATAAAATTTATTTACTAGTATCAAACTAATTTTTGCAAATCTTTTATATATTTGATCATGTCCTTACATTGTTTCATTCAAAATAAGGCAGATTACTGCTTATTGCTGTTAAATTCTAAAAAGGTAAAATGTTTTTGATAATCCATCATCTAGACCATTATTTTTTAATATTCTTTACTAAAGAATACATGCTTCTCCATACTAAAGAATATATTATCTATACTAAAGAATACATGCTTCTGTTTTCATTTTTGTTTTAAATGGCTAAAAATGGTAGCTAAGCTTTTAGTTTTAGTAAATTATGCTTCATTTTCTTCTAAAATAAACAAGTACAAATTTATATTTTTCTATGATCTTTGTGTTTTTAAATTTGTGTTGCAAGTATAATTCTATCTTCTGAAAAATGTTGGTCTTTAATGCTGGGGAAAGCTTTTATATGTATATATATGAGCATATACATTTTATATATATAGCCTTCCTCTATTATATATATTTTATATATTTATATATATAGCCTTCCTCTATAATATATTTTATATAATTACCTGAGCCAAAACATTATAAAAGACATCTATCACTTATTAAATAAAATGACATTTTATTTTATTTAATAGTTTTGAATATTATAATATTGTTTAAATTTCTATATTGATATATAAAATTATTACATTCTACCATAATGTGCTCATAACTTTCTGCACTATCCTGGTGTAACACTTTTAATAATATATATATTCCTGTAACTGATATATACACAACATGTATTGAATAGCTCTGTTCTATATTAACAAATGTCAATGCACAATTAATATAATGATATTAATAAATAATATAGACATATTTTATTTAATTTTTTCTTATTTACAGGAATGTATTAGTTTTTTTTTTTGTTTGTTTGTTTTTGGGCCACACCTGTTGACACTCAGGGTTACTCCTGTCTATGTGCTCAGAAATCACTCCTGGCTCTGGGGACCATATTGGATGATGGCGATCAAACCCAGGTTCATCCTGGGTCTGCAGCTTGCAAGGCAAATGCCCTATTGCTGTGCATTCTCTCCAGCCTCAAGAATGTATTACTTTAATAAAAAATATAAAAATAAAATAAAATAAAAGAAGAATGTATTACTTTTATCATACAAATGTTAAACTATTGATCCCAAGGGGAAGGGATAAATTATTTTGTTAACCCAAACAAACTAGGAATCCATATTTAAGCATTTGCTTTCATACAAGGAGTCATTCACCTTGTCATATGTTAGGGGAAATATCATATATATGACAAATATTTTAAAATTATTTTATAAAGTTTATAAATATTAGAGTGTATGAAACATTAGAAGTGGAATCTTGGGGCCAGAGCAGTGGCACAGTGGTAGGGCATTTGCTTTGCATGTTCTGAACTAGGACAGACTGTAGTTCGATTTCCCCGGCATCCCCTTGGTCCCCCAAGCCAGGAGCAATTTCTGAGCCCATAGCCTGGAGTAACACCTAAGCATCACCAGATATGGCCCCAAAACCATACAACCCTCCTCCAAAAAGAAAAAAAATAATAATAAAATGAAAAAGTGGAATCTTTTCATAATTTTTGATGAATAATATTTCTTACTTAAAAATTATGTTTTTAACACATACTAATTATCAACTATTTTATTTTTATGAAGGCTTTTTTACTAAAATATATAATGTTTTCTAAGAATTTGACATGGAAATTTTATTTTTTTTATTTTGGGGGGGTTTGGGCCACACCTGTTTGATGCTCAGGGGTTACTCCTGGCTAAGTGTTCAGAAATTGCCGCTGGCTTGGGGGGGACCATATGGGATGCTGGGGGATCGAACCGTGATCCTTTTTTGGCTAGCGCTTGCAAGGCAGACACCTTACCTCTAGCGCCACCTCACTGGCCCCGACATGGAAATTTTATATTAATGAAGAAGGTAGGTGGTTCTCTTTGAAATAGATCTCATAGTTTCTTTCATTAGGGAAAAATTTGGGAACGTACCAAAGGGAAGGTAATGATAGTCTGAGTATAAAGACAAAAATAAAATTCTGGAAGTGACTCAAATAATATAGAAAATTGAGCATTTTGAGTGATTTAAGCCCTTTAATCTCTGAATGAATCAAGTGAAAGATAAGTAAAACAAGCCTCTGGTGAACTTGGAGAAAATGGCATTTTTTAATTGTTACTTTAATTTGGGCAAGATTGCCAAACCAAAGGGAAAAAAATGGATCTTCTTCAATCAGCAATGATGACTCTTTGGCCTTTAAGGCCACAAAGTTCTCTACAGGTTAATAGATTTCTCTACAACAAAGAGAGACTGAAATCGATTAGATCACTTCATCATGTCAAAGTTTTTTTTTTATTTTTGCAGTGAAGGAAGGATAATGATCATTTGTTACTTGCCCTGCCATTCCTCATTAAAAGAGACTTTATGAACAGCTGAGTTCCATCCTTAAGATGAAGGCTAGCAACTAACTGCTTTGATAACATAAAGGACTAAGAGTTGTAATCATTTCACTTATCAAAATGTCTAGTTTTTCACTTTGTAAAGTGAATTGCATGACTTGTCAGACATTGCACATAGTTTGCAGACAAATGCCAGTATTGATTTTATTCCTGCAACTCTCTGGCATCAGCAGAATACACAGTTACAGGAAACAAATATAGGACTACTATAAGTGAATGGGGTTCACAATTTGTTTCTCACCGAAGTTTTATTTCATAAAACAGGCAAAATAAGCTTTTGAGGTTTTTCTAATAAGATTCAAAAAATGACACATTTGAAGACTGAACAAGATCTGTGGTTGGTCCAAGCCAATCAAAGATGCTGTGCTAGACTTAAGGTTTGTTTTGGTTCTGTGAACTTTCGCAATGGAGAAAGACTGTAGTACAAAGTGAAACTGAAGACAGAGAAGCTTACCAGGCATAAGGTCTTCGATTTATCTTTCTAACCTAACTCTATATTTTGAATTTATCTTCTGAAACATTTTTATTATAAAGATTTTATTAACTTATAATTATTTATATCATATAAAATCTATTTAATTTGCCACAGTTTGAATATACCTTCATAATGTAACTAGTTGCCACCTGATTTTATTTTAAGGTTTATTTCAGTAACGATTATTTTTGAAAAGAGAATAATAAATATTATTTTATTTTTTAAAAAGTAGCCAATTAGGGGCTTGAGAGAGTGCAGCAAGTGCTGCAAATCTGGGTTTAATTCCCAGCAGCCCCACTAAGAGTGATTCCTGAGTGCAGAACCAGGAGTAACCCTAAGTATCACTGATATGGTTCAAAAGCAAAAGCAAAAGTAGCCTATTATATTAATATATATCATATTCTTAATATTTTGAAAGACATGTTAAATGAAGTTATTTTCTTTCAAATATTGATATTTTAAGATATTCATTTATATAATAGTTACACAATCCTTTCTTATAGGAACCTTTAAGCAATTTCAGTATAAATCATTATTATAAGTATATTGTTATACATAATTTATGTCAATACCTCTACTTCCTTATCCTGTGTAATACAGTAGTTTGGTATTCCTTACTTTTCTATAATTTTAGTAACAACTCACAAGCCAAGCATCACATTTTGGAAATTGAACAAAAAATTTAAATTTGTATGTACTCAGAAATGGTTTGTCTTATTATTAGTTTATTTCTAAAATAATTATAGAAAAAAGTGGTAAAATTAATATAACTATAGGTTTTATGCTATATATTTATCTAATTCCTAAAATGATCTTAAATTATTTATGCTAATACTTATAGTAATTATACTCAGTAGAATATACTTAGCAACAAAATATCTATCTTGAAATCTTGTTTTCTTGCTAGATGACATTTTTCTTTTTCTTTATATTTTCACTATTGTCAGTTTGGAAGAAAGTTCCATTTTTGAAAACAGAAAGTAATGAAGATTGTATTAATAGGTGTCAGTAAATGCGCTGAAAATGTTTTTTTGATTGATCCTTTCTTTATAAATATGATTTGGGATTTTAGTAAGGGTATATTGCAAATGCCATCCAGTTCATTCAGTAAATGTTACTTTCTCTCAAAGAATGCAACTAAGGCTTCAAATGTGATGTCAGTAAAAGGGATTGTGAGGAAATATCTTATAAATGACACTTTAGCATTTCACTCTTGAATGATTTCAATATTGAGTTTAAGAACAATGCTACATTATTCGTAAGCAAAGTTATTTTCTTGTTTCATATAACCACTTATTTATTTTTGCATTCTGAAAATTATTTCTTCCACTAAAACACCTTTCATTTTTGTATTTTAATATGTTTGGATGAACACCCCTAAAGTCTTAATATTTTTGTAGCATTCCTGCGTTGAAATCAAGAAAAATGTTTAAAAGATTCCTTCAGCAAAAGGCTCTTGTTCTTTTCCTAACATATGTTCTCTGAAGAGAAAATTTTAATTCCTTTCCCATCAAAGATGGAAAAATAAATAAGGGTAGTTTTATTGTTGTTTTATTTCTTTTTACATTTGTTTCTTGGATTCATTATTAATCTTATAATAAACAAAGGACTATATTTATAAAATATGCATATTCTAATGTTTCACATTTAAATATATGTAAGCTATCAGTAAATCAATCACATAACTCAGTCATGTTTTTGACATAGTATGAAATCAAACCAAGTCTATATCCACAGACCATCCTGATATTTGCTTTTTCCCATTCTCCTATCACAGCACTTAATTAAAGCAAAAAAAAAATTAGTTCAGTTTATTTTTTATTAAACTAAAAACAAAAATAATGAATGCTTTGGAATATTCTACCAGGGGTCTCAAACTCAATTTACCTGCGGGCCGTAGGAGGCAAAGTTGGGTGATCCTTGAGTGCAAAGTCAGTAGTAAGCCTTGAACATTGGTGGGTGTGACCCAAACAACTAAAAACAAAACAAAAAATGATTCCTCTAGGGCAGGGTCACAAAATGTTGTACGGAGGGCCATTTGTGGCCCGTGGGCCGCGAGTTTGAGACCCAAGACTTGCACGCTAACAAGATCAAAATCGGCTTATAAAGATTTACATAATACGAAGTGTTGAGCTATTCATGGATTAGAAATGGATATGGATACCACTCCACAATGATTGTCAGGTAGCTTCCTAAAATTTTCTAGAAAAGTTTCTGAGCTTCTTATTAATATGGTTTACTACCACAGCCTAGGTCTTTTAAATCATTCTTTGGCTCTTGCCTATACCCTTTCAGTTTTTAAACCAGAAAAAAATGGATAAAATTCCTTTGTTTTGAATACACTGGACTCTATTTGTTTATAGAGTCATTAATTCATTTAAAGGATTTCTGCAAATTATGTTAGACCCTGTAGGATCATTTCGTTTGACTATAAACACAATCAGCTGATGGGAGTATATATTTATATTAAAACATTCACACTACTAACCCACCATAAAATATCCATATTGTTAAATAGCATCATAAAATTATGGGCAGGATGTTTCATTTTATCTATGTTGGTGAAGGTTAAGAAAAGAAATTTGGAGGACAACGTAGATTTCCTACAATTGAATTTGTCCTTGCATTCTCCATTTGGTCCAAAGAGCCAATGTTCAAGGCCAAAGCGATAGTACAGTGGGTAGGGTATTTCCCTTGTATGTGGCCAATATAGGTTCAATCCTTCCCAGATGATCTCCCAAGCCTACCAGAAGTAATTTTGGAACACAGAGCCAGGAGTATTCCCTGAGCCCCACCAGGTGTGGCCTAAAAACAAACAAAAGAGCCAATGCTCATATTCTCTTGTTAGAAAAAAACATTGTTATATGTTGTATGACTGTTACTCAATCCTGAACAACTTTATCTGTAAGAAATAAAACCTATAATATAAACAACCTTGTAACCATGGTGTTCAAATTAAAAATTTTTTTTCACTTCATTAATCTCTCAATGCTCTGTTTACTCGCCATAGTTCTTTCACTGAGTTCCAGCAAAGATCTGATTAGCTAACCAGAATAGGCAGTAGTAGAGTTTAAAAAATGGAAGATAGATAAATTAGTGAGTGTTTTATTAACCATTTTCAAATGAAAGCAAAGTTTGGTGGGATCCAGCCTCCACCATCATCCAGCTACTACAAGATTTCGTTAGAATGTATAAGGAGAGTTTTCACAGCACTCTGGTCCTCTCCAGCAGAAGTAGAGTCAGTCAGGAGAACCAGTGGAGAACTTACCCCTTTAACTTTTATAGCAGGTTTATATAAGCACTGGTATCTCACAATATAATAACCAAAATATCCCTAGTAAATTTTAGGCATACACATAATCACATGCACACAGTGTATGTTTATAACTAAAAGATTCACAACTTGTAAGAGAAGATTCAATAACAAGATACATTGGGGAGAATGCGAGGTTGTTGTTTTCTGACTTAGCATCTTAAAGTATCAATTAAAATACATAAGTAAGCAATTTTATATACTATCCATTTGAGAAAAGTGAAATAATAGGAAATGTTAGCAAAGGTGATAAGGCCTTTAAGGATAATTTAAGAAGAAAATTATTACCTGAAAATAAAGTAAAAGAAATGAAAAATAATGCACCTGTCATTGGGCCCAACAGCAGAATGCAAGTAATACAAAATGAACAATAAATTCAAATACATATCACTAGATACATTGATATACGTAATCAAAACAAACTTTAAGCAGAAGACAGAGAAAAGGAAAAGGATAAAATAAAGGAAGAAAACCAAGTAGGTCTAATATTAGACACTTAATTAGTTTGCGTTTCCAGATCCTTACAGTTCCAGAAAGAGAAAGAATGTAGAGTTAATACAATAACTTGGTTGATCTCAATAAATACTAAATAGAAAGAAAAAGAATGCAAAGCTTAAGTGTTGCATTGTTTGGATTACTCCATTTATTTAACACAAAATAAAAAGACATAGGTAATTTTCAGAGGTCAGGGGTGAGAGAATTTTAACCTGGTTATAAATGTTTTCTCTAAGAGAGCTTTGTGGTGGCAGAAGGAATCTCTACCTTAGATATGGCTTTACTTGCATGTGATTAAAATGCGTAATTCTGTGTACTCCTCCCTTCATATACACACATGACATTTACAAGTACAACTGATAACATGGAATCTAGATTTAATTTTTTTAAATATAAGTTTGAGATAAAAGTAAATTAACAAAAATATTTTAACAACTTTATTATGTACTCATAAATATCCAGTTTTTAGACTTAAACAATTTCTAAATTTGAAATAATCAATTTCTTTAATCTGAACAAGACAAAATTATACAAAATTATATTTTGGAGAAAACATTTAGACATTTTATGCTTTTTGTCCACAAATAAAAAATAATTACAACAATTTTCTAAATTGTTCAGGTAATGAGATTTCACTAACACAAAACATAGAAATGACTTTATTTAGAAATGTTAATATCCTTTAATGCTTTCCACAAATCACAAGGAATAGTTAAATTTTTATTGTGTATCTGAGATTGCATCATTTGGACTTACATTTTTGATTTGTTTTGTTTTGTCTAGAGTCAACACCTGTTGATGTTGAGGGACTACTTTTGGCTCTGCACTCAGGACTCATTCCTAATGGGCTTGGGGAACCATATGGGAGACTGGGGATTGAATTTAGGTTGGCTGCATTCCAGGCTATAACACCCTATGAACCATACTGTCACTCTGGTTCCTGGAATAATTATTAAGCTAAAAGAGTTGTATCCTCAAATAGATAAAAGAGAAAAAAGTTGAAATGCAGAAGAAAACAATTATTCAAATAATACACTTAGCTGAAAAAAGGTAAGGATTCAAGACAGTTGCATCAAATTTTAAATTTATTATTAGCAAATAATAATCAGCTAAAATGAGTTAAAACTGTTAAAAAACAAAAGTATGACCATTTTTATTATTTTCTGTTCAATTTATGTACATTGAATTTATTTACATTTTAGTCTGAATCATCAGAATTTAAATCATTTAAATTATTATTGTATTTAAATTTGTGTGTTGATTTGTTTTTTCATAAGTCCTAGGTATAGTTAGAAATATTTGGATATAATATGAAATATGGATTTTTAATAGTTATGTTCATTAGGTGGTCATACCTAATCCTATCTTTACAGACTATAGGCTTCAATTTTGGATGGACTAAGTTAAATCCTATAGAGGTTTTGTAAACTCAGGCATTCACCTGAACAACTGTTTTAAAAAGGCACTCTAGGTATTATAAAATACCTAGAGAGAAGACTGTAAGGACAAAAGAGGAGAAAAAGCACATAAACTGTCAGCATCTAAAAAATAGTTCAGTGTTTTTGACAGGCTAGTCAATGGCTATACTCACCTTTTGCCTATTAGACTTAAAAATATCTATAGTCAGCAGGTTGACAGTTCTCAGTGACTATGTAAGTCAATGAAGAATGACGAGAAATCTGGTTTCTGGTTCATTAAATTGGGCTTTAGAATTCCAGACAGCATTGGAACACTTTAACCTGATGTGCAAACTTACATTGTTATAACAACAACTAAAAACAAACAAACAAACAAAAAGAAAACAATCCCAGAGATTTAAAATGATAATTTTATAGTAATTCAGCAGATAAGAATAAGAAATCAGCATATATTAACTGTAGAATATCTCTATTTTTCACCACATATAAAAATAATCCCAATGCAACCATTACAACAATTTTATAGTAATTTATTTTATAGTAATTAAGTTTTAAAACAATATTAACTGGACATATTGAGTTAAATCACTTATATTAATAAAATTAATTCATTTTAACAAGAAATTAAAAATTTCAAATTATATATGTCTTTTGTGATTTATATTAAATTTCTTTTTTAATATTTTTATTTATAAATTTGATTACAAACATGGTTGTAGTTGGGTTTCAGTCATATAAAGAATATCCCCTTTCAACAGTGAAACATTCTCATCACCAGTGCCCCAAATCTCCCACTTCCCTAGCCACCCACCACCTGTATTTGAGACAGGCTTTCTACTTCCCTCATTCATTCACATTGTTATGTTAGTGGTCAGTGTAGTTATTTCTCTAACTGCACTCACCACTATTTGAGGTGAGTTTCCTTTTGTGAGCTGGACCTTCCAGCCCTCATCTCTATTGTCTCTGAGAATTATTACAAAAATATCTTTTATTTTTCTTAAAATCCTTAGATGAATGATATTATTCTGTGTCTATCTCTCTCCCTCTGTTATTTCACTCAGCATATAGATTCCATGTACTTTCATGTATAGAAAAATTTCATGACTTCACCTCTCCTGATGGCTGCATAATATTCCATTGTGTATATCTACCACAGTTTCTTTAGCCATTCATCTGTTGAATGACATCTTGGTTGTTTCCAAAGTCTGGCTATTGTAAGAGGTGCTGCAATGAATATAGATATGAGGAAGGGATTTTTTTCTTATTAAATGTCATTTTATTTTATTTTTTTGTTTCTTTTAATATAATTTTTATTTTAATTATAGTGGCTTACATATCGTTGGCAATATTATTTTAGGTACATATTAACATAAAATCAGGGGAATTCCCATCACCAAATTGTTCTCCCTCCACCTCCGTTTCTGTCCTTCTTCCCATATCCTCATCCCTTATCCCCGGGGCTGCTAGAATAAGTGGTCCCCTCTGTGCCTAGCTTACTACTTAGTGGTCTTACACCTATTTGGTCTTGGTACCTCCCTTATCTCCCCCCACCCCAATTGGGAGGGGGGACTAGATAGTTCAAGTTATGTGGTTTTGTTTGAAGAAGAGAAGTAATAACCTGGAGAAAAAAAAAAAGAAAAAAAGAATCAGATACTTCGGAAATGAGCAGAGTCCTTCTAGAGGCTTTCATCCTTGGTTTGAGAGACGAAGGGAAAAAAGAAGGTGAAACACCACAACAGTACATAAAGAACTGTCAAATAAAATATCCAGTGAGCATTTCAAACAAACAAACAAACAAAACAAAGCAAAACAAAAAAATAAGGGTAAGCACCATATAAAAGCAATGGTATTGAGATAAAAAAAATGTGGCAGAGCACATAAGAAAAGAAAGAAGAAAATAAATAAATAAATATAAATGGAGACATCCACTTCAATAGCCAAACCACAACAATGAAATCAACAAAAAAGATAAGTAAATAATGATAAAAATTGTTTTGTGCTTTTTTTTCCCTCCTGCAGATGCACAGTAAATATTGGGGTTATTCAAAAAGGAATTTCCTTTGCCTAAGAGATACAGGGTTTTGATTTGCATCTCCCTGATGATTAGTGATGTGGAGCATTTTTTCATGTGTCTTTTGGCCATTTGTATTCTTTGTCGAAGTGTCTGTTCATTTCTTCTCCCCATTTTTTGATGGGATTAGATGTTTTCTTCTTGTAAAGTTCTGTCAGTGCCTTGTACATTTTGGAGATTAGCCCCTTATCTGATGGGTATTGGGTGAATAGTTTCTCCGACTCAGTGGGTGGCTCTTGTATCCTGGGCACTATTTCCTTTGAGGTGCAGAAGCTTCTCAGCTTAATATATTCCCATCTGTTAATCTCTGCTTTCACTTGCTTAGAGAGTGCAGTTTCAGAGAATGGCACACATCACAAAGAATGAGAATAAACAGTGTTGGCGGGGATGTGGAGAGAAAGGAATTTTATCCACTGCTGGTGGGAATGCCGTCTAGTTCAACCTTTATGGAAAGCGATATGGAGATTCCTCCAAAAACTGGAAATCGAGCTCCCATACGATCCAGCTATACCACTCCTAGGAATATACCCTAGAACACAAAAATACAATTCAAAAATCCCTTCCTTACACCTATATTCATTGCAGCACTATTTACCATAGCAAGACTCTGGAAACAACCAAGATGCCCTTCAACAGATGAATGGCTAAAGAAACAGTGGTACATATACACAATGGAATATTATGCAGCTGTCAGGAGAGATGAAGTCATGAAATTTTCCTATACATGGATGTACACGGAATTTATTATGCTGAGTGAAATAAGTCAGAGAGAGAGAGAAAAACTCAGAATGGTCTCACTCATCTATGGGTTTTAAGAAAAATGAAAGACATTCTTGCAATAATAATTTTCAGACACAAAAGAGAAAAGAGCTGGAAGTTCCAGTTCACCTCAGGAAGCTCACCACAAAGAGTGATGAGTTTAGTTAGAGAAATAACTACATTTTGAACTGTCCTAATAATGAAAATGTATGAGTAGAAAATGTATGTTTAGAGTACAGGCGGGGGTCGGGTGGGGAGGAGGGAGACTTGGGACATTGGTGACGGGAATGTTGCACTGGTGATGGGTGGTGTTCTTTACATGACTGAAACCCAAACCCAAATATGTATGTAATCAAGGTGTTTAAATAAAAAAAATATATCACAAAAAAAAAAAAAAGAGATTCAGGGTTTCTCCACCCTTGAAGTATATTGTCATGGGATTAACTATAGACTCTTTTCAGGTTCATTTACTCTCCCCTTGGTGCTTTTGTGGTGTATGGAAGACTTCTGCTCCATCCTGGGTGATAATATCAGACTTCTGTATCTAGAGGTCTCGGTATCTGCAACAGTCAAGGAGTTGAACTTATGATTATGTCTTTCTTTGTGGATCTAGAAGTTCTGTTCCTTCAGTGTCATTTTAATCTGTCTTCTGTGTTTGGTGGTCCTGGTCTTTGCGCTGATCCTAGGAAGGGGCCTGGGATAGCGTCTTCCGTTATGTTTTCAGAGGTCCCCTTCCATTGCAATAGTCTTAGACAGACCTCTGGAACTAGGGATCATAGTTGTAATTGTATTTTGGTGTTCCTAGGATATATCCCTAGCAGTGGAATAGCTGGATTGTATAGGAGCTACATTTTCAGTTTTAAGAATCTCTATATTGTTTTCCATAAAGGCTGCACTAGGTGGCATTCCTACTAGCAATGAATGAGTGCTTTTCTCTCCACATCCCCTCCAGCACTGATTGTTCTTATACTTTGTAATATGTGCCAGTCTCTGTGATGTGTTTTTTTTTTTATTTGCATCTCCCTGATGATTAGTGATGTGGAGCATTTTTTTAGATTAAATAATTTCTTTATTTGCACCAGGTTTACAAACATATTTGTAGTTGGGTTTCAATCATAAAATATACAACCCCTTTTACCAGTGCAACATTCCTAGCACCAATGCCCATTATTTTCTTCCTCCCCCACCAATACCTGTATTCGAGATAGGCACTGTGCTTCTCTCACTATCATTGTCACGGTAGTGGTTAGTGCAATTGTTTCTCTGAGTTGACCACACTTTGTGGTAAGCTTCATATCATAGGATGCTCTTTCTGGCCCTCATATCTATTGTCTCTGGGTATTTCATTGTAGTGCACTAGAGAACACACATTTTGTTATATTGCAATAGATCCCAAACAGCAGTGTCATTGTGTTGTCATTTGGCATTTGAGTCAATGCAAGGGAGTGATTCTCAGCCTCATGCCTGAAAGTCAGTGCAGTGATACAGGTCACTGAATGATTCCTGTGTGACCTGTTGTTGATATAGGCTTTGGTCACAGATATTCTTCCTGATGGTTTGAAGGGAACTCTATGTAGGGTAGGAGATAAACTATGGTTGGCCAGGTGCAAGGCCTTAATTTTCTACTCTCTCCCTGACTTCCAGATAAAGTAGTCAGTCATTGAAACTTTCCATTCATTCAAAGAGCTCTGAAACAAGTGATAAATTATTTACAAATGAATCAAAGCACCGGTAAAAAAAGAAAAAAGGGGGAAAGAAAAGAGAATAAAAAAAAACAGGCAACAACCTTTAAAAATAAATTAAAAAAAAGTATTTAATTTGTGCTATTATTTTTTTTGCATAAGCACTGTAAAAATTGGAGATATAAGGGAATTCCCCTAGCCTATGATATACAGGGTTTCTGCACCCTTGAAGTATGCTGTCATGGGTATAACTACAGCCTCTGTACATGCTCTTTTACTCTCTTAGATCTTTTTGTGAAGTCTGGAAGTTTTCTGCTCCTTCATGGATGATAAAATCAGGCCTCTAAAAAAATCAGGCCTCTGTAGCTAGTGATCTTGGTATTTGCACATGTCATAGGATGGAATCTTTCTTTACAGTTCCAGAAGTTACGTTCCATCACTGTTGTTTTACTCGGTCTTCTGTAGTTGGTGGTCTTGGTTTTTGCCCCTATCCCAGGACGTGGCCAAGGATAGAGTCATTATGTTTCTAGAAGTTCTGCTCAGTTGCAGTTGTCTCAGAGATCTTGGTGGTTATATAGTTTGTAGGCCAAAGCCTGGACTAGGGACTTTTTTTTACTGGTCCCAGGATATATTCTGCCCAGTCATAGTAGTTAAGTTCTGTCTTCTGTAGTTAGCGATTTTGGCTTTTGCAATGATCAAAGGATGATGTGTCTTCTGGTTTCATCTTATTGTTGTTGTTTTTTTTTTTTACCTGTGCTTTTATTCGTCTCTATTTCACAACCATGGTTAGTGTTTGGTTGTTATCAGTATTGCTGTAGTGCTTAGCAAGGAGGCAAAGGAGGGGCGACATGGGATACAGGTTGGGAACAGGGGTGGAGGAAGGACAACATGGATGGTGGAAAAGCCCCTGATTCAATGTCACTGTGTACCTGAAATGCTACTGTGAATGATTTGTAAACCACTTTGATCAAAATAAAAATTATTAATATAAAAATGAAAAAAATTATTTACAAATGAGAATCATAGCCTGTTCCAAGGCAGAAACAGAACCAGTGACAAGACTTGAGTACAGGATTCCTGGGGAAGAAAACCAAGTGCAAAGCCAGCATAGCATAGTCCCTTGAGTACTGACAAGAGTAATCCTTCAGTGGGGCTGGAGAGACACTACAGTGAGTTGAGAGCTTGCCAGACATGTGACCCACTCCATTTTGATTCCTAGAACTGATTATGGTGTTCCTAGCACTGCCAGGATGGACCCCTGTGCTCAGACTCACAAGTATGCCTTTAACATCTTTTGGTGAGAATCAAAAACAACCACTAACACCAGCAACAAAAGGCCTGTGCTCAGATTGATTTACTAATGAATTGTCC
The DNA here is from genome assembly GCF_024139225.1 of Suncus etruscus. NCBI lineage: Eukaryota > Metazoa > Chordata > Mammalia > Eulipotyphla > Soricidae > Suncus > Suncus etruscus. The sequence goes on along the minus strand of NC_064863.1, from coordinate 49,028,364 downwards.
CAACCATTTAAACAAACAGTGACATATATGTACAAGGGAATTCTAGTACACTAATAGTAGGCCAAAATTATACACTTTTCTGCCCCTTAGATAGATCTGGAAAGTAGCATGCTGAGTTAAGGAAGGGAGAAGGAAAGGTATAGACACAGCATGAACTCTCTTCTGTGGGTTGTATTGAAGTATAATAGTGGAATAACAAATGGCCCTAAAGCCACAGAATATGTAAAATAGTCTTTATAACCAGGTTTAACATAGTGGGGAGTGGAGGGTGTAACCCTTAGACAACAGAGGAGAGCAACAACAATCTGGTGGGTGATGTGTTGATTGAAGTACCCCCACCAAAACAAAACAAAACAAAACAAAACAAAAAACCTCATCATTAATAGTAACTAAAATAGAAATATAATAGTTAACTGAGAAAAAAAAGTCATTGAATAAGTAATATTAAAATAGGGTCTGGAGAGAAAGTAAAAATTGTAGAAATTAGCCTTGGACTCAGCTGACTGAGGTTTAATCCTGGCACTACTTATTGTCCCCTGAGCAGTAGCCCAAGTACTAAGGCTTAGTAAATCCTTAGCATTGCAGAGTGTCCCTCCCATGAAACAAACAAAAATAAATAAGTCAACGACAAATAAAATACCTCATCTTCCATACTTATTCCTGTAACAAATGAGGTTCAGGGAACCATATGAATGGGATGCCTGGCATTGAACTCAGACATTCTTCACATAAGGCAAGAACACTAACCACTGCACCCTCAAAGCAAATGCCTTAAAAACTCAAGTATTTCTAGTCCTTCGTTTTACTATGTTTCCTCAATAAAAAAAATCCTTGGGGTCAGAGCAATAGTACAGCAGGGTTGCCCTTTCTTTGCACACAGTCAATCAGGTTTGATCCCTGGCATCTCGTATGGTCTCCTAAGCCTTCCAGGAGAGATTCTTTTTTTTTGGGGGGGTGGGGGTTGGGGTTACACCCAGCAGCGCTCAGGAGTTACTCCTGCTCTATGCTCAGAAATAGCTCCTGGCAGGCTCAGGGGACCGTATGGTATGCCGGGATTTGAACCACCGACCTTCTGCATGCAAGGCAAACGTTTTACTTCCATGCTATCTCTCAGGCCCCAGGAAAGATTCTTGAGCAACTGTGTGCTAGTTCTTGTGGCCCAAAACCAAACAATGGATGAAACAATTGACATCCTGTCGTGCTTGGTTTTATTTCATGTTCTCTGTTTAAAGGGCGTTTATGTCAGTGCTTGGGGAACCATAGGCACTATGGTCGTTGAACTGTGGAGCCCTCCCTCTGGTGTTCAGCTGGGTGAGTAATCTGCTCCAGCCTGGAATGCTCTTTTGGAATAAGAGGAGTAACCAGCCATTCTACATGTGTGTTTGTAGTTTGTCATAAATATTTCATGTTAACACACACTGTGAATCTCCTCTGTGGTTAAATTAGGAAACTGGCACAATGTTCTTCACGGACCACTAAACTTGTTTTCTGCCAAGACATTTCATCTAGAACTTCAATTGCAAATCAAGAATACGAACAGGAATGGCAGTAGGGTGAGTGGACTATGGAGAATGGGACTTCTGGTTTCCCTATTGGCAATACCCAGAGGTCATTGGCATAACCCTGAATGTTCTGCACCCAATTGATGTCTTTCAGTCCAAAAGTACTGGTTTCCTCAAAATCGTACTGTCTCATTAAAGGAAAAGCTTTCTCTACCAATGACTGAAAAACTGTCAATCCTAGGGCTACTGTCAAAGTCACCCTGAGTGTACTGGGAGGCCTTGGTCATGGGCATTCCAGAGAAGCCGTTTGAAATTGGGTGAGCTGGAACACCGCTAATTTTTGGAGAGCTTTATCTATAATAAAGCTCTACACCAAGTGTTAAATATTAGAAATCAATCTGCTAATAGCTGTTTGTCCCTTTCAGTCCTAGTGATGTATTTTTTAATGAATATCTTTATTTAAACACCTTGATTATAAATATGATTGCCGTTGGGTTTCAGTCATGTAAAGAACACCCCCTTCACCAATGCAACATTCCCATCCCCAATGTCCCAAATCTCCCTTCTCCCCACCCCACCCCTGCCTGTACTCTAGACAGGCTTTCTACCTCCCTCATTCATTCACGTTGTTATGATAGTTCTCAATATAGTTATTTCTCTAACTTCACTCATCACTCTTTGTGGTGATCTTCATGTTATGAGCTGGACCTTCCAGCCCTCCTCTCCTTTGTCTCTGAGAATTATTGCAATAATGTCTTTTATTTTTTATAAAATCCAAAGATGAGTGAGACTATTCTACATCTATCTCTCTTCCTCTGACTTATTTCACTCAGCATAATAGATTCCATGTACATCCATGTATAGGAAAATTTCTTGACTTCATCTCTTCATCTTCATCATGAAGGCTGTCTCATATTCCATTTTATATAAGTACCACAGTTTCTTTAGTCATTCATCTGTTGAAGGGCATCTTGGTTCTTTCCAGAGTCTGGCTATTGTAAATAACACTGCAATGAATATAGGTATGAAGAAGGAATTTATGTATTGTATTTTTGTGTTCCTAGGGATGCCCCTAGGAGTTGTATAGCTAGAATGTATGGGAGCTCAATTTCCAGTTTTTGGAGGAATCTTCATATCGCTTTTCATAAAGGACTAGATGGCATTCCCACTAGCAGTGAATAAGAGTTCCTTTCTCTCCACATTCCTGCCAGCACTGCTTGTTCTCATTCTTTGTGATGTGCTCATTCTCTGTGATGTGAAATGGTACCTCATAGTTGTTCTGATTTGTATCTCTCTGATGATTAATGATGTGAGGCATTTTTTTATGTCTTTTGGCCATTTGTATTTAAAAAAAATTTTTTGGTCTTTAATTTTTGGGCCTAACCCAGTGGTGCTAGGGGTTACTACTAGCTTTGTATTCAGAAATCACTCCTTTCAGATTTGGGGAACCATATGGGATGCCAAGGATCAAACCTGGGTCTGTTGGGATCATAAGTGCAAGGCAAATGTCTTGATGCTGTGCTATCATTCTGGCCCCAACCATTGAAATTTTAATTCTTTCCTTTTCTTTTGTCATACAGAAAGTGAACTGAGTTTTCTGAATAACAAAAATATTTTATTCAGTTATTAATATTATTTTGAAGGTTCTGAAACTGGTTATTAAGTAAAAGAAAAATTTGAAGATTTATTCTAAAATTTTGTAGAAGGTGTTAACTAAAATAAGGTATTAGCTAAAAATAAAAGAGAGAGATCTCTATGAAACAATTGCAGGAGTTTATCTTGTAGACCTAAATTAACTAATTATAAATTAAGCTGTTTAGACAGCCCTATAGCTTGAATAGTTGCTGTGTTTGAAACATTCTGTGACTGAGGTTGAAGAACCAATATGGCAGCAATCAGCTGTAATACTTATACCTAATCAGATCTCAAATAAACATGTTCAAATATATATATATCCCCGACCCTTATTATCTACTTAATCATATATAACTTTTCTTTGCCTGAAACTTCTTACTTGTCTGGTAAATTATATTACTTGTTCACTAAAGTTGTCTCAACAATTTGCTCTACCTCTGTAACATTTCAGACAAATATTTAATTCCTTAAGAAAAATATATATGACATTTTAAGACAATAACTATAAAACTATTACTGAAAAGTGGTTAAATTTAGAATAATTGGAAGAACAAGAGTGTTTAATACACGAGAAACATCAAGTGAAACTAGATTAAATAATTAATTTTATCAATATAATTTATGTATTTTGATATATATTACTTTTTAAATATATGTTATCTATGGATAAAGAAGTTGTTTAACTTTTATCATATTAAATACTTTGAATAAAATCTGTATGATTTTTAATATATAAAAAAGAATAAATAAAATAGAAAAATGAGTATGTGTAGGTAGAATCTTTTATTTTAGAAAGAAAGCTTTATTTGAGTTCTAATATTTATTTTATTTTTTAATTTTTATTTTTATACCACACGCGGTGATGCTCAACTGTTACTCCTGAGTATGCACTCAGAAATTGCTCCTGGCTTGGGGAAGCATATGGGACACCAGGGAATCGAATCATGGTTTCTCCTAGACTAGCGTGGGCAGGGCAGATGCCTTACTGCTTGTGCCACCACTTTGGCCCCAGGAGTTCTAATATTTTAAACCAATATTTGTTAAATAAATTTTATAAGTGGTTAATAATCTGCCCAAACAGAAAATATCAGTCTTAGAAGATGTCATTGGTAAATTCTACAATAAGGAAGAAAATATTCCAATTTCCTATAATTTCTTTCAAAGGATAAAAACAGAAGTAATATTTTCTAATTAATAATATATGAGGCCAGAATCATCTAATACCACATTGAAAAGAGAACTTATGCTAAATAAAATTATAAAACAAGGTATCTCAAAAAACAAGAATGCAAAATCTTTTACAAAATATTTGATGGGCTAGAGAATAGCACAGTGGTAAAGCACTTACCTTGCCTATAGCCAATGTAGGTTCGATAACCATCATCTAATATGTACTCATGTACCACCAGGAGTGATTCCCAAGAGCAGACCCAGGAGTAACTCCTGAAAACTGCTGTGTGTAGCCCAAAACCACAAACAATAACAAAAATATTTGTAAATCAAAGTTAAAATGTGTTATAATATGTATTTATATAATGCATATAATGTATAAAATGTGTTATAATATTTATGATCATATAAATCTTAACCCAGGTATTTAATATTCATGTAACACATAAAAATGAACTAATATAATCTATCACATCACTCAAAGTAAAAGAAAAATCACATGCCAATATCAATAGGTTCAGGAAAACAAGCATTTGACATAACCTACTCTTAATTTAAAAAAGATCTAATAAAGAAAAGAGTGATAGTATCAGTACCTTCCCCAAGTTCTATGACTAGCATTATAGTTAATTTTTTATCGTATAATTATAAGAAACAAAAAAGTTCTTTCAGGGAAACTGAGAAGAGGGCAAACTGTCTCCTGTTGACATTTATTTTAAATATCATATAGACTAACAAATGAAAAACAATAATAGGGGAGATAATTGTACAGATTAGAAAAGAAAAAATTTGTTCTTCATTACAATATATTTTATGTTATAAATCTGAAAATTAGAGAAAGAAAAACTCTTTGAGTGTGTCCCAGAGATAAAGATCAGTGGTGAAACAAGTTCCTTGCAGGTATGAAACTATGAATTTAATTTATAACACTATATATTTTCTCAGCCTATTTGGAAAATGATCCCAATGAAACAGTAAAACTAGACTTAACAGAAATGTCCCAAATTTTCTTTAAAAAGAAAGAACAGGAATTGGAAAAGAAAAGAGGAAGGAAAGTTGAGGGAATGAATGGAGAGAGAGGGAAAGAAATGAGGAGGAGAGGGAAGAAAGAAAAAAGAAGAGATGGGGGAGGTTAAAAGAGGGGAAGGAGTGGAAAGAAGGGAGAGGAAGAAAGAAAGGAAAGTGAGAGGAAGGAAAGGGGAGAGAAAAATGGGCTGAAAAAGAAGGGATGGGAAGGGATGGGAAGGAAAGGTGAAGGGATGGAAGATGAGGGGAAGGAAGGAAACAGGAGGAAAGGAAAAGGAAGAAAAGGGAGTAAGAGGAAAAAAAGGGAAAGGCAGGGAAGGCAAAGAAATCTCTTGGAATTAATAAAACATTATAATAAGTTTGCAGAATTCAACATATCTATACAATCATTTTTAAGTATTAGTATTAAAAGAGATTTTAAAATTAAACATGTTTTATTTTAATTAAAATTTTTATTAAACAAATTAAAATAATAAAATACCATTGTACCAATCTAATAATATATGTTTAAGATCTATGTAAGAAAATCTATAAGACCTTAATATATTAAATTATCAAAGAACTAAGTATGTTTATATTAAATGTTCACATATAGCAATATTGTGAAGAAGACAATTCTTCCCAAATTTATTTATTTAAAATTTGACTAGTATATACAATGTAATTCCAACCAAACTAATTTTAATGTTTATATATTGTCCAAACGTCAAACTACATGCCTCGTTTGTGTAACATCACCCCATGGTGTGTGCTCCTGGGCTAATTCCCTGGAATTCAAACCTTTGGATCTGCCTTGTCTGATTAACAAAACTACAAACAATGACAATGACAAATCTATTTTAACATTTTGAAGTTTTTACAGAATTTCTCATTTTATCTAACTTATTAGACACTAAGGAGAGAAACTTAAGGTTTCTTAGAATCTAAAGGAATTAGATTATTTTTTTTCTTTTTGTTTTTTGGGCCACACCCAGTGATGCTCAGGAGTTACTCCTGGCTATGAATTCAGATATCGCTTTTGGCTTTGGGGGACCATATGGGATGCTAGGGATTAAACCCAGGTCTTTCCTGGGTCAACTATGTGCATGGCAAAAGTCCTACCAATGTTCTCTCTGGCCCCTAGACAATTATATTTCTATGAAAAAATAAAATAATGTTTCCAACTAGATATGAACCAAGGCCACAAAACTTTATCATAGCTCTAGTATTTCTTTGTTTAGATATTTCTAGATTAAAGGTGATGTGGTGAAAAATCCACAGGCATTCCATCTTCTTCAAGGTGTTTCTTAGAAAGAGTGCCTAGACACAGCCACAAATCCCTTTTAAAATCTAGTTCATTCCTTTCATTTATCATCATTTTTCCATCATTTTCATGGAAAGAGTAATTTTCAGCAGAATCTTGACACTGATTTTGATTAAAGCAAATATATTCCTGGTGGTGTTTATCAAATAAACTTTCTCAATATGAAAATATGTAACTTTGAAAGTGTTGCAGACATTTGTCGATTGCCTCTTCAGTGCCACTTCTTTTTTTTCTCTCAACACTTTTAAATCTTCCTATCTTTGGCTCATTATATGAAAGGGTCAATTGCCTAAAATAAGCAGCCTCATTACTAAAATTTAATTTGAATGAATGGAAATACAAGTATCAAAATATTAAATATATATGAAAATATGTATTCTCAAAAACACCTAACAAGTCTCTGAATAGGATTCTGGAATGGCAACTGGTGATAATGAGCTCAGGAGAGATTCAGAGATAATCATTTCTGAGTAAGATCTTATGAATTACTGGGTCTTTTTTTGTTTTGCCTAATTCTAATTTTCATATCAGTAAGCCAATAAAATGTCGATAAAGTTTATTTGCTTTCAACTAAACTTGTAAATCTCCTATGATTATTATAAGCAAGGTCTGAGCAAATAACATAAAACTATAGTGAAAATTCAGAGGAACTATTACTTTGCTGACTTCATAGGCACATTGGCAGAATTAGACCAATCCATGACCAATCAGTTCCCACCAACATTGGCCTGGCCAGATGACAAAAAAATCTAATAATTTAGGAAATATGTGTTTCACAATATTCATTAATCACATCAGAGTCAGCCCTGGTGCTCTTCAAAGGATAGGTCTCTGATTGAGAGCAAAATGAAAAAGGCAAGCCTGGAGGATATTAGAAGCCTGGAAGCAAAATAAATAGAATTGAGAGTTAAGAACTATTTTTATATGCTGGAGCACATTCATCTGTGAGGGCAACTAAATCTCAGAATTTTCTAATAATAAACCAAAGGACATTTGAAAATTTTGTAAATGTCCTTTGAAAAATGAAGAAAGTGAGTATATAACAGATTATGGTAGCCTGCATCTCATGAAGCAAAAGTAGTAGCAACATTTTATGGCTTACTTAATTACTATCAAATTAATTAATTAATTTAATATCAAACTTTATTTTCCCTCACTCTGATAGGTATGTTGATTATTATACTTTCAATGCATAAATGAGAATGAGGTCAAGAGTGTCATTTATTTTTTTTTTTTTTGCTTTTTGGGCCACACCCACTGATACTCAGGGGTTACTCAAGGCTATGCTCTCAGAAATTGCTCCACTTGGAGGACCATACGGGAAGCCATGGGATCAAATGCGGTATGTCCTAGGTTAGTGCATGCAAGGCAAACCCTTACCATTTGCGTCACAATTCTGGCCCATAGAGGGTTACTTTCTAAAATAGCCACAAATTAAACTTGTAACAAGAAAATGCAACAATTTAAGTCCAACATCTCTCACCCTTCAGAAAAGACACAACTACAAGCCATTCATTATCACTTGGCTCCAAATAATTTGTTCAGTGTCCAGAGACCATCAGCATTTTTATAAAGTGGAATAAAAGTATTAGTTTGCTAGTCAAGTTTTGGGGAGATAAATAGCAAACGAAGTGTGTGGGGTCATGACAGCATTGAAATAGGTCAGAGAAAGACAAGCAATGAAAGTAGATGGCCAAGGGAAAGGCTCTAGTAATTTACATAGTAAAGAAACTTCACAAATGTTTTAGGACAAGATCTTTCTGATTGTTCTAAACAGTAGAAGCAAGCATACCTAGGAGACCAATGAGAGAATTCTCCCTCATTATATGACCATTATAATTTTTTACCTTATCACAATCAAACCCATCTATCCAATGACAGGTCATGGTTACCATGGCAACATGTGACAATGGCCAAATAAGAGTCAGGATGTCAAACATCAGAGAATTGGTGAGTGGGCAATGGGGTGAGAACGGAAAAGATAGAAAATCTAAAATTATTAACATGTGAGAAAGAAAGACAGCTTTTCTATCTCCCTTTGGATACTTTCTCCTTGCCCCTCAAAAATATGTATTTAGTGATTTTTTATTCTCCATAAAATCTTTTTAGAGCAAATGAAGATGTACATGTGAGAGCCCAAGCCGCTCTCACACATTACTCTCAAGGAAGACCTGGAGGAAAAATAATATTAATGGAAGTGATTGCCCAGAGATCAAGATTGGAGATTTTTGCATAAATTCATTCACTGGACAGACATTAAAATCCCACCAACCCCACAAATGTAGTCATTATGCCTGGTCTGTGCTGATGTGTGGAACCTCTAGCCCTTAAAATGGAAGCCTTTGTTTCCCTTGCCAGATGCTGTGAAAAGTTCCATTTTTGTGATGTCCATTATGCATTTTAAACATTCCTTCAAATTTCTGGACTCTGTTTTTGAAAACTAAGTCTATAAATTCCCCAAGATCATAAATTATGCCCGAGGCCTGGGCTCACAAGAGACTAAGATAAGAGTTAATAGAGGGTTAATGGTTAAATACATAAAACTAAAAGGTCTGAAAGGATCCAGATCTCTTGGGAATCAACTAGGAATCTTCCTATTCTTTGCAATTACCAGGCTATTTTATAAGTAACACAGACTCAGCTTTCCTGTAACCTCCCTCCCTCAAATATACAAACACACAAACCCAACAAACAAAGATGCTGGTGGAGGTTCCTGGGTGACTTATGTGAAGTAGAAAGGAAAAGGCCATTAAGCTCTCACTTTCTACCTACTAGGGAAGTGCTGGAAAGATCTAAGATTGTGGGCCCTGCAAGGAGACCAAAGTCAGTCCTAGGTCTTACCCAGTCTTTCAGATCCATTACCTTCCATCACAGAAAAGAATTTCAGGAGACCAACAGTGAAGTAAAAACAAAAACAAAAACAGGTTTTATTTGGAGATAGTAAGGAATGGGAAGAGAGGATAAGGGAGAGAGTATCAGACTCAAGAGTGTGTGCTGGCTTCTTCAAATGTAGAGGGAGCCCTGGTACTAAACTCAGCATGAAAATAGGAGAATCCACATTTTAAGAAGGGAGATTCAGGACTCCCTATGCCCAGGCAGCACATGTACTGCCTTTGTTTTAAGTTAACTTTTATAGGATTTTGCTAACCTCCCCACTGGGGCTTTCTACCTAGGTAAGAGTCCTGTTGCTAGGGTGGTTGCTAAGGAAGAATATTGAGGGTATATTGATAATCTCTGATATTCCTTTCAGGTCTTTTTGTCTTACTGGAGCCTTTCTCTCTAGGGGTCAAGTCTTCTTTGTGTCTGCAGTGGTGCTCGGTGAGACTTTTATCAATGATAAATTAACTCCTTAAATTCTATCTCTATATTGTATTACATCTAAAGAAGTCATTGTCTTGTGGGGTAGGAGATGGGAAGGGTGTGTCTCTACTTGCCTGCTAGCTTTAAAGCCAAACCAAAACAACAAAAAGAGAACAAGCCTTACTTAACTTAGTCCTGTACTAAGTTCCTCCTCTCCCAGTGAGAAACCTACAAAAATTAACACTCCCCCTTATCTGAGTTTTGTCTTGAACAAAGAAATTCCCATCTGAAAACTCAAAATATAACAGTTCATAGTTAGGATGATATATATATATATACATATATATATATATATATATATATATATACATATAAGTATGTATGTTTGTGTATATGTATGTATGTCAAGATATCCTGTCATGGACCATTTTATTTTGGTTATTTCAGAAACAGCAATTTTACCTCAGAAGAAGCACTTCCTGGGAAAATACTCCAGGAGCCATTAACACCCCACCACCACCAAAATAAAAAGGTGGAGCAATTAAGACAACTTCCTAAATTAGATGTGTTAAACCTCGCCAGGGAGTCTAAGATACCCTACCACTGTGACCTTACTATATATAGGTCAATGAGGTAGGAATGTGGTTTTCTTGCCTTTGTATATAGTATATAGACATAGATATATCTATATATATAAAAGTAGGATAAATACACATATATAAAATCTGTCTGAATCTCAGGTCTCTTTGGCCTGGGATCCTCTGTAATGAGATAGCTAATAAACTTTCTATTCTTTAACTATCTCTGGTTTCCGTGCTTCCAGCCTAACATCACTATCTTTCTTTTTCACTTTCCAATAAACCCCCACCCAATATGTTCAACTCTGAGTCTGAGCATCTTTATTTTACAATACTTTGCTAGTTGAAAATATTGAAGAAAATATTGAAGAAACTGGGAACCTTGAATCATTGAGAAGACCAGTGGCACAGCTCCTGCATCAGTGCATACCAATCACATTTTCTGAGCCATGCTTCTTAAACTGAAGGGAAGTTATATAATATAGACTTCACCGCAAAAGAAAATGTCACTCTCAATCATGGAGAGAAAGATACGGATTTGTTCAAGAGGGAACACAGGTTTCTCCTATCAGGGAAAGTCTAACAATCAAGATTGCAGCAAAAATGGGTGAAAGAGAAAGGAATTTGCTGCACAGACCAAGAGTTCGGGTGTTCCTGAAAACTCTCATCCTGAACAAAGGTTCAACTCCGTGTTTTTATGTCTTTAAAAGCAGAAGCGAACAAACAAGCAACAAAGTGGGTTTACACAGCAAAATTGTAGTTAAGGTTAATGTGACTTTAAAGAACAAAAGGTTTCGCTCTAAACGAACTCTTTTGCTTCAATTTCTGTGCTCTAGTGATTTGAGTGCCTCTATTCCATAAATCTTCTCTATTTTGAGTTAAGTGGCCGGTCTTCTGGAAGAACAGAGAATACAGAGTGAAGAGGACAGAGATAGGTTTAAGAGTCAGTGCTGAGAGTTCTGCAAATCACAAAGACTTGAAGTCCTTGGTATAGGGTAGGTACACAATTTATACATTAATAGCCCCACACATTCAAGGTACATTTTCATATATTTTCAAGTCACCTTTTTTTTTTTTTTTGCTTTTTGGGCCACACCTAGCGGCGCTCAAATTTCTGACTGCTCCGGGTAGACTCAGGGGACCATATGGGATGGCAGGAATCAAACCCGGATCAGTCGTGGACATCTCATATTTTTTAACCCTTATCTAAACAAAGTAGATGCTAGATTAAGCCATGCATCTTGCTTATGATCCCTGTTTGCTAGTTGTCATACAGTCCCTACCATCCCAGAGACCTGGGGATGAGAAGGATTTTACTAATCTCATTTGGGGTACTGTGTAGTCCTCAATCTCCATTCTCTTTTACTAGGTTCATGCCTGAACTGTGTGATAGTACTGCTTTGGATCACACCTTATTTCACCTCTTCTTGTGACCCTAAATCTTCACCACCTTGGTTTCTCTCCCTCTTTCTTTCTCTCTTCTCTGTCTCCTCTCTCTCCCATTGCTCTCCTCTTTCTCTTCTCTCGCTCCCCTCTCTTTCCTCTTTCTCTCCTCTCTCCTCTCTTTTCTCTCTCTCCTCTTTCTTCTCTTTTTCTATTTTCTCCTCTCTCATACCTATAAATCCTTGTCAGCCTTTTACATTCTTGTGTTTTCCTCCATTTTTCTCACACTCCATATTAGATAACCATCACTAGTGTTTTGTCTTTGTGTATGAAAAAACATTTCAAGCAATACAAAATTAACAAAGTCGAAAAGTTTAGCAAAGAATTCAGAAAAAAAAACATAAAATGAAGGACACACCCCTATATAGGAGGTAAATATTTTTGAAACATATAGTTCACAAAATAGATTATTTTAGAATTTTTCCAAGCAGTCCTGAATTGTTTTATGTGTGTTGTGTGTGTTTGTTGTGTGTTTGTGTGTGTGTTTGTGTGTAGTTCCATTGGTTGAGTATTTTCAAGTAAAGAGGCTTCCAAGATTTAGAGATCTTTATTCAGTTTTACTCTAACTATTGTTCCTGTTGAATTGAATTATTCCTGATTCTCTAGATGGCCTCAGGAATTGAGTTAATTGAGTTGGTATTTGGTCTGACGGCATGAAATCTTTTTCTTTTCTTTTCTTTTTTTTTTTTTTTGTACCTTTTCTCAATGACTTTCTAAAATGATATGCTAAGACAGGGTCCATATGATTTTCAACTTTAAATTAAAATATCTGATTCTTTGACAGAAGATTTCATAACTCATTCAATAGCTCATATTAAATTGCTTTTAGGAACTAATTTCTTTACCAATACTAAGGGTTATCATAAACTTACATGTAGGGAAATATATATAAGTGAATAAAAATAAAATATTTAAATCTATTATATAAAACACACTTACAAAGGAGATACACTGACAATAAACTATTTCATAAGGATAATGACAGAAAATTTACCTTTAAATATATAAAATGGGGAAATAATTTAAGTAAAACAAAAATTATAAAAATATCAGATTAAAAATCATGAATGACAAGATTTTGGGAGAGGCCACACTTAGAGATTCTCAGGATTCCTTGCTCTACACTAAAGGGTAAATCTGGTGGTGCTCAGGGGACCATATTGGATGCCAGGGATTGAACCCAGGTTGGCTGCATTCAAGGCAAATGCCCTACGATCTGTCCTTTCACTCCTGTCCATTACAAGATTTTTAATCATTAGAAAATTGCCACTAATAGGACAATGGCATAAACTTTAAATAAAAAACAAATAAAAACAATATCACAAACTGAAGAAGGTAACATACTTCTTGTAACTAAGAGTAAATAATGTGAAGCTAGAAGAGGAAGTCAAAAATTGCTAATTGGGGGATCTAGTCGCCTGGACTAAGTGGTCAGCCCAGGGGGTCTTTGGCTAGCTGTCCAGCCCAGTGCCTCAGCATACCAGTGGAAGAGGAACAGAAGTCCCAGTATGTGGGGTCTCTGAGCCCAGCTCTTGCCTCTGCAGTTTGTGTATACACAGGGGAGGAGTTTTCCTCCACCCCTCTTACCCCAGGGCCCAAGTTACCAGGTCTAGTCCTAAAGGCCATTCTGGTGTGGGGGGATCTAGTTTCCTGGACTAAGTTGTCAGCTCTCCAACAGAATCCCATAACTTGAATCATTCAGCCTCATAAATTGAGGGGGGAAAATGATGATACCAGGACAGTCATATGAACATGTAGTGAAAATAAAAAATGATCAGACTTGAACACCAAACCCAAAGTCAATGACAACAGAATAGATACCCAATCTACAACAAGCTGTAAAGTGGAGACCAGTTACGCTAGTATTCTGGGGGGTAAAGGAGGGAAATATGGGAGATATGCTGGGAACAGGAGTGGAGGGAGGACAACATTGGTGGTGGGAATGCCCTTCATTCATTGTCACTATGTACTGTAAATAATTCTGTGTAATGCACTTCAATCACAATAAAAATTTTAAAAACATTGCTATTTGGGGCTGGAGCAGTGATGCAAAGAGTAAAGGGGCCTGGCTTGCCCACGCTAGCCTAGGACAGACAGCAATTCGAACCCTGGGTGTCCCATATGGTCCCCCAAGCCAGAAAGAATTTCTGAGAACATATCAGAAGTAACCCCTAAGCATCACCGGGTGTGACCCAAAAACAAAAAAAAAATGTTGATAATTTAGCAGCCTCAAAGAGTACAGTGTCCTAGTTTTGCAAGTAGTTAGCCTTGGTTCAATTCTCAACACCTGAGCACCTTTAGGAACTGGGCACAGAGCTAGGAGTAAACCCTGACAACTGCAGATTTTACTCAAAAGTAAATAAACTAAATGTTTACAGTTTTCTTCTATGCTTTGATAAATTCAAGTAAAACTCTGGAAAACTTAATTTAATCTATTACATACACTTATTGTTTGCTCATATTGAGATATTGAGGTAACAGGCTGATAGGAGGTGTATTTGCTTTAAAGATACAATTTTACAACTTTTCAAATTGTTGGTTAATACTATATTCAACACTCAAGTACTAACCTCTTCAACACTTTCTATCAGTTCCACTTTTTATTCTTCCCTTAATTCTTCCTCCTACCTAACCAGAGTTTTGCAAGAAGAGCCTGAATATTTTTAATTTGTTTTTATCTGACACCTTGGTTATTTATTCATATTCACAGATGAAATTGTCTAATATGTGCCTTCTTTTCTTTTGACACAGAAATTCTGATTATGAGTTATGAAAAATAGAAACTATTTGTGTATTAACTATACCTTTAATCATAGTATACTGAACAGCTTTGTTTATGGCAAAAACACAATCATTGAGGTCAAGCAAATGCTTATGAAAATTATATAATTTGCATAAAGTACAGCAACAATTCTTTGATGGCAACAAAAATTAAATATGTTGGTCAGTATTTGAAATGTAAAAATTCTGAAGGCAAGGAAGGATATACATTGATGTGAATGTTAAATTTCACTCATTTGAAAGCTTGACATTTGATGATGTACTGTGCAGATGCAAAGGGCAAAATCATATAATTGTGGTCTAGAATTTGTGACAAACTCACTCTGCTTGGGAAAGATAATTTGATATTGAGCTCTGACAAAAAATTTATAACTTTATAGATCAATGGACAGAGATGGAAAAGAAACAGAAGTATATAGCATTTAAAAAACAATTTGTTTTTTATTTATTAACTTCAATAATACTCCTTCTAGCAGTGCTCATAAAAAACAAATATATAGCAGATTTCAAATGTTAAGCATAAATATTAGAAGCCTTATTATAGCATTTTAATAAAAGTTATAATTTTTAAAATATATTTTAGCTGAATAAATAATATGCCCATCAGTTCAAACTTAGAAGTTCTAAATCCCATGTCTTAGGATAATTTTGGATGAAGAAGATTGAGAGGAAATGTGAATTTATTAACATTTCCTAATATATTTATCCCTATATTGTATTATTTTTACATAGCTAAAATTTCATGTTATAAAAGGAAAATCAAATTATTTAATAAAAGAAAAAATGAAGATTGAAGATAGACAATAACAAAAATTGATCTTCTAAATCTCAAGGATTAATACATTATTAAAGGAAATTAAAAAATGAACTTACTTTTACAATGGATAAATAAAATTAGAAAAGAAAATACTAAATTTGAAACAGAAAAATAAAATTTTATGAATAGATTTAATATCTGATTATACACAGCAGAACAGAGAACTTGTACAATAGAGATTTAGAAAACAGATCAGTCGAATTAATAGAAATTAAGGCACACAAAACAAACTAATATATGTATATTAAGAAAAGGATCTAGTAGATATGTGTAAATGAGGTCACAGGAGAAGATTAAGGGAATGAAGAAGCAAAGTATTGGTACTACACTTGTACTGCAGAAATTTATACAAAGTTGAATACATTTATTCCTTGATATTCATATCCTTGTATTGAGTGTTAGCTGACTTTAGTAATTTATTTCTAACTACAAAATAAAGGAGATTTAATAGTTTCTGAATTTAAGCAAAATCAGGCCATATGAAATACTGTGCTTTCTTGGGCTCTTGTTATTTATCACTTATTCTAGGGAAAACCAGGTGCCAAGGTAATCCTATAGACAAGGAATTGAAAGCCCTCTTAGCTTCCATGGTTGTGAGACTGAAAGTGGACCCTAACTTCTTTCAGATAAGTAACTTATTAGCAACTTAAATGCAAGTTTATTGGAGAGCCTGAGCCAGATCCAACCAGCCAAGTCACTCCCAAGTTTCTGATTTTTCAGACACTTCATGAGATAATAAATGCTTATTTTAAGTAACTAAATTTTGATGTAATTTGCTACTGAGCAACATGCAATTACCACAATTTCACAATCTAAAATAAAGTTGATTGATGTATTTACAAAATCCTTCAAAAAGACTTCAGAAAGATCCAAAGTAATGCCTGAAAGTACAAAGACAGTTCAGTTAAAATAGACAAAGGCACTTTATCAATTTTAGGAAGTAGAATTCTCAGATCATCTCAATTAAAATATAGGACTATAAAAAATGCATTGCTCTTGAGAAGGAATAAAAGTTAGAAAAGAGCGTATTTCAAGCTAGAGATTCAATGGATTTAGTGCTTGCTTTGCAAGCAGCAAACCAGCATTCATCTCCAGCCACCCAAATGACCCCTGAGGTGCACCACAAGTGAACCCAAAGCACAAAACCAAAATCAATATCTGTGCACAGCTGGGTATGACCTCGAGAATAGAGGGAAGAATGGGATAAAAATAGAAGTGAAAGGAAGAGAATGGGAGGGGAAGTGGGAAAGGAAGGGATAAATAAAAAGTAATTCTGTTATACATGAGGATAGATAGATGATAAAAAGATGATTGAGTTTTGTTATATTTTTCAAAAGGAGGAAGAATTCCATTCTTAAGCAGTTTTTAGAAGGCCCAGGGACTAGTGATATTGATACTTGGCTAAGGAAGAAGAGCTAGTGAGGTCCTGCAATGCGGACTTACTTCTACTTCTGCGTTCATGGATTATTCTTGGTTGGGCTCATGGGACTATATGGGATACTGGGATAAATTTGGGTGAATTGAGTCTAAAGCAAGCACTTTACCCATTGTACTGTCTTTCATGCCCTTTAATGCACATTTACTTGGCATATCTTTAATAGTAACACAATTTAATGCAATAATAATGGAAAATAGTTTAAAATTGTATATCTGAAATATCAAGATACATTCCAATAGATAACTTCAGGGATTTAATTAATAAATCTTGCTAATAATGAAAGGAAAAAAGATAATACAGAACAAGTCACTACTATATATACAAAGTAAATTATTATTAATAATGATAAAAGATTAGTTCTGAATTCAAGATTTCAGGTAGATGGTAGTGGTAATTCTTAAAATATTCAAAACCATTTAAAATTAAGTGAATATCTTCAATTTTTTTTGAAAAGAAAGTCATCTGTCAATTATAGAATGAGAAGAAAGATAGAGTTAAAGCCTTTGAAGAGAAAATAGATATATTCTTTTGATTCATTTACTAATTCTATTTATTAATTAAGATAATTATGTTAATTTATAATTCTAGTCAGCAGCATAGAGATGAAAGTAAAATTTCAATAGGCATAATCATTGAGAAATATTTAGAAAAAGATCCAAAACCCAATTTAGAGTATTTCAGCAATTGTGAATTTGGTTTTAGAGGATGAACTTTTCTAAAAATAAATTGGCTAAGTAATAGAAGAAAATTTAAAAGCTTTCTGTCAAGTGAAAGAAGAGAATATTTTAGAGATTCATTGAATCATATAGTCAAATGTCTTTTATAGTCTTGAGAAAAGAAAATTTGTTGGAATGTTCAAGAATGGAGATAGATTTCAAGAAAAGGTGAAATCAGGATCTGATGAGGAAGCTTTTAAAAAAAAATTAATTTAAAAAATATGTAAATATATAGGAGCACATATCTATGCTGTTGTAACTAGTAGAATGTATATAGACAATAGGACAAATAGAGTTACTAAACTTTTTTAATTTTGAAAAATATTCCAATATAAGAAAAATGTAAAAGATGCGGTTAGAAAATATTACCATCTTAATAAAGAAATTGAAAAGTAAATAAAATATGTACTTATTTATGAGAAATGTTACAGTGGTTAAGTCACCTGCCTTTCACACAGCCAACTTGCATTGGATCTCAGTAACAAATGGTCCTATGAGTTTCTCAGAAGGGCTCTTTGATCACTGTACCATGAATAAACTCTGAGAAAACCATCATGTGTGGTCCTCCAAAAGAAAAGAAAGAAGTTATATCCATTTGCTGCAAAGATTAGTTACATTTATATAAAAAAACAAATTGGATTCACAGAATGCTGGGCCAAATCAGGCTTCTATAAAGATGACAAACACTCTAAATGGCTGTGACAAGATGGTAGACAAGATAAACATCTAATTCGATAAAATGAAACAGATAGCTTAAGAAGGCCGCAATGACTGAGTGCACAGACAGGGAAAAACAAACTTTCATCTTCTCACACTATATTCAAAAATATTTTTGTTTCTGTTTTGGGGCCACACCTGGTGATGCTCTAGGGTTACTCCTGGCTAAGTGCCCAGAAATCGCTCCTGTCTTGGGGACCATATGGGACACTGAGGGGTAGGAACCACGGTTCGTCCTAGATTAGTGTGTGCAAGGCAAACTCCCTACCACTTGTGCAGCCACTCTGGCACCTATATTCAAAATTTAATTCAAAATAGTTTAACATAGCACATCAAAAATCTATAAATTTACTGAGAAACTGTAGGCAGAACCCTCCATGGCATTGAATCTAGAGAGATATTCAATGATTGCATACACAAATGAAAGAAAATATAAACAATTGGGAACAGATCAAGATAAAAACCTTTGGCATCAGTAAAAAGAAAAAGATGACCAGGGTCAGAGTGATAGCACAGCAGGTAGGGCTTGTGCCTTGCACTCTGCCGACCTGAGTTTTATCCCTGTCTTCCCCTGTGGTCCCCCAACCTGCCAGAAGTGATATCTGAGTGCAGAGCCAAGAGTAATTCCTGAGCTCCATCGGCTGTGGCCCCAAAACAAACACACACACACACACACACACACACACACACACACACACACACAAACCAGCTTTCAAAAGATAGTATGGTTGGTAGCGCATTTGCCTTGTATGCAGGCAAGTCGGTTCAATCCCTAGCATCCTTATGGTACCCTGAGGCTGCCAGGAGTAATTTCTGATGAGAGCAAGGAATAACTTTTGAGTACCAATGAATGTGGCCCAGAAGAAAAACAAAACAGAACAAAAAGGATGACCAGGATAAAAAGACACTCACAAACTGGGAAAGAATATTTTACTACCACTCATTTGACAAAGGGTTTTGTCAAAATTATATAAAGCACTTACCAGATGTATTAAGTAAAAAAGCAAACAAAAGCAGCAACGAGACAACAAAAAGCCGTGTTACTGGAACACATCAAAAAAAAAAAAAAATCAACCAGGGTTTATAGGAATGTAGGGAGAAAGGCACTCTCACCCACTTTTGATTTGGATTTTGTCTGGTTCAATCATTTGGGAAAAAATATGGACACTTCTCACAAAAGTAAGAATCAAGTTTCATATGACCCTCAATTCAACTTCTGGGAATCTAAGAGTACAAAAACTATTTTTCCAAAAAGGAAAAATTCCTATGTTCACCACAGCACTATTAACAATAACCAGTATCTGAAAGAAACCCAAACATCTAAGACTAGATAACTGTAAAAAGAAACTGGTGCACAAAAGTATAGTGGAATACTTTACAACTTTTGAAAAACATGGATGAAACAGAAAGCATCATGATAAGTTAAGAAAACCAGAAGGAGAGGGAATATTATAGCATGATAGCTCTTATACATGGACTAAAAAAAGCATAACAAAGGAGTAACTAATGGCTCAAAGTAAGAAAACTTGAGAACTTGTCTACAGAACTGATCTAGGTGTGGTGGAAGAGTGGTTCAGATGAGGTCCCCAAGACCATGCAGAAAGAAAGAAATTAGTCTGCTTCAGTGGTTGAAATAGCATATATATGAAATACTATCATTAACACTACATATAAGTCATGGTGAATAAAATTATTATAAGATCAGCAAAAAACAAAACAAAACAAAAAACACCCAAGCAGGTCTTCCTTCAAAAGGCAATGAGTAAATAAATATTAGAGCT
The DNA here is from genome assembly GCF_024139225.1 of Suncus etruscus. Taxonomy (NCBI): domain Eukaryota; kingdom Metazoa; phylum Chordata; class Mammalia; order Eulipotyphla; family Soricidae; genus Suncus; species Suncus etruscus. The sequence continues at coordinate 49,008,157 of NC_064863.1, read as the reverse complement.
CCATGGTTAGTACTAAGAATGCAGATACACACTATCAATCGGTTGTGTATCAATAGACAACCTCAAATAGCTAGCGAGGAGCCAAGTATCTTATTCATAACTAGAACATATACCATTTCCTTGGCGGTAATTGGTGATTAAAAAAATTCCATGACTTTCTAGATTACCCTAGTCTAAGTAGATACTGAGGATTTACCACATGACTAAACTAGAAGCACCTGAATTTCAGGTCCAAAAGCTGAGGTAAAGTTGGGAATTGAAATAACTTAAAAGTTATAAATAAAATAAACTCAAATAGACATACCCATACATATTAAAATAAAATTGTTAACAAAGATAATGTATACTGAAAGGATCTAAAGAGCAGCTAATTATGAACAATAGGACCTCTCTGAGATACGAGACTTTTCCATAAAAACATTTTAAGACAAAATATTAAAGCAAGATATGTTGGAAAATTATTAAGGAAACAAATTTTTATTAAAATATTCTAACCTGAAATGTTATTTTAGGGTAAATTATTTAAGGAAAGGACAAAAAATTTTATAGATAAACAAATGCTGAAGTAAATTATTAATACAAAACTAGCCTTGCAAAAAATATTAGTGTCTTTTATAAAACAAAAATCATTCTCATTAATAAATAGCAAGACATAAAACTTGTTAATGTGGGGGAGAGGTGAAGATATCAAGATATTAAGATATCCATAAAATGAAAGGATCAGTTCAACTCACTGGTCAAAGTATAGAACTGTACAATAATCTTTAAGACAATATAAAATATATATGAAAGAGAAAACATAAAAAATATAGAGAGAGTGTTCAGAGAGTTGGTACAGTGAGTAAAGGCACTTGCTTTGCATGTGGTAATCCAGGTTCCATATTCTGCACCCCACCTGGTCCCTGAAGACCAACAGGAGAAATCCCTGAGTGCAGAGCCAGAGTAAGTCCTGAGCACAGCTGGGTGTGATTCTAAAACAAAGCAATTCAGATAACACTTAAAATGAATATTAAATTATTGTTGGAAAAATAGCTCAAATACAAAAAATAAGATAAATATAGAAAACCCTAAAACACTTGAAATAGCAATGCATTATTCTATTTTAAAATTTTTCTTAAATATTAAATCCTAGAATTTAAAAATTAAAAGAAAAATGCTTAATGGATCAACAAAAGATAACCCAACTCTATTGCTTACAGAACTGGCTTAACTATCAAGAGAAGTGAACAATTAAAATTCAATGTTGGAAGACTCAAAAGCAAAAAATAGCTTTAAACAGGCAAAATAGTTATATAGTCTGTATGTACACCAGATAAATATTTTTTTTGTTTTTTTTTTGTTTTTTTGGTTTTTGGGTCACACCCGGCGGTACTCAGGGGTTACTCCTGGCTGTCTGCTCAGAAATAGCTCCTGGCAGGCACGGGGGACCATATGAGACACCGGGATTCGAACCAACAACCTTTGGTCCTGGATCTGCTGCTTGCAATGCAAACACCGCTGTGCTATCTCTCCGGGCCCACCAGATAAATATTTTAACTATAAAGCAAACGTGTTAATGCAACAGGAAGAAATTGATTAACATATGCATCAATTTAAGAGATACCAAAATGCATTAAGCAATTAATTGACATAATTATATAAATATGGGCCTGAGCGCTGGCACAAGCTTTAGGGCGTTTGTCTTGCACTCGCTAACCTAGAATGGACGGTGGTTAGATCCACTGCCATCCCATATGGTCCGCAAGCCAAGGAACGATTTTTGAATGCATAGCTAACTCCTGAGTGTCACCGGGTGTAGCCCCAAAATTAAACAAACAAACAAACAAACAAACAAAAAAGGAAGAGTGATATAAACAGAAATACAAATCTAGTAGTGGATTTAAAAACTATTTTTTTTTTTGGGCCACACCCTGTGATGCTCAGGGGTTACTCCTGGCTATGCGCTCAGAAGTTGCTCCTGGCTTCTTGGGGGACCATATGGGACGCCGGGGGATCGAACCACGGTCCGTCCTAGGCTAGCGCAGGCAAGGCAGGCACCTTACCTCCAGCGCCACCGCCCGGCCCCTAAAAACTATTTTTAACTATACATCAAATTGAAATAAATAAGAAAATAAGAGCCTTAAATTATGAGCCAGAAAATAAAAATGCCTTAATAGATATGTACATAACACTCCATTCCTCTCTACATAACAAAATGTATATTTTAAAGTGCAAATGAAACACTTTATATTGAAGACCATATGTTGGGTTATAAAACATGTTTAAATAAACTTAAAAGGATTAGAATGGTTGATGGTGTGCATATGCTTGAGAGATAAGAACTGTTATAGAAAGTCAGTCCCAATACTTCTGTTAATATTTTACTTGACAGAAAAGAATATGCAAAGAAAATGAAGAGTGTCTTAAAGCAGTTTCTTTTAGGAAAGATGAGAGAGTAAAGCAGTAAATCATAAAGTAATGGAAATGAGTTGCATTTCTTAAGTTGGAAAAGGGAAATACTGGAACTTAAAAGTTTGATTTTACAAAGTTGGTTTTATAATATTATTCCAAACTTTCCATCCCAGGAACTTTTTATGTAAAGAATAAAGTTGCTTAGATATTTTCAAAGGGAATAGGGCAATAGCTATTCAAAAAAATGTTGATCTTCTTACAATGGTATCATGATCATTGATCCTATTGAAATTTCTTTTCTTTGGAGTGAGGTGGCTACCACCTTGTCAGACTGGTGTGGTCATTCAGAGCCTTATCAGGTTTCAATTCTTAACACCCCAAAGATGTTAAGTCTTCAGGTCCATGATAGAGTCATTTAAAAATTATCATTTCTTGATTTTATTACTTCCTAAAAATCATCCCTTTCCTACAATGAATATGCCAAGTTATTTTTTGATGGAAATGTTCTAAAGTGACTATGTAGTCAGGAAAAGAGCAGTATTTAGCTATAAAGACCTCAAATATAAGCTAACAACATGCTTTCAGTAACTACCAAATAAAGATGAAATTAAATGTACATGGAAACAAATGAAACACAAATTATAAAAATCAAGAAATGCAGAAAAGTGGTGCTAAGATAGAAGTTAAACCAATATAATAAATATCTGATGTTAAAACTAAAGCAACATAAAAACAGAAAGGAATAAAACAGAAAAATAAAAAGAGAAGCTAGTAAAAGCAGAGTAATAATACAGATAGTAATAACAGTATAAGAAAGGTAATGAAATTCTAGTCCAAATTTTAATGACATTTAAATTAGTACAACCAAGTAACTTAAGATTTAAGTGGAATTATTAAAGGCCAGAAATAATCTGAGCATTCTGAGAAAAAAATTGAGCCATTATGTTTTCTGACTCCAAACTATATTACAAAACAGCAATATTTAGAACTGCATTACATGATAAAATAGATATAAAGATGAAATAGAATCAAAATACTCATGTTCACATACATATATATCAAATTTCAATTAATGGCACTCTAATAACAGATTAGAAAATGAAGCTCTTCGTAACAGTAGTGCTAGAAAAATGAATGAAACTACAATGCTCTCTAACATAAAATACAAAAATAAATAAAAAATAAATTAAAGCCATTTAGTTGTAATCCCAAACCAATAATTATATAGAAAACAGGTCAGCTTTAACTACACCCTACACAACTACAAACTCAGTCTCCATGTTACAACTTGGCCAGCTCCATAGTCTCACTCTTTTCTTGAATGAGATGTAAACTGAGCTGTGAAAAATCATGGATGAGTACACCAGTCCATGTAGCAGAAAGTCAGCCATCTTGAAAGGACATGGTGAGCCAAACCCCCTGTCCTGCCAAAGCCATGGCTGCTACCTCCATCACCCAGAATCACATTTTTTCTTATGGTCTTGCCTAATCACTGACTCTCCACAGTTCTCTTTGGGGACACCATGTGACCAAACTCCAGGTATACCAATTTGGAGGCCGATATCACCAAGATTTTTTTGAACAGAGTACAGGTACCCTCCCTCTATATATTTCTTCTTCCAACAGGCCTGGCAGCTGAGTAAATGCCCCTACAAGTCATAATATCAGTAATAGTTTTTTGAATTTTTCTTCATTTGTTTGATGCTCTTATCATTATAGGAACTGACCTATTTAACAGAATGGACAGCTAATAATGAGACTAATAGACCCATTGCCATTGAATTAGTGATTTCATTGGAGATACAATAATTTCGCAAATGTGCTTGCTATTGTACTTTTCCTTTTTAATTTTTTAAGCTTTCTTTAGTTCCTTTTTATTTACTTTTTTGTTTGGTTGGTTTTGGACCACCCCAGTGGTACTAATGGGATACATCTGGCTCTGTGCTCAGAAATCACTCCTGGCTCTGGAGACCATATGGGATGCCAAGATCTAAATCTCCAGGGTTATCCACATGCAAGGCAAAAGCCCTACTACTATGCTACCACTCTATCCTTATTTTTTATTTTTATTTCTATTTTTCAATAACTTTGCTTTAATTTATCTGGAAACAAATGTATTATTGTCAATTATGTTAACTATATGGTTTGTTATCTTTAATAACTTTAGTAAAAGCTACTTCACTAATTCTCATTTCCCTATGACAATAACAACGTTAATAACAAGGGTAGGAAAGCTATGAAGAAATAAATAATAATGTGAACTGCTGGTGGTCTAACACATTTTTTGAAATAAATTTAGAAAATATTCCAGAACTTATTTTTGAAAAGATGGAACCTACCACATGATCCAGTAGTTCCACTTTTGGGTGAAGTTCCACTGAAGATTTTAATGCATCTAGTCAAGTGGTTTCTGGTTTATTGGTGGTGTTAGAAAAAGAACAGAGAGAGTTTTGGGACATTGATGGTGGGAATGTTGCACTGGTGAAGACGGTGGTGCTCTTTACATGACTGAAATCATACAACAATCATATTTGTAATCATGGTGTTTAAATAAAGATAATTAAAAAATAAATAAAAAAAGGACAGAACTAAACATACAAGCCAAAAGCAACAACGTTAAAATCAAGAGACCCAAACTTTAACAAGCTAAACTTAAAATGAGCCTGTTATGCTAGCAAGCTGGGGGCAGGACAGATGATATAGGTTGAATTTGAGAACATTGATGGAGAGATGTCAACACTGGTGATGGAAATGGCCATGATGTCTGAAATCCAACTATGAAAAACTTTTTAAATCATAATGGTTTTAATAAAATAAAAATAATAAAAATATATAATTGTAGATAAATAGAAAAAGATTTTAATACATCTAATCATAAGTACTAGCAAAAATGTTATATTGAACCCAGTGTTTATTGAAATATATTTTGCTATGAATAAATTATGGAAACAACCCAGTGTTTATTGAAATATATTTTGCTATGAATAAATTATGGAAACAACCAAAGGACCTGTTGACTAATTCTTGGATAAACAATAAGTGGTATATTTATGTAATATTCAGCTCTATAGCAAGAAAAATTTTCTATCACGGTAAATAAGTTAAGGAACTATGAAGCAAAAATAAATTTGGAATATATATAAGTATTAGATTATTTTATACAAATATAAAATATAGAAAATTATATATAGGTAAACCATAATAAAAATACAAGTCAGAAAATTCTGAAATGAATAAGTTCTGAATTCTGAATAAATAAATTCTGAAACAAAGCAAAAATATATCAGAAGAAAATAGGACATATAGATAAGATGGGCAGGCTTTAAAAGAGCAGCATTCTAAACTATACAATTGTGAAAATTCAGATACTAAGATATTTTTATAGACATGTTAAATACTTTAGGATATTTCTTGTAATGGGTATGATTTCCTCAATAAAATTGAAGATAAATATTGAGTTCAGATTAAAATTGACCGTAGGGGACAGAACAATATTATAGTAGGTAAGACACTTGTAGTGCATATGCTTGATCTGGGTTTGATCCCTGGCAGCCCCCATTACCTCCCAAACCTACTAAGAGGACCCTTTTGTACAGAGCCCCGAGTAAGCCCTGAACACTGCCAGATGGAGCCCCAAAACCAAAATAAATAAACAATAATAAATAAATAAAGAGAGAAATAAAACTAATATTCATCAATATTTCATTTAAGATAGATTTAAGTTTTTAGTCGTTTTGAAAGCTTTTTTACTAAAATGCACATAGCATTGTGTGGAGGTTGTGATATTTTATAATCACTTTTATGTATTAATCATGAAAATAATATTACTAGTGTAGTAACAACACTTTGAATGGTGACAAAACACCTTCATTTTTTTAAGAAAAGAGGAATTTATCCAAAATAAAAATTAAGTATTTAACACCTGACTAATGGAATTACAAAATTCCCCCTTAAAGTAATAAGAATACAAGAGTGTGTTTTGCTCAAAATTAACTATAACATCCCTTCTTTCCTAACCTGTATATAAATAATTCTTGATAGAGTTGCAAATAAACACCAGTTAGATCAATCATAGTGAAAATGGTATGGCATTATTTTAGACAAAATTTTTCTAAAGTGAAAGAATAACAAAGTTTATATTAGATTTTAAGTTATATGATTCCTGCACAGAATATTAGAACAAGTATTGTAAAAGAAGTCAACGTAAAATGTTGAGGCTATAATTCACAAATAATGGTTCTAATTTTTGAAGATTCAGTAAATATTTTAATATAAAATTGACTACATTTTGAGCATGATGTCTTCCATGATAATTCTCTTGATCTTTTTATTTGATACCTATTAGCTAATGATTCAAATGAGAAACATAAGGCATGTTTTTTTTTTACTTTAAAAGAAAGATCATCACCAAAGCTCAAGCATGGATTTGATGTTTTACTTAAATTTTTTGCCATTTACTTAGAGAAATTGTTTTTTATAGTGATTTCTGTTGTTCAAATATAATGGTCTGAATTGGTATTACTGTTTTCAGGTGAGATTCTTAAGATTGGATTTCCAGGTTATTTAACACTGAATAATTTCCAGATCTAGGTCTAATCTGTTTAGACTTGTGCAGTCTTAAATTACCATCTAGGTATAAATGAGCAAACATTTCATTAAAAAATGAAGAGTTTTATGACAATAACTTTCCTTGGAAAATGAAGCCACCTGAGCTTTTCTAATGGCTGGTGACATCCATTAGTGGTTTTCTCTGAAATTGAAAACATTTTCCATCTGTTCATACACTCTCATTACAAAGTAGTTAAGAGCCTGTGGGATCACAAAGGCGCATTTTGGCAAATTACAAAATATCAAAATGAGTTATTGAAGAGGCAGCAATGACTATATAATAAGCTGCACAAACCTGCATTGTCTGGTTTCATGTAAGAAAAGACATCTGTATGCTAAAATCTTGTTTACTTTTAATACTTGGGATTTTTCCATTTGAAGATATTCATGCTTGTGCCTCTGACACCAATTCTTCTAGGGGAATTTTTGTAATTTTGTGATTTTTCAAAAGTAAGTACTTTATATTATCTTTTCTTTTTTTTAAACTGCAAGTGAATTTTTTTTCAGTTTTGAAGCAAAGAGGTTAACTAAAAGCAGTAAGACTACATCTGTACTATCAGGAAAACTATCAGGACTATCATTCTGTTAAATAATGCAATACAAAGGCAGCAATTAATAGGTAGGGTTTTGTTGTTTTTGGTTTTTAATCTAAAAATAAATTATGATCATTTTTATAGGGCCCTGTAGATAAGATATTCTATTGTTAAATGAATAGAAAAACAAGGCAATCTTTTATAAATTTAGGATTCGTTCTTGTTTTTGCCCAATAACATATTAATTAGGACCAACTTGTTTATATGTCATCTAAGGCAATTCATAAAAATACTAACCTTGCTCATTTAAAAATAGTTTTGTGTAAACATATAACTGAAAATGCAAGAGGAAATAAAACAAATAACATGCCTTAAAATACCTTATTTAACTTTGATATCCCCCAAGACTTTTCTGAAAATCTATGTAGACATAAAATCATTAAAATTTTCTCATTTAAAATACATATTTCTTAAGTTGGATGTATACTTAACATGTACAGGCAAATAAAATATTTTATGCATGTTTCATTATATAGGATACACAGAAAGAACATAATTAGAAAAATGTTATTTTGAAATTAACCGTCTCAGGTAATTGTTAAGAAGTTTTTATTGCATTAAATAATTCTACTTTAAAAGGTTTTATATATTTATTAAATTCTTATTTCTCAAGGTTGTAAATAAGGGAAATATTAAAAAAGGAAAGACATAAGAAAGGAAAGGAAAGAAGGAATGGAAGACGAGGGGATAAGGAAAGGATGAAGATTATTAAAGATTGGAAAATGTGTGTACCTATTGAACCACAGCTATTGTAAATACCATTGTTTCTAGCATTTCAGTATATATTTATAATATCCCAGCAACTTTTTAGGTGTTTATAGACACATAGATCAAAATAAAAGAATCATAACTATTTTTAAAGCATTTCTCAGTATTTTATTGTTTGGTAAAAGTACAGTGATCTACAACTCAAGCCTTTTTAATTCCAAAAAACAAAAATTAATTTCATAAATTATATAGTATTTAGAATTTCCTACTAGTCAATAGATTTTAGTGCCCTCCAAGATTACAAATTAGTTAAATTTGATGTAATTGACATCATATTATTTTCTGTATCCAAAACCATCCCTAAGTAACCAAAAAGTAAAATACCAACAACAAATATACAATTAAATGTGTAATAACACTTATGAGACACCATTTGGAAGTTTTGACACACACAGAGATTCGTAGTTCACGTGTCAACATTTTCTTGTTTTTTAATATTCCTTTCTCTTTCTAATCAATATTTTTACTTCTACACATTTTCACACTAATGTATATAATTTTCTGCCATTGTATTTTTTCTCACAACTCTTGAACTATTAATAAAAAGAGAAAGAAGGAAACCAGATGCTTGGTTACTTACTAATGTATCAATATTTGTAATACACAGTCAACATAATGGTATATATATCTAAATATATAGGAATATATATAAATATATAGATATATAAATATCTAAATAAATATCTAAATAATATCTAAATGGTATATTCTTGGAACAAGGAACAGTCTTCATTTATTTGAAAATCACTATATGACTATATATGTGAATTAATATATTTACTAATGACAACTCTATGGATATTTTATTGAAAATTAACCTTACATTTTGAGTATTATGTTGAAACTTAAATCATTATACACAAATAAGACAACCTCTGTTCATAGGCCGGAGCAGTGGCTCAAGAGGTAGGGCATTTGCCTTGCATGTGCTAACCTAGGACGGACCCACGGTTCAATCCCCGGCATCTCATATGGTCCCCCAAGCCAGGAGTGATTTCTGAGTGCATAGCCAGGAGTAATCCATGAGTGTCACTGGATGTGGCTCCCAAAACAAACAAACAAACAAACAAACAAACAAAAAAAGACTACCTCTGTTCTGAAATAAGCTAGTTAGCCCTGGTACAAAGCTAAATAGACCCTTTACTAAGTCTGTGTGAAATACTTTACAAATGTTTGTAATGCTATTATGAGGTCTTATCCAGCAGAGGACAGCTCAATCACATTCAAGATAGATAACAACTATTTTGAATTTATATTTTAAGTCAATATTCCTTTTTATATTTTACATTGTATACTAGATGTGACTTCAAGTTGAATTCAGTAGAAAAGTATAAATATTAAGTATCATTCACTAAATTCTGCTTTTATCAGCTGTGGTGACAAATGCAGTCTATATGCAGTCTATATACATTTATATGAAATGAAGTTGAACTTGATGTAAACTAGGCAAAAACCTAATCAGAATAAAATAGTATGCTCAAAAGAAATTCAAACCATTTCTAAATCCACATTTTATTCACCACTTGTTTGGTTTTCATTAGAATGTGCTAGCGCATCCCCTGCATATTTGCTGCAGACAGATGCTAGTGTTTTCTTAGCTTATTGGAACAAGAAACAGCAGGCGGTATGGATTAAGAGAAGCTATTGATAAATAAGAATGAGCTGAATGAATTTTTAGTAGGCCAAATACACAATGTAGATTTAATATTTCAAGAATTTTGAAAAATCTCTTTATATGCATATATGTATTAAATCTCTATGTTGATTTCATTAAATAAAAGGTACTTATTCAAGATAACAGAAATGACACACGTTAAAAACTACATATGAGTCATAGGCTTTTTTTTTTTTTGAGAGGGAAGTACACCTGGAGGCACTCAGGGTTTACTCATGACTCTGCACTCAGAAATCACTCTTGTCAGTCTGGAGGACCATATGGCATGCAGGGAATTAAAATGGGTAGGCCACCCACAAGGCAAACGCCCTACTGCTATGCTATTGCTCAGGCCCAAGAAATAGACTTTTGATAGTAGACATGCTACTAAGAATGTTACTAACATAAATTATAAAGAAAACATGGTTTTTCTTTTGTCTATAATGAAATGGTTTTTGTTAAATAAAGCTCAGATACCGGAAATCGACTTATGCAACATTTGAGCTTTAATTTCAATATTTTTCAAGGGAGGGTAAAGATGTTTTTAATTGTAGAAAAATATTATAAAAGCAAATGTTACTAATGAAATACCATCAATACATATTTACTGATCAGAGTATTTTTGCTTGTGGGAAGATAAATATAAAATGCTCTAAATTTGCTATTGAATGACCAGATTCCAAGTCCCATGTTTCTAAATTTATGCATATGAGAATCATAAAGTAAATAGGCTCTCTAAATTGAAAATTGTTTTACAATAACAACCACAAATAGTGGCTATAAAATGATAGTATCTCCAATTAATGCTACGTCCCTGGTAATTATTTTGTTCAAGAGATTACAAATGCTTCTTATAAAATTTGTAAAAATAAACTTGTTATATTTAATATGGTTGTTTATCATTTTATCATAAAATAAGCAAATGCTAGAACACAGATTATGAAAAAAATTATCAAATCTAATATTTGTGTCACAAAGAGCAAAATACTGGCATGAACTTTTATAGGCATGTGGAAATTAATTGATTTTTTTTTAATTGGGCCATACCCGGTGACGCTCAGGGGTTACTCCTGGCTATGCACTCAGAAGTCGCTCCTGGCTTGGGGGACGCAGAGGGATCAAACCACAGTCTGTCCTAGGCTAGCGCTGGCAAGGCAGACACCTTACCTCTAGCGCCACCGTGCCGGCCCCTAATTGATTATTTTGGTGGCTGTAGACACATTGTGGATTGAGAATGTTAAGAAAATGGATTTTTTTTAATGAAGTAGAAGCAATGTGTCAACAATAAAGAAAAATTACTGTCTAAGCGGAAAAGGCAAAAGCATTGCTATGTGCTGCAACTCTTTGAAAAGTAGTCAAAAGACAGGGACATTTTTTGTTTGAATTACTGTTTGTTTAACAATACTGTGTAGAATCTCAGAGATACATATTAATTTTATGCACTAGTAAAATTACATTACTAACTCTACAGTTAAATTGACTCTACCAATTTTGAAAATTCAAACCTTTCCATTTACCAATGATAATTATTGTGGTATCACTTTAAAAGTTTGTGTGTTTTTTTTTCCTACCAGTTCCTTAAATTTATCTAATGTTTAGTTTTTGTTTTGATACCTCATGTCTGATTTTCATGAGCTACTTCTTGCTTTATGTTTGATCATAAATGGGTACCTGATAATACTCAGCAGTTTATGTGACTCAAGAAATCCAATCCAGGCCTCCAGCATGCAAATCATGTGCTCTAGTCCATTGAGCTATCTCTTCAGCCAAACTTCACTATTTTTAATTCTAAGAGAGAGAAGCCATCTAATTACTGTCTGGCTGTCTTATTCCAATTAATATAAGCCTTCAAGTTATATCCCTCTTGTTCAAAGTCATAATTTCATTTTTTTTAAAGGCTGGGTAGCATTCCATTGAGGCCATAAACTACACGTTCTCAATTAGTCATTTGTCAGTGAACACAAGTATATTCCATGTTTAATTATTATGAATAATAAAGCTATAAAAAGGTGCAACTTTTTGTAAATGTAGTTTTCAGATAATTGCCTAAATTACAAATATAAGGCCATTTTTAATTTTTTATTTCTAGTTTCAGTAATCTTTGTAACATATGCCATAGTGTCTATACCAGTTTATGTTCCTACTAACAAGGTATATTTATCTTCATGCCCTCACCCACATTTCTTGTTTGTGATTATGATATAACATAACTTCTTACAGATATATTTTACACATATTAATAAACTGCCACTTTGATTTTGATGTGATTTTCTCTAATAATAAGGGGTGTTCCAGACCGCAGGCCTTTTCCCTAGCTTGGGGGGTGCTGGGAGGCTTGGCAGACCTCCAGCGGTTCCCCTATTTTCCCCTGGACTCTAGGCCCAGCCTGAGTGCCACGTCGGGTGGCCTGCTGTGGGTTCCAGGTGGACTCTTTTAGGGGCCTCCAGGCTTCCCCCCATTACCTACTCTAGGGAGGAGGAGCAGAGGGAGGGGCCAGACAGATAGCTGTTTTCCGGTGTGCTTTGATCCTGGAGGCGGGCTTTTCCCAGGTATGGGGTTAGGGGACACCCCAAACCACAGGATTTTCCCTAGCTTGGGGGTTGCTGGGAGGCTTGGCAGGCCTCCAGCCATTCCCCTATTTCCTCCTCTACTCCAGGTCTTCCCTGGTTGCCGACCCAGGTGGACTCAATCACGGTCCTCAGGCTTTCCCCCTTTCTCTCCCGACACATTGGTGGATGGTGGCCAATGCAACACTGGTGTACGTCAGGACATTACGTCGTGACATTCACTGGTATTTTTTTTCTCATTGGTCTCCATTTCAAAAAACGCGTGGGGGCCTATCATATATATTTAAAATAAAATGGGAGGATGGACTTTTATTTTGGGAAGAGACCAGTTCGAGTGGGGGGTACTATATATTTTCAAATATATTTTCTCAGGCTTGGAAGAGGCCAGTACTCTTTACCTACTTGTTTATTCTCAACGACCTCTTGGCCTCTTCTTTCTTTTATTGTGTAACTGTGGTTGCTACCATACTAGGTCTCCTATTAGTTCCTATAAATGGTGACAATTGAGTCCACTGTCTTCTGCTAGATTGTTTATTTTCCCCACTTTTTATCTTTTCTCCTCTTTGTGAACTGTTCATTCTCTTTTCAGACTGGGACCCCTCTACACCCACGAATAACAGAGTCCTGCAGGCCAGAACAGGGAGGTTTATATTCCCATCTTCTGCTCATTATTAACAGGGTTGTTTGCTTTGTGAAGTTATCTGAGTTCTTTTGGATATTTTATATATTGATATATATGAAAATATGATATACAAATATATTTTACTAATTGCTAGGTTGTCTATTACATTATTGTACTAATTTTTCCTTTATAGAAAACTTTTGTCTATAGATCTATTTACTCTTGCTTTTCTGTCTCTTTGCATTGGAGTTGAGACTCCAGATACATTGCTGGTGATACGGCCCTGGAGTATATCACACTATGTGTTCTGCTATGTCTTCTATGGTTACAAGTTTAATATAAAAGTCCTTAACTGACTTTGATTCCATTTTTATGAAGTGTTAAATAATGATCTTGTTATTTATTTTCATGCATACCACTTTTTCAAACACTGCTTGTTGTAGGTTTGACTCTTTTGTTATATATTAAACATCTATTTTGATGTGGCTTTATTTCTGTGCTCTTCGTACATACTATAGCTTTAATCTGTGCTTTTTTTTTTTTGGTTTTGTCTTTTTTTTTTTTTTTTTTGGTTTTTGGGCCACACCTGGCCGTGCTCAGGGGTTACTCCTGGCTGTCTGCTCAGAAATAGCTCCTGGCAGGCACAGGGGACCATATAGGACACCGAGATTCAAACCAACCTCTTTTGGTCCTGGATCGGCTGTTTACAAGGCAAACTCTGCTGTGCTATCTCTCCGGGCCCTGATCTGTGTTCTTATTTGTTCTAATTACAGACTGTTTTAAGTACTATAGCTTATACTTTTCTAATAAGAATTATAATATGCTAATATAATATAAGCCATGTACTATGACTCTTTTTTGAATGTTTCTCTCACAGAATTACTCCAGCTGTGCAGTATTTTTAGTTAATTTACATACAGCTTTTAGAATGATGTGTTTTGTTAAAAATTACCATGGCATTTTTTATGAAGATTACACTAAATTTACATATTGATTTAGTAAAACTGGCCACTTTAGCAATATGTACACTTCCAGAGTACATAAGTTGCCTTTCCATCTAACTGTTATAATTATATATGTCATCTTTAATTTTCTTTGTATAGATTCTTTTTTATATATTATCATAACTTTGTATTGTATTCACTAATACACTTACATTTCATTTTATTCACTTATAAATACTCTCACATATGTTAGCCTTTCTGGTGCAATTATAAAGGGAACAGATATTATATCTTGTTATATCTTGATACTTTCACCTATTTGCTAAATATTTTTAGCAGTGTGTGAACCTTTTCTATCTTCTAAATCTTCCCCTGCTTGTACAATACTGAGTTTCCATTTCCAATGCTGAGCCATTTTCCATGATTAGATAGCAAACTTGTTAGTTTGATTCACCTCTGCTAGGCTGGAATATAAATTCTGATACTCAAATTTTTTTTAGCAATAAAGGCTCAGAGATTGGAATTTTGCATACAGTAAAATATAGAATAGAACACAATGTCTACCCAGTTTACCAGTGTCAGTAAATGTGTCACAACACCAGAATTAGATTGCCAGTTAGATCTTTCCTTCCTTTTTCTCCTTAGGAACACACTGAACCTAAATAACAGGGTAAAATTACAGAGCTGCCCTTGTCCTTGCTTGGTCTTACAAGGTCAAAAAAGATGTTTGGTCTGCAAGTTCTAAAGAAATGAACTGTTTTTCTAAATCAGAGTTAAGTCTAGACTTCTGCTCCCATTTCCAGACAATGCCAAAAGCAATTGGTACCACTTTCAAAATATAGATGTCTGTTATGTAAGAAATCTTCTAGAAATAAAATAGTAAGAATTGTCTAAGATACAGTAAATTTCGAGTTTTTTTATTTTAAGGTCTTTAGTTTTGTTACTCCTTATTGGTATAACATATACTGACATATATGTTTTTTTATTTTTAATCATCAAAATATTTTAACTTTTTTTTTGGTTTTTGGGTCACACCCAGCTGTGCTCAGGGGTTACTCCTGGCTCTATGCTCAGAAGTCGCTCCTGCCAGGCTCGAGAGACCTTATGAGATGCCAGGATTTGAAACATCATCCTTCTGCATGTAAGGCAAATGCCCTACCTCCATGCTATTTCTCTGGCCCCTTACTTGAGTTTCTTGGTAACAATATTGTTAATTATGAGTTCTCATGCATATAATTTTAACACTACATTTATCAACAATGTAGATACATCCCTCTCATGACAAACAAATTTTGAAAAATGAATTATTTTCTTGTGAAATATATCAGAGCTACCTCAAAAGTGAATTGAATGCAATTTTGTTAATACTTTTTAACAGTAATGTCAAGAAGATGTTATTACTACATAATAATAAGTTATATAAGAATCTATTTTAGTTTATTTTATTACTTTTCACATTTTTTTAATTTTTGTTCTTTTGTCTTTTTGTTTTAGAAGAAGTTCATTTTTTAACAAATTACGTGATTAAATAGAGTACATTCCACTCTTTACAGCGTAATAGTGGCATAATAAAAAAACTTTTGCCATATTTTTAAAAACAATTTAAAAATAATATTCTGGTGGACCTGAAAGAATTCAGTGGGTAGGGTCCTTGTCTTGCACAGGGCCATCTTGAATTTGATCCCAGGCACCCCAAAGTTTTCCCCAAGAATTCCCAAGAGAGACCCTTGAGCATAGAGCTAGGAGTAAGCTCCAAACACTGCTGGATATGGTCACCAAACCAAGACAACAACCACACACAAAAAAAGAAAATGAGAAATATTTTAAGTACAGAAATAAAGAAAAGTATTACAACTCAACTCCTAAGTTATAAGGTAAAGCCTATGAGCATGATTGGTATGGAAGCAATTAACAAATGGAAATCATCAAGGATTGGGTTAATTTTGTACATTGAATTAGTATCTTGCTGAAGACAGGCCTATTATTTGTATCTGAAAGTTAGTAGGTGATAAAGATCTAATATCAATTAATGATAAGTATCTTAAACTGTCTTAGTAGCATTCTTGCTAAAACTGGACATTTTAATGTTGTCAGTATTTGCAGTCATTGTTCAGACCAAGAGCCAAAAGAACACAAGACCTAGGTGATGTTCATCACTCACTGAAAATATGGGCAAGTTTTGGTTATCACTAATGAACTGCATGCCATTGCCAGAAAGTTTTAAGATTCTAATGCTGTAAGACCAAGACACAAGTGACTTTTATTTCTTAACTTTTATAAAGAAAAAAATATTCCTAAATACTTGTGTTGCTAGTGTTGATCTGTATAAAGATAAAATTTGTGTGCCTGTATTACTCAGGTATTTACGTTGACTTTGAGTTAAGAGATGTGCTGCTCCTTTGATCACAGATTTACTAACAAGAATTTTCACAAGACATTTTTCACTCTCTGACCTTAGCTTTTGTAGTTGTTAATATTTTCACAGATAAACTCAGCAAAATCGTTAAACTCCAGAAGCTTTCTTTAATAGTCAATTGTCTGCAGGTAAATACAACATAATTTCCTTATGAATGAGAAAAGTAACAAGATTATACTAAAAAAAATTTGTATACATTACAGGCATTCATATATCATCTTCATGAGTTTCATGATTTTAACACTAAATTATTTAAAAAGTCATAATATATCAGGGAACAAGCAAAGCCTGTCAAACAAAATTTTCCCTCAGTGTGGAAATCTTCCTACTGAGAACAAGTTTGCTCTGCTTTTGTTACCTTTGAACTTTTATTACTCCCTTACCACATTTCTTTACATTTAATATATGCCTACTTAGACATTAAATAAATATTCATTGATTTCCTTATTCCTTAATCTTTTTACATATAATAATATTAAAACAATTATTACTCTCTGAATACTGGTGTTTTGATTATGACATTCATATTACTCCTATAAATGTGCTATTAATAAACTATTAATTTAATAAGAAATGCTTTTATGTTGCACATGTTAAAAACGTTCAACTTAATGCAAATAAGAAATTTGCCCTACTCTGAAGAGCTGCCAGAGAGTAAAGTCATGATTTTCATCCATGTCTCTATCACTTGAACTCCCACTATCCCTTATCTGAAAGTTTTTAAAGCGATAACTGTACAGTGAATACAGATCAGCTGGGAAAATGTTCCATATATGATAAAACAACTTGCAGTTTTTCCTTTGAAAAAGTTTTGCTTCTGATTTTTCTTTTTGGATCTTGGGAGAGGGGTTAATTATTAAAAGAAACACATAGATGACTAGAGGCAGCAAAGAGATTGATATCTTGTTTCAGAATCAAAATAAGAGCCCACACTTTCCCTTAGTTGCACCGTGTCTCAATACAGCTTTCTAGAGCAAAATTTTATATATAATAATGCATCTTGGATAAAATTCTAACCTGAGGTGGTTATTCTGATCTAAATAGAACTTTATAACTTATCTTGAAAATAGGTGCCTTGAGAAAAGGATCATTGAGTTATACTTCATGTAATCATGTCCAATTAGAGGATTATTGATGATTTTCAAATAAATTGATTCATAACAATGTGATGCTTCAAAAACATTTCATGAAGTTCTCTTTATAAATAGTAACATATACTCCTTAATATATCAAGGTTCAATATGTGTTTCATGAGAGAATGTTGTTTGTTTTAATTATTACTGAAATCCCAAGATTTGGGTCACTTTTATATTTGTTTACTAGTAGTTAATATTTAAATAATCTAAATTTTGAAGTGGTAGAAGAAGTAGTAAAATATGTTTCTAATTTCTATGAGACTATAAATTTTATTATAAACCTAATTTTAATAATTAGGAAACAATGGAGCTCAGTTTATCACTCTTTCTGTAAGTTACTCCAGTACATAGTATCGACATTAATATAATTTCTGATCTCTCTGTTGGAGATATTTAAAAATGATGCCAAGAACTGAAAATTAGAATACCCAAGTACAGGACTCAGGAATAGTTCACAAGTATACTTATCACCCTTTGCACCTTAGTAGACACATATTATAGGCACAAACTTCCATTGAATTATTAAACATTGACAATCAGTGTAGAAGTTTGAGTTTTCACAAAGCCTTTACAGGAAGAAAACTCTTGTTCAGGTCCAGGATTTTAACACCTCTTTGAATGAGAAGCTTGAGAAAACAAGATTCCCAATTGCAATCTAAAGAATATGAATCAATTTGCTATCCCACAGTATGAAAAGATCACAGCTCTTTATTCTTAGGTGATATGAAGTTAACTATAGTTATTATGGAATGTCCACTGTAAAACAAATATTATGTATCTATTGAAACAAGTATTATGTGTATCTATAATTTTAATCTACCATTAGCTCTGACATCACTCTCTCTCTTTGATTAAAAAAGCCCTGATTTTAGTTTTCCAAGAGTGACCCATAATCACACAAAAATGGGTGTAAAATGCCTGTATGATTTTAATACAATCTTTCACATTATGTCATAAAGTTTATAAAATGTTTGATTCTTTGTGGAAACAAGTTCAAAGTGTTGACAATTTTATAAACTAGAAGGCATCTGTTCATTGCTTACTGAAATTTTGTAATCCAAGTGCTGTTTTGAGATTACTTAAACTGACATTTCATTTCAACAAATAGAGCAATCCTATTATGATACGTGTAGTTCTTGATAGAGAGATAAAAAAGAAGCTAGAAGCGTCTTAGCATCATAAGCAGTCATTTATGAAAGTTGGTGGAAGTGGAGCTTCAATGAAAAAAGAAGAGGTGGAAAAGGAGCACATAGAGGAGGAGGAGGATGCAGAGAAAGCTGAGGAGGAGGAGGAGGGATGGAGGGAGGAGGAGGAGATGAACAACAAGAAGGAAGAAGAAAAGGAAGAGAAGAGGAGGAGAAGAGGAAGAATAAGAAGAAAAAGGAGTATGAGGAGAGAGAAAATAAGAAAAAGGAAAGAAGGAAAAAGAACTTTGTATTCATACATACTTTATTGTAAGCTTATATAATTGTTAGTATCTTACATATTTGACTAAATATGTCAATATTTAAATAAGACAAAATTGGCCAAATTCAGATGAAAAAACTTAGAAAAAAGAAAGAATATATTCAAGATTTAGGTAACTTTTTCTGGGCATTTAAATTCTCTGTCTGTGACTAGCTCTCTCACTCTTAATATGACAGCAAACCAAATGTTATTTATAAATAGATCTATAAATATTATAAATGATTATTTGAATTTATGTCAGAAAGTTTAAAAAATTATATACAATAATATAAAATATAAAAATCGCATGACATGAATCATATCTTGTAAATATATTTTTATAAAAATAATGCAGTTGTTATACAAGACATTTAAGATAAAGGAAAAGTTAGTGTTTCCCTTTAAATGTTACAGAGAGAAAGCATAGCTCATGTATTTATTTACCTATTTGCTATGTACATATCAGGCAGTCAGTTTAGCAGAATGTAAAAACTCTGTAATAAAAAAGCCTACTTAAAATTTAAATTTACCTTGAATTCCAATCTTATTGTATATGACTTTTTATAATCCCTCTTCCATCACAAACTATCACCCAAGTTTTCAGTCAAGCAGTCACAGATGATATCATTGACTCATGAACTGATGTGTGAACATGAACAATATTTTCTTGAAGGAAGTTCATTATGTAGAAAGAACCATTTACAAATGCATCAGAAAAATCTAAATAAAAATACAATAATCACACAAAACTGAGAAAAAGGTCCTAAAGATGTCAGACAGGTTTTCTAAAAGAAACTTTAGAAAATATTATAGATGTATTTTATTGGTAGTTACAAAATCTTAGCAGGTACCTTATGTCAGGCAATATTAATTTAACCAGTTGTTTCAATAGCTTATGGAATAATTCTATTATTTTTCTTATTTTTTAGAGAAATAAAATAACTGGGAATAACTGAAGAAAATAACTGGGAATTTTTGGATTCTTATTTTCTAACCCTGGTATCATGCTCTTAGTTCCTGAGGGATATACAGAGAATGTCTACAGTGCTACAGTATAGACACAACATTTTATTAAAATTAAAGTGCATTTTGGGGAAAGTGCATTTTGGGGGCTGTCGCGATAGCACAGCAGGAGAGCATTTGCCTTGCAGGTGGTCAATCAAGGATGGTCCTGGAATGATTTCCAAATGCATAACCAGGAGTAACCCCTGAGAGCCATGGGTGTGGCCAAAAAATAATTATTATAAAGATAATAAGTTAATTAAAAAATAAAATAAATTGCATTTTGAAAAAGCAATATTTGTAATGACAAAGGACAACTGAAATTTACTACCAAACTAAAAGTTACAGAATGCTCTAATTGGTCATTACTAGGCTCTTTTTACTATCTTTAAAATTATGATAATGGTAAAAACGGCAAATAAATGTATATTAAATGAATAGATGGCAGAAATTAATGTTTATTTTTAGTGAAAAACTTTTTGCTGAAAAGCGTCAACATTTTATAATGGTGATCAATTTTTCAACTATTTCATATATTTAACAGTACTTGCCAGTGTTTACCAAGCCCTCATTCTTAAAGTACTTTTATTTTTGCCTCTAAATATAGTCTCCAAGCTTCTCACCCAATAAAATTCTCCTCTATGAGATTTCTATATATTTCTATACAACATTATTTTGAACTTCTTCTTTTCATATATATTAATTTCAGTCATCTGACTAAATTTTATCCATCTATAGATGACTCCTAAAAGTATATTTTTTTACATAATTTATTTCTGAATTTCAAAGCTTTGAAAACATTTAACTCAGATTTTGAAGTAAAAAGTCTGGTTTTGTCCTTAACTTTTCCCTTTCTTGCATGTCTTACATTTACATTTGCAAAATATATTCAATTAACTTCTAAAGTATTCACAATGTGATTTTCTTATTATATAAAATTTACCACTTAAACCACAACCATAACTTTCTAGATCATTTTAATTTGATGATAACCAATTTTTCTATTATCACATTTGGTTTTCTACAATCTTATTTTTATCTCTTTATTTCTGCCAACAAATAATATTTTTAAAAGATATTAATTTCTGATCATTAAGATAATTTAAAAGTATCCATCAACATATTCTAATTTACATATAATATGTTCTTACATTCTGTTCACTCTTCCTTTAACCCCTATATTATTTTCCTTTTATAGAGATTAATAATCCTAGTGCTTTATTCATATATCATAAGAACTCTTGTAACATTTCTATGCTCTGGAGACATGTGCTTTATGAATTCAGTGTTCATTCTCATCTAAAGTTCATTCTTCAATGTTCATTCTCTTAGGGAAGAAAACATAAGACACCTTGTCTGTAATTTTAACCATATTGATTTCTTATTGTACCTTCTTCTAAATAAAGATTATTTTCATCGACAGTGGCTACACATACTCTTCCTTCTACTAGAATAATCTTTCTCCAAAAATAAGCTTTGCATGACTGATCCTCTCTGAAGAGTTCATTATGAATTTTATGACACACTTTCTATTGAATGATTTTTAAGTAAATCTAGAGCAAATACATCTTTATCAATTGTCTATTTTATTGCCTTGAGAGCACTAAAAATGTAGAGGTTATATCTGTATTATTCATTATATTCCAGCAAAGAGAATTCTCAATCCAGAAAGCTCTTTAGAATTGCTGCAATCTGCAAGAAAAGATGTAAGATTGGTTGGTTTTTATGGGCCATATACAACAAAGCTCCTATGTCTGTTTTCAAATATCACTCGTAGCAGATATCAGGTAACATATGAGGTGCCAGAGATAGAATCTGGGCTGGCAGCATGCAAGAAAACACCCTATCTTATTGCTATGACCTCATCAAAGGTGCAATTTTTAATTGTTTATTTTTTTCACAATTATATTCAACTGACTAAGTGTGGTCTCCTAGCACTTATCTAGAATAGTAGGTCACCATATCAGTGTCATTATATCACTGAACTTCCAAATGAAAATAGAAAAATTTGGGCTAAGAATCTTAGCTATATATACCCATCTTTCTCTACTTTTTATTACTTTTCTTTTTTAATCTTTGTAATGCATGTTAAAATTTGCATTTTATTTTTTTAGGAAACATCGAACTTTGTTTATCCTCTAAAACACATATGACTTTATTCTTTTCTCAAAGCCTAAATATTTTGCCTTTTTTTTTTTATTTTGGTTTTTGGTTTTTGGGTCACACCTGGCAGCGCTCAGGGGTTACTCCTGGCTTTATGCTTAGAAATCACTCCTGTCGGTAAAACACTCCATGACATTGAGACTAAAGGTATCTTCAAGGAGGAAACTGCACTTTCCAAACAAGTGGAAGCAGATTAACAGATGGGAATACATTAAACTGAGAAGCTTCTGCACCTCAAAAGAAATAGTGCCCAGGATACAAGAGTCACCCACTGAGTAGGAGAAACTATTCACCCAACATCCTTCAGATAAGGGGCTAATATACAAAATATACAGGGCACTGACAGAACTTTACAAAAAAAAATCTAATCCCATCAAAAAATGGGGAGAAGAAATGAACAGACACTTTGATTAAAAAAAGAAATACAAATGGCCAAAAGACACATGAAAAAATGCTCCTCGTCACTAATCATCAGGGAGATGCAAATCAAAACAACTATGACATACCACCTCACACCACAGAGATTGGCGCACATCACAAAGAATGAGAACAATCAGTGCTGGTGGGGATGTGGAGAGAAAGGAAATCTTATCCATTGCTGGTGGGAATGCCGTCTAGTACAGCCTCTATGGAAAGCGATATGGAGGTTCCTTCAAAATCTGGAAATTGAGCTCCCATTCGACCCAGCTATTCCACTCCTAGGGATATACCCTAGGAACACAAGAATACAATACAAAAACCCCTTCCTCACACCTATATTTATTGCAGCACTATTCACAATAGCCAGGCTCTGTAAACAACCAAGATGCCCTTCAACAGACGAATGGCTAAAGAAACAGTGGTACATATACACAATGGAATATTATGCAGCCATCAGGAGAGATGAAGTCATGAAATTTTCCTATACTGGATGTACATGGAATCTAGCATGCTCAGTGAAATAAGTCAGAAAGAGAGAGAGAGATGCAGAATAGTGTCACTCATCTATGGGTTTTAAGAAAAATAAAAGTCATTTTTGTAACAATCCTCAGAGACAATGAGAGGAGGGCTGGAACACCAGCTCTCTCCATGAAGCTCACCACAAAGAGTGGTGAGCATAGTTATAGAAATAACTACACTGAGAACTACCATAATCATGTGAATGAATGAGGGAACTGGAAAGCCTGTCTGGAGTACAGGTGGGGGTGGGGTGGGATGGAGGCAGATTTGGGACATTGGTGGCAGGAATGTTGCACTGGTGAAGGGGGGTGTTCTTTACATGACTGAAACCTTATCACAATCATTTATGTAATCAATATATTCAAATAAAGAGAAAAAAATTAAAAAAATAAAGAAATCACCCCTGGCAGGCATAGGGAACCATAAGGGATGCCTGGATTCAAACCACCGTCCTTCTGCATGAAAGGGAAACGCCTTACCTCTGTGCTATCTCTCCTACCCCTCAAAGTCTAAATATTTAATACTAACACTTTCATATATTTAATATTAAATTAATTTAATATAATAAACTTTCATAAAAGTAACGGTATCTAAATTCTGTAATTCTATTATGATCTATAATGAACTCAAAAACCCAAAGAGAATGTTCAAGGTACTGAGTGTATGTTTCATGAAGATATGGATCAATTTTTAATTTGGTTTTGTTTTGGGCACACTTCCAGTGGTGCTCAGGGCTTACTCCTATTTCTGTGCTCAAAGATCACTCTGGATGGGCTTGGACTAATGCTGGATATCAAAACCAGGTTGATCATGTACAAAAACTTAGACACTGTAATACCTGTCTGACATGCTAGGTATAGTTCTTGGAACCATATAATTATGGTTTCTTGAGCAGAACCAGAAGTTACATCAGGAACAGAAAAAGGAATAGCTCCAAGCACTATTAGGTTTAACTTCTGCCTCAATAATAGTAGAAAAATTACATTAAATATCTTGTATGTTAAATTATGTTAGTACTGTTAGAGTGTGTTTCCTCATCTGAATTACAAAATTACAAACAAAAAAAATGTATGTGTATTTGGTGCCAAAAGCAAAGAGAACAGTAGGCATTATATTATCATAACTGTTTAATGTATTAATAGGATTGATTATTAATTATATTTATTAATGTGATTCATTGATGCATTGAAACAGTTTGTAAAATGGAAATGATGAATTAATTTGAATTCCAAAAACTAATTGAAAAATACTTAAAGTGTTTCTTGTTCCATTTTAACTTATACATAAAATTTAATGAACGTCACTTTACATTTCTATTTTTTAAGTTGTAATATCTCAAATCTTTCTCTGATTGCATTGATGAATGTTTTAACACTTGTGAAATACTTAATAGAAAAATAAAAAAATAAATAAATATCAATAGAAGGAAATGTCAACTTTGTACTAGTAACATAAAATATTAAAAGAGAAAACAACATCATTTTGAAGTAAGCTTATCTTTGAATCATTTCATTATAGTCTCCCTATAGACAGAAATCCCCAGGTGTTTGCTTAAACAAATACCAAATGAAAGGAAAGGCAAATTCAATCATTTCCACTATGCAACTGAAATTAGCATGATGGAAGAATTCAGAAACTGATCTGATTAGAAACAATAGATGTTATTTTTCCATATTGAGTTTGTATTATGTAAATTCAGAAATTATCATAATTTCTAAGTCATATTATCTAGACATTAAAATTATACATGCATTTTTATCATTAATACTAATGAAAAACAACTATAATATATAAACATTTCAATAAATTATGCTTCTTTTCCAGGCAGAGATCAATTTTAGATGTGTAAATCTATTGCCCTAAAAAGTTGCCTAATTTCCCACCAGACATATTACATGGACATTAATAAAGATATATATCTTGGAGCTGGAGGGGTAGCACAAGCAGTAAGGCATCTGCCTTGCCTGCACTAGCCTAGGACTGACAGCAGTTTGATTCCCATCATCCCATATGGTCCAGTAAGCCAGGAATGATTTCTGCGCGCATAGTTAGGAGTAACCCCTGAATGTCACTAGGTGTGGCCACCCAAAAACAAACAAACAAACATACATATATATATATATATATATGTGTGTATTTCACAAATGCTGCTAATTATAAATTTCATTCCCTTATACATACTAGGTGAATACAGATATATGATAAAGCACATTGTTAAATTGCTAAATCAAATAATACACTGTATATTTTAAAAAACATTATGCATATTATGTTTAAATACTAACTAATTGCATAGTTACAAAAATTAAACACACATTACAGACATGTCTTTGATACTAAATTATTCAACTAAGTTTGAGAAAAAAATTTCAATGCCTTATGTATTTGGAAATTAGAGCATTTTATAAATCAACACAGTTCCTACCATATTTGTTGTCAAGTACATTTTGGTCTCAAATAACTTCCCCCTAAAGCAGATATCTCTCTATGTTTAGGAGACTAATAATTACTAATATTTTAATGAAATGAATATCAACAAAATTCAACAAGACTTATAATTTATGATGACAATGAAATCTTAATGCTATTTCCTTCTAGCAGTGTAGCAAAATATTAATTCTACCACAATGACTTCTAAAATGTTTAGGGAAATCTTCATAACTTGAATATTTACATGTATGTTCTTTATCTAGATGATAAATAGATGCTAGATAATAAGATTGCTTCTTCAATGCTGCTAAGATATAGGATTAACTACTGATATAAATATTCCTTCATCTCATATTTTAAGACTAATTAGAAATATAAACCTTTTTCTTAGTCTATTAATGACTGGTTTGGTTTTTTTTGTTTGTTATTTCGTTTTTTATTTTCTTATAATTTTTATTTTACTCATAGTGGCTTACATATCATTCACAGCAATATTTTAGGTACATATTAACATTGAATCAGGGGAATTCCCACCACCGAATTGTCCTCCCTCTACCTCCGCTCCTGTCCTGCCTTCCATAGCCTCCACCCTCATCCCCAGGGCTGCTAGAATGAGTGGTCCCCTCCAAGCCTATCTTACTACTTCGTGATCTTTCAACTGTTTGGCCATGGTACCTCCATCATATCCCCCTCTAATTGGGAGGCGGGATTAGATAGTTACAGTTATGTGGTTTTGTTTGAAGAAGAGAAAAGTAATAAAATGGGGTAAAAATCAAATATGCCGAACATGTCCAGAGTCCTTCTAGAGGCTCTCATCCTCGGTTTGAGAGACAAAGGGGAAAAAGAAGGTGGAACACCACATCAGTATAAAAAGAAGTACCAAATAAAATATCCAGTGAGTGCTACAGCAATAAAGATAGGCACCACATACTTGCATGGACTTGAGATAAAAAACATGACAGAGCATAAAACGGAAGAAGAGAAAAGAAGAAAGAAAAAAATAAATAAATAAAAATGGAGACAACCAGTTCAATATCCACACCAAATCAAAGAAATCGACAAAAAGCTCTCTCTCTCTCTCTCTCTCTCTCTCTCTCTCTCTCTCTCTCTCTCTCTCTCTCTCTCTCTCTCTCTCTCTCTCTCTCTCTCTCTCTCTCTCTCTCTCTCTCTCCTCTCTCTCTCGCCCCCCCACCCCCGCATAGGCACAGTAAACATTGGAGTCATTCGAAAAAGAATTCCCTTGGTCTAAGAGATACAGGGTTTCTCCATCCTTAAAGTATATTGTCATGGGATTAACTATAGACTCCTTTCTAGTTCATTTGCTCTCCTGTTGGTGCTTTTGTGGTGTCTGGGAGACTTCTGCTCCATCTTGGGTGGTAAAATCAGGTCTCTGTACCTAGAGATCTCCATCTCTGCACATGAATGACTGGTTTGTTTTAGTCAATGTTCTATCAATAAAAAGTGTTTCTTTTTGACTGTAATAATTTCATAGATTAATCTTAGATTAATTAACATTTATTAACAATATTGCTGTTATTTGGTGCATTTTCCTTTCCTTTATTTTTTTTGTTTGTTTTTTTGGGTCACACCCAGTGATGCTCAGGGGTTACTCCTAGCTATGCACTAAGAAATCACTCCTGGCTTGGGGGACCATATGGAATGCCGGGGGATCGAACCACAGTTTGTCCTAGGTTGGCACATGCAAGGCAAACACCCTATATTACTTGTGCCACTGCTCCAGCCCCGAATTTTCCTTTTCTGATTATTTTTCAATTATGGGATATGACATTATGATTTGGGGAAGGACAACCACAGAGATAAAATCTCCTCTTTACATATATTAAAGGGAAATTCTGTCAATATAATATCATTTTTAATGTTAAATCTAATAATCTGAGTTAAGATAGAATTTGTGAGATTTTTTTCAGTGTGAAAAAAATTCCACTGTGTACAACTTAGTTCTAATAACTGGAGAGATATACTCTACCTTAAAGAAGAGAGATTAATTACATAAATAATTTACAATTATTCTGTGTCAGAGATAGTTTATTGATTCAAATTTATTCATTCACTTAAATAAATATAAACTCATCGATACTTATTTTATATTTTGAATTACAATTTGATTTGATATTGTTGTTTCTAAAAATCATCCCATTGTTGGCAACTAGAAGTCTATTCTTATAATGCCTGTATGCTTTTAAAATACTTTCATATGTGGGTCTTAAGTATGCACATAAATGTAGCAACAAGGTTGAAAGGCAATATAATGGAGAACTGATCTGATCCACACAAAATTTGGATTGGTAGTTGAGAGGTAAGTGGAGACACTGACAGAGTTCACAGAGAGGGTGATGTTGGAATTGTGTTCATGAGGAACTCCTATTAACAGAATTATAAATCACATGATAAAAGATAAAATGTATTATCATAAAATACAACAAATTAAAATCACTCTATTAATGCTTATTTGTATTTGGTGGTTTCCAGTTAATAGAAATACCCATATTGTGGGCAATATTAGAGGATTTGGGTTCATTTTGTAAATTTCTTGTCTCAGTATTAAATCAGTCTTTTTTTTTTTTTTGATTTTTGGGCCACACCCGGCGATGGTCAGGGGTTACTCCTGGCTGTCTGCTCAGAAATAGCTCCTGGCAGGCACGGGGGACCATATGGGACACCGGGATTCGAACCAACCGCCTTTGGTCCTGGATCAGCTGCTTGCAAGGCAAACACTGCTGTGCTATCTCTCCGGGCCCTAAATTAGTCATTTTTATCTAATTTTATTTAGTATTCATAAAGAAATAATATGAGAAAGGTAGAAACCAAGGACTGGAATCTCAGAACTGTTACTGGGGTGTTATTGCATTTATATTAATATATGTATGCAAGCAAATGCTATAATACAATCTCATTCATGAGAATTCTTGTCTAAATTTCTTTTCTATTTATTCTGTTGTTATTTATTCAACAATATTATTTTGTTTCTTAGTACTTATAGAATACTACCCAAGTACAATGTAATTTTTTCTCTCCCTATACATCACAGTTTGGAATAGGTTAATTGAAAAGTGAGTGAAAGAAGTGCTGAGACTTAAATAACTCTTTCTGAAGTCAAAATAACTGATCCAAAGAAAATGAAAAATATTATAGAAGTCGGCCATATTTACAAATAATGCCAGTTAATGATTGCTACAACCCCCGTGATAACAAATCCCGAGACCTAGGAAGGCACCAACTTTATAAAAGACCTAATTGCCAAAGCGAGGGTTCTTTTTAAAGTTGTCTGCTATTACAGGAAAATTTTCAAAGTAGTCTGTTCACCCAGAGAGGATGTTTGAAAGAAAAGATTCTTAAAAAATAAACTGTACTCACAGGCATTAGGGCCTCCCAAAGATATGCCTTAAACAATTTACCCGTATGCCTTTTTGGTAAATTAGCCTTATAATCTGTCAAGAAATTGAATATAAGTATTCTATCTTGTGCTTTGAGAGCTTGTGCTTGTGCTTGGTGCTTGTGCTATGAGAGCTTGACCCAACCTGATTCCTTGGCCTCGGTGACACATTCGCTAACCCCGGTAGACATCTTTCAAGGCACCCTAGAAGATTTCTTGTGTCAAGACCAATTGGTCTGTGACAAATGATTACTAGTTAAAAATTAGAATTTCATTATGACATAACAATGTGATTCTCCATATTTAGAACAGGATATATTTTATTTAGAAACTAGAATAAGAATGTCAATAATTTCTACATGATGGCATATAATAAATAGTGCTTTGGGTTCTGAAAAATTTATTATAATAGTTTCTTTTTTGAAATATTTTTATTTAAGCACCATGATTACAAACATAGTTGTAGATTTATTTTAGTCATTAAAATAACAACCCCTTCACCAATGCAACATTCCCATTATCAATGTCCCCCATCTCCCTCCTCCCCACCCTACCTGTATTCAAGACAGCATTCTACTTCATTGACATTGTCATGATAGTTGTAAGTGTAGTTATTTCTCTAATTGCACTCACCACTTGAGAGAAATAAGTTAGAGGGAGAGAGATAGACACAAAATAGTCTCACGCATCTATGGGTTTCATTGTAAAATTTAAACCACTCTTATTATTTATAATATTTCTATTAATAATATTTGCAAGATATCTTAACATGATTACCATGACAGATTAAAAGTTAAAACATGGTTTGATGAGTAATTTCTGAATATTGATGGCTGAAAGTGGTTTATCCCTAAACTCAATAGAATTTGAATGGTTTAACATGGCTAAAAGGTGCCAGGGCTGAGAAGAGCTTATAGTACAATGATTACAAGTGCCTGCCTTGCATCATGAAATTTCCATAGATGTTGCTGTATATTGCTGAATAAAATAGATTAGAATTTATAGCAAAAAACTTTAGGCAAGTATCCTCATTAATGAGATTGTATCATACTATTTGTATACATACAGTATCTGTATGCTCCTAGAACATTCTGAGTTACACAGCTATTTGGTATTCTTGGCTCTGCAGAAAGAATATGTAATCTGGTACATCGCATATGGTCAGGCCAAGCACCACAACTAACCCCATCAAGCATGTATATGAATATTGTGATTAAAAGGGTATGATCTCCGGCATGCTCATGACATACACCAAAGAAAAAGTGTGTGACACACTGTGAGCATCATTTTCCAATAGCAAAATGTTGAGTATCAATGAAATATGTGTGTTATCCACAACCAAAACAGAAACAACAATAACAATAACAACAGCAAGACCAAAGCAAAGGAAAAATATGACTAATGACCTTTTAGATCAGTATAGAGTATTTTTATATTTAAGATTCAATCATTATATCTGCACAACTTGTATCTTTGCAATTCTTACATGTCTTTAAAAAGTCAAAGCACAAAATTTCACACATTTGATAAATAGTGTTATGCCAAATTCAAATAGAAATGCAATTTTTTTACACTATTTTTAGTTCAACAATATTTTAGCTGGGTCTTTATCCTGCCAGTTTTCTTTCCTTAAATTTATGTTGTTTTGGGGCCACACCTGGCAGTTACCCTTGATTCAGTGAGCAAAGACTATACTCATGGTATTCAGGGGCCATGTAGTGACCAAGCACCTCAATATTTAAAATATGTGATCCAGCTCTTTGGGTTCTCTTCTCAGTCCTCTTTAACCTGAATATACAGTAAACCTATAGATGCAGGATACATGGTGATATATTCATATTAACAGGAAGAAAAATTATAGAGCTTTCTATGTTGTTCAACAATAATTCTTATTTAGTGGTAAAGTGACATGCTTATAAGTGAGAAAATTTCAAGTGTGATAAGTTCAAAGAAATTTCACCTTTTCTCTGTTAATCATTCAAATGTGTCATTCTGTCACCACTAAAATTTTTCATCTTTGGAGCCTAATTACCAAGGTCAATTTCTAACAATTCCTCCATTCTGTGACTATGAAAAATGAATGATTTGAGTAGTTGCTTTATTAAAAATAAAAAAGTCATATAAAATGAACAGGTGACATTCTTTTCAAGGCTTATAATTCATTTTATTAGCAGAATTGTGATTCATATAATTAATGAAACTTTAGCTGGATTTAAAGAGATAAAGCAAAAGTGTGTTGGTTATGCTGAAGAAGAAAACAACATTTGGACAGGATTAATTCTCTAGATTCTAATTTTTACATACTTAAATGTTTTAGCACCTAGATAAATTTAAGTTGTAAAATTTTAAAACAATCAAATCTCTAGAGCAACTTATTTCTAGTTCACCAATAACTCATCTTCATTTTCAACTATAGAGCATAGTTTATTCATTCATTGCTCATCTAAGATCAACTAAAGATTATAATTTTCTTCAAATATACAAGAGTTATGAACTTTGTGCATTGTACAGTTTCATGTAATTTTTAAAAATTTCTGCTTATAAAGTACATTATATTTAAACTAAAATAGTGTACATATTTGTTGACAAATTTACAGGTTTTTAGTAAAGAAGAGATTATGCATATAGTTGTATTTATATTTTATATGCAATATAGTGTATTTCTGCATGAGCTTTATAAACTAATTTCTCCATATACATTTATATTTTTTCACATTACCTCTATTAATCTAATCAGTATGCCATAATAAAATATTACCGATTGAATGCTTAACAACAGAAACTTGTTTTCTTGCACATTTGAAGGCTAGATGTTCAAGAATGAAGTTAGGCCAAATTTACAAGGATACATCATGGTTTAATACCATCACCTTCTTCGCATATCTTTACATGAACTTACAAGAGAGCATGAATGGCAAAAAGGAAAAATATTTTATATTTTCAATATTGTCTATGATATATGTATACAAACTAATTTGTTTTGATAAAATTTATCTTTTATGACCAAATTTCGTCTTAATTATATATCCCTCTTCCAAATATAATCACAGCAATGAGATTAGGTGTTTAAGAAACAAATTGTGGAAAGACAGAGATATTAATCTGTAAAAATATACCTCTAAGCGAGAAATTCTAATATTAGAAACTGTCTTTGAGAGTAAGATGGAAAAGCATATAAACACAGAAAATCTGTAATAGGAATCATTTGAACTAGTCCAAGTCAAATTGTAACAAAACATATAGACCCATGATGTAAGATAGGGAGAAAATGTTAAAACTGGGGGTCAGAAGTTTTTTTGTACAAGAGAAATTTGGATATTTATATCACCATTTGTGAAATATCTAACACAGGTAGGCAAAGACTTGGGCAGCTGAGGAGAAACATATGTCTACCTGTTATGTATCAGATTACCAAAACAAAAGATTTTTGCAGGGACCAGTCCACAGGCTCCACACACCCAATAATAGTATCCATTATGATATATATTATGATACAATTTGTTAAAAAAATAGCAATATGCATTAAAATATGCTGCTTTCACTTTAAATTATGTTCAGAAAAATTTATAATTTCTGATATAGCCAGTTAAAGACTCTATTGGACTTTACCTATGTCATAAAAAATAAAATTTTGCATCATGTTAAGAAGAGGGAAAACTTTTGTCTATACATGGATGGACAAGGAGGCTATTATGCTAAGTAAAAATAATCAAAGGGAGAGAGATGGATAGGCACAGAATTCTCACTCATCTGTGGGATAAGAAAAATATAAGAGTATGGTAATAATACCCAAAGACAATAGAGATGAGAACCAAAAGGACCAGACTCAATATGAAGCTTACCAGGAAGTGTGATAAGCACAGTTAAAGAAATAATTACACTAAGAGCTATCATGACAATGATAGTGAGAGAAATTGAAGGTCTTTCTTGAAGATAGGTAGAGGCAGAGGAGGCAAGTGGGGTATATTGGTGGCAGAAAAGTTGCACTGTGAAAGGAGGTGTACATATTATGAGTAGACCCAACTACAAACATATTTGTAACCTGGTGTTTAAATAAATATATTAATTAAAAAAATTGAGGCCTGAATGGTAACACACTGATAGGGCGTTTACCTTGTATGTGGCTGACCCAGGACAGATGTGGGTTTGATCCCAGCATTCTATATGGTCCCCTGAGCCAGGAGCGATTTCTGAGTACAGTGCCAGGAGTAACCCCTGACGCTCAGGGGTTATGACCCAAAAAACAACAAAAAATAATAAAATTAATTTAAAAAATGAAATACCTAACTGTTCTTGACAACATTTTGTTCTGTAGTTCTTTTACCCATAATAGCGTTCTTATTTAGCTATTGTGATTCCAAAACTTTCCTCTTATGTGGACAACATTGAGTCAAGTGGTCTGAGTACCAAGTCTAGCCTCTAGAATAGATGGATAGTTAGAATTAAAAAACAACAACGGGAAATTTGAATTAAGTTATTCTGATATAGGTCATCTATTCTAACTTTATATATTCATTAACATGAATCATTCAGATTGATGCTGATAAAGATGCTAGTTTCATTGGAGTTTTAAAAACCTCTAGCTAATGGAAAGAGTGATTTTCCTCCTGAGTAACAAAATCAATATAAGAACCTAAATACTCTGACTTTAATGTTGACCATAGTGAACTCCTATCATTATTCTCTGCTTGAGACACAGACCATTTTCAGTTCTGGTCACATCATTCTATTTCTAGGTTAGAGCATTCTTCCATTTATCTCCCTTGATTGTTCTCCTTGCTTCTCTGTCTCTGTCTAAGTCAGACACATTTTAGTTACTATTTGTGGCTGATGGAATAATAACCCTTCGCCAAGTAAAAATGTCCTAAAAATGGAACCCATCACTGGCTTACATCACATGAAAAATAAGAATTGATTTTGAAGATAAAAATACGATTATTTGTTAATCTTAAGATAAAAACTTGATCCTATGTTATGCCCATGAACTCAGTGTAAATACAAAAGTCTTTAACTATAGAAGGTATAGTAGCATGAGACCAGGGGAACCACCTTGTTGGTACTGAATACTGAGGGAAATAATCACAAGTGAAAGAATGCAGGTGACCTCTGTAACTGGACAGTAGAAAGTAATGACTATATTCTCCCAAAGGAATGCATAACAATCTATCTTAATGTTACTTCCAGGAGAAAGACAAATTGTGTGTTTATAATTACCGTATTTTTAAAATAGAAAGTTGTATTGCTTCATACAAATAAGTTTATGGCAAATGTAACCTTTTACAGTATGAAGATATTTTAAATGAACTTCCATAAAATATTTTCAAAAGTCTCCAGAATAGTTTTCTATGTGCTCTTTCACAAATTTTCTCAATTTCAATTAAACAAATACAATTTAGCTAATAATTGTCACTTTTGTGAGAATATGTGCTCAGTGAACACAGGATTTATATGCATATTATCAGAAATGTTCTCACTTTAATATAGTACATGCCTCAGTAAGCACTTGATAAATACTAATTACATAAAATAGATTTTAAAAAAAGAAATTAACTAAGGTTTGCTGTTTTGTGGTTATCAAGGACCAATATAGTAGAATAAATTTTATTATTTTAAAAAATATATTAAGCAAGGGATTGTTCTATGCAGTGGCGATGTTATAGCTGGGAGAAAAAAATATTTGATCCAACTATAGTACAATTACCATTAGTACTAGTATTTCCTTCCTGACTCATTAATACATTAATATATCTCTGTCTTTTGAATGGAAATCATGTTTTGTTTTAATTCTAAAAATAAGTGAATATCATTTTTAGGTCTCTTTACAAATAAAAAATAGATGTTTCTAGGAATTTGATATAAAAGATATAATTTGGTGGAAGAGAAAGAAATACCAACAAAGAGGTATCTTCCTAGGTATTCAAAGAACTAGGCTCCATGAGAACACAGTAAGATGTTAAACCAGAATCAACCCTTAGTGTGCCTAATCCTGAACTTGGTCTAAAACCTGTCAAGAGAAATGTGAAAGTTGTTTAGATTGCTGAAAAAAAGAAGCCATATATATTAGAAGTTGAGATACACTTCTGCATGTCTAATAAGCAGCAGAAAATGGTCCAATTCAAATACCACTGGAGTGGCCAAAGTAATCCTTGCACTATAGCTCCTGAGCATCAGTGCTTTCTTGAGCCCCAATTTGCACGAAGGCTTAGCAGGTTTGAAATACCAAAGAAGGGCCCAGGAACTCCTGAGAACTGTTTGGAAACACACCCCCTGATAAAAAAGGTAAAGTTCACTAATGCCTATTCATATCTGATTATTATGCAGATAGAATATCTGGTTACCATATAATTTATAGTATAAAATTAAACAATATTCTAATATCTCCATTAATATTATTCAGGATATATATTGTTTTCAGAAGTGTTAAAGTATTAGCAGTTAAATAATAAAAATAACAGTAAAGACAAACTTGCTTCTTTCACACACTTAAAAACAAATTGACAATAATAGAGCACTGAGGTTAATGGCAAATAGGGACATGATGATTTTATTGTCAAGAGATTTTTTTTTCTTTTAAGACATTATCAAACGCTGTAAAAAACTGATTATCTAAAGCCCAGTTATGCGAGGCTGCCAATGAACTGGAATAAATACTTGAAAATTGTTTCCAAACTTACTGTAAGCAACCAAATTCCTAGGAAAAAATAAGCAAATATCAAGAGAAGAGGCTGCTTTGTTGGCTAGGACATCAACCAAACAAACTCAGCAGAGAAAATCTAAAATAATTTGAGCAAGTAATCTTCGCATCTGTTGCTTAGAATTTTATAATCTGGTGTTTATGCCTTCTAAAAATTATCTCCAATCTGTGAGATTTGAAGATTATTTATTTTTATTTTAAATAGTTATTTACTATTATACATTAGAATAACCACTATCCAAGTCTAATGCATAAAATTTGTTAAATTTATCATTTTTAAATGTATGAATAAAATATCCAAAAACTATTAATTCCTCAATTAACAGTAGTTTGTTATAGTTTATAATATTATCAATTTAAATAAAATACATATACTAAAAAATATCATAAATTTTTTAGATTTATATACTACTAAAAGTAGTTAACTTGGAGCTGGAAAGGTAGTATAAGGATTAAGGTACTTACCCTGCAAAGTTCAACCCCAGTTTGATTCCCTTGCGGTGCATGTGATTGGTTCCTTGAGCCCCAACAAGAGTGACCCTTGAAATTAGCCAGGAATCAGACCTGAGCACAATAAGTATGACACAAAAATAAACAACATCCACAAAAATCAATAATCAACTATAAAGAAAAAATATTGAAGATTTCTAGGAGGGAAGAAAAAACATGTATCATATCTATAAGATTTTAAACTGACACCTCAGCACAATCCCTACAGTCTGATAGATACAGATATGACATATTCACAATAGTAAAAGATAAAAAATGCCAGCTAAAAGTTTTCACCTGCAAAATTGTCAAATATTATGGAGAAAGGGGGCTTTTTTCAGACAAATAAAATCTAATAGATTCCAATCACTAGACCTATCTTACAAGAACTGTAGAAAAGCATTAGTCTATAAGAAATAAAAATGAAAAATCAAAGTAATATTAAGCCTTCAGCAAGAAAATAAACTATACTATAGAATCAGAAATATCACCAACTGTAATGCAAGATGATAAAACATCATAGAAAATGAGATTTAATGTATTTTATAATTATAGAATATACTAGTCCAATTAATACCATTTTACATATAGAAAATTGAAAAAATCATCATGCTAACCATAAAACAATAAGATGGACCAGAAGCACTTAAAAGAAAAGAGAATAAAATGAGATAAGCACCAAAAAATTTCAGATTAAAAATATAATAGCAGCAGATGTAAACAAATGAAAAAGGACAGACGAAATCTAAAATATCCAAAAATATAAAAAAAACTAAAATGATTGCATTAACTAAAACACATATATAAATTTCAGCCTATAAGTGAATAGTCTGAACTCACCAATAGGAGAAAGAGTGACCAGAAATATTAAAGACACGGTATTCAGGAGCCAGAGCAGTAGCACAATGGGAAGGGTGGTTTACCTTGCACAGAGTTGAACTGGGTACAAGGGTTCTATCACCATCATCCTATTTGTTCCCTGAGTTTGCCAGGACTAATTTCTGAGTGCAGAGACAGGAGTAAACCCTGAGCCAGGTGTGGTGTACACACACACACACACACACACACACACACACACACACAAGACAGTATTAATCAATTCTATGTGTTCAGTACTTTTATTTGGGACAAAGAGAAAGTACAGCATGTATAGCACTATTAGATCCCTGGCGTCATATTTGATCTTCTAAGCACCACTGGGAATAATTATCAAAATAGAGAGCCAGGAGTAAGTCTTGAGAACTCTGAATTCACCCATGAAAAGATAAAGTAAATGCCAACAAAGCAAGAAAGGGGCAAAAATTGCTATTGTTGTAACTTTTAAATTAGACTATCAGGGGCTAAATAGATAGTACAGTGCATAGAGCATGTGATTTGTATGTAGCCAATCGAGCCAAACTAGTAGATGAAATCCCCCAGCTCTGAATATTATCTTTTAAGCACCACTAGAAGTGATCCCTGAGTGGAGAGCTAGGAGAAATCCTTAAACATGGA
Organism: Suncus etruscus; assembly: GCF_024139225.1. Lineage (NCBI taxonomy): Eukaryota > Metazoa > Chordata > Mammalia > Eulipotyphla > Soricidae > Suncus > Suncus etruscus. Next base: position 48,970,407 of record NC_064863.1, on the reverse strand, counting down.
TGAGTATGACCCCAGAAGTCAAATTAGTAATAAAAATTATAATAAAGTAGTTTCTGTTTTTTTTTTTCTTTTTCTTTAAATAAATGTAATACTTGGTAGAACACCAGAGCCTGGGACTATAAGAGTTCTACTTGAGGGACACCTTAGTTCAAACTGCAGGGGTTTCACATCTGAGTACAAGACCAAACAAGCTATCTCCAGACCTCTAAAATAGACTTTCATTGGTTGATCTATTAAGATCTTAGTCTACCACTAAATGGAGTTATTAGATCTCCCTACCCTCCACTCAGTTTTGGCCACATCATTTAGTTCTTGGGCTTACTGCTGGTTCTCCACTTAGTGTTCAGTATTAGAAATGCTTGGGGGACCATACTGGGTGCCCAGGATAGAATCCAAGTTTGAACTACAAAGTAGATGCTCTGTCCACTAGACTATATTTCCAGTCACATATCTTTCTTTATACCAAATAATATTTTGCTATCAATAGCAGCTGAATGTCCTCCCTAGGGCATGAGTCCTATCTACTTTAGTTTCTATAGGCATCTTTCTTGTTGACCATGTTCTTATTGAAGTCATCAATAATATATTTTTATAACAAAAAAGTAGGACTGTTTGTTTCTTTCTTTTAATAAATCCACCAGCATCATTTTATATAATTTAAACAGCCTTGCTTGACATGATTTTCTGTGATCTGAAATAGTTTCCTCGGGAACCAAGTCTATTTCTCATGCTGTTTACTCTTTTGTCTTCCTTTATTGTTCTTCCATCTTCAAATAAATTTTAAATATTTGGATTTCTTTCCTTTATGTTCCATTGAATCATCAAGAGATCTTCTGGTTCTCTATTATGTTACCCCATTGGTTTCTTTGTTAGCTGTTTTTTTTTTCTCTTATGATTGTTATTTAAGTTCTTATTTGATGCATCCATTTGAATACCTCACATATGTTCCAAAATTAGGTCTACAATAAAATTCTTTATCTTTTATTCTATGATATAGGGACTAAGTGAAAATACATTCTTCAATTTCTAAAGTCAACTTTGGTCCAATGGAATTTTTACCATACTGAGAAAACTAATTTAACTGTGGCAGGGAGCCTTTGACATAGACACAATGATTTTCCTGGTTATTGGTGTTTCTCCAAGTTCAAAACATAGTCCTTTGATGACTATTGAGTAAATAAGGAAAGTAATAAATTCCTTTAGCCATTTCTTATCTTTACTAAGTCCATTGAAACTGAACTCTAAGGCCATATTAGGGGTCCTCAAACTATGGCCTATGGGCCACATGTGATCCACTAATAACATTTATCTGGGTTGCTGGGTGTTTTTGCTGCTACTACTTGTCCTGCTTAGCAGTCAACTAAGCCCACAGTGTGCTATTGTGGTATGTGCACCACTCTCCCTTACTCCCCTCCTTCTCTCTGTCTCCCAGCACTTCTTTTCAGTCTAGGGCAGGGGTTCTCAAATTACAGCCCTCCAAAAACAGGCCCATAGTTCCCATTGATATACTGGTAAGTTTGTTGATTTAACTTTACTAGTTCTTCATTTTAAATATTGTATTTGTTCTTGGGTTTTTTGTTGTTGTTGCTGTTGTTCTTGTTTTTACCTGAAAATAAGGTATGTGTCATGTGCATAGGAATTTGTTCATAGTTTTACTTTTTTAACTATACCCAACCTTACAATGGCCTGTGGGACAGTGAACTAGCCCCCTGGTTAAAAAACTTGAGGGTCCCTGCTAGAGGGAGCAGGATATAGAGAATCCATACAGAAAACTGGGAGAAATGTGGAAGAAAAAAAAGAATCAAATCATAAAAAATAAAACTTTCTCAGACAAAACAGACTATTGGTGAGATTTTATTGCAGAAAGACAATGCACAGCTGGGGAAACTGATGATAGTTTTGTGATTAAATAAAGGCCTTTCTAGAATGCCTCAATAAAGTAGAGCCTAGGTCTTGCTACAGAAAAAATTAGACTATGCACTCAAAATTTTGGAAGATAATGAAATGAATCTAGTTTAAAATGTAGTCAGAGGGCCAGAACTATTATAGAGCATGGAAAGTGTTTTCTTGCATGCATAAAACCCACATTTGACTGCCCTCATACAGGATCCCAAAGCACCACCTAGAGTTTTCTAAGCTCAAAGTCAAAATAAAGCCGTGGACATTTCCTGGTAGTAGCTTATAAAACAAAACCACAAAGAAAAGTAAACATGTGATCATCCTCATGCAAAAAATTGCCCGTTTGTGAACTGCAACTTCTCATTGCTTACATAGACACACACACATACATACACCTGCACACAGGGACACAAATAAAAAAATCACACATATGAATAGTCTCCTAAAGGTAGGTTTTGCATTATTTTGGAGGAATTAATTTTAATCTTTATTATATTTACACTGAATAATCTGTTATACATCCAAACAGAATGATTAATTTGGGGAAAGAAATATCTGGTAGTGACTACTGGCTGTATAAGAGAATGAACTTTGGTCTGTGATATTCCTGATGCTATGCCCAGGGGTGAGGTTTCCTGAATGGACAGCCACACATGACTATCTTTTACCCACTTAACACTTGCTTCTCTGGTATTGGGGAAGACTAACAATGACATAGGAGAAAAAGCACCAGAGACACAAAAGAAACCATGGTAAATCAACATAAAAATCCACCATTCCTAATGGATGAAGATTGCAATCTGGCAAATGCAATCAGTACTAAACCCTACATAATGTCTCAAAAATAGAGTTCAGAGTGAAAATAACTAGACTGTTCGATGGTCTCAAACTTAGAAACAAAATGTATGGCCAATAAAACACAAAAGGACACGAGAAAATAATGAGAAAAATACAACTTAAATATCAAAACTGAAAAACTTGGTAATAAAATAAAAAATTTATTGGAAAGCTTCATGAGCAGAATAACAGCTGCTGAGGACAGAATCAGTGAGCTCAATGAAGTACAGAAAACTTCCATACAATAATAAAAATGAGAAAAATTCAAAAGAAAATAAAGACAATAATAAACCTTTGAGGTTAAATTCAAAAGAAGCAATATAAGAATCGAGATGCTTGAGAACCAGAAAGAAACACATTATTCTTTAGTGCACAAGGGACAATTCTGCAATATAGACCACTTGTTGGGTCATAAAACACACCTCCATAAAATCAAGAACAAAGAAATTGTATCAACTATCTTCTCAGACCATGATGTGCTGAAAATAGAAGTGAATTACAAATAAATTAAGAAATAATTTGCACACCTGGAAATTAAATAGCTTACGACTGAACAACCAGTGAGCTTGGAGAATAAAGCAGAAAATAAATCAAAATAGTCTTGGAAACGAATGAAAATGAAGACATGAATTATCAATAGTTATGAGACTAAGTAAAAGTGTTATTTAAAGGAAAATTTATAGTTTTGCATGCATTTATAAAGAAGGAAGGGCCTATATAAATAATTTAATGGCCTACCTTAAGAAATTGGGAAATGACCAACAAAATGAGCCAAAGACAGGCAGGAGGAAGAAAAATTATAAAACGTAGAGTGGATATAAGGAAATGGACACCCTCAATAAAATAAAAAAGATCATTGAAAGCAAGAGAAATTGAAGAAATAAAGGGAGAATTGAAGAAAAAAATCTCAGTAAAACATGTCTCACAAGACTCACAAAGAGAGTCCTAAAACTTAAAACATAAATGAAAGAGACACTACAGAAATTTAAAGGGTAATTAGAAATTCCTTTGAGAATCTTTGTGCCACAAAAGAAGACAACCTAAAAGAAATGAATGCACTATTGGATTTCTATAACATTTCCAATTTGAACAAAGATATTTTGCAATACCACCAGAACATACCTATCACTCTTGCGAAAATTGAAGTAATCATCAAAAGGCAACCCATTTTACAAATTAAATATGATTCCCTTAAAAATATCCATGACATTATTCAAAGAAGTGGATCAAACACTTACGAAGTTCATCTGGAACAATAAATACCCTTGAATAGTTAATGCAATCCTAGGGAAAAGAAAAATGGGAGGCATTACTTTCCCCAACTTTAAACTGTACTACAAAGCAATAGTTATCAAAACAGCATGGTATTGGAATAAAGACAGACCCTCAGATCAGTGGAATAGGCTTGAGTGCTCAGACATTGTCCCCCAGACATACAATTATCTAATTTTTGACAAAGGAGCAAGAAATCCTAAGTGGAGCAGGGAAAACCTCTTCAACAAGTGGTGCTGGCAGAACTGGTTAGCCACTTGCAAAATAGCGAATATAGACCCCCAGTTACCATTATGTACAAAGGTAAAATCCAAATGGATTAAAGACCTTGATATCAGACCTGATACCATAAGGTATATAGAACAACACGTCAGTAAAACACTCCATGACATTGAGACTAAAGGCATCTTCAAGGAGGAAACTGTACTTTCCAAATAAGTGGAAGCAGAGATCAACAGATGGGAATACATTAAACTGAGAAGCTTCTGCACCTCAAAAGAAATAGTGCCCAGGATAAAAGAGTCACCCACCAAGTGGGAGAAACTATTCACCCAACACCCATCAGATAAGGGGCTAATATCCAAACTATACAGGGCACTGACAGAACTTTACAAGTAAAAAACATCTAATCCCATCAAAAAATGGGGAGAAGAAATGAACAGACGCTTTGATAAAAAATAAATACAAATGGCCAAAAGGCACATGAAAAAATGCTCCTCGTCACTAATCATCAGGGAGATGCAAATCAAAACAACGATGACATACCATCTCATACCACAGAGATTGGCGTACATCACAAAGAATGAGAACAATCAGTGCTGGTGGGGATGTGGAGAGAAAGGATCTCTTATCCACTGCTGGTGGGAATGCCATCTAGTCCAACCTCTATGGAAAGCGATATGGAGATTCCTCCAAAATCTGGAAATTGAGCTCCCATTCGACCCAGCTATTCCACTCCTAGGGATATACCCTAAGAACACAAGAACGCAATACAAAAACCCTTTCTTCACACCTATATTTATTGCAGCACAATTCACAATAGCCAGGCTCTGTAAACAAACAAGATGCCCTTCAACAGACGAATGGCTAAAGAAACAGTGGTACATATACACAATGGACTATTATGCAGCCATCAGGAAAGATGAAGTCATGAAATTTTCCTATACATGGATGTATGTGGAATCTATCACGCTGAGTGAAATAATTCAGAGGGAGAGAGAGAGACGCAAAATAGTCTCACTCATCTATGGGTTTTAAGAAAAATAAAAGTCATTTTTTGCAACAATCCTCAGAGACAATGAGAGGAGGGCTGGAACTTCCAGCTCACTTCATGAAGCTCACCACAAAGAGTGGCGAATGCAGTTATAGAAATAACTACAAAGAGAACTACCATAATCATGTGAATGAATGAGGGAACTGGAAAGCCTATCTAGAGTACAGGTGGGTGTGGGATGGGAAGGAGGGAGATTAGGGACATTGGTGGTGGGAATGTTGCACTGGTGAAGGGGGGTGTTCTTTACATGACTGAAACCTAATCACAATCATATATGTAATCAAGATGTTTAAATAAAGAAAAAAAAGTAAAAGAAAAAAAAACAGAACCGGTGCATTTACTAGTGAATTTTTTTTAGATCGTTCAAAAGGACCTACTGAAATGCTTTTAAATCTCCTCCAGGAAATTAAAGAAACTTGAAATTGAAGAAACACTCTCAAACTGATTCTGTGAAACTGTCATCACCATGATACCAAAAAACAGAGAGATATATTAAAAAGAGAGTCCTATAGGTCAATATTATTGATGAACACAGAAGCAATGATTCTCAACAAAAATTATACAAAGTAAAATCCAACAATCCATTTAAAATATTTTACATCATGACCAAATAGGATTAATTTCAAAGATATAAGGATGGATTACCATATGTTAGTAGATCTATATAATACCATGTCATTGATAGGAATAATAAAAATTATATTATTATATCAATCAATGCAAATAAATCATCTTACAAGATCCAATATCAATTCATGATAAAAATTCTCAACAAGATGGTATCTGAAGGAACTTTCCTCAATATACTTAAAGGCATTTACCACAAAGCCAAAGAAAACATTGTACTTAATGTTGAAAGTCTTTTCTTTTTGGCACAGGAAAAGTTCTCCCACTCTTACCAGTTCTCTTCCATATAATACTGGAAGTATTTGCCATTGCAATTAGGAAGGAAAAGATATCAAGGGTAACACAGAGGAAAAGAATAATTAAAATTATTATTACTTGAGGATGACACTATCATTAGAAGCCCTAAAGAGTATACAAATCTATTCTAGAATTAATAGATTTTTACAATAATGTAGCATGCTACAAAACTAATATACAAAAATACATGGATTTTTAATATACAAATAGTAAAAGAATAGAAAACCATTTATAAGCAACCTCATTAAAAATTTGCCTCAGAAAAGTAAGTGCCTCAGAATCAATGTAACAAAAGACCTAAAAGCCCTATATAAAGAAAACTACAAAATACTATTTTAAGAAATAAGACAAATAAAGACAATCCCATTCTAATGGAGAGGGATGACTAACATAATTAAAATCAAAATACTCTCCAAAGCACTGTACAGATTTCATGCAATAGCTCGGGTATACTAATGAATGACATATTTAAAAAATAGATCAAATAATTCAAAAATTAATATGGTACAATAAACTTTCATGAATAGCTAAAATGATCCTTGGGAAGAAGTATATGAGAAGCATTATTTTTTCTAATTTCAATTTTTCCTATAAAGTATCAGTAATTAAAAAACATGGTAATATAATAAAGATTGTCAAATTAAATTAATATCCTGGAAAAATTCCTAAGGTATGTGATAAATTAATCTTGGTATAACAGAACAAGTTTTAACTGAAGTTAAAAGCATTTTCAAGAATGAGACACCTTTAGGGAAACACCTGGAAGCAAAGATAAGCAAATGAGACTACATTAAACTATGAAGCTTCTGCACCTCCAAGGAAATGGTGGCCAGGATAAAAAGACTTACTCAATCCATCTTATGGGGTTAATACCTGAGATATATAAGTCAGTAGTAGAACTCATCAAGATAAAAAAGCGAACTCCACCAAAAATGTGAGAAAGAGATGACCAGAAACTTCCTCAAAGAATTATAGATGTCCAAACAGACATTAAATTGTTTCAGATATTATCAGAGAGATGCAAAGAGTAAAGAAGAGTGAAATATTCTCTGTCAGTACAAAATTTAAGCACATTAAAAAGAATAAGTGCAACTAGTTCTGTTGCAGATTCAGGGAGAAAGGTACTCTTATTCACTCCTGATAGGAATTTTGATCATTCCAGTCTTTTTGGTAAATAATTTAGACATTCCTCAAAGAAACTTCCCAAAAATATTCCTCAAAAATTGACATCTCAATGATCTAACAATATCACTCATAGGAATATAGCGTAGGGTCCCAAATAAGCAATCCATAAAAGGTATCTTTACAACTATGTTTAATAAAGCTATATTTAAAATAGCCAGAATCTGGAAACAACTCAAGTACCCAAGAACAGATGAGTGGATAAAGAAAGAGTGGTACATCTACACAATAAAATACTATGAAGCTGTTAGGAAAAAAGGAAGCCATAAATTTTTTTATATATTAGTTATTATGGATAATAAATTTTGATCAAAATCAGTCAGAGGAAGATGGAAATACATAGAATAATTGCATTCTATAAGAAGAAAGATAATGTGGTTATAACCAAACATAATAGAGAGTAGGACTAGGAGGACGGTTCCATGGCAGGAAGTTTGCCACAATGAGTGGAGGAGTGCATTTAGAACAGAAAATAGATCACTATTACAATGATAGTTGGAAATGATAACTCTGGACAAGAATTGGAGGTAATAGACATTGTACCATTTCAGCAATAAAGTGGAAAACTACAGTGCCTGAAAGATAAAAAAAAAGGTCATGTGAAGAGACAGAGGAAATAAGAGAGAGAGAGAGAGAGAGAGAGAGAGAGAGAGAGAGAGAGAGAGAGAGAGAGAGAGAGAGAGAGAGAAGAAAATGTCTGTGATAGTTTCAGGAATGGGTGAATAAAGGGGAATGTGATAGGGAAACTGAAGACATTGTTGCAGGGAAAAGTGCATTGATGAACAGATGGACACTGAATGAATAAAACTCAATCATGGACAACATTGTAACTGTAATACATAGTGCTTCAATTAAAAATGTCTTAAAAAGGGTCAGAGAGATAGCACAGCAATAGGGTATTTACCTTGCATGCAGCTGCGCATAACAGACCTGGGTTCGATCCCTGGTGTCCCATATGGTTCTCCAAGCCAGGAGTGATTTCTGAGCGCACAGTTAGGAATAACCCCGGAGCATCACTGGATGTGGCCCAAAAACCAAAAAAAAAAAAAAAAAAGTCTTAAAAGTAAATATATAGGCATAGACTGAAATAGATATATTTATTCTAAGTAAATTCACCAATGGTAAAGATTAAAAATAGACATACACTCTTTGTAATACACATTTTCAAGATTCTAAATGGAATTCAGTGAACCAAATGAATAATAATTTTCTTTAAAGAAAATGGAAATGATTGGGACCAGAGTGGTGGCGCAGCAGTAGGGTGTTTGCCTTGCACGTGGCTGACCTAGTATGCAACAAGGTTCAATCCTTCAGCATCTCATATGGTCCCCCAAACTAGGAGCAATTTCTGAGCATCACAGGATGTGGCCCAAAAACAAAACAAAAAAAGGATTACAAAAATCAAGCTTAATTGCTAAAAATTTTTAAATGTATATTAGCCATGAAATAGGGTTGATATAATTTTAATCTTTTTTACAAGATGACTGAAGGTTAAACAGGTCAGTGAATTCTTCAAACTGAAACACAGAAAAATATATTCAACATGTTGAAACAAAACATCTGAGATCTGAGAGTCAATATTAGATGTTTTAACATGCATGACACTGGATTCTGAGAAAGAAGAAATAAAAACAGAGTAGAGGAATGTTTTATAAATATAGTGACAGTATTTTAAAATAAATGAAAGTCTTCATTCCTTAACTCAAGAGAGCCAATAAAACACAAAAGGAAATATTCAGGAAATCACAAAAAAATTATAGTGAAAACATTGAAAAAACTTTAAAAAAGATAAAAAAATATACTATGAGCAACCAGAGAAATATACCCATTTTACATATGTAAAACATAAGCTTTAGAGTGGAAGATGATCTGTGGGCATGTAGAAAGAAAGAAAAGGATTTATTGGCATAAAGATGTGATTTGTTTTGACAAAGGTAGAGACTGTAACAGGTAGTGTCCAAATATGATTTTTCTGTATTACATAATATCCTATATGTGCATGCAATTATCAGCAAGAGTCATTTATTTCACCACAACTGATTTTTCCTTTCCTTCCATTTGCCTCTGCATGAAACCTTTATCTCTGATTCTCTTTTGCCATTTCTGTCATTAAGGCTTATTTATATTAAATTTTATCATATAAGACATGGAGGGCAGAGAGAGAATACATGGATTTAGGTAGTTTTCTTACATCCTGTTTGATTCTCAGTAGCACATCTGGAGCAAGCTCCAAGCACTAAGAGGTGTAGTCCAACATAAAATAAATAAGTGGAAGAGATGTCCTAAAATATAGGTATATAGAGTCCTTAAGTTGTGCTCTGATGAATAGTTTCTTTCCCTTGCTATATAGTATTGGATAGATGTACAAATAGATGTATTGGCAGAGCTGTACAAAAATATTGCTGAACATAAGCTAATGGTGGCAGCTTAAAATGTGTACTTTGATTACTTTCTTTTAATAAAAAAACAAACTAGGGTTAAACATCATATATTATAACCTCTGGCAAAGTCTACACACACTAAAAAAACAAATATATAACACAAACACTTGTGCCACCCCAGTTATTGCAACAACAAAAATTACATGATACATCTTAAACATGTTTTGTTAAATAAAGATGGCTTATTTTTTTCCTTTGAAAAAGAGTTTTCTCTAAGGCAATTTACACAGAAAAAATTTGAGAGGAGGAAAACAGAAATATGCCTAGGTTTCTCCAGAGTGGGGGTTGGGAAATTTGCCAAAGAAGAAGTCTTACTAAGGTTAACTTTTTTTAAAGTATATAAAAGAGCAATAAAACAGTGGGCAGGACACTTGCCTCAAATCCTGTATCAGGTTTCTATCCCTGGCACTATAACATATGGTCCTTGAGTTCCACCAGAAGTGATACTTGAGTAAGCCAAGAATAAGATGTAAAATTTACCTATTTACGTTGTAAATACTGCCAGGTATGACCCTACAAAAAAGAAAAGAAAACAAGAACACTCCCACTAAAACCCTTATTTATCTCTATTTTTAAATAAGATAGTAATATAATCTGGAATTAAAGCTGTTACCAAAACAAACCTGGTTACTGAGGCCTTTTTAGGATGGTACAAGCCAGTATACACTTTGGATTGAATTTCAATGGTCGTCCCAGGAAAGATTTCAGAGAGAAGCTATGATAGTACCAAAACCTAGTAGGCCTGAGACACCATGAGGCTAAATCGTCCTAGTGATAAATTAAGGGTGTTCACGGCTACATAAGTGGCTGTGCAACATCTTCAAATTTCTCAGTACTGGCAGTCCAGTAGGAAAATAGAAAATTAGATGGTAAATTGCAGAAGCCCACTATAATTAATGATATGATAGCATAAATGTCTCTACTAGCACCTAAAAGTTCAGCAAATACCCAGACAATAACTTTAGTAACACCATTTTGTGTAATATGCTTTAGCAAACAATAAATAAATCATTTTGTGCCTGTTTAAAGGGGAGAGGCTGGGGAGCAATTTGGGACATTGGTGGAGAGAAAATGAAACTTGTGGTGGAATTGGTGTAGGAATACTGAATATATAAAATTACTGAGATTATGAACTTTGTAAATGACAGTGTTTCAATAAAATTTCAATTAGAAAATAAAGTGATTCAATCTATTGACATTATAATGGAGACTTGGTACTTTTGTAAAAAGCACATCATATAAAAAATGAAGACACAGAGAAACAATCTAGCCATAAAGAGACATGATTTGCCTTTAAAACAGAAAGTACTTATTCTTTTAACATTAATATTTAATTATACAAGTTTAATAATAAATGTTATAATAATAAAAATATATACTAATACTTGATTCCAAGATATTTGTCTGTAATTGTATGTTATTTGAGTATGTACATGAACTAAGAGTTTAAGATAGAACAATTTGCCCTCAGGCAAATTTTAAATTCAATATTCTGCTACAATATTTTGCTACAGTGAGTAACTGTATTTTTCACAAAATGTCTACCATTTTCTGAAAAATGCATTTGAGGGATTTGTCTTGCTTGTTCCTTTGAAGCCATCAATGATGGCACTTGTCTTGTGTTGGTGTCAGTCTCTTTTAAACTCATTACCCTGAACAAACTGCCATGCAGTTTGTCTTATGTTACCCAGGGTTTTACTGTCTTGCTGTCCCCTAGAAGTGCTACATGCTGGCAGTGAAAAATAAATACACTATGAAGCTATTAACATATTTTTCTTCCTTGCTGTCATTTTCACAAGACTTATTTAAAAAAACCTTGCAATAGCAATGCATATGCCCACTTATTATTAACAAATTTTGTGTATTTAAGAAATTTATAAGGCAATAATTCCATAGATGTCTAAATGCTAATGAATTTAGAAATAAATTCCTAGCTGAATCCCTTGATGATCTATACATTTATAAAACTTTATTATAGAGTCCTAATCAATTGAGAAAAGCAGTTTAAGTCAGAAATGCTAGCTTATTCATATGAACATGATTAGATCAATTAGCCTACTAATGGTACCTGCCAGTTCATTTTTAGAAAAGGCTCAGTAGCAATAAAATTAAAGTATAATAATAAATTTTCTTTGTTCTGGGTATTAAAGAAAGAAAAACACTAAAAATCTTTAACTTTGTCTTCAACATTAATCAAATTGTTATAAAAAGTTCGGAATGGGTTATGCTATCAAATGTGAAATATATTGTGAAGCATTTCTCATTAAAGAAAAAATTACTTCATGCAATCATTTTTAATTGCTAAGAATGCAATTATCTTTACAATTTTACTCTGTTTAGGAATAAATTGAGAGAAATCCATATTGTAACATTTTATATCATACTTCTAACTTTTCTTTACCAGTGCATCTCCAGCGTTATAATAAATTCCAGTTATTTTTTCTGAAGTAGCAGAATGGTACTTTAAGGCAATGCAATAAAAGTAAATAACAAAGCCTTTACTTATATTTGTGTAATAGAAATATGTTAAAATAATCAGAAAAATATAGTTTATTATAATTTTGTGTAACAATGTATTTTATTTTTTTTCTTATCTTAGAAACATAAAGTATGATCTACAATGGACCCTAAAAATAAGGCAATTTTTTTTTTTTGGTTTGGGGTCACACCCAGCAGTGCTCAGGGGTTACTACTGGCTCTATGCTCAGAAATCGCTCCTGGCAGGCTCAGGGGACCATATCAAATGCTGGGATTCGAACCACCAACAAAATAAGGCAATTCTTAATATTCACAAAATAATAAGACAAGACTCAGAAAATGTTAACTAGAAAAATTATAACTATATGAAAGAATTTTTTACTTATTATATTTGAATTATATTCAAAGAGCATTTCTCTTACTGTAAAAAATGCCAGTTTTTTAATTAAAAAAATAAAAGTGATTTTTTTGAAGTTGAATTTTTAGAAATATTTAACAAAATTACTTCTAGCAGCATAAAACTAAGAACAAATACATACATATAGCTCCTTTAAAACACAAATCCAAACAATATTCACTGTACATAAAAGTCTTAAAATGCTATGAATAGCATAAACTACTAAAAAATGTAAAATTTGTGCTTCAAACAAAATAAAGGTATTTTTATTCATAATCAGTTTTGTTGATTATATAGATGACATTACTAGTTATTAAAAATGAGAGTCAAGACAAACATTAGAAATTAAAATTTCATATTTCAGAGATCAAGAAAGGAGCTCCAAAAATTGGAGCTCACACATGCTTTTTATGTTCCAAGTTAGATCCATGGAAACATATGATTCCCCCAGCTCTAAATGGTATAATTTTGGTAGCTTCAGAACCTCGAGGTTCAAGTACTTAAACTAATAATCATGATATAGACAGAATAAATATTACAGAGTATAACCCCTAAGCTGTCAAAACTGCAGGGAAAGTTTCTGCAAATAAAAATTTGCATTTCAAATTATTTTAATATATTACTTTAAACAGATCTATTTTCCATGCTTTTAACGCTTATATAATAAAGTAAAAAGTACTTGACATATAACACCCTGTGTTTTTATTCCTTGTACAACAAGCCTCCCCACCTATCCAGTACTGCAGAATATATAGTCACACCTCCACACCACCATCAACTATGAACAGGAGTATCTTATGCAAGCAAAAACAGAGAGAGAGAGAAAGAGAGAGGGAGAGAGAGAGAGACAGAGAGAGACAGAAACAGAGAGAGACAGAGAGAGACAGAGAGAAAGAAAAGAAGAGTTCAATTTCATTTCTTTTTTATTTTTCCTACTTTGTTGTTTTATGAAGAATTTATTAAAAGTTCTTCAAACGAGGGGTAAAGTATCTTTTCAGCAGTCAAGTTTGCATGACAATTTATAAAAGAAAACCAAACTATATTTTCTGCTAAAAACCAATTCAATATCTTAAATAAAAGATGTATGTCCAATGTTAAAGAAGTAAGTCATAAAACATTTTAAAACTCTATTTCTGGGTATTTTAATGGAGAAAGTTGACATTATACATTTATAGTATTTTCTTTAATCTCCATAACCATTTTACAAGATGAGCATGCATAAATGTCAAAGATAGGAATTTGGTGCATGTTGTCTATCTCGGACAAAGTGAAAATTAAAACAAAATGATGAAATGCATTCTTAAAAATTAATTTTTTTCTATTATTATAAGTTACATTAAAAATGTATTTGTTAAAAATAAATATCATAGTAGCTGGAGAGGTGGCGCAAGTGGTAAGGAGTTTGCCTTGCCTGCATTAGTGTAGGACAGACTACAATTTGATCCCTCAGTGTCCCATATTGTCCCCCAAGCCAAGAGCTATTTCTGAGCATCACCAGGTATGGCCCAAAATACAAAATAAATAAATAAAATAATAAAAATAAACATATTAAAACATGCTTTAAAAACTGATATTGTTTCAAATTTTGATATTTTGTAATCTTAAAATCTGGTATTTGCTAATTTTTTTTACCATTTGATAAACTCAGACTTCCACTAAAATAAATATATTGCATTTTATTTATTTGTGTACTTTTTCACATAAGGCAGCAGTAATAAAGAAACAGTTGTGCATTGTGTGTAATGCAGGGCTTATAAAAATAAAAATATATTGTCCACTATTCTGAGAATTCAATAAGTGGATAAAAACATATGTGCAAATAGAACTGGACCTATTCTATATAAAATCAAATATTGAAATATTGTGGTACACAGTAAAGTGTAACATGCTTTATAAATGTCAAGGAAAGTATAACTATTTCTATTTGATATAGTAAAGAAGATCTTCAGGTGAGAAAAGATATTTGTGCAGGTTCTTGGGAGTTAAGTAGTTGGACTTGAAGAAAGAATGAACATTATGCATATAGACCTATATATACATATTTAAACCAACAATGAGGTTATCTGATTGGAAAAGATGGTATGTGGTGATAGAGTAGAAGCTGTATTTTTTAAAGACATTGTTGAGAACTATAACTGCATATTATAGGTCAAATATATGAAGAATTAATGCCAAAATTAAGAGGGTTATTTTATTTTATTATTGGTAATTTTAAGTTAAAAATGGTATATAGAGTCTGTCTTTAAGAAAAAAATCTATGAGAGATAGCACAGCAGTAAGGTATTAGCCTTGCATGCACCAACCCAGGAGGGACCAGGTTTGATTCCTGCCATCCCATATCATCCCACAGCCTGCCCGAGGCAATTTCTGAGTGCAGAGCCAGGAATAATCCCTGAGCACCATTGGGTGTGGCCCCTAAACTAGTCAATCTATTACTAAATAAATAAAATTTAAAAAAGAAAAAAGAAAAAGAAAAAACTCTCAGAAGATATACAATTACAGAGAAAACTGACAAGGAAAAAAACAGGTTTTCAAAGAGGAAAAAGTTAAAAATGAGCCCTTTAAAATAAAGTCTTAAAATTATGTTTTAAGATAAAAATAACCACCAATCTGTATATGGAAAAAAATCTTTGCATCACCAATCATAAGTGAAAAGAGATATCACTTTGCACAAGTGAAAGTTGCACACATCTCAAGAAGCAAACAGTCTTTGTTAGAATGTTAGAGTGAATGTGTCAGAAAATAAACCTTCATCTAGTTCTGGTGGGAATGTCACTTGTTTAACCCTTTTGGAAAATAATAGGGAAACTTCTCAAAAAAAAAAAAAAACTAAGAATTGAGACAGAAAATGACCCATAATTACATTTCTTGGCAGTTAACTCAGGGACCAAAAACTCTATTCAAAAAGAACAAGTGCAGCCAGATCCTCATCTATTGGGAATAGTGCTCATTGCATCACTACAATGAGCTCTATTCACAGTAGTTGAGATCTGGAACCAGTCCACGTGTCAAAAAATAAATAACTGAATAATAAATCTATAATAAATTGTACTTACATACAATGAATGTCCTATTACTTAACTATAAGAAAAGATGAAACCATGCTATGTGCTGCTACATGGATGAAAATGAATTATGGAACAGTTGAGTGAAGCTAATCAGAAAAAAAGAGCGAGTACACAATTACCTATCACATATGTGGCATATAAAGAAGATTAGTAAGGAAATAACAAATTCTGTTGCCTAACATGACAGAATGTATAAACGTATCTCCAGAACTGAGCTTAAAACATGATGAAAGATTAAGGAAAAGAAGGAATTTTAGATGGGAACCCTATGACAACAGGGGAAGAAAATTATCAGTTTGGTTTATTAAGATGGGGGGTAGGTAAATTAGTAGGTAAAATGAAAACCTCACTGGAAAGTCTCTCCAAACAGTAAAAGCAGCTGAGGAAATAATCAATAAGCTGAGAGATCAGGCGCATAATAATACCATACAACAGAAGAGATTGGGAAAGAGCCTTTAAACAAGCTATCAGACAATAGAAAAAAAAAAACAAAGAATGTAAACAAATAAAAATAGAAGTCTCTGAGAAACTCAACATAAACAACATATGAAACATTGGATTGTCAGAGACCTAAGAAGAAAATCCCCATCAAGAATCAATAGTCAAGGTCATTACTGCAGAGAAATTTCTAGGACTAAAGAGTGCCTGAAACCAGATCTGCATGCATGAAAAATACGAGCTAAAAGAGATCAGAAGAAAAGCTCCCCAAGACACATCCTAGTCATAATGAAAAATCCCACAGATAGGAATATAATACTGAAAGCAAAAAGATCAAAAAAGTAAGTTAAATTCAAAGGAGAATCCTTAAGATTTACAGCAGAATCAATAAGAAACCTTCAAGGCCCAATGGCAATGATGAGATATAGTGACTAAACTCAATGAAATGAATGTTTCATCTAGAATACTTCACCCAGCCAAACACACATTTAGGTTTGAAGGAAGCATACATAGCTTTATTAATAAAGAACAGCTCAGAAACTTTACAGACTCAAAACCAGCCTCAAAAAAAAATAAAACCTGAAAGGTCTGCTTTAAGACAAGACACACTAGCAGACACATCAAACTCCTTTTTAAAGATGACACTAAATCCCACGACAATTATCTCTCTCAATGTCAATGGACTAAAGGCACTTGTTAAGAGACACAGAATGGCAAAATGGATCAAAAAGCTGAATCCAACAGTTCTGCCTACAAGACACACATCTGACTTTTCAGAACAAGCATAAATTCAATATCAAAAGTTGTAGGACAATCATTCAAGCAAACAACTCTCTTAGAAAAAAAGCTGAAGTGGCCATATTAAGACCAGAGGACACAAATGTTAGACTTAAAAAAGTTATGAACAAAAAATAAATAATTTGTAATAATTAAGGAATAAGTAAAACAAGAAGAAATCACACTTCTAAACATATATGCACCCAAAGAGGAATCAGCAAAATATTTAAAACAATTGCTGACAATTCTGAAAGAAAACATTAAGAGAAACAGAATAATAGTGGGAGATCTCAATACCACCCTGTCACCCATCAATAATTCAACCACGTTTAAATTTAACAAGTATATATTAGCTCTGAAATGTGAAATGGAAAAAAGTGTCCATGTATATATATTTACATATATATTTATATGTACATATATATCCATCTTCAGAAAACTTGATATAAATTAATCTCTAATGCACATTGGTAACTCTCCATATAAACCATATTCTGGCACATAAAGCATAACTCCATAAAATCAAGAAAATATAAATTGTACAAATGTACTTTCTCATATCATAATGCACCAAAATTAGAAATGAATTACAAACAACACAGAGGATAACCTTTAACACCTTAAATTAAACAGGAAACTATTGTACAATCAGTAGGTCATAGATAAAATCAAAAGATTTCTGGAAACAAATGTGAAGACACAAATTATCAGAATTTGTGGGACACAGCAAAAGCGGTACTAGAGGACATTTTACAGCTTTCCAAGTATTCATCGGGAATGAAGAAGGGGCTTACATAAACAAACGAATGATACCGCTTCTAAAATTAAAAAATTATCAAAAGAAAAGTACCAAAAATAGGGGGCCAAAGTGATGGCGCAAGCAGTAAGGCATCTGCCTTGCTGGTGCTAGCCTAGGATGGACCATGATTCGATCCCCTGGCATTCCATATGGTCCCCCAAGCCAGGAGCGATTTCTGAGTGCATAGCCAGGAGTAACCCTGACGGTCACTGGATGTGGCCCAAAACAACAACAATAACAACAAAAAAGGGTACCAAAAATAGGCATATAGAAGTATATACCAAAGTTTGTAGCAGAAATTAATGAATTGGTAATCCATAAACCAACCAAAAAGATCAACTAAAGCAAAATTTGGTTCTTTGAAAAGATAAACAAGATTGTCCTCTCTGTTTATTAAATAAAGAAAAAGAAAATATAAACAAGATAAAAACTATTATAAATGAAACAAAGATTGGGAGAGAAAGATGGTGCAAAAAAGAATTCTAACGACAAATATGTCTGATGAAAACAGATGCAAATATCCTCAACAAAATCCTAGCAAATAGTATCCAATGCCTCATCAAGAAGGTCAATGTTTCAATCTAGAAATAACAATAATGGTTTATCATTCACAAGTCAATCAATATAATATACCATATCAACAACAAAAAATAAAAATTATATAATTATATAAATATCAGTTGAGCATATCAATAAATGCAGAGAAAGCATTTGATAAGGAACAACACTCATTCATGATAAAAAGTCACAAGATGGGAATGGAAGGAACTTTTTATCAATATAGTTAAGGCCATTTACCACAAGCCCTTGGCAAAAGTATACTTAATGGAGATAAACTAAAAGCCTTTCCTCAAAAAACCTGGTACAAGATAAGGCTTCCCCCTCTTGCCCCACTGTACTGGAAGTAATTGCCATATTAATTAGGCAAGAAACATATTAAAGGCATCCAGATAGGAACAAAATTAGTCAAGCTCTCACTGTTTGCAGATGACATACTCTATTTAGAAAACCTTAGAAACTATAACAAAAAGTTTCTAGAAACAATATATTCGTACAGCAATGTGGCTGTCTACACAAATTCCACCCACAGAATGGGAGAAGTTATTCATCCAATACCCATCAGATATTGGAATAAAACCTAAGATATACAAGGTCTGACAGATGTAAGAAAAAATATTTAACCCCATCAAATAATCAGGATAAAAAATGAAAAGACACTTTCTCCAAGAAGAAATACAGATGGCCAAAAAGCATATAAAAATGCTCTTCATCACTAATCATCATAGAGATGCAAATCAAAATCTTAATGAGGTATCATTTTATGCCACAGACTGGCACATATCACAAAGAACAAGAACACTTAGTGCTGGTGGGGATGTAGGGAGAAAAAAACTCTTGTTCATTGCTGATGGGAATGCTGTCTAGTCCAGCTTTTCTAGAAAACAGTATGGATATTCCTCAAATATCTGGATATTGAGCTCCCATATGATCCATCATTTTATATATATATATATATATATATATATATATGCTTCTGCATTGAATTTTTGGTAAATAGGTACATATATGTTTCTAGGAATATACCCTAGGAAAACAAAAACACAATACCAAAATGCTTTTTGCACTCCTATATTCATTAAAGCACTATTTACAGTAGCCAGCATATAGAAACAACCAAGAGGCACAAAGACAGATGAGTGGCTAAAGAAACTGTGGTATCAAGATAATAATGATATAGCATATCACACCAGTGAAAATGGCACATATTAAATAGTAGGAACTATAAGTAGGATGCCTGCTTACATGTGGCCAACCTGTGTCCCTGGCAATTCTTCTAGTCTCCTAGGCACTGCATGGAATATTTCCTGAGTATAGAGCCAAGGAGAAATTCTTGAGGTAGAGACAGAAGTAACACCTGAGTCCTACTGGGTGTGGTTCAAAAATAAATTAGAAACAATTTCTAAATTTTTGTTTTGTTTTTGGGCCACACCCGGTGATACTCAGGGGATACTCCTCATTATGCACTCAGAAATCGCACCTGGGGGATGCCAGGGAATAGAACAGTCTGTCCTAAGTCAGTGTGTGCAAGGCAAATGCCCTACCACTTGCGGCACCACTTTGGTTCCATTATAAATTTATTTTTAAAGAAAATAAAATGGGTTTTTCAGTTGCCATAACAGCTGAAAACATTTGATTTTTAAAAAGTCAACATTTTAGAAAGAATCTTTAAATTAATGCTAAGAAGAAATTCTAAGTGCAGGTAGGTATTTTGAGGGGCATAATCATACTTCTGAAAGACTAATATATTTGTTGATTTTGTATTATATATTATATTTTCAAATATACAACATCAGAAATTCATTAACTGCTGAATTATAAATGGTATACAAAATCTACTTTCAGAATCAAGTTGAGGGCCAGAGAGATGGTATAGGTGCTGAAGTTCATACCTGCGTGCAATTTGACCCAATATTTCTGGCAATTTTTGTGATCCATTGCAGGAAGTAATTCTTGAATAAGAATTAGGAGTAGCCTCTAAAGAACCATGGGCCACTTACCTATGAAAAAATAATACTACATTTTAATCTAGCTTAAATATACCAGTGACTTGAATCTGGTGCAACGACGTTAGAGAATTCCCTTTAGCAAACTGGTTCTCTCTATTTCAAAATATTAAACCATGAGCTTATAGCTATTGTTATTAGGTATTAACTGCCTGTGGAAAGGGGCAATATACCTCCATTAGTTTAGGTCGATTATTAAACAGGAGTAGGCAGTGCAACTCACAAGATTTTATATTTTTCTGAGGCCAGGAGTGCATGTATTATACGAATTAAAGAAGCCCCAACCTTTCACAACAAAGAATTGATAGGTTTCCTAAAATGGCATCTTTGCATCAAGTTTATATAATTTCTGAGTTTAGAGTAGGCCTTTTGGTGCCTGGTGACTCAGTATTGAAGCACTTGTTGTTGTTTGTCTAGGATAAGCAAGAACCATTAAGGGTTCAAAACCCTCAGTGGGAAAGGAAGGAGAAGGTGCTTGAATGTTAAGAATCATTTTCCTTGTCACTGTGCTAAAGTGTTCTTGGGATTCAATTAATTACTTTGTTTTATAATATAGAACTTCAAATTAAAAATGTGTAGCAACTTCAATAAATAATAAACCCATATCTACTAAAAACCTACCATCATATAAAATATTTTCTTAACATTTCCACAAATAATTTTACTGCACACAGGATTTTATTTGAGAATATGCTTTCTTTGCAGATTTTGACCACTTAGCACCTCATGGTCAGTCTCCTGAGCACTAATAGGAGTGATCCCCAAGTAATCATGAAGTGTCTCCATTCACAAACCAAACCAAGCAACAACCAACCAAAGAATTATTTACTACCATCCAATACTGCAATTACCAATCAAAGCAATCAAGTGTGTTTCTTATTATTAAAATCAGAGTTAGGGCTAGAGCAGAGTTGGTATTTGCCAACCTTGGGTTGAACACCAGCACACCACATGGTCCCCCAAGCCTGTCAGTGCAAAGCCAGGAATAACCCCAAAGTATCACTAGTTGAGCCATCTTGGGCCATGCAATTTCCAGCTGCCAGAGATTGGATTTCATCAGCGTTCCTTCTGGTGATCCTGCCTGCTTCCGAGCTGCCTGAGACTGGATTTTATCAGCGTTCCTGCTGATGATCCTGCCTGCTTCAGAGCTGCCTGAGCCTGGATTTCATCTGTGTTCCTTCCGGCATTCCTGACGGCAATCCTGCCTGCTGCAGAGGTGGGTCGGGATATACATACACTGATTCCTGCTGGTTTCTGCCAGGAGTCAGAAGGGTGCAGAAGCCTTCTTCGGTCATGCTGTTTTCAGCTGCCTGAGACTGGATTTCATCAGCGTTTCAGCCAGTGATCCTGCCTGCTTCAGAAGTGAATGTCAATTTTCTGGGTGAACCTGGAGATGACAGTGAAGGTTTTGGAGGCTTCAAGCTCTTTCAACTTTGTCAATAAGAGGATGGGAAGACCCAACCATCTGAGGGGATTACCCATTTCAGACGAGGATTAAAGTTCTAAAGGATTTCTGGGAACTCAGATGCCAGCACCCCTATCTCCCTGTCTTCAGTGCTGTGCTGCATTTTTGGTATTTGTGGCTCATCTGTGGACAGCTCGCCATCCCTGGAGCCTTCCCTGGAGGTGAGTTTACATGCCCAGAAAGGGGAAGCTGCTGAACTCTGCTGGAACTCAGATGCCAGCACCCCTATCTGCCTGTCTTCTGTGCTGTGCTGCATTTTTGGCCTTTTTTATCCTGTGTGTGGCTCATCTGTGGATGACTCACCTTCCCTGGAGCCTTCCCTGGGGTGAGTTTACATGCACAAGGGAGGAGCCAAAGGAGTGCGGCCGCTCCGCTTTGCTTCGTAGCCATGCACATCGTTTAGCCAGTGAATACAACCACAACACGTAGAAAAACACACGATACAAGTGTGACAATGGGGAAATAATGCAGGCCAGCACCAGACATAGAGAATGACGATGGCAGCTCTGATGACTTGAACTTAACCAACCAACTAGTCAGTCTCTCAGATAAGGAGTTTAGAGTCTCAATATGGAAGATGTTTAAAGAACTCAAAGAAAGTATAGAATAAAACACTAATACGAATCAAGAGAATATGAAGATAGAAATCAGAAAACTCCAAAATGAAATTTCAGGTCAAATAACAGGTCTGAAAAAATCAGTAGATTAATTGAAGGAAAACATGGTTGAGCTTTCCCATGGCTTAACAGCAGCTGAGGATAGAATTAGTATACTGGAAGATGACATGAATAACAATTCCATACAGCAGAAGAAATTGGAAAAAAAGCCTTAAAGCAAATGATCAAACAATGGAAAAATTACTCAAAGAATGGGAACAGATGAAAATAGAAGTCTATGATAAGCTCAACAGAAACAACTTAAGAATCATTGGAGTCCCAGAGACCCAGGAAGAAAATCTCCAGGAAGAATCAATGGTCAAGAACATCATTAAAGAGAAACTACCAGAGCTAAAGAATACACGCAATCAAACCCTGCATGCCCGAAGAGTACCAACTAAAAGAGACCCCAGAAAAAACACCCCAAGACACATCCTAGTCACAATGACGAATCCCACAGATAGAGATAGAATTCTGAAAGCAGCAAGATCAAAAAGAGAAATTACATTCAAGGGAACATCCTTGAGATTTACTGCAGACCTGTCATTGGAGACTCTCAAGGCCTGAAGGCAGTGGTGGGACATAGTGACAAAACTCAATAAAATAAATGCTTCGCCTAGAATACTGCACACAGCAAAACTCACTTTCAGGTTTGAAGGAACAATGCATGGTTTCACAGACAAACAACAGCTCAGAAACTTTACAGACTCAAAACCATTCTTAAAAGAAAAACTGAACAGCGTATTTTAAGACAAGACTGACCAATAGACACACGAAACTTCCATATAAAGATGGCACTAACTCCCAGGACAATTCTTCCTCTCAATGTCAATGGACTAAATGCATGAGTTAAGAGACACAAAGTCGTTAAATGGATCAAAAAACTCAATCCAACCTTTGCTGCCTACAAGAAATGCACCTGAATAGTCAGAACTAACATAGACTCAAAATAAAAGGCTGGAGGAAATTCGTCCAAGCAAACAACACCCATAAAAAAGCTGGAGTGGCCATACTAATATCAGATGATGCAAACTTTATACTTAGGAAAGTTGTAAGGGACAAAGATGGTCATTTTGTATTAATCAAGGGATACATACAGCACGAAGAAATCACTCTCCTAAACATATATGCACCCAATGAGGGGACAGCAAAATATTTAATAAAATTGTTGACAAATCTGAAAAATAATATCAATAACAACGCAATAATTGTGGGTACCTCAACATGGCTTTGTCAATACTGGATAGGTCAACACCATTACAATGGCAATACTCTCCAAAGCATTGTACAGATTTAATGTGATCCCTCTAAAGATACCCATGACATTCTTCAAAGAAGTGGATCAGGCACATTTGAAATTCATTTGGAACAACAAACACCCTAGAATAGCTAAAGAAATCATTGGGAAAAAGAATATGGGAGTAATTACTTTCCCCAAATTTAAACTCTACTACAAAGCAGTAGTTATCAAAACAGCATGGTATTGGAATAAAGACAAGCCCTCAGATCAGTGGAATAGGCTTAAATACTCAGAGAATGTTTTC
The DNA here is from genome assembly GCF_024139225.1 of Suncus etruscus. Lineage (NCBI taxonomy): Eukaryota > Metazoa > Chordata > Mammalia > Eulipotyphla > Soricidae > Suncus > Suncus etruscus. The sequence goes on along the minus strand of NC_064863.1, from coordinate 48,946,393 downwards.
CAGACATACAATCACCTAATTTTTGATAAAGAAGCAGGAAGTTCTAAATGGAGCAGGGAAAGCCTCTTCAACAAGTGGTGTTGGCACAACTGGCTAGCCACTTGCAAAAACATTGAACTTAGACCCCCAGCTAACTCCATGTACG